>NC_141755.1:44523065-45143065 GCF_982258835.1 Parasteatoda tepidariorum
TGCTGACATTTATTTTTAATGAAGGGCCCAAGACATTTTCAGAATAACTGCGTCCCTCTTTTTCACTCACACCTTGAATGAATATAAGATTACCTAAAACTGGAGAAAAAAATTACCTAGATTTTCATTATAAAAAAAGGCAGTTTGAAAGAGAAAACAAAAAGGTTTTTGGAGCTGCTTTCCTAACTTTAGTACTATAAAGTCTCTCAGCTGAAGATCAAATGGAACAGGAACAACAAATTATTTTATTTACTGAGGTGTATTTCTCTGAGGTTTGTATGGATGAGGGGTTAACCGGGAACTGCAAGACACCTCCCCGATACCGTATTTCATTTTGAAGGTATGTTTAAAAACGATTAAATTAAAATTATTAAATCAATCTAAAATATAAAAAATCAACGCCCCCGTGTCCTCGGCGGGGCCCCGGTAAAATTATCGAACTTTGACTGGTCTGTGGCGATCAAAAAAGTTGGTCTCTTTTTCAGAAAGGCAGCTTGCAACACCTCCAGCACAGAATTCCAAAAAGAAAACATTTTAAATCCTAGCAGATCGATTCCGCGCATTCTGATTTTTCTGTTTAAATAACGTCATGAATAGGAAAAAAAAGGCCTTAAAAAAGTTGCATATTTACGATTTTCCACGTAATTGTCGAATATTAAGTTTCCTTCGCGCTTATTATAAGTGGGTTCGACAGATATCTAATGATTCAATAATTTTTTTAATGACTACCCCAGAGATTTAGAAGGTGAGAAATCCGTTCCAAAAAGTTTTGCTTAGTCAGAGAAAATGCGTTTGTGTTTGATTTAGGGACTTAAATTTAACAGTCACACTTTGAACCGATATGATGCCTGTCCCTCGAATCATTAAGTTCGAGTTTTGTGCACTTGGTCGTGCACAAAATTCCGTTTCTTATTTTATGCACTGTACAGTATGCAAAATAAAAAAATTTACCACCATGAATAATTTTTGATCTAATAATCGGATTTTCGCGTTCAGGACTCAATCATCTTAAAGGTTTGAAAGGGTAACCTCAAATATTCTAATTAAGTAATGCAGGCGATATTTTAGGTTACGAAATTAGACCCAAAAACATACTTTCTCTGAATAGACATACCTTTTTTAGACGAATTCGGATTTCTGACGAACAAAATACAGTGAGTGAGAAATTCAGAAGTTAGATAAATATTGCAGAGAAAATTGCGAAAATCATGCACTTTTTGTAATTTAGAACGACAATCGACATGAAGAAAAAATTTATTTTTAAAAGATAGAAAATTAAGTACTGTTCACAAATCCCAAATAAAAAAGGACTTCTTTAAGGGCTTTTAAGAAACGTAAATTAAAAATTAGAACCTTTAAGCACTTTCTAAAAACGCTACGCCCCCTGTTATAATAGCGCCAGGACCAGGGACTGCTGAAGTCCTGATCAAATTTCTTACAAAAAATATAGTATTTATAATTTTTAAAAAAAATTCAGAGAATTTATTTAAATCTATATAAGGTTTACAATTCTGTATAAAGGCTCTTCAAAAATTCTACAAAATATGAAAATAAAACGGGTTGGTGCTTTGAAATAGGGTCCCTCAATAAATTTTATACTCGGGCACGTAAAATCGTTGTTAAGCTTAGGATGTAGTTATTCGCTATCGCAACGCTCGAATATGTCATCTGGGAAGAAGACTGGTTTTATGTCTGAGATCTTCACCTTATTCCCTCTTCTCCTGTTCACAGTTGTATGGGAATTTAATATGTTGTTTTCCTCTTTCTGAATATTTTTCGCATTTAATTGTCAAAAATATTTTAAAATTTTAACGGCCGTTTTTTTAGAACTATGTTCAATGTAGTTTTCAGTTCCATAATCATTTTCTAATTATAAAAATTTTAATCTACCTAAAAATCAAGACAGAAACCAACGTACTTTCCTTTCTCCTATGACTATCCACACGTTAATGGTGAAAGCATGCGAAGTGTATACAGGTAGAGAGTTCTGTTCTACGCCACCTTTAGACCATTTCGATAGTCAATCTTATTCCTCTTGAGCACTGCGGCTTTCATAGGCTCAGTATAGACAGACATAGAAAGGGAGGGGTGAATGACCCGGTCTCCTCCCTCTCACAGAAAGCAGAGATTATCGAAAAGAAACAGAACAGAGCAACTGTTGGCCGACATTTTATTGTTTGTTAGGTAAGGTATGAATCTTTAATAAACGTATAATCGGTTGGACTTAAAATAATTTCTATAATTGTAATGACCAATAAATAAGGATTGCTTAAAAACGAGAAAATATTCGAGAACTCTGATGTATAAAAACAAACTAATATACGCATACGCCATGAATCAATCAACACTATCACGCCAAATGGAAAATCCTTCTTCTTGGCCGTAAATTGTAATTCAGAGTTTGTCTGCTACGAAACAGAACTAATCTCGACACAATCGAGGTGTCCAGTGTCACCACACGACATTGTTTTACCCCACTCTACCCTTTATATACCAAACTACTTTTAGAAAAGGAAAACTAACTCAGTGGCGCGATAGCCCATAGAGGGCCAAAGCCTACTGTGCCATCTCAGTTTTCTTGACCTTGGGCTCTGGGATGGAAGAGCAGATGTTCCGATCAGGTGGTCAGCCAAACGCGGAACCCCCAGTGTTGGTACTCATTTATCGACCCACTGAAGGTATGAAAGGCTGAGTCAACTCTGCCCGGCCCGAGGATCGAACCCAGGACCTGTGGCACGGGAAAGAGAAGCGCTACCACTCAGCCACCGGGAGTCAGAAAAGGAAAACATAAAAAGTATAATTTGCTCTACAATTGTAATAAAGCCATATTTTACCGCTGAAGAATATTAAAACATATTATTTTTAACATCAGAACTGTTTTGTTAAGAACACAAATTTTTAGGTTTCCGGTATATAAAGAGTTTTTATTGCATTTGCTAAATTAACATATGACCTCAGCGTTCATCATCGAAAATGTAAAATGTTATTCAAGTTTCCGTTTTATAGAATGACTGAAATAATAAAAGGGTTGGAACAATGAATTCTGTGGGTAAGGCTTTTTCTGATTCGTGTATATAATCAGTAAACAGCCCCGAAACAAATTTTTCAAATTCTACTAAAATCGTTAAAAAAATAAAAACATGTTGGAATCAAAAATCTAAATCTTTCGATTCTTCAAATCTATTTAGTAAAAATCGGCATTTATATTCTTAGAAACTGGGATGCTCCACAGACAGACACTCACACAAAAAAAAAAGAAAAAAAAAAGGAACAGGAATTACAGAACCAAAAGCTGAATTCCAGGACAAATAAGGATAAAGTATTTTTTAATAGGAAAATAAGGACAGCTACGAATTCTGCATTTTGAATTAAATGAAGAAAAATTTTTTTTTAGAAACTTAAAATTCCTCTTTATAGTAGCATGATTTTGTTAACATTGACATCGATATGTCTTCGGAAATGAAGTACTAATTCATTAGAAATTCAAAAATGGATTAAAGGAAGTTAATGAAATCCATATTTACCTCTTAATGTGACGGTATCCTGTGTTGTTTCACCTTTTGAAATGTCTTTTGTGTACTTAACAAATACTTCTCCTTCTTGTAGCAATCCTGTTTCATCTAGTACCCCCAACATATTTCGTCCAAGGCTGGGATCAATTATAATATTTGCTCCTTTCTTGATATTCTCTACAAAGAGAAGGATATCATTTACTACTGTACGGGCTGCAGTACTGCAGTAAAAATGTGCTATAAAACAAAATCCCTCAATGTACGCTTTTAACTCAATTTGCGCTTCTTTTTCATATTTTGTAAACTGTAAAAGGAAAATATTTTAAATCATTCTCAAAAGATTCCGATACGTGAAAGTTCATTTGAATTCGCTACTCGCTTTATAGATTTCGTTTTGCTCTGTATTTTCCTTACATTTTATTTTCTGTTTGATATGTTTTATATCATAAATACTTTTTACTTCATGCGTTCTATTTTTGTTTCATTTTTTTGAGTGCTCCTCACACTATTGTATTGATATATTTTGCTTTGCATATATTGATAAAATATTAGAAAGCACTCCTCTTTGCGGATAACTGCTGATGAAGAGATTATATCGTTACATCATTTTGTTTTCCGGCTTTTTAATATTATATATGTAACATAAAAAGCTTCTATTAATCTTTTAATGTTATCCTAATGATTATTCTAATCGAAATACTTTCTCACACTTTTAAAAGCCACATCCTGTTCTTAAATCTATTTTTGGCTCAAGCATGCATTTTATTAAAAGCAGGACATTTTTCCCTTTGCTCTCTGTGGGAAACGCTCGATCTATTTCATAAACCAATAGCAACTACTACGATTTCCCTCTTTCCCTAAATTGAAAAATTTTACGGATTTTACTTTGCAAGATTTTCCCTAACATATAACCGAGGAGCGTAACTTTTCGTGTTCACTTTTACACACTTTCATGACTGCTCTGTCTAATAATTAATAAATAAATTTTGTACCCTCCTTCCCAGCCTAAGACCTGTTATAATCCTTGCACTCGGCAACGACGTTATATATATATATAAATAATAAATTTAAAGTTTTTTTTAAATAATTTTTCTTCTTTTTCTACTAGTCTTTATTACTTTCCATGTTTTCTTTATATTTTTAGCACAACTAAACTAATTATACTTATTAAAAACAAAATTAAAAGAAAACACTTTTTTTTAATTAAGGAAATGTTTTGTAAATTCTTAAATCAATGGTTTCTTTAAAAAAAATTTCATTTAAATAAATAAATTTAAAAATAAAAAAAATGAAGTCATAATTTTAATTGTGACTTAAGCTGTTTTAAATCAACAATCCCCGTTTATACGTCTCCTGAATTCATAAACATTTGATTTTCCTGATAAGAAAAAATGAACATCTTCTGAATGAATGAGAAAATTAAATTAATATATGTCGTAAAATTCTTACCAACGTGATGACGATGAAGAGCGAGCAACAGCGACCTGAAGAAAGGTTCTGTCGTAAGAAAAATTCCAGATCTAGATATTTCTTTGTACTTAAAAATCTCGGAAGGTGTTTTGGAAGCCAAAAATTCGGCAGCTTGTCTCTCTTCGAATAGCATGTCTGTCAAATTGCGGAGCATGCTTTCTTGCAATCTCAAAAACGTCCTGTGGCGCACCCCCAAATCATTCAACAAAGCAATGAATGGCTTGTTTAGTTGGAGGCTGACTGAAATATAATATATATGTTATGAAATTGGTGGTTGTTGACTTCCATCGGTGAATGTTGCCAAGCACATAATCACTTTGGTAAATGTTCGAAATGAGTCATTCCATGTCAGTTTATCCAGCCATGGCACCTACCATCTCAGATTTTGATGAAAATTTGAACACTTGTAGAATTTTTTTGCTGATTTAAAAAATATCAATTCTATTGGAATCGGTAAAAGGGTTTAAAAGTTATAAGCATTTATATTTCTGCCAAACTGGCTCCAATGTCGCCATTTTGATTCATACATCAAAGGCTATTAATAACTGTAACTCACCTTATATTTGTCATAGAATAATATTTTTTAAAATTTTGTTCAGAATAAAGAAATCTGTCATTTAAACATACATGTCAAAAGAATAAAGTAATAACATTTAAACATATTTTTTTACAAATAATAATCTTACATGTTAAGTAAATATGTCTATTTTGCAGTTTTTTGATCAACGGAGTTAACTTCAGGAGCTGATTTCAGGCAACTCGCCCCCCTTCAATTTCAAAAATATTTTAGGCGAAGATAATTAATAGTGCAAACCAACATCTGATATAAAAAATTTAATGGACGGTTCTCAAAATTTTTTTCAAAGGAATTATTTAATAGCAGATTTCATTCTGAATAGCAACAACATAATGATTATAATTTTTTTTTAAAATGAACATATATTTTGAATGAGTTGGCCTATAGTTTTTAAAGTAAATACATTAAAAGTAAAGAATTTCAAAATTTCTGTTAAAAAAATTTTTAAAAAAAATTCAATATTAGTTCAAAAACTTTCAATAAAAATCAGGCGCCCTTAGTTCTATTTTCCTGTTGTAGAAAAATATTTTTTCCATTGTTTACACACTGTAATGTTTAACTCATCATTGAGCTCGTATGTTCTTCCTGTTGTGGTGTTAATGACAACTGTACAAAGAATATTTGTAAAAGAAACTATGCAACTATCACTTTTTGGCCAATAATATGAAAGGGATGGGCCATGTAGATGCATGAATTTAATTGTAGCGTATCCTTTCCCACAAGAACTTTCAAAACCATTTCAATATACCAACTTGCACCATAAACACGTGCCACATAGCTATGTACAGATGAAACATCAAAATTGTTGGTAGTACTGGAATCTAAACAGGCAGTGATGGAAAATTCTGCATCAGTACTTACCCTTTTTCCTATGATTTGCATATTACCTTCTGGTTGAAAAATATGCATACTTCTTGTACTTGAAACTGTTTTTGCATGCTGCAATCGCTTAAATAATTCTTCACGCAGTTTAATCATTTCAATGTTGCTGATGAAAAAAAGGTGTATACCTTTTATATTACTCTTACAATATTCATGCATCTTATGTACATTAATTATTTGATCATGCAATGGTCTTTGCAAACTTGCGTTTAACACAAGCCTTTTAACTGTTCCACCTATTCCATCACAAGCTGATAGCAAAAAAACTCCATTTTGCACTTATTCCATAAAATCAAATTCATGGTTACACAAATTTAAAAGAGTTTTGTACTGACCAGCGCAGCCATCAGTAAAATATTCAACATTTGTCACATTAGGAAAATTTTCACTCAAATATTGCATCATTAGCTTTTGCGTCTGGTATACTAGTGGCACGTCATGATCCATATCATCTGAGAGGAAACAAAAGCTTTCACTAATTAAATTTTCATTTTGCTTTACATATAATACAACTGTGTGCAAAGTGCAGCAACTGTGAGTCCAGCCTTGCGCTACATCTTGAAGAATGAAAGAAAATTTTTCGCTAAAATCTATAATTATTGCCTCTGCTGTCGAGTTTTTCTTTCCTCTTTTTTAGGTATGTACTTTGACATTTTGTTACATACATATGTGAAATCAATTTTTCAATCTTGTTAACAAAAAGATCAATAAAATCATTAAGGATAGAAGTATGTTTTGCCAAATCTATTCTATTTGTTTCAACCTACAGCTTCTATGTTATTGGATCTTCCGGGTCAAAATCTGGAAATTTAGACTGTGTATAATCTTTAAAAACAGTATGATTGGGACATCTATGACATAAGCGTAGCATACATTTGTTATTTATACTACATACAAGTTTTTGTACAAGCTCTTGTTTCATACTCATACAAGTTTTTGTACACCAATGTACATATAGCTCTCGTAAATTACATAACATAAGCCTTTTTCAAACATGTATACTCCATTTTACGCTTATTTTATCTTTTTGTCCTGGCATAAGGCGAGAATGTTCACCATGTTCATAGAAGTCTGTATAGTCCCCTGAAGCAGCCTCTTTATGTTCTCATGTTTGGAATCTATAGAAATACTTTCTCTTTCAAAAGTTTTCCGAACTGTTGAACCTGATACTCTGTGACGTTAAAAAATCTCTTTCTTGGCTGCGACAATGGAACAAGAGTCAACATTTGAATTTTTCTCTATGTGAAGCAAGGGAAATGTTCTCTTTCATCAATTCCATCAATCTATCAAATTCTTCAACCTTCTTTTTAAATATCTAATCTTCATCCTCGGAGTTGCTACTCTCGAGGATCTCCTCTTCTACACTTAAAGCAATAGCAACTTTTTTTCTCAGTGCAACTTTAGTTTCGTTCAATTTCAATTTCTATTGACGTTAATCTCTCATTTAAACTTTTACGTTCTTCTTCTTTATCAACTACGACTGCTGAAAAATCTGTATCCTTTATCGAAAAGCTATGGTGGAGGTTTAATTCAGTTGCTTCTTTTTCAGTGTGTACTTTTTTTCTGTACCTCAGCACCTTTTTTTCTGCAAGAACACAATTTCTGGCCAGGACTTGCTGAAATTTGCAATTTAGCTCTATATGTTTTAGACTGATCTACACTTACGACATGAAGGGAGACTTTATTGGTCATATTGGAATGAAAATTAAATAAGTCACAACATTTTTTATATATATTCCATACTGATACAAGAGATACTCCTTATGTATGAGCCATACAGTTGAACCTTCCTTAAAATCTAAATTGCTTCATAATGAATACGTTCTATATTCTCAGAAGAAAGTTCTAAAATCTTCTGTGAGTTTAAACTGCACTTAAAATCTTTCGAAGTTAATCCAATACTGCACAATACTTGGGTTTCCCTAATAAAAATCTTTTCAAAAACCAAATTGACACATTTAAAATTTTAGAAAACTTAAGCTTAAAAGTTTCTATTCTATTTTATTTCCATTCTATTCTAAATTAATCGAAATACACTTCTATTGATTTGAAAGAAAATAAATTTTGCATACACTCAATTCTGATTGGAGCAAACGGAAATGTTCTGGCAGATGATACATTCTGATTAGTCAAATTTCTTTTTTAGGAGGTAGAGGTGGAGTGTGTCAATAGTTTTCAGTATTTTTTTTTCTATTCAGAAGTTTTTTTTAAAAAAAAATTGGATGTATAGAGTTATAACAAAAGTATCAAAGGATAAAAAAGGCCTGCAGGTGTTTGTGATGAAATAAGAGCACACAAATTATCAGACAGTTGATGATATAAAATCATTTCATTTCAATATTATTAAAATAAATCGAAATTTTTTTTTTAAAGTTGCTCAGTGTTTTAAATGAAATTTTTTAGGAGTATCTCATTACCACAACAAATAAAAGAATAATACTAACTATAAATATTCATAATTTGGTCTTCAATTACATTTTAGAATCAAATAAAATGTTTGAATTAAAATAAAGGGTACAATTCATTCTCTCTAATATTATTCAACATCATAAATTCCGATTTTCTCCTTCTAAAAAGATCCAAGTTAGGTCAATTAAAAAATATATATGGCTGCTGTTTATTATTTGGTATTATCCACTACTCTTACAGAAAAACTTTTATTCATGTATTTTTTAGATTCTGAATAAATTTATTTACAAAAAAGGTGAAATTTTCTAAATTCTTTATTCTGAAATTCTCAAATTTTTTCGTTTCTTCTTTTATTTTTTGAGGGAGGGAGGGCTTAAAGAAAAAAGTAAAAGATAATTTAATAAATGATTTCTTTATTTTACATACTTTTCTATTATTCACATTCTTATACCATTTTATTGTACTCTAGTTACAATTACAATTAAGGACTATAAATCATCAAGCTACCTATCTGAAGTTACTCAACTCCGCTGATCAAAAAACTGCAAAGCAGAGCCAGTTACTAAACAAGTAAGATACTTATTTGCAAAAAAAAAGTGTTTAAAAGACAGATTACTTTATTCTGAACAAAATAAAAAAAATTATTGCTCTATGACAAATCTGTGAGTAACATTCATTAATAGCCTTTGATATATGAATCAAAATGTTGGTAAATGTGCCATTTTGTTAAAAATATAAATGCTTATAACTTTTAAATCCCTTAATAGATTCAAATATAACTGATATTTTTGACATCAGCATCAAAAATTCTATAACAGTACAATTTTTTATCAAAATCTGAGATGGTGGGTGCATTTCTGAAAAATCCTTTATGATTTGACGTGGAATGATCCAAATATATACTAAGTCTAATTAAGCACCACTGTCCGGTATGCCCAACATCAATATTTTTTTAAGGTCAAGTACTACTGTCCAGTATGCATTTAACCGTTACTCCGAACACTGATGTTTCATCTAATCCAGGGTTTCTCAACCTGTGGTTCATGGACCCCTTAGGGGTCCATGGGTTATATTTTGGGGGTCCACCGACTGCTCATAATTTTTAAAACGTTTCGATCAATAATATTTAAATCACATTGATCTTTTTTTCTTTCTAAAAGGTGAAAATACATACATATTTGAAACTAGGTGATCGAGATACCCCAAATTCAGTACGGACTGCACACAGCCCTCTAATATCCCTGTCATATTTTTAACATCCTCCACTAACCGGCTTTCAGTTTGCACCATCAGGGGCAACCCCGTGATGACGTCCGCTGTACTATTTTTATTATCCCCTATCAAGCTACGTACATTTGACACCTTGTTCAGGTTACTAGATCTAGAATTTTTTACTAAGAAGAAAGTCCAGGTTTTGAAATCTGGAACATTAGACAAACTTGGATTTGGTATTCCACAAAAACCTCTGGTTGAGGCATCTCTCAAAGTTGCGTATCATATTGCTAAAAGCAAGAAACCGCATACTATTGGAGAGACGTTAATTAAGCCATGTGCGCTGGAGATGGTTGAATTAGTTTGTAGATTGGAACAGATAAAAAAAACTTTAGGCAATTCCATTTTCAAATGATGTGACACATTCAAGAATCGTTGAAATTTCTTGCAATATCTTGAAAAAGATCATCGATGAATTGAAAATATCGCAATTTCCCTTTAGTATGTAACTGGGTGAAACTACAGGTATCTCGAATCATAGTCAACTTCTTGTTTTTGTTCGTTACGTGTCTCTTGATACTATCAAAGAAGAATTTTTATTTTGTGAGTCTCTTTTGTAAACTACAAAGACAGTTGATGTTTTAGCAATGTTAAATGTTTTCTTTACCAAACAAGACTTCGGCTGGAAAGAAAAACTTCATTCACTTCGTGCAGATGGAGCACCTGTGATGCTTGGCAATAAATCTGGTTTTGCACTGTTAGTAAAAAAAAAAGTCTCCTAATGTTCTTGTTACTCATTGTTTTTTACATAAACATGCGCTGGCTACAAAAACTCTTCCAACCAGCTTAAAAGAAGCATTATCAAAAGTTATTAAAACTGAAAATTTTATTAGACGTAGAGCTCTTAATCATAGTCTCTTTAAAACGCTGTGTCAAGAAATGGAGGCAGAAAATTAAGTACTTCTGTACCACATGGAATTGCGCTGGCTGTCACGAGGGCAGGTTTTGAAACAATTTTTCATGTTGAAGATCGAATTATCACTGTTCTAGAAGAAAAAGATAACTCATTCTTCGAATATTTAAACAAAAAAGATTTTACCTATAAATTGGCTTACCTGGCTGATAATTTTAACCACATGAACAATATAAGTCTTTTAATTCAAGGACCCGATATCACCATTATGGATGCAAATGAGAAATTACAAGCATTCTAATTAAAGATGCCACTTTGAAAAAAATAGAATTCAAAATGAGATATATGCAAACTTTTAAATATTGGACGAAGTGCTCTCTGAAAATGGATCTTGGCAAGATAATTTGTTACTGAATAACTTAAAAAATGAAATCTGTGAACACCTGGAAGTAAAAAATATTTTAATTTAAATAATATTTTAATTTAGATGAGATAAAGATAAAAGATGAGTTGTAGATTCGTCATCCTTTTCTTTGTGATATTGACTGTATCGATGATATGAACCTTGCCAAAGATGAAATCTTAGAACAAAGTCCTTGCTAAAAATGGATTTCGATTCAAAAACACTCGGAGAGTTCTGGTCTTCTGTGAAAGAAGCCTACCCATTGCTTGTAAAGTGAGATATTTCAGCTATAATTCCGTTAGCTACAGTGTATCTTAACGAAGCCGGACTTTCCACAGTTGTGACAATAAAAAAAAACATCGTTATCGATTGAATGTTGAACATGTTATGCTCGTTACTTTGTCGAAAACCATCCCTCTATTCAATTTATTAATTAAGGAAAAGCAGCAACAACCTTCAGACTAAAAATTTTAATTTTAAATATTTTGTATACTATTGAAATAATAAAATTAAATGCTAAAATAAATTAAATACTAAAAATTTATGTATTTTGCAATTTTTTTTCTCAGAGGGGTGGTCCGTGACTTCTTAAAAAACTTTAAAAGGGGTCCATTGTATCAAAAAGGTTAAGAAATACTGATCTAATCTATCCTCAGCAGATATTAAAATATCGAATAAATATTATAATATCAACGAATAAATTAATATCAAATCGGATATAAAAATAGTTTGGATATTCACCAAAGGGACAATGTGATTGTTGACATTCACCGGTGAAGTTCGACATTCTCTTGATTTTGGTAATCCACAGCAACAATTATAAAGTCATTATAAATTTTCAATTCAGTATTATCGAACATTCTGAAGAGAATGTTCAGAACAGATAGTTCCAACGAATGACCGACTTATTTCAAAATTAAAAATATTAGAAACAAATGTTATGCCTATAGACGGTATGCTAGTTGTTAATATTTTACGCAGAAATATTAGAATTTAATAATTACAACAGTTGCCGACAGATGACGCGAATGTTTGAAAATAAAATTCAAATCGAACCTGTGATGTTTCAGTACTAGGAACACACGTTATTCATTAGAATACACGGCTTATTACACCTTATCCTGTACGATAAACCTCCTTTCACTCACACACACACACACATATATATATATATATATAAATTATTATTTTTTTCTTTTTGGAACAGCATATTTTACATTTGAATAAAATTTGGCTGTGAATGGGAATTTTGTTACAAATTAATAGCAAAATAATGTCTCCCTTTTTTTTAAATTTGGTTGAAATAAAATCGATCTAGTATTTTTTTTTAAATTAGGCATGTAAAAATTTGAGTTCTCACTTTTTCGACTTGAAAATATATATACCGTGTTTTGTTATTTTCTTTTCTTGTTGTAATTATTGCTAGGAATTTTTGTTTTCTTCTTTCTGAATCCCGATGTCTTACATTGGCTCAATTAATTATTTACATTCTCCAGAATCTTTGAAAAACACCGATATTATTACGGCACGCAAAATTCGAATCACGGATTCAAGAAATAATTCTTTGACACGCTCGTTTTACGGCGATTCTTTAATCCATGCGGTATTTGAATCGTTCTTACGACAGTTATTGTTATGAATTTTCTCATTTTTTTAGAAAAACAAATCCCAATATTTTTTTATAAAATTAATTATACGCGAAACTTAAATCAATTATTTACTTTTAATGCGACGATTTCATCGTTTTTCAACTTTTTATTGCTAGAGCTACCAAATTCCACAGGTTTTTTTAAATCCCGGTTATTTCTCAATTAATATTATTACGACACGTAAAATTTAAATTGCAAATTTCAATAATAACTGTTTGACGCGCTCACTTTACGCCGATACTATCGAAACACTGTGTAGTGTTCATAATCGGTGATCATACAAAGTTTACTGTGACCATCGGTGCTCCAATAATTATTTGAGAATCGTCTGGAGAAAACGTCAAGTCACCACTAGAATCGAATCTAAGTTACATCGTAGTGCAGCCAATCTAAGGAATACAAAATCATCCGTTTCATTTAAGGACGATTTGCCTGATCATCAATGTTTAAATATGAATCTAAACTCTTAGCAGTAGTCTTAACTAACATTTGGTTGCAACTAAACTTCTATAGCTAGTTTCTCAGGGTAAACTTATCGCCCTTAACTTGAATTAGATGGAGTAGAAAAGTAGAATAGAATGCAAATATTAAGAAACAAAAATCGATGCAGATGAAAGTTGAAAAATAACTGAATAACATTACTTGGAGCACTTGTTCTAGCAATTTCCAATCTTTGATTTTGAGGGGAATCAAATTTTTTCATGCTCTTTCGAAACACTATGTCCGCATCTTTTAAGGTAGGATCTACTACCAGCATGCCTTTATAGCCACCATACCGTATCTGGAATGCACTGCAGAGTTTATCATGGCCCAGAGCATTGCGCACCTATAGGGAAGTAAATGGAATAAGCTGTCTCTCTGTCTCTTTATATAATAATTACATATAACACAAAAAAATTTTAAGTTTTTTATGTTTATTTCTTTATCTAAATGAATGCTAGAATTAATTAATTAATATTTTAAGTTTTCTATTAGCGAAGTATGGGAATCGGAGAAATCTCTCGACCTATTTTTTGAACGAGTCATAAGACATAATAACTCCCATTTAACATTAGACTAAGAGTTCATCGAGACTTGTTTGCAAGACTTTCCCTAATTTTTATTCTGAAGCAGTTGGATTTTATGTCTCTTGAGAATGGGATACTTGCAAGTGACGTAGTGTGGATACCTCAATCTTGATTGGTTGGTGAAACGTGGTATATGTTTACTTTAGCAACTGTTCATTCCATTCTATCACGAGTAAGACAAGCCATAGCTACCGAGAAATAAGGCCGTTGAGATCACCAAGGTCTTTCAGTGACTTCACAAACAATGGTGTTTAGCTGATAAGCGATTAGCCGCCAATTTCAAATATTTGTCACTCATTGAATTTTATCAGGGATAGAATTCAATGCACAGATAACACTAATTGAGATATTTGCAAAAGACCGGGAGAGCTGCATTAAGTTCATCGAGTTTTGAGCGTTTGTTGTGAGAGCTGTATTAATTTCACATCTGTGAGTGTGGTCTCTCCTGTGTTGCTATTAGCAGAAGAGTGTGTGCATGATCCCGTTGTGTGTGAGATTGAGTAGCAACAGAGTGAGGAGGAGGATGAAGCAGTCACAAATAACACGTCAACTGTTCAATGTGGACCATTCATCGAAGAGGGCTTTACTTTCGATGTAGGCGAGTTCATATCACTTCCGCAGGTCACCAATGTGTGAAGAGAAGTTTAAGACTATGTCAATCTTCATCTGTCAAAAGGTACCCTAAGATAAAATCAAGTGACTGACTGATACAGTATTTATGGAGCACCTAACCAAGGTTATCTTCCTCATCGGAATTAAAACAATTGAGGGAGATGAACTGAATCGAGTTAGCATATCTTTTATACTAGGGAATTGATGTTTAATAATCGTAGTGGTAGTTACGCCATAGTAAAGTCCTTCCGAAGCACCGATGGTACTGACATCTATTGGTCTTCGAGAGTCTCGGTGACCTCTTTTATCAGCCTTCGAAGAAACCAAGGGTGCACAGTATCGGTTCTGTGGAATTAACTCACAAAACAGAGTATGCTAAAAATCATGAAGTACACAAATAAACTGGAACACATTTATTATTACTTTCAATGGTTAACTTAAATCTAAAATTCTAATTGAATATACAAATATATATATATATAGGATCATCATCTACAATCGGCCAAAGACTCAAAAGATGAGTGGGCTGCTCATCCCTCTCCACCGGGGTGAAAGAAGAAATTGTTCGTTCTTTTATAGATAACGATTTCGTACGTCACATTGATTGAATGCTTGTTTCTTGAATTCCCTTTACTTCCATCCTGGAAACGAATCTGAAAAAAAAAACTCAAACACTAAAGTTTATAACTGGAAACTACTTATTTCCACAGGTTCTTGTGAAGTACTCAACTTCGTGCGCTGGTCGTCGGGCTAACAAAGCGGGGGTGCCATTCCCACCAGGAAATCAAAATTCTGATAGTTTGTTTTCGGATCATCCTTATGCATGTTTTCCTTACTGTCTCAAGAGTGGCAGCCTTAGTGCAATATAAATAAAATACTACTACTGCCATAAATATTAAAAATACAATATCAAGTTAATTTCCTTAGTAAACGTAAAACAAATTTAAGAGGCTTTAAGCTAGCTTCTCATTTCGATAGGCATTTGATATTAATTGAACACGTTAACTGCATGATAAACTGCTTTTAACTAGATAATTTTAAAATGTCAGATACATTGATACAAATCCACCTCTAAACGACATATGTTGCAAGAATAATTAAAATGCTTTAAATTTTTCTGATCGCTGTAATTAAAACTGGATTAGCTAAGAAACAAAACTTACACACTGTTAATAGTTGTATTCTTACCTCAGTTGCTAAGTTCGTTGAAATACGTCCAATACCATCAGAAAAACAATAGGGCTTGCCACCATTAGCTACATCATATCCCCTTTCAATATCCGGTTCTGTCCGAATGTGACGGGGATCTAATGGTACAGTAACAGTGTCTTCTGTTTGTGAAAAACTTTGCCCCATTCTTGCCATATACTTGGGAACTGAGTGAATGTGAGAGAAATCTCCCATCCACGATCGGATATGCTGAACTGTATTACCTTCAGTATCTCTAGCGTATGTCCATATGCCATGATCACGAATCTGAGAATTAGACCAAGCCAGGAACTCATAGTTGCGTGATCCAATGAGTATTCCTGTAGACATTGGTCTACGGATCGAGTATTCAAAAATACCTTTCTCAGCATATGCTGCTTTGCCACTTAATTTAGAATTGTCGTCATCTCTAAATGATACGCGAATGGCGTATTCTGGATCAAATTTTCTCAAAACTCTATTACCGAACATAATTTCAGGTGGCCAAAGCAATTGACGCGTGGGTGTCACAGTTATGCGACGGATTAATCGGCACTTCTCAGGCACGACATAGTGCATGTAATCCTTTTCATCTTCGTGATTAAGATAAAAGTAATATTGTCGCTCAATGGCGTGCCAATAGTTCATGATCTTCCCTGATTCTAAAGTCGATAAGACGAGTGTTAAAGCTTTTTCGAGACAATCTCCATTTTGTGAAGAAAAATCTTCTAAAACACGTAGAGAGGTATGTATGTTGGATGTTTGAGAAGGGACTGTAAAACTTCTTTTAAAAATCGATGTTATCATGTATGTAGATCCGAAATGATTCCAATCGACGTAAGGAATGTCAGGTTTTTCTTTCTGCTTAGTAACAATGTAGGCATAATGTATTGGTTTCTCACCGCACCTGGCATGAATTCTGCCAACGATCTCTTCAACGACGATAGCATTTGTAAATGATAGTTTCATAACCGTAGCTTTTCCAAGCGTTTCAACGTCAAATAATGCTCTCCTTTCGCCGACAGCCAAATAATTATTATTCCTCCTTCTACCCCAACAGCTCGGACCAGTCGTAATGGTAGCAGATCTGTGTCTTATTTGATAATTTCCTATATATTTATTGTAACGTTGTTCAGTTTCAAAAATAAGAGGTGGGTTGCACAAATCAAAAAATATTTCATGAGAATTCGAATCGATATTGACAAATACATTTTTAATATTACTGTAAGGGAAAACTAATTCCCAAGCATCGTATTTTATAGTAACAGACCGACTATCGTGATAAAAATTCACGTGGTGAGAGTCTAAACTCTGATCTGACTCCAGTGAGGAGTACTGATGAAAGGCTCCATCATGTGGTAAAATTCCAAAACTAATAGTCTTGTATGCAGTGTATACGTGAGAATGCTTGCGTGAGGAGCTGAAAGATTTGTTTTCATAAAAAGCCAAAATTGGGGCGGGGTTTGGATAAAATAAGTTCTTCCATTCACTGCGCAACTGTCGACAGTAGTGCACCCAATCTTGGTTTCCTAGCGAACTCTTGGCTGAAACTTGAATGATAAGTTCTTCTATTTCTGGGGTATCTTCTTCTTCAGATTTTTTCACTTTCAAAAAGCTGAGACTGACGTCCATCAGACCACATTCTTCAAAATGAAATGTCAGCTGTTCGAGATATGTCTTAAATTTCTTCGTTATGTCATCATCTGTGGCATATTTCTCTTCGGGCACAATAACGGTTCTAAAATTAATGACTTCCATTTCTCTTTATTTCACCTAAAATTAACATAAATATATAATTAAAATAGAAAAACTTTCCTTATTTTAAATTATTAAATTGTGTACCATGTTGTTTAAAATTGTTTTGAAATAGTTTTATTCTTGCGATTAGAAAATTTTATGATCCTTAAATTTCATTAGAATAAGCTCTACAGAAAAAGGTGTATCTGTCCCTATAAAATGTTTATTGATTCGGATATTTATGTGACTACCAGGGCATCAGCTTCTTCCACAGTGGAAAAAACAAGTTTCGTCCATCCGAACTGGAATAACTGGTGTTTTGATAACTTTTGTTAAGGATTTGATTATTGTTTCTAAGATAATTTCTACTTGGTTTTTTGAAATCTCGATGTCTTTAATTACTCTATCATTATTGATATTCTAGCGATTTTTTAAAAAACACCAAAACTCATGCGAAACTCAAATCGCAGATTCAAGAAATCATTCTTAGACGTACTTGGTTTGTGCCGATATCATCGTTAATCCTTGCAGTGCTTCAATCGATATTCCGACGGTTTTTGCTTTAAATTTTCACATTTAGAAGGGGGGGGGGGGAAAGAAGAAGAAAAACGAATTTAAACCCTTTTATTACAATTTTATTAAATGCTAATCTCAAATCACTCATTTAATTATTTGCTTTTAATAGGACGATTTCATCGTTTTTATAGCTAGCATTTGTTGATATTATTTCTACACATAAGATTTGAATCGCGCATTTAAATAAAACACTTTTTGACACGCTTAATTTAGGCCGATAATATCGAAATTCATGTCGTGCTTCGATTGCATTTTCGGCAGTTATTGATATTAATTTCCAAGTAGTTTTCAAACATCCCAATATATTTTTTACAACATGGAAAATTCGTATTGAATATTTAATTAGTAACGCAATTATTCTATCGATTTTTTCGGGTTAGATTTTTTGATTTTTTTGGCAGTTATAGCTATTGATTTCCACATAATTTCTGAATGGATATTTTTCATATTTTTTTTTCAATACTATATTGATTTACAAAATGCGAAAAAGGAAATAAATAGCAAGTTTTTCTTTAAGAATCTTTTTCTTTAAGTTTTTCGCAAGAATCTTCTTTAAATTAGACACATGTGTATTTGTTATTATTTACAGAAAACAGAGGGCACAGTTGGTACAACACCTTGTCTACAACACTGCTTTTTAATCTACAAAAATAAAAAATGGAAAAGGCCACTTATAATAGATTTAGAGGAATTTCAAATTAATTGTCCTTTTTAAAGCATGATTTTTCGAGTGACCCTAATTGGGTATAATATAGCCTACGTCACAGGTTGTGTTGTTCCTACTAAATTTAACCCATGAACGGCATTTTCTGCGAGCCTAACTTCAAGCCACAAATAAACAAACGAAGTGTTCGATCGTTTAAATAGCTGCTCGCCAGATTTTATTGCATTATAAAGAAAAGTTATTGAAACTAAATACAACTAAATAAACAACAACAACTAAAACAAATAACAACAACTACTTATAACAATAACTAAATAAACAACAACTAAATTCCATTCGTTTAGCATTGCGTCATATGTTGTTCCTACTAAATCGAAGTAGTTGTGTTTTTTTCATATTATACCCAATTGCAACAGTCCTTCAATGCTATATTATTTTCTGAAGCCTTTGAAGAGTTCGATAGCATCTGTAATTGTTTACATACAAGAAATCAATTACTAGTAATCGAATACAGGGTAACCAAAAACACCTTGTATAAGTATTGTTTTATGTATTTTCATTAAGCCAATGGAAATAATTCCAAACGATTATACATCAATAGTTTTTTTATATTTATTTACATTCCATTATAAAGCAATTTTATTCCGTATTTTATCTAAACAGTGCTCTTTATAAAATTCATTGAACATATTTTCTTTAAACTAATATCGAAATTCAAATACTTAAATAATTGTTTTGAATTGGCATTATTATTTTAAGAGATATTCAGTATTCAAAAATTAATGTTGTAAGAGCGAAATTGTCAAATTTCTTGCTGCATACTCTATATAGATAAAATTCTTTAAATTTTATTCTTTTTTCTTATTCGAAATCAAAATATTTAAAGAATTCTAATTTAACAACATGTTTTTATTAGTTTATATTAGTTAATAGTTTTTGTTTTCACAATTGGAAACCTGTACCTGTAAAGTACAGAACAAAAAAAAATTTATAATAAAACAAAAGTTTCGTTTTCCTTCTTTTTAATAAACACACATGAATAAAATCGTTTTATATGCTATATTTATTTATCATTTAACATGTTCCTCATACATTCCTTAGGTTTTTGCCAGCTTTTTAGGGTAAAAGGAACAACAGTTTTGGAAACATCATCTCGTGAATACAAATAAACTATTGACATTGTGACTACTACATAATTCGAATTTTGAATCAAAAATCAACTATTTACCAACAAACAGTAAAATTAAATGCTAATGGAACTTCTTAAAAGAACATTTATCTTAATTAAAATATGTTATAAAAGGTTAAAATGAAATCAATAAAATTAGCATCACTGTAATAATTGTAATGATTTGTTGACTAACATGTTAGCGATTGTAAGAAAATGTGTGATTGGTATACTTTGCTGAAAGAAAATAATCAATTTGAGTGGATGAGAGTACAAAAGCTTTTAGAAAAAGAGTGAAAAATAAATTCTATTGTTATTAAATTATAATCCACAAATTTTTATAGAATTTTATAAAGCAGACACGTGATTGCTGGAAGAAGAAAATATTTTAACTTCTTTTCTTGCAATTTTTGTTAGCACTTCATTTCTCTTGTTTTTGTGCATAGAAGATAAATAAGACTCATATTTATGCACAAAATTAACATTTATAAAATTTGAAGAAGAAAAAATTATCTAATACTTTTTTCCTATCAGCACATAAAAAAATATATGTATTAAAAAATTACATATTCATTTTTTGCTCTTTGAGAAAGTCAATGCATCAAAGGAGAAAAAAAATGTGAATCCTGTTTAAAAATCTTGAAATCCACGGCAATAACTAGAAAAAGTTCATTTATAAAAAAAAAAATATTTCTGACGAACACCACACAAATTGGACACGTCAAAAAAGGACTAATAATAGTAGATATCCACAAAGTCAACCGTCATCTATGAAAAGGTACCCCAACATAGAATTGAGTTAACATGTCTTATATACTAAGAAATTGGAACTGTATTTTCGTAATGGTTTTGTAGTACTCTCCCACCAGAATTATATCTGTGATAGAATTCGATGAACGGATAAAACTAGTTGATGCATTGCTGTTCTGTGAGGAGCCGGGATAGCTGTATTAAGATCATCGTACTTTTTGAGTGCTGGTCGTGAAAGCTGTATTAAATTCACGGTCATAGGCGCTCCTGTGTTGCCTTTAAGCAGTCGAGTGAATACGTTGTGTGCGATCGAGACTGAGAAGCAACAGCGTGAGGAGGTGGATAATGTCGCAGTCACATGTAGCAAGTCAACTGTTCAATGTAGACAATTCATCGAAATACGAGTGTTCAAATCGAAGTAGGAGTTTCTCTCAAGGTAGGCGTGTTCACATAACATTCGAAGGCCACCAATGTGGGGCAAGACCGTTAGACAATGCTAACCTTCATCTATCAAAAGGTACCTCAAGATTGAATCAGGTTAGCATGCCTTATATACTAGGGAATTGGATTTGTATTTTTGTAGTGGTAGATACACTATAATTTGTATCGAGATTTTTTAAAAATAAGCGAAAATCGGTACTGATAACTGCCGAAAAATTCCAATCGCGTCAAATAGTTAAATCACGCGTACTATTTGATTTTTAAGGATCATAATAATATGTGACTTTTAAAAAATCACATGAAAAGAGACACCAATAACTGGCAACAAAAAAAAATATATCAATAGATTTAGTGCTGCGTCAAAAAAGCAATAACTCAAATGTGTGATTCGCATTTCTCATTTCTTAATAACATCATATTAAAATATCAGTAAAAATTAACTATGAAAAAGTCGATCGAAAAAAACAGCGGTAACGTTGCGTCAAAAAATGTCTAAGAAATGCCTGAAGTGAAATTTTATGTGTAATAATAATGCATAAAAAATATAAGAATATAAAAAATAATGGCCAATAAAACGATCAAAAGACATGGATTTACGATGGTATCGACGCAAATCGAGAGCATCAAAAAGTGATTACTCAAATGCCCGATTCAAATTTTGCGTGTCGCCGGCCAGGTGACCAAGCGGTTAGTGTGCCTTACTGCGAAGCCAATAGCTGCGGTTTCGAATCCCGCTATGGGCATGGATGTTTCTCTCTATATGATGTCCTCTATTGTGTGTGATGTGTGAATGTGGCCCACCCTATGAACGTGTATTTGTGGCAGTGTGGCGTGGGTATAATGTTGTTCGACTCCGTGACTTAAGTTCACAGGTGCCCACTGGGTAACGTTAAATGCAACACTTCAGTTCATTCAACACGAAACGTTCAGTACCTGCCGTTATTTAAAAAAAAAAAAAAAAAATTGCATGTCGCAATAACATCGGAATTTTAAAATCCATGAAAAAAATCAATTTCATTGCAATTAAGAGAAGAAAAAAAGTTCGAGGAACAAATTTACCATGTTATGGAGCGCACCGAAAAGTAATAATTGAAATGTGCAATTCGAAATCTCCATGTCTTAATCTATGCATATAAAAATTAATGTCTATGTAAGGGTGTCATTTATAAACTCCAAAACCATCCAACCGAAATCGATTAAACTTATCATACAGATAGTTTGAAGCACGAGGAAAGTAACAAATCACAGTTGGTATTAGAACATTTTACCGTAAACCGTTTGAACGGGATGAGCGAAAAACGAAGTGGAATTTGCTGATTGGTTAAGCGATTGTCATTGTTTTAATTTTAACGATAGACAATTCAGTTTTTCTCATATTTTAAGAATAACATCAGTGATCATTTCTAGCTTATAACTCTAGTTGATAAAAAAATAGTTTATTGCACGTAGTTAAATATTGAATTATTTTATATTTGCTACATCAGATAAATTCAATGAACAACATTATGTGGTAACAAGCGAGGTCTACGTCACCAAATTTATTGTTTTATAGTTGTCTGATACCACGCATTTTTTTCTTATTTATATCTCTTTTAAAACGTTTTTCTGAGAAACTATTTATTTAAAATCATTAGTAATTGAATAGAAGAAAAATATTTATGCATTTTACGGCAGAATTAATCAGAATGTTGTATTTATTTGTGCTAACGGTGGTTCATCTATAAAATCTGATTGTAGAAATTCTATCAGAAAGTGATCAAAGTAATTCTAAAAATTCGATTAAGAGGAAATCAACGCAATTTTAATTCAACAGTCAAATCTAAGAATATTTTAAGTATTTAATAAGAGAAAAGAAAAGAGATTACATTTTTAAAGCTCAACAGCTACATGAAATTCTAAACATCGAATGAATATTAATATTCAGTTCTTTTTTTGTTTTTGGCAGTGCGCATGCGCGTCGTTACTTCTACGTAAGAAGAAAATTGTTACTTGACGGGAACATCCCGCCCCCCGTTGGATGTTAGTCCAACATCATCCGGTAGTGGAAGTATGTTAGAGATGGCTCGGCGAAAAGTTGATCTGACAAGATTGTCTTCTCCAGGATAAGTTTTCACAATTCTAGCCAGATTCCACTGCATTGCTGTCTTACTAGGATCTTTAAGAAGGACTAGTTGATTAACTTTCAGATTTTCTTGTTGACAAGTCCATTTCGAACGTGTTTGTAGTTGACTCAGGTATTCATGGCTCCATCTATTCCAAACGCTGTCTTTCAGACGTTGAATCAGGCTCCACCTAGAAGAGAAAAAGAATCTGGAGCAGTATGATGTTCAGGAAATGACATAATCGGAGCTCCAACTAGAAAGTGTCCTGGTGTCAACGGCTGCAGATCGTTAGGGTCTGATGACATGGGCGAAAGTGGGCGTGAGTTGAGAATACTTTCGATCTGCACTACGAGCGTAGTCAGTTCTTCAAAATTTAGTAAGTTAGATTTTGTGACTTTCAAGAGTATTCTCTTCATGGATTTAATATTAGCTTCCCACAGACCACCAAAGTTAGGAGACGCAGGCGGTGTGAAATGCCACTGAATTCCCTCTTCAGCACTAAAGTTCTTCACAGAGTTTGACTGGCAAAGTTCAAGCATTGAGTTCAAAACATTTCTTGCACCTTTGAAGTTAGATGCGTTATCACTCCAAATAATCGACGGTTTTGAACGTCTCGAAATGAATCTTCTCAAACAAGCTAAAAAAGCATCTGTTGTCAAGTCTGAGACAACCTCGAAGTGAGTAGCCTTAGTACTGAAGCAAATAAATATAGCGATGTAAGATTTAATTACAACTTTAGATCTCTTCAAATTAGGTTTTGTTAATATGGGACCAGCAAAGTCTAAACCAACTTTATCAAAGGGTCGTGATGGTACGATCCGATCTTTGGGCAAGTTACCCATCTTTTGATTAATAGTTTGTGTCTTAGTCTTGAAACAAGTCAAGCATTTATGTATGAATCTTCGGACTCTATCTTGTCCAGAAGGTATCCAGTAAAATTGTCTAATCAAATAAAGTGTTGTCTGAACTCCCGAGTGTAATGATTTGTTATGAAAGTGTTCGATGATTAATTGTGTAAGGTGATGAGATTTCGGTAAAAGCATTTGATATTTTTGTGATTCTGTTAACTCGGAGAATTTCAAGCGACCACCAACTCTCATAAGTCCATTGTCGTCCATAAACACATTCAATGATATGATTTTGCTATTTTGAGGAATTGGCAGTTTGTTTTTTAGGCATTTAATCTCAGAGCTAAACTCTATAGATTGCACACATTTTACTAACACCTGTGTAGCATTTTGTAGCTCGAATGTACTTAAATTATCCCTTTTTCTATTTGTATCTTTACAGTTCTTAAGAAATCTTAAACAATAAGCTGTAATTCTAACCAACCTAGTGAAAGAGGAGTATCGATTAAGGAAATTGTTGATGTTTTCGTTTCTCTCTGCGACGTTTGTGTTTAAAGTTAAAACTTTCCGAATTTCTAGTGTCTCTGGATTTGCAATAAGTTCTTTGTGTGTTTCTAAAGATTTTGGCCACGACGATTCATCTTCTTTCAGCCACAGTGGACCCTGCCACCAAAAGTCGCTGTTTTCTAATTCTGAAACCGAAAGTCCACGTGATATTAAATCAGCTGGATTATCCGTTCCAGGACAGTGAAACCATTCTGAAGGATTACTGTGTTTGTGAATTTCCTGAATTCTGTTCTTTATGAAAATTTTAAACCTATCTGGTGAACCTCTTATCCAAAAGTACGTAATAGACGAATCAGTCCAAAAAATTCGCTCAACTGGAAATTCCAAACCTTCTATGATTTTTTCACTCAGTCTAGCAGATAAAAGTGCTCCCATAAGTTCTAATCTAGGTAAAGAGAGCATCTTTAACGGCGCAACTCGTCCTTTAGAGGCAACAAAACTAGTAATGATGTTTCCATCGTTTAGCTTTACTCTTAGATAGGCAACCGTTCCATAAGCTTTGATGGAAGCATCTGAAAATAGGTGTAACTGGATATTGTCTATATCTTTAGGTAATGCATGTGAGAAATAGTAACGCGGTAATCGAATGTTACTCAATTTCTTTAAATCATCACACCATTTATTAAATGCCTCAATGGTTTTATTTGGTACAACCTCATCCCAATCTAAGCCTAAACACCATATTTCTTGTATCAGGCATTTGATACGAATAGTAAATGGCCCAATGTATCCAATAGGATCAAATATGCGACCTGCAATTTGTAAAATATATCTTTTAGTCCCCTTATTTTTCTTAAGGAATAATTCAACATTTCGAGTATCAAAGTAAAAATAGTCTTCCTTGGGATTCCATGCAACTCCCAGGACCTTTGAAGGTATTAAAGTTTGATCAAAAGAATCAGTTATGTCATCTACTTCTAATTTATGTTCTTTCAACTTGTGAAACAGTTCTGGGGAATTTGTTTTCCATTTTCTCAAACACATGCTAGCATCTTTAAAAATTTCATAACTCTCTAAGCAGGTAGTCAGAGCACTTTCTACCTCATCTTCGCCTATGAGGCAATCATCAACATACAACGATTTATTTAACAGTTGAACAGTATGAGGAAATTTCTGTACATACCTCTTCAAGTGATGTTTTATGGTGGCATTAAGTAGAAAAGGAGAAGATGTCACACCAAACAGAACTCTTGTCATCCGGTAGGTCTCATCAGGACAGAAATCGTCTGGGCTTTGGTTCCAAAGAAATCTGGTGTAGTCTCGGTCTTCATCAATTTCAATCTGCAGGAAAGCTTGCTTGATGTCAGCAGTCACAGCTAAAAGGATGAAGGGTCATTCCATGTCAAATCATACAGGATTTTACAAAAATGGCACCCACCGTCTCAGATTTTGATGAAAATTTGTACACTAATAGAATTTTTTGTGCTGATTTCAAAAATATCAATTATATTTAAATTGGTTAAGGGGTTTAAAAGTTATAAGCATTTGTATTTTTGCCAAAATGGCACATGTGCCACCATTTTGATTCATACATCAAAGGCTATTAATGATTATAACTCACCTTATATTTGTGATAGAGCAATAATTTTTTTTTTATTTTGTTCAGAATAAAGTAATCTGTCATATAAAAACTTTTTTTTGCAAATAAGTATCCTACTTATTTAGTAAATGGGTCTGTTTTGCAGTTTTTTGATCAACGGAGTTGAGTAACTTCAGGAGATAATTTCTGGCAACTCGCCCCCTTCAATTTCAAAAATATTTTATTCAAAGATAGTTGAAAGTGCAAACTAACATCTGATATAAAAATTGTGATGGGCCGTTCACTCACTTTTTTAAAAAAAATATTTTTTTCTTATGAATCATTATGCACTAAAAGTACTCGTAGTTTGATGATTTATAGTCCCTAATTATAACTAGAGTAGAATAAAATGATATAATAAAGTGTGAATGGTAGAAAAATATGTAAAATAAAGTAATCATTTATTAAATTTTTTTTTCTTCTTTCTTTGAGCCCTCAAAAAAGAAAAGAAAGACACAATTTTAGAATGAACAAAATTTCACCTTTTTTGCAAATAAATTTATCCAGAATCATATAGCTTTGGTAAATGAGAGGGATCAGAATCTAAAAAATATATAAATAAAAGTTTCTCTGAAAGAGTAGAGGGCAGTACCAAATAATTAATTATCTATGAATGTTAATTTTATTCTTTTATTTGTCACAATGATTGTTATGGTAATGAGATACCCCTACAAAATTTCATTTGAAACACTGATAAAGTTAAACTATTTATTATAATTATATTGAAATGAAATGATTTTATATCACTAACTATAAGATAATTTGCATGCTCTTATTTCATCACTAATACCTGCAGGCCCTTTTTATTCTCAAAAACTTTTATTATAATTATATACATCCAATTTTAAAAAAAAAAAACTTCTGACTAGAAAGAAAAAATACTGAAAACTATTGACACATTCCATCTCTACCTTCCCAAAAAAGAAATTTGACTAATCAGAATGTATCATCTGCCAGAACATTTCTGTTTGTTCCAATCAGAATTGAGTGTCATGTAAAATTTATTTTCTTTCCAATCAGTAAAATTGTATTTCTTCCATTCATTTAGAACAGAACAGAAATAAATAAGTTTTCAAAAGTTTTAAATGTATCAATTTGATACTTAAAAAAGAGTTTTATTATAAAAACCCAAGTATTTTATAGTATTGGATTAACTTTGAAAGATTTTAAGTGCAGTTTAAACTCGCAGAAGATTTTAGAACTTTCTTCAGAGAATATATAACTTATTTCATTTGGGAGCAATTTAGATTTTAAGGAAAGTTCAACTATATGCCTCATACATAAGGAGTATCTCCTTTATCAGTATGAAATATATAGTGTGACCAGGGATAATTCACAATCACTCTGTTTCTGGGGTAAATAATGATCACCTAAGTTTTATTTTAAAAAAAATTTTTTTTTTTAAATTTGAGACATGGACAAGAATGCTTGTACATTGTACTAAAGTATAACTACATTTACTTAATTATAGTTTTTTGTTCAATCTAACAAAATAAGTATCTTTGAAACTGCTTTCTGTATTTTCCATTTTAAAGATGGGTTTCAAAATGTGCACATTTCTGCAAAGATACCCTCCTTCTCTTAATAATAAATATTTTGAGTTACTTTCTTTTTCTTTGATATAAAAATAGTGTAAGTTTTTGTTTAATTGTTTCACATCTACTGTAAGCATTATAATTAATTATAGGAAACTATATCAAATGTTGCCCCCCATGGGGTAATTATTGATCACTGGGGTAATTCCTAATCATTGTCATTTCTTTTTATAAATAGTATTAAAAATAGCTAATTGTCTTTTCTTAAATGGCAGTTCATATTTATTAAGTGGAACAACCATTAAAATATATTTTAACTGTAATCACAAAATTTGTTTATTAACTGTATACAAGACAAATGTGTTCTGATTTGCCCTATTTCTGGTTTGCCTTACCTTGCTTCTATCTTAATTTTATGTGTGTACATTGTTAGAATAATTTTTAAGTTTATAAATTTGCCTAATATAAATATGGTGAGAAATTATAACACTAAAAAATATACTAAGCTTCTAGAAAGCAAAATTAGTGAATTTCTTTTAATGATTGAAAATGAAATTTCAGTGTGAGAGCTACTGTCAGAGCTGTTGACATACCAGCAAAAGTAACTTATGTGGGAACTCTTTCTTACATTCCGACAGAACATGAGAATGAGTTGGCTGCTTGCCTAAAATGTATGGCACGATGCAAAGATTTTTGGAAAATTTAAAGTGTTAATCTTTATTCTTTGCTTTTAAAGAAATCGTTTTATTAGCGGCTTAAACATCTATTTGGTTTATTTGTTTGATCTTGATGTCTTATTTGTTAATTACCATTGTATAATTATTTTTAAACAACCCCTTTACTATAAAAACTGGTGATCAGTAATTACCCCAGAAGTGATCAGGAATTACCCCAGAAATGATCAAGAGAAGGGGTAATTTCTGATCACTAAGAATTTAAAATCTTTTAAATTCTAATTAGATTTTCCAACAAAAGAAGGTAGCATAGGACTCATCTCATATAGTCTCAAACTTCCAGTAAATATTGAAATTCTATCTTGAATAGTTTTTTCACAAAATAGATGTTTGCATTTTTTGATCAGGAATTATCCCAGGTCACCCTATATAAGAAAATGAAAAAAAATTGTGACTTATTTAATTCTCCTTCCAATAAGACCAAGAAAGTCTCCCTTCATGTCATAAGTGTAGATCAGGCTAAAACATACAGAGCTAAATTGCAAATTTCAGCAATTCCTGGCCAGAAATTGTGTTTGTCTTGCTCAGTCTCAAATGTTTTCCTTTCTTCTTTTCTTTTTTGAGGGGGGGAGGGCTCAAAGAAAAAAGAAAATTTAATAAATGATTACTTTATTTTACATATTTTTCTACCATTCACATTTTTTTTATATCATTTTATTCTACTCTAGTTATAATTAAGGACTATAAATCATCAAACTAGGAGTACTGTTAACGCATAATGATTCATAAGAAAAATATATTTTTTTAAAAAAGTGAGTGAACGGCCCATCAAAATTTTTGTATCAAATGTTAGTTTGCACTTTCAACTATCTTTGAATAAAATATTTTTGAAATTGAAGGGGGCGAGTTGCCAGAAATAATCTCCTGAAGTTACTCAACTCCGCTGATCAAAAAACTGCAAAACAGACCCATTTACTAAATAAGTAAGATACTTATTTGCAAAAAAAAGTGTTTATATGACAGATTACTTTATTCTGAAAAAAATTTTAAAAATATTATTGCTCTATGACAAATATAAGGTGAGTTACAATCATGAATAGCCTTTGATGTATGAATCAAAATGGCGGCAAATGAGCCATTTTGGCAAAAATATAAATTCTTATAACTTTTAAACCCATTAACCGATTTAAATATAATTGATAGTTTTGAAATCAGCACAAAAAACTCTATAAGTGTACAAATTTTCATCAAAATCTGAGACGGTGGGTGCCATGGCTGGATGAACTGACATGGAATGACCCTGAAGTCTAAATCTAATCAAAAGAAGAAAAAGATCAGGTAATAAATTAAGTCCAGTATACAAGCATTGGTTTAGTGAAATCTGTCCAGCAGAATGCGATGATGCATCAAAGACGACTCGTAATCTACTTGTACTCTTGTCATTTCTGACCACAGCTCTGTGAGGCAAGTAGAAGCAATTCTCTTCATTCAAAGTTTCGTTTTCCTTTGTAACAGGCTCTATAATGTGCTCTTTTTGATAATCTTCTAAAACTTTGTTGTATTCAAAAAAATAGACTGGATCGTTGATGATAGATTTTTTCAAAGACTGAAATCTTCTACTGGCGACTACCTTATTATTATATGTAACATACTCTTTAATTCAGGTTTCCAGGGCAACTTCACTTTGTAGCGATTATTTGCATATGAAATTCCTTCTTCAAAATTCTTCATTATCTCTTTTTCGACATTATCTTTAGTTTCTGTGTCCACATTAATCCCTAAGTTTTCCAGCTCCCAAAATTCTCTTAGTTGATCGGAGATGGATTTTTCTTCGACGATAATTTTGAAGCTACATAGATCTTTATGAATGCTTCCTTGTCCCTGAAGACACCAGCCAAAAATGGTTTCTGAAGCTACCAGTTTATCGTTCAATCTTCTAATTCTACCACTGACAATGTCAAAATAAAAATTAGCTCCAACTAAAATTTCTATCTTATTTTCTTTAGAGTCATAGGAATCAGCTAACTGTAAGCCTCTCAACTGCTTATATGCTTTAGAAATGTTGGTATCAGGTGCTGGTAAATTAGTAGCAGATATTTGATCGGTGACTAGAGCTTCAAGTTCAATATTTAAAGAAGGTTGATCCCTATTAGCTAATCTTATTTTAACAACATCATAAATTTTCTCTTGAGCTCCATCAGCTCCGAAGGCATAAACAGATAAAGTTTCCGATCTTACAATGGGTAGTTTTAATCTTTTTGAAACTTCTTCTAAAACGAATGTTCGCATGGATCCATTATCTAATAATATTCTAACAGGTGAAGTTTCTTCATTTAATGATGATTTAATCATAGCGGTACACGTCTGCAAATAAATTCCAATAGTGGATTTAATCAACGAATCAGTTTTATAAACTTCATGGCATTGCGAAATAGCAGTAACAATTTTAGTTTCGTTTTTATCCTCAGCTTTACCAAATTGATAGCAAATTGTTCTGTTGTGTTTATGATTACATATATCGCAAGCTGTCCTTTTCTTACAGTCTCTAATTCTATGATTCTTTTGAAGAAACAAAAAGCAACGAACTTCTTTTTTTAACAAATCCTTTTTTTCATCAATATTTACATTGTTGCAGTGTTCCGAACTATGAGTTTCTTTACAAAAGATACAATTACTTTCTGTGACAGGAGCTAAATATTCTACTGTTTTGTTTACATTTGAATTGAAAGGGCGATTTTGATTTCGAGGTGACTCACGCGAATTGCCAAATTGTTGTTTTGTGACAGTATTATGATTAATGAAGTTTTTCTTTCTATCTACCCTCGAGTTTTGGAATGAAACAGATTCCCTACATTCTATTTCAATTTTTAGAAAATTTATCAGTTCCATTACATCAAAATCACTTAGATTTGCTTTATCTAATTTTCTACGGTTAAAGCTAATTCTTCAGGAATTAATTTAATCAAAATGGGGTACAATAAATGTCCATACATTCCGGAAGTTACTTTTAAAGAGTCCAAACTTCGAATTTGTACTTCACAAGTGTCATATAATTTTCTTAATCCTAAAACATTATTAGCATCTTTAACAGGATAGAGATTTAACAATTTGTTCATATGAGCATTTATAACTAATTCATCTCTACCGAATCTTTCTTTTAATAGTTTAACAGCTTTTCCATAATTTTCCTCAGAAAACGAAAACCCATTAACAACATTAGCTGCAGCACCTCCTAAAGGTGATTTTAAATACGAGAATTTGTCTATTACAGATGTTTCATTTTTATCAATTGTACTTTGAAATTGATTCCAGAATTCTATCCAAACACACGGATCTCCATAATATTTTTCTATCGATAATTTAGGAAGTTTAACATTATTGTTTATTTTCCGATTCAAAACTTCTGTGGCTATAGTATTGTTGGAATGTTCTTGTGCCTGAATTAAATTTACCCTATCATAATTATTAGCAGTTGCATTACGAAGAAAGGATTTTATCTTAGAAGAAAGTTTCGAATTCCATAAAATAATTTTCTGACCATATTCCATTGCAGATTCGATTTCTGCATCAAAATCATTTTCATCTACAATTAGAGATTGTATAGTATTATCTAAATCATTTATTTGTTTTAATCTACTAGTCAAAAAATCTAAATGTTGTTCTAGTTCAGTATCAGTATTTATTTCATCAAATTCTTGTTCTAATTTGTTAATATATTTTGTTATGCTAGAACGTAAAACGCCTCTAATTTTTCTCTGCTTAGTTAATTCTTCCATATTTTAAAAATTCTTATCAACACTAATAATCAAATTTATAATTTGTATGATGCTTCAATATTTAGAAAATATGTAAACAAATACTGCATCACACAATCAAAACAAAACAACTTTCAACAAAACAACTAACAACTACTTTAAATTTGAAGCATCAAATTATCTAAATCTTCATATAGATCAAATTATCAAATCTTCCTACCTTTCTTTTCTTTACACTTCCTGATCAATCCGAAATCGAAACAATCTATAACAACAAGAATGTTGTTTCCCGCGTATGCACCAAAATGCTAACGGTGGTTCATCTATAAAATCTGATTGTAGAAATTCTATCAGAAAGTGATCAAAGTAATTCTAAAAATTCGATTAAGAGGAAATCAACGCATTTCTAATTCAACAGTCAAATCTAAGAATATTTTAAGTATTTAATAAGAGAAAAAAAAAGAGATTACATTTTTAAAGCTCAACAGCTACATGAAATTCTAAACATCGAATGAATATTAATATTCAGTTCTTTTTTTGTTTTTGGCAGTGCGCATGCGCGTCGTTACTTCTACGTAAGAAGAAAATTGTTACTTGACGGGAACAATTTGTTTAAGTGAAACATAAAAAATCGCCATATTACTCACGCCAATGAAGCTAAATTAATTTAGGCAATATATGCATATTAAAATAAAAGAAACAAGCTGTGTACTAGAAAGAAAAAGTAATGGAGTTAAGATATTTATTTGTCTAGATCAGTGGTTCCCAAACTTATTACTTTTGTGTATCCTTTCTAAATTTTTCGTAACGCTGTGTACCATTAATACAAAATGAATGTATTTTTTACTGTAAAAAAATTGCCCAAAAGTTAAAAATCACAACTGGCTGTTAACTCTGCAAAAAATAGCCAATAGAAAAATACGTAATCTTAAATTTTCATGGCTAGCTTTGTTTTTAAATAAAATTTTGTGAAATTTTCGTTTGTTGCAAGATATTTCGCATAAGAACGCGTACCCCCGTTAAACTGTTCCAGTACCCCTGGGGGTACGCGTACCACACTTTGGGAAACACTGGTCTAGATGAACAGTAAGAAATCATTATACTATCAATTACGACAATGATGTTTAATTAATGTTGGTAATATCTTAAATTGTATAAAAAAACTTATAAAAAAACATAAAAAAAACTTATGTAATAAAAAGCAAAAATAATAGAGAAAAGATATTTATTTATTTTCGGGAGCCTTAAAAATCGCCATATTATTACTAACATTAATGCTTATTGATAATATGTATTAATTAACATAAAATAAAAAAAGCTATATGCTAAAAAGCAAAGTTAAAGAAGAAAAGGTTAATAAAAAAATAGTTTAGGAAAACCGTAAAAAATCGCCATTCATAGATTACGCTTAATTATTGTGCACTATTGATATTGATATTATGTACTACTGGTATTATACCAATTGGTGCAATTTTGATAAGAATTCTATAAAGGGTTTTCCGTGGTTTCAGAAAATATTTTTTCAATGGTAGCAAAAATAGTTTATTAATATTTTAATGAATGAGAACTAAAAGAAATTTATTCTTCCACTACTAAATATTTTAATAGTAAATTAAAGGTTAGATAGAGAAATGACCAGGGTCCAAAATCCTCCAAATTTTAATAAGAATTAAATTTCTTAAAAGAAAAAAATTTCCTCTTTAGTTGGCTATCACTGACAAATATATTTTTCACAAAATTTAAATGTTGAAGGGCTTCGTAATAAGTATCAGATATGCTAATATAGGTATAAAATATTATAATGATATATTTGGTATGATATAAACAGAAACAATACTAAGCAGTTTAAATACCGATACTTTAGAAAGAAGTGTTTTATGGCCCCTCGAAAGGCATATATGTTCCGGAGAAAATTACTTGATAGTGGTAAATTTTGAATGTTTTGGTTTGGCCACGAGTAATAGCTTCATGCCAAGTGATGCTAAATACATTTTATCTTTGTTCTAATGGGATAAACTACAAAAAACAAGTTTTACTTACTTAAATAACGTAAAAGCCACCGAAAAAGGCAGCAAATAATATTAAATAAAAAAATTAAATTATTATAGCTTTATTAATTGAAAAACTTAGTGGAAGATGCAGGTACGTGACATTTTCAGAATGAAAAAAAAAGTTGTAGCCGAACTATTTTATTACCAATTTAGTCGAAGGCGGGACGAATAATTCTTTGCTTTACTGTTCCTAATTTTAAATAAAACCAATTACCTAAAAAATAAGACACTTGTTTTTAAAAATCATGCTGGCGTACTAAAATTTGTGTGATTAGTTATGTTAAGATTTAAAAGAAGGCAAAAGCAGTGATTCATTAATTCCCCTAAAAATGTCACTTACCTGGTTCTTCCATCAAGCTCTTTAATTGTGTCGGTTCATGCTTTTCAGTTATGAGTATGATTTCGTAGTGATTCTCTACTCTGATTAATTGATTCTTTACTTATTTTTTATACACCATGTGCGAAGAACGGGTATTCTGCTAGTATCATATAAAAATAAATTCTATATAATTGTAGTCAGAAAAGGGGGCAAATAAATAACATTGATTAAATAATTCTTCTGTTACACATCGAAATATGTAATAAAATTGCTACTCATAAAAATATATGTTTTAAAAAATAAAAAAAAAAACATTTTTTTAACACACAATTTTTTAAGTGCTTGAATTTTCGGAATTACTTTTTAGATTATCAATTTTCTACCTTTGTGTTCGCCTCTGTAGTTCATTAATTAGAGCCAAAGTTAGGAATTTTTTTGTCCGTCTCATGTTTTCTAAGTTACACGTTTCTCTGATTTGAGTAAAAAGTGTCGGTATCGTGCATAAATGAGAATTTAGGAAAGAAAAAAAAAAGAGGATGCTTGCAAGGGTGGAAAAAATGTCTCGTTGTCGAGATTTTGCGTAAGTAACTAAGTTCAAATTTTAGATTAGAGGACTTCAAGAGCATTTTGTCAGAATATTAATTATTAATTCGCGGAAATCCTCTAAACAATGGTCTTGAAATTCACGGAATTCCGAGAATTAACTGATTAATCACATGAACGATCTAGTTAAAAATACTAAAACATTTGGAATCATTTTGTCCAAAAAAAAAAAATCTCCGAAGCATTGAAACAAATGGATAAATGGATTCAGTCCACTGACTGGAAGAAAACAAAACCATACAAATAGAAGCACCTAAGCCATTCTTCCACCTCCACCACCCACATTCTTTGCCTTCTCTAGACCGCATAGTCCCATAGTCTCCATAAGGGGTCAAACGGTTCTCTGTTCATTTAGCAACCATGGGAGAGTTTCATATGATATTCTAGTTCAACAAGGATATAATGGACCAAATTCTGATGCAAGCGAAGTATTACTAAGTTGATGGTATTTCAACTGTTAGGCAATAAATTTTCGTCCAAAACTGGGTAACGGACGCTAAAAAGTAATTTAAATTATGAAAATTAGTAAATTACTTAACTTAGTAAAGATAACAAAATCAAAGAAAAAAATTCCAGCTTTTCATAAAAATTCTCTGATTTTTCCAGGTATTTAACCAAATTTCCCTGATTTTTCCAGATTTTTTCTAGTATAAAAAATTCTCTGATAATTCCAGGTGGGTGGCCACCCTGATTAAATATGAAGTATAACTTTTAGTTTGTTAGCTTTCTTTTCTTAGTAATGTATTCCAATGATCAGGTTTTGATATACTTACTTTACCCTTAAGGTAAAATGGGTAAGTTCTAAAATTAGAATATAATTCCTCAGAACATATGTAAAGATTGTTTTAGAAATAAAAGTGTTCTTCAATTTATGTATCATATTAAAAAAAATACTAAAAAATATTTTTGTATTCATAAATTAAAGAGTTGATGTGTTCATGGTTCATGGTTATCAAAATCAGGTTTCACTTCGGATGCAGGGCTAGATACAATTTGTAATAGTTTTTGGTTTTTTTGAAATATAATTGAGAGTGTAAAAATGAATGCCTATAGTGGTAATTTAAAATGTTTTTACTATTTAATTGCAGACAGACATGTATTTTTATTCAATTAAGCTATTTTAAGGATACTTTTTTGTTTTCCATTTAAAAAAACTGCCATATAAAAGACAGAAATTTTCGTGAAATAGCTCACAAAGTACCATTCATGCTATCTATATATATATTTCTCACGGCGACAAAAAAAAGCCTCATTACAACTCCCCGAATGGCAACGCTAGAAAATCGACCAATGATTGCCGCTAAAAATGTCACATGCCAAATCTAGCTGAGGTGGCTCAACGTATAGCGCTTTTAAAAACGGAAACTGAAATAACCGTAAGTTAGGCAGAAGTGTAGTCTTTGTCGATAGATCTCTATTTAAGTATTTTGTCGAAAGGGCTTTTTTTTCAAGAATTTATATATTACGAATTTATTTGACGATTTTTGATTTACATCACGAATTTATTTGTTTTATTATTGTCATTAGTTATTCATTGAAAAATGAGTCTCAGTCGTGCTGTTACGCTTTAAGATTTTATACTCACACTTCTAATAGGTTTAACGAATTACACGTCATTTATTTGAATTCAAATATATTTTAATGACTTAGTATTTACTAAAAAGATGTAATTTTTTTTTAAAAAAAAAAAGTTGTTATATGGATGTGAATGATTGTTTTGAATTCTTAGAATTTTGTGTATTTGCAATGTACCTAAATTAGTAGCGAGCGAAGCGAGCTTGGTTTGCGAAGCCAACTGTATAAGATTGCGTAGCAATTTTCGGGGGTTGGCGAGCGTATGTAGGGCTATAATCAAACAAATAAGTTACATTTTCAGCTATTTCATTAAAAATACAGAGTATTAGATACTTAATAAAACCAACACAGAAATAAAAAAATATCCCTATCATACAACATTTAGATAAACCTAACCGTATATTCACTTTAGCCCACTTCAGAACACAATTAATAATAATATTTTGAAATTTATTCTTAAATTTCTATATAGATTAGTTTTTTAGATGACCAGTTTGAATTAAAATTAATATTTTTTGCCAGTTTTTAATGACATTAAAAAAAGTTTAACAGCTTAAACTTGATCATTAATTGCCAAACTTGCATAAATGGATCATTAACAGATAATTTGGAAACATTACATTTTTAATCAGTTATTTAAGCTGAAATAAAAATATGAAAAAAATTATCTCAATTTAAAAGGAGAAAATTGATGTCTTATAACTTATGCATTTTACCCCACTTCGCATCTGATCCTATACTTACAAGTGTTTAATTAGAAAATACATTTATAAAATTAGAATATTAACTTTATAGAGTAAAACTGAATAGTTAAGAAAAAAAATTTTCTTTTAAATTTTTATTGAAATTTGAATAAAAATTTAGCAACTTCAAAAAAAAAAAAAATTAAAAAAAAAAAAAAAAAAAACAATTTTTACATTTGATAGAAATTTGCAATTTCAGTTTTAATTATTTATTTACACCTCTAAATTTAAGATAAATTGTTTAAATGTTGGGGCTAAAAAGATCCAGTATTAAAGGATGGAAGGTTTTATTGAGTTTAGGAAATTGTGATATTTCTGATTTGAGTGTAAAAAATTCAACTGTGTTCTATTTAAAAAATGCCAATTTCTAAATCATAACCAATGTAGACGAAATGCAGAAATTATATTTTAAAATGTAAAACAAACAATATCTATTATGTTTTTAAATTATTATTATAGAAAGGTACAATGTTTAAGTTTAGAAAAAAAAAATGTTCTAGCTTGAAATTAAAAAAAAAAAGAAAAATTCTTCAATTTATCATCATCACTGTTCTTCTTTTTTTTTTTTTTGTAATTATTGCCCATGTACACAAAAGCGCAAAACAAGAAAATTTTTAGTAATGGTTTTAAATCATAATGTGTTTATTAATAAAATGTGTTCCTTTAGGGTAATATAAAAATAAAAGTAACAGAAAGATGTTTTAGCAATGAAAAGTAAAAATTCTTGATATTTCTCCAAAATTGTTATTAATCCATTTTCTAGAAAAAAAATATAACATTTTTAATTAAATTTTATTTAAAAGGTTTTCTAATATTTACTATTGATTCATGAAAAAAAAAAGAACAATTGTCTTTAGGTGTTTTTGAGCCATTTAAGTCAGGGGACGGTAATTACATTTTCCCATGCAAATACAATTTAAAAATGTCACTTTATTTTTATTTTTAAAGAAAATGCTTCATTGATTGTTGTTGATTTCTAGCATACACAATATATATGTGAAATAAAGAGAAAATAACGAGGAAAATAATAAGTTTTACTTACTGTGCATAAGCTGCAAGTATATAGAACTCATAAAATAAGTTAAAAATATAAAGAAATCATGGAAGAAATATAATAGATTAATTAAAAGTGAAGAAGAAAAATTATTAAAAATAATATATTTAAAAAACATTTATATGAAAAAAATACACACACATACATAAATAATATTATAGGAAAGAGTATTATTAAAATGATTACCTCAACGTATCTTTAGAACAACTAAGAAGTCCTTCTCACTTTAGCGGAGAAATGGAACTAGGCTGTCAGTTTTATTTCCACTGTCTAGTATGATGTATACATTGATAACGGAACCACGTGAGGAATATTTTATCATTTAACATTATAAAAGTTCTCTTTTATTCCACCCTGATAGGAGTTAGAATAAATATCACATTTTATAAAATCGAAATTAAAATAATGGGGAAATTTCCCATTCTATGAATCTACATATCAGACGATAAATATTTCATTTAGAATGTGTTAAGAGCTTGCGCAGACTTTCAGCGCATGACGTCACTTAAAGTTTCGGTTTGCTTAATTTTTTTTTAGACATCGCTTTGTTTTCGATCATGATAACTCTATCATGCTTTCTTTTTTTTTTATCAAGCAATAAAGCTAATAAACATTTTGCTCTGTTATTAATCTTAATTCACTGCAAAAATTGATAGCTTTAAACCTGGATATTTAGATTAATTTTATAAATATCTTTATTTTAGATTTGTTTTTTTCATTCAAGGGGAGAAGGTGATCAATTATAACTCGTGATTTCCCTTTCCTTAAGATAGGGATTATCTTTCCTACATTAAACTTGATTATTTACACTATTGTTATTTGAAAAACAAGTATAAATTCTGATAATATTGTTCCGCACTTAACGTTTAAACACTTTTCGTGACATTTAAACACTTAGAAAAAGAAAAATTTGAAATTGTACTGATTGCCAAAATGCCGTGAGATATGCTGAAAATAAAGTTTTTATTAAAATTTATTATGATAGCCAGTTGATTACAAAAAAATCAACAAATAAAATATGAATTAAGATAATAATGGCTTAAAAAATTGATGGGAATTTTAAAAAAATATTTTATTTTTCATAGTGTCATAATTAGAACGTTGAACATTAATCGCGCATTTGATTACTGACTTTTTAATGTGACAATTTCAATATTTTTCTTTCGATTTTTCTGTAGTTTTTGCCAGTGCTACTGATTGCCACTTGTTTTTTTTTTCTTTTTTTAGTTTTTTTAAAATTCCGGTATTTGTCAGTTGGTAATATTTCGACTTGTGAAAATCAAATCGCGCTTTGAAAGCAACACTTTTTGACGCACTCCATTTACGCTAATCGTATCGTAAATCCATATGGTGTTTCGATTGTAATTTCGGCGGTTATTGGTATTTACTTTCTCGCAGTTTTTAAATACCCCGATATATTTCAGAAAATATGAGAAATTTGAATTTTGAGTATTTACTTTTTGACGCAATAATTCTATCATTTGTTTCCTTTTCCTTCCATACTTTGGTTGTCATTGCTTATGATTTCCACATAGTTTTTAAAATCCGATATTTTTAATATGATATTATTTATTACAACAGCCGAATCTCGAAACGAAAGCATTTTTATAACCTTTTTTTAAGTCCGATTCGCGTGATTTCGTCGCTCATTTTTTTTCAGGAGTTACTGTCAAAGTTTTAACGATTTTTAATTATTTTTGCTTAATGTAATGATGATTTACAAAATTCAAAAAATGAAATAACTAGTGCATTTTTCCGTCACAAAAATTCAAAAATATCATCAAAAATACTAGAATAAAAAACATATTACATTTACGATTTTAAAGAAAAATTACATACAGTTTTTTTTTATGCGAGTATTTTTTTTTCTTTCGTAAACACAGCGCACTTCTGTTACTTTAGTTAAATAATTATTATTAAAAGTTACTTGCAGAAAATTATTAGTGCTAGGGAAAGTCCTTAAAAACCTTGCCTCAGAGGAAACAATATGAATTTTATTGGAAAAACATTCTGATAAAATAAATGAAATATTAAAAAAAAATTCAGATGCCAAAATTTTTTTGATGCGATCACCAGTTTTTGAATTAATTTATGTGCAAAGAGAAGATTATTTATTGCTCCTTGTTATTTACTTCAGCAAGAATTATTTGAGGAATTTTTTTTTAACAGTTTTCGCAGTTGCGAAGTGATCTGCAAAGAGCTGCAAGATAGGCCAGCAGAGCCTTTCACATAATATACCGCAAGAGAGGTTTAAAAACTAAGGTATTAAAACAATACTAAGTGGAAAAAGGTGGAGAGAAGCGAGCTCAAAGGAACTGCGTCAGAAGTTTCGGGGGTTAGCGAGCGATAATAGCAAGCATGAGTCCTAATCGCATGGAATTTAATGCCAGACCCCTAAAAAATCAAATCGTTATTATTTGGACATTTGCTTTTTAAAATAGAGTAATAACTCTTTTTTGAAGTTATACTTCTTATGAGACTTCCAACAAGGTTGCGTTAAACGTTTAACGCTACATTTTTATTGGCCGGGAAATCACGTGGTAGGATCCAGTTTTCCCACATTCAATTCTATATTATTTTGGTTCTCACTAGCATAAAAATAATAAAAGTCATAAAAGTATTGTTTTTCTATAAATATTTTTTTAGTTTGATTGGATACACATATAATTTAATAGGATAGTATTTTTTATTTGCAAATTTAGTGGATAAGAATTGTAAAAAATGAGTGAAAACAAATCCACGGACAATGCGATGGATTTAAGGTCATGTCAAGGTACATCTCTTGTGAATATCAATTGATTGTTATGTTTTCTCTTTTGAAATTACATTATGACGCATTCACATACATTATTAATACAAATACATTTTCCATGGCGAGACGATGAGGCAACCACAAGCACTTCCACTGGTTCAAGAGGTCCACGAGGGAAAAATGCACTATATTACCGTTATTACAGAGCACGGAAGCGAGCGGAGCAGGAAAAAGAGTCGTTGAATAGAACTAGTGATCCTTCTACGACTGCTGATTCTTCTACAATTAACGTCGCAAGTTACGAAGTTTAACTTCTTCTGCGCGGAGGGACTCCACGCATTTTTTTTACTTAGTTTGTGTATGAACTTCAAAAGTAATGTATATAAACATGAATTACCGAAATTAATGGTAGTTGACTTCCACTGGTGAATGTTGACAATCACATAGTCGCTTTGGTAGATGTCCGAAATATATACTAGGTCTAGGCAAGTGCCACTGCCCGGTATGTTTGTCCGTTACGCCCTTATATTCAAATTATATACAATTAGCACAAAATATTGGTTAGAAATACATATAAATATTTGAATCTACATGTGTACATAAAAATATTTAAATCTATATCCTGATTTTGTTCTAACGTAGACGGCACGTATTTTTCTATCTGATCCCTGATCTACTGCTATGATTCGATCTAAAAGTCAATTATTTATGGGCAGAAGTCTTTTTTGATTAAAACTATTTGCCACAACATAAAATCTTTTTTTCAGTAATCCATTTGAATCTGGTTAGTAAGGCATTTATATAATCAGGTTTCCATTTTTTTCATATAACCTCAGAAACCTAAGTTGCTTTTTTTCCAACAACCTAAAAGATTTTCTTTTACATCAAGTAAAAGTGGTTCAGTTATTGCTGTTACCAGCCGCGAATTGCCAAACCATACCATAGAAAGGGTTGGCGAAAATTTCTATTGGCGTTAAAGGAGCGCTCTCGCTAATCGTCAAATGTGCGCTTATGTTTTTGGTATCGCGTAACATTCAACAAGCTAGATATGGATGCGACGTTTCTTAATATTAATGAAGCGGATCTTCCAAACAACAAACGTGTTTATAAGCGTTTTTTAAAAGGTCGTAGTAAAACTAAGATAAAAAAAATTATACATTATTACCTCCATAACCAATTCTATATTTTCATAACTTTCATTTAATGTATTTCGAATAGTGAACTTCTTTTCCTACTCACCCAGTTACTAAAATTAATTATTTCACAATAACTTTTAATCCTTAACAATGAAATGGTTATTACAATAAAATTTGTTTACTTAAAAGATTTAAATTTTTTTTATTGTTTAGCACAGACTTTGTTTCCAATTCTATATTCATTAATTAAACTTAATGGTTCTGCTCGATAACTATTTACAATGTTTTTAAAATGTTATTTAATTTTCAGTTTTTATGAAATTCTTTAAATATTTTTCGACGTAGAGATTATTTAACAATAATGCGAAAAGCTGAAATTTATAAATGTATAATACTTATAAATGTTTTAAGAGAATTTTTAGCAATTATTTTGTACTAATTATTTTAGTTGAAATGTTCATTATACACAGTTTTATAATAATTATCGTAAAATTCATTGAACAATTGAGTACTACATTTTAAAATGCAAGTAGAATTTAATAATTATTTCATTTTATAATTGTAAAACGGTTGATAAGTAACTTCGTCATATGTATGTCATAAGTATTATACGAGAATATAATGCGATTGCTTTATAATGAAAGAACAACGATTTATGTTTCAAACTTTCTGTGGAAAAGAAAAAAAAATTTTTTTTTTCTTCCTCTCATTGGTGTTAGCAATTAGAGAGTTTTTTTTATCTAATGAATATTAAGTCAATATTGTTCTCTTTTAAATTAAAATGCATTTCGCTCCGAAAAAAAAATTACTTGAATTCAAAAGGAAGATAAAACAAAGGAAAATTACAGACATGTGAAAAAAGGGGAAAAAGAAAAATAATAATAAAAAAATAAACTGCTGGGGGATAAAAGATAATAATAAAAAAAATCCGAAAAAGAAAGAATAAAATTTTTTTTAAAAAATCCGGGAAAAAAAAGATATAATTTCTTCATCAGCCCACACGATTATATTCGCAATGAGCTACCGGACCGGGAATGGACCTCCTGGAAACTGTTTCTTGTCAAGAAACTCAACCGGTTTTCTTTCCAACCGGTGTCTACTGCTCGGAATGCTCATTCTTAGAGGGAATTATTAATTTTTGAGGACTAAATACGATATTTCGCCGATGAATGTCTTAATTATTTTCTATTTCATAAGAGAAGATAACAAAATTTTTAAAAGATAAACGTTCCCGAACAATTTTCAAGATGATAATTAGAAGTGAAATATTCTGTTTCTTTAGTATGTGTGAACGAAAAGATACTTTTAGAGTTAACTATGAAATTACGGCAAACTAAATATAATTCTGCCCTCATTATATGATAATTGTTACTATTTCTATGTTATATTACCTAGGATATATAACGTGGCCAATACCTTTTTTCGAAGCTCCAATCATTTCTTATTTTTAATTTTCTTTCGATGAACTTTTAATTCAACAGTATTTAATTTTATTCCGAACGATGGTTCTTTATACTATACACTGATGGCAGCACATTTGAAAGAATTTGTTACAGGCATGTATCATAAAGTAAACAATTTCTCTATAATAAGAAATGCGAAAAGGAACAATAGGAAAAGTAAATAGAATAAAAACGTTTTGAAAAATATTTATAAATATGTATTTTTTTCTTCTTTTACTCATTTCAAAAATTTTTATTCTCATTGTTCCATTAAAATATATAATATAAAAGCTGTGGATTATAATTTTTTAAGTATTTCATACGTGAAATGATTTTACAAATCACGAAAAAAAGTTTTACACAAATCTATAAATTAATTTCTTGAGAACATATTTATTTAACTATCAGAGAAAACAGTCACTTTAATAATGCATCAAATAAAACAAAGAAATAACCAAAGTAGTAACTTTAGTCATACTATTACAAATTTAATTAAAAAAACTAATGAACTTTTCTGAAAATTAAGTTAATTTTTAAGAGACCAATAGGTAAACGTTAATTTTTTTGTCTGATAAAATTTTATTTCTTTTTGGTAGTTAGTTTTGATTTAAAAATTAGTAATCTATCCACATGCAGTACTCAGGCATGAAATTTTGAATATTAATCCATTAAAATATGATCATTATTTTAAGAGTTGTACTTTTTAAAAAATATTGAAAACAAATAACGAAACGTATTAAAGGATATACTCGTATCATACATATTTATTATGAAAAAATAGTTTTATTCTATAAATTATACATGATAAATATGACAGTTTCAAATTGAAAAAATTATATGTATAATAAATTATAGAATATTTCAAAGCATTCACAATTCATATTTTCTTAGTCTAATGAATAGTCTAATGAAAACAAAAAACCTTATAAAAAGAAAACAATTTATAGTAAAAAATATTATCATAATATCACAAGCTCATTTCGTAAACTTATAATGTTATAAACTCATTCAGTTTCGTTTTACTCATGCTGATGTTGCCACTTCTCCTCTCTATATTCAACTAGCACACCACCAGGAAATTAGAGCGTTTTCGGCTGGCATGCAATTGCGACAGTGGACGCGAATGGGTTAATGCCAGAATACACCTTTCATTTGAATTGAATCTTAAAATTGGATTACTACAGTTAAAATCAAAATTATACCAAAAAGGGAGTTCTCCGACTTTCTTATATATAGATAATCACGAAAGAAAGTTGAGATTTGCTTATTTTTGTTGCCAAGGGAGATGTCCAAAATATCGTTCGGTAATATTTTAATGGGTCCCGACCAGCATTTTGTAATGTAATCTAAAAATATCGGGAAATAAGACCTCTTTTTTTTACCAGTATTTCTCATTTTGATTGCTTAAAATTTGGGTAGATATTGCAAAAAAGAAGAAGAAGAAGACAAGATTACGGATATAAAGCAACGTTTAATAGGTGTTCAATCTAAATGAATTCCTGTTTTCTATATGAATAGTGGAAAATGTTCCACTTACCTTTAGACCGCCAATTTGATGATTCATTAACCTTTATTGGTTTTAATTACAAATAGATGAAGATGAATTTACATTAAATGGTAAATGATGATTATAAAGTGATGAAAACATTGAGTTAGGTATTAGCGCTGCATGGCGCGTCTCTCGTTACATTACTTCTACTTCTACTGTTTTTAAGTTTTTGAAAATAATAAAAAGTTATTACTTCTGTTGCGCCAGCGGCGCCATCTAGGGATTGTTTTCTGAGATGAAGGGGATGAGGGCTCGTTACATCCTCCCACCTTGAGTTTTGGACGACGAATGTCATGACGAAACTCAATTAGTCAATTCAAGTCTATAAAGTTTTCGACATGGTCGTAAGTATGATCCATGCCGAGTTTTTACGCGCACCACTCTTGTTTTTCCATCTTTGCCGGGGTAAAGAGCTTCTATTTTGCCCAAAAGCCAATTGATGCGTTTGTGGTTATCGTCTCCTACGAGAACGATTTCTCCTTCTTTAACTTGAGAGTCTTTCTTTTTACGGGCAAAATCCTTAAGTTGTCCTAAATATTCAATTCGGAAACGTTTTCTTAAGTCCTCTCGAATTTTTTGACGATAGGCAAATCGTTTTTTCATCCTGGTGGCATCAATTAGATCAATATCTGGCACTCCAGATTCTTTAAGTTCGTGCAAAAACATGGCAGGTGTTAATGGTATCAGGTCCTCTAGATCTTCTGAGATGTACGTAAGTGGTCTGGAATTTATGATGCTTTCAACATCACAAATGACTGTGTATAGCTCTTCATAGAGAAGGTTTGCTCTTCCAAGGACTTTCCGTAAAATTGATTTCAGCATTCCAATCATTCTTTCAAAAAATCCACCCCACCAGGGTGCAGAGGGAGGATTGAACTTCCAGTGAATCTTTTTCGAAGTAGCAAACTCTTTTAGTTTTTCGAAGTCTACTGATTTCAGATCTGCAGCCGCTCGAGTCAGATTTGTGCCGTTGTCAGAGAAAACCGTTGCGGGTCTTCCTCGTCGTGCTATGAACCTTCTAAATGCCAACAGAAAGCTATCCGTGGAAAGTGAAGTAACTAATTCAACATGAATGGCTCGGAAAACCGCACAGGTGAATAACACGATCCAACTCTTGCTTCCATCCTTTAAAAAGAGTGGTCCGCACAAATCCACTCCAATTACTTCGAAAATCAATGCTTCTCGTACACGATCTTCAGGTAGAGGACCACTTAGGACTTCTGTAGGACGAGCGCTGAACCTTTTGCAAATGACACATTTTTTAATCACTCGTTGAACAGTTTTTCTGCATCTGAGGATCCAATATTGTTCTCTTAGAACTGACATTACTATTTGAGTTCCGGCATGATTTAGTTCTTTGTGTTTATCAATTATAAGGCAGTGAGTGACATTATGGTCAGATGGCAGAACAATAGGATACTTAAATGTTCTCAAATCCTTCCTCATGGCTATTCTTGTTCTAACTCGTATAAGGCCTTCATCATCCGTTATAGTTTGTAAAGAAGTATAGCAAGGCTTGGTTTCTTTTGCTAGGCATCTGTTCTGTACGTACTTCATAATAACCATTTCAGCGTCTTTCATTTCTTCAATAGTCAGCTGTTTTTCGAGGTTTCGTTCATCCGCAGCACTCTTGATGTTTCGATAAAATCTGTAAATCCAAGCAGTTACCCTTATCATTTTTCGATATGATGTTAAAGTATCATATAACGGAATTTGTCCTTTGAATAAATTTGTTGAAGTCACTACCGTTTTTCTTCTTTCAGCGTTGATAATGTCCAAATCTGGATCGATAATATCTTTTGGCCAGAGCTGTGGTGGATCTTTCAGCCACATAGGGCCCTCCCACCATTTAGATTGCTTAAGATGTTCTGCAGAACATCCTCGTGAGGGAAGATCAGCTGGATTAAGAGTTCCGGGAACATAATTCCATTCTTCTGGCAAACTGAAAGATCTGATTTCCTGGACTCTGTTATAAACAAAAGGGGCCCAATTTTCATTCCTTTTTATCCAAAAGAGGGCATTTACTGAATCTGACCAGAAAAATGTTGGAATATTTTCAAGTCTTAAGTCTGACTTAACTCCATGTGCCAGTCTAGCTCCAATTGTACAGGATAAAAGTTCAAGTCTGGGTATTGTGACGGGTTTTAGAGGAGCTACTCGAGATCGAGCTTGAATGAGCTGACATGATGTCGAGTCTTCGTTTTGGCTTCTCAGGAATATGCATGTAGCATAAGCTACCTTGCTCGCATCACAAAAAATATGTAAACTTAAATTTCTCGAACCTTCAGGATTGTCCAAGAGACATCTCGGAATGGTTATATCTTTCAATTGACTTAGTTGTTTTTGCCATTTTTCAAACGTTTTTCTAATAGAAGATGGTAATTCTGCATCCCAAGTGCATTTTAGCTTCCAGCACTCCTGAAGCATAATCTTCGGTATTAATGTTACTGGACACGTGTAACCAATTGGGTCGAATACTTTGTGAACTTCAGACAGGATTTTCCTTTTCGTTAAAGTCTCAGATGCCTGCGATGTTTCCTTTAAGTCCAAAGTCAATGAATCAGTACTTAATTTCCAAATCAGTCCCAAAACTGGTACTTTTCTTTCTTCATTAGGGATGGCTACTTCTTGTGAATTTAGGATACTATGCTCCCACCCTCTTAGATCGAATTGAGCTCTCTTCAATATATACTGCGATTCAGTAATAAATTTGTGCAAATGTTCTCTATCTTCAACACTGGTTAAGCAATTATCTACATAAAATGATTCTTCTAATTTAACTGCAGTTTCCAGCATTGATTCTGGCGCTTTTTTCAAATGGTACCGTAGAGTGGCTCCTAATAAATATGGACTGCAAGTCAAGCCAAACACCACTCTTCTATGTTGGTAAATTTTGATCTTCGAAAGGTCTCCATTTTCACACCATAGAAATCTTAAGAAAGGTCTATCAGCTTCACTCAGTTGGATCTGTAAGAAAGCTTTTCGAATATCTGCAATGACTCCAATCTTATTTAATCTAAATCTGTTGATCACTGAAGGAATGAGCTCCACAAGATTAGGTCCTTTTTCAAGACAATTATTGATAGAGGGGAAATTTTTTGTTTTGGTCGAACCATCAAAAACGGGTCTGATCTTGGTAGTAGAATTTTCTTTTATCACAGCTCGGTGTGGCAAAAAATGTTCATTGGTGGCTGTATCGTCTGGGCTAACCTCTTCGATAATTCCCTCTCGTAGCCATTCTTTAAATACCGCTTCATAATCTTCTAATATTTCTGATTTCTTTAGGGACTCAACGCAGTTCTTCAATCTTCTTTCAGCAACACTTCTATAATTAGGCAAAGTAGGGTGATTTAAGATCCATGGAAGGCTCACTTCATATCTCCCATCTTCAAGTACCTTAATGTTGCGATTAAAATGGTCTTCGGTAGCTTTCGCAATTTCTTCTCTTGATTCTTTTTCACCTGGGTCTAATATCCCTAACGTATCTAGTTTCCAGAGATCCGAAATTTTAGCCTGAGCCACATGAAGGGACAAAACTGTGTTGGTTCTATTACTGTTTTCAGGATCACGAGTTTTACCCATAAGTGTCCAACCTAATCGCGTTTCGAATGCAATTAAATTTTCTGAAACCGATTTAATAATACCTGTGAAAAGTTTACCGCAAACGTCGGCTCCGATAAGTAAATCAATTTCTTTAGTTTCTGAATTCGACCCTTCCATGTTTTTATAATCGCAAAATTTAATTCCTAACTTATTCGCTTCTTTTATCCACGAGCCGTCTCTTATTTTAGGAATTTCTGTACAAATTTTTTCCTGATCATAAACTTCAAAGTTACAAAAATAATCCCGATTTAAATCGCTCAAAAAAATTCTGTATTTATTATGCTGATTAGTTCTTTGTAATCCACCAAAAAGACTATGATTTAAGTTTTCTTGCCCTATTGGTTTGTAACCTATTTTATTTATTGTTTCTTTTAAAAGATACGACTTTTGGGACCCCGTGTCTATCAATCCGCGTATAACTATTTCTTTTTTTCCGTTTATTAAGCGAATTGTTAACGTTTGCATTAATACTTCCGGATTACAAGTTTCATTCGATAAAACCGTACTTTCCACTTGACTATCTGTTTTCTTTTCCGGACACATAAATGTATAATGACGTCTAAAACAAATATCGCATTTTACAAAACTCCTGCATTTTTTAGCCGTGTGGCCAAAGCGAAAACAAATAAAGCAACAACCGCTTCTCTTTAAAATATCCCTTTTCTCATTCATTTCTTTCATTTTAAATTCATTACAATCCCATAAATTATGTCTATCGTTACCGCAAGAAATACATTTATTTTTCTTATTACACGATTCATTCAATAAACCTGACGCCGTTGATATGCGATTCTTATTTTGTTTATGCGAATTCTCGCCTCCACTGCTACGCTTTGAGGAGGGGAAGGGGGAACATTCTGAAACTCGTGTTATAGACGAACTCAAGGCCGTGGCTTTTTCTCGGCTAATTACTTCTGTTTTTAAAATATCGAGGATCTCTGATACTTTCCACTCATCATCATTGCTATATTTTTTGGTTATTTCTAACACTATATCTGAGGGAAGTAATTTAATAAGTATAGGACAGAGTAAAGCCCCGTAATTTTCCTGATTAATTCCCAAAGATTCTAAATTCCTTATTTCAGTTTGACAAGAATCAAAAAGTTTTCTTAATGAAAAAATATCTGTTGATTTTTCTACTGGGGTTAAACTCAATAATTTATTCAAATGAGAGTTAATTATCAACGTTTTCTTGCCAAAGCGTTCTTTTAATGTTTCAATTGCTGATACATAATTATTATTTGTTAAACTGAATCCTTTAATCGCATCTGAAGCCGATCCCACTAAATATGTTTTCAAGTAATTAAACTTTTCAACATTCGACAAACCAGTGTTTTTATCTATGGCAGATTCGAACTGATCGTAAAATCTTTGCCAGTCTGCAGGATCGCCAGAAAATTTCTCTATAGTTAAAAGAGGCAGTTTCACAGAAGAAGTTTCATTTATTCTTATATTAGTGTTTATCTTCGGTTCAGAAATGTTCGAATTTAACTCAGGAGACACTACCGACAGTTTTTCTATTTTTCTGTTTAATCTGCTTTTACTTCGTACAATATTTGTCAAATATTCATCACACTTTATAATTTCTGTATCGATTTCATTTACATCCGTAATACCCTGCTGAATTTCGAGATCAATTTCTTTCAATTGTTCTTGTTTTAATATTAATTCAGACATTAACTCATCCAATTCATCTATTGTAACCTTATCGTCTTGATAAATGTTTTCGATTTTGGTTAATAACTTAGTTGTTAATGACCTTATCGTAGTACGCTTTTGTTTGGATTTCTCCATCTTAATTTATAAGCGAACTATTTATACACTTAAAGTCACTATTCTATGAAACTAAATTTCTAATCGAAAATAAACAAGAAATCTCTTAATGGCGGTCCCTGTTCGGGCGCCAGAAAATGTTCAATCTAAATGAATTCCTGTTTTCTATATGAATAGTGGAAAATGTTCCACTTACCTTTAGACCGCCAATTTGATGATTCATTAACCTTTATTGGTTTTAATTACAAATAGATGAAGATGAATTTACATTAAATGGTAAATGATGATTATAAAGTGATGAAAACATTGAGTTAGGTATTAGCGCTGCATGGCGCGTCTCTCGTTACATTACTTCTACTTCTACTGTTTTTAAGTTTTTGAAAATAATAAAAAGTTATTACTTCTGTTGCGCCAGCGGCGCCATCTAGGGATAGTTTTCTGAGATGAAGGGGATGAGGGCTCGTTACAATAGGTTTCTTTTAATAAAAAAAATTGTTTCGTACAAAATAAAGAATGGAAGACAGTAGCATTTAAGTAAAAGAAAAGAAAAAGTATTAAAAACATGTAAATATGAAGAAATATTATCATGCTTTTAGGTGAACAACATGGCTGCATATGAACATTTAGATACGTATAAAATTGTAAAGACTTATATACTTTCTCACAAAAGACTAGTCGCCTGCATCTTAAATGATTTATTCACAAGTTATCGATGCACTTCACAACATTGACATATCACACACAAATATAAACATAGACATTTATCGAAAAACACCATCATCATTTTTAATAATCTCGACACCACTACTCTTTGGAAAACAAACAGAAACCTAAAAGAAAGTTAGTGTGCCATCTAGTGGCCAGTTTCTTACAAAATAAACACGTTCATTAAGTCCTAAAGAGTAATGTATGTATCCGTGATCTGGTGAATGTTGTATTAAATTATGATTCAGGCATTACACCAGTAGAAAATAACTGAGCTATAAAAACTTGTTTTTTGTTCAAAATGGTCTTTAATGTCTTTAACGATTGTTCGCTGCCTCTTGCACTCACAAGAACTTTCTTCGTCTGTAAAATTTCCCTCAATTCCACGTTATCAGCGGAAGAATACTTCATCAAAGTTTCCTCAGCCAATTTCAGTGATTTTTCGTCGATTGGAGATCGCGCAAATACCTTGTTGTTTATATATAATGGTTTCATGTCCATTTTTTCATGCGCCATGCCAGACTCAAGGTACAAATTTTCGAATTCCCCCAAAACGGCAAATCTGTGATAGGTCACAACAGCTCGCTTGGAAAGAGTTTTATATTTATATACTTTGAAAGGTACGATTTCAAGTACCTCATACTGATTATAAAATCTTAACTTGACACAAAATCTCCAAAATTCAATGCACAAAGAAGCGGGGGAATACAGTTTTCCTTTTGGTACGTCACATCGTTTACCTTTTTTAATTATATATTGCGAAACTTCAGCAACATGAAGGAAAAGGTTTATAAAACTACTCTTGAACATAAGTCCTTCAACTCTTCGACCAGGTATTTCAATTATTTCTTCGTCCTCAGCCCATAATAACAACACGCGTAAAGCGCACTCGACAATGTTCGGATCACCACAAAGATAATTATAATAATTCCATTGATTCGATTCCAAGAAACTAGGTAACCATCGTTTAGAGTCCACGGATTTAATTTGCTGGTCCATTTTCGCAACAATTGGAGAAAACAGCGATTCTTGGATAGGCACCTTTTTAACTTTAATGTTTGCCAAGTAATCGGATACCGTCCATGGAAAGCTCAGGAATTTTCCATCACCATCACGATATGTTACAACATACCAAGCTGAAGCTTTGCGTAACATACCTAGGTAAGCTTCGTTGATGTTACTACACTCCTTGAATTCTTCTAAAAATTCCTCTCGCATACTTTTAGCTAGTCTCTTGATGCATCGCACAACAATTTTTTCAATATCTGCTTGGTCGTTTCTCTCCTTGAATCGGCAGTGCAGGTTTGTGAAGGCACCAGAAAATACTTCTGCTTCGTGTTGTATTCCGTAGTTTCTTAGAACAGTTTGAAGTAGCGTGTTGAACTTGTTCTTTGACTTGACAGCATCTTCTCTATAAGTTTCCCATCCGGGGAATATTAAATCTTGGTCTACCTATTAAACGAAATAATGAATAAATTAACAGGAAATGCAACACTGATTGAGATTTATTTACTAATGAATTCACAATAACTTATAAATGTGGTAAATAATTCCTAAATCCATAAGAATTTCTTTTTGCTTAACGTCCTTTTCATTGAAGAGAAAAGCAAAATCGTTAAAAAAAATTATGGGATGTGTTTTAAAAAAAAAGCACAACTAACCCATTACGTACAATTATCTACTAAGTGCCCATGATTTGCAGCTCACGCGATAATAAGGTAAGTTTTTGGAAAAGGGCAAGAAATGATATAATTTGAAGCGCAGTTGAACTTTTATTTTTTTAACTGTAAAATTGCAACTTTTAAAGCATATACACTGATTGTCTAAACTATTATGACCACCTGATAGTTTTATGCAAAATGAGCTATTGCATCACTTTGATGCGGCTGGAGAGCGAGATAGCTACAAAAAGGGAATGTAAGGCATGTGAACCATCAATAGCACTGTGTTACGCGAGGAGATTGCCTCAACCGAGATAGACCAATGCGCAGTATATAATAAACATATGAATTATTAATCCGCAATTTATTCTTTTTGTTGTCATTTACCAAAAATCCGATCAACATTATTTCTACGAGCTCGTAATACGAACCACGCAAATCCGCAAACACAAATTAAAGACAAAATATTAATAGCTTTATTGATTATTTCGAAGTAATATTTAACTTTAAATATTGACTATCTAACTTATGTTGTAGACAATTTTAATCTCTCTCTCGAGATCATTATTTTATATTCCTGAATTTGGATTAATGTCGAAAGACGAGAAATAAGACGTTACCAGATATAATATCTAAATTTACATTTATATTGAAAATTTTAAAAATATAACAAATTTAATTCTGGAGATATGAAAAAGTTGCCTACTTGATAACAAAATGTCATCGTTCATATTGATAAATTTACTGTCATGTTGAAATATATTTCCTAATATTTTAAAACTAATAAATTATGATCTTATTTAATCCTCTTCTCAGTAAATAAAAATTATTAATATAATTCTGCAATTTTTTAATTCGATAACCTTAACTTCAGTGCAGAAAAATCTATTTTTAGAGATTCTCTGCCTAATACATTAGCACAGAATTCGAAAACAGTTTAATGGTTGCTTATGTTTTGGATTCATTATTATTTCTCAACCTTTTTTTTCCGACAACATATTTGAATGCGTACGCCTACTAAGATAAAGAACCTTGGCAAATAATAGCCTATACAATTAATTCCTTAACTTCTCTTGGTAAAAACTATTCTTACGAATACATGCCACTTGCATTTTTGATTTCTTGGTGGACGGTGTTCTATGGGGCTGCAAGCCCTGACCTCAGGGCCATTTTAAAAATCTGCTATTCATATATGTATGTAATTCAAAAGTATATTAAAAATGAAGATTAATTTTCGTTTTGATAGAGCTCCATATTTGCAAAAATAAAAGAGTTTTATTTATCATATATAATTCTTGCTTAAAGACATTTATGATTTTTAATGCATAATTGTTTGCATATATCACTCGGGAATAAACTTAAACAACATCTTCAATAAAATGAAACTACCTTGATAATATCATACTTTCTGTTTACCTTAGTTAATTTTTTTTCAAATACAGATGATTACTTGTCAAATCTACGTAATCGCTAATTTCGTTATATGATTTACAAAATGTTTTTTGTTTTTGTGGAAAATTTTGACTTCTGTGAAAATAAAAGATAAATGATGTATAAGAATTGAGTTATTGAGCGAGAATCCTATTTTTTTTAAAAACAAAACTGGTGTACAAATGCTTACCTGTACATCGCGGTACGTAATGCTAGCATATTCATTCTCGGACTCGAAGTCTTTAACCACACGGAACATTTTTCCGAGTGCCTTCTTTGATTTGTATGTCTCTTTGTGGTGCTTCTCCATAAAATCAGGAAAAACGCTCGGACGTTCTTCTTGATCTAAATTTTTACTCACACCAGTCTTGGCAAAATCGACAGCATATGAATTTTTTTTAGCTATATCGATGCAAATTTTGGAGAAAATATCAGTTTGGTCAGCATGAGCAAGGTGTGCATGAGCAATTGTTCCAACTTGATCATTTTTTATGTAATTGATTAAACACTCAATCATGTCATCCACCTGCAAAAAATCATTCGATAGAAACACTAATCTAAATTATACAAAATAAACAAATTTTTAAAAAAATAATGCTCATGTGGATTGTTAAAAAACACATGATTTTTTTTCTCGTCGGCAACAAAGAACTGAAAAATGAAATATTATTACGTGAGAGAGCAGTTAAAATATGAACGTTTAAGCATACGTGTTTACAAATTTCTGAATTAATATTCTTTTCTTGCGTGGGTAACGAAAAGCCGAAACAAACTGAAAATGTGAATGCGGACAATTGATAGAAACAAACAGACTGTAACAAATATGAACTTTTGAGCATAAGTGTTCTGAATTAATGTGTTCTGAATTAGTGTTCTGAACATGTACCATTCCCTAGTGTGTCATTCTGGCTCTTGTGCCATTAAACCTTAACCAACCAACCAACCCTAGTGTGTCATACGTGTTCTGAACGTGTACCATTCCCTAGAGTTTCATGCGTGTTCTGATGCGTGTTCTGAATTAATTTCTCACGTTGGTAACGAAAAGCCAAAACAAACTGAAAAGTTGGGCAGAAATGAAAAGGTGAATGTGGACAATTCATAGAAACAAACAGACTGAAAACTACATTTTTATTACAACTATGCATATTAATATATGATTTTTTTTAGAATAATTAAATAATTTTTAGTTTTAATGATGTTTCATAATTAAGGCAGGAGAGAGAAGCATTTTACCAGAAGGTATCAGCCAGCCACGTTTTTTGTTACCAACAACGTTAATTTCTTAACACTTTAATCCGATATCTGTACATAGTGCAGAAAAAAACGGGCCACTCTGAATAACTTTTGACCTGATGATCAGATCTTCACGTTCTAGAACTCAATTTTAGTGGCTCGAGGGGGCGACCTCAAATATGCTAAATAATAAGTGCAGAAGACACTTTAGGAAATCAAACTCAAAAAACGTACTTTCTCTCAATAAGCATACCTTTTCTTTTTTGACGAATTAGGATTTCTGAATACCAATATGTGGGGGTAGCCGCAATTTGGGAAATTGGTGCTAATAGTTTGGTCAGGAGAGCGCTCCGAATTTTGGACCCCTTATTTTCAATTAGTTTTTTTTTTTGACCAACAGGTGATGGATTAAAATTTATTGAAAAGGGATCATTTATATTTTAATTGTCTCAGTTTTCTAGCTAAGTCAAGGAGTAGGAAAATTAATTTAAAATTTTAAGTTTGTCACAAGAAATCAATAAACCAAGTTACACGGAGTGAACCCAGAGACAAAATCAAAACAAAAATACCATTGTGACAGCCCCAATGAGAAGCGAAGAAATAAATAATTCGGTTTCGGAACAAGAAGTTGCGCTATCACAAATTTCAAATGGTTTTAAAAGAAAAAAAAACTAACTTTCTTTTAATGTAAATAAAAAAGTTTTTTTTTCCTTCAGTGAAAGTTAAAATACAGCAATCGAACAGAAATACTTGCGTTTGACAGGTCTAAGCCATTCCGGAAAACGCTTATAACCCTTATTTTTCCCGTGTCGTCGAGGAGACGGCCGTATCGATCATTTTCCATCTAGCATCTATGTGATAGTTGACAGTGATCTAAAAATTAGTAATGTTGCTCAGGCATTATCAAACTGTCAAGTGATTTGAGTTCGTTTATTACTGAAGATTAATGTCATCTAGCAGCCTAGTTTAAAGTAGCATTCATGTGATAGTTGACAGTGATCTAAAAATTAGTAATGTTGCTCAGGCATGATCAAACTGTCAAGTGATTTAAGTTCGTTTATTACTGAAGATTAATGTCATCTAGCAGTCTAGTTTAAAGTAGCATTCATGTGATAGTTGACAGTGATCTAAAAATTAGTAATGTTGCTCAGGGATGATCAAACTGTCAAGTGATTTAAGTTCGTTTATTACTGAAGATTAATGTCATCTAGCAGCCTAGTTTAAAGTAGCATTCATGTGATTGTTGACAGTGATTTAAAAATTAGTAATGTTGCTCAGGGATGATCAAACTGTCAGGTGATTTAGGTTCGTTTACTAATGAAGATTAATGTCAATTTTTCATTTCATTTTACAATATTCTACAATTCATGAAAGACATAAATATTGGATTTAAGTACCCAATCGGAGAATAGTGTTAAGAGTTTGGTAATTGATGCTGTGTGATAGTGCTCTTACCTAGATCATCACTACCGAGGGTGTGCGGTATTGGTCCTCGTTAAACTGTTCTACCGTAAAGTGCTCGACTTCACGTGCAAGTCGTCGGGCTACCGAAGCGTGGGTGACATCCCCTCTGCGGAAGATCAAAATTGCGATGGCATGTCTTCGGATCATCCTCAGGGATGTTTCCCAGACCGTCGCCAATAGCCCATTGTGCAGCGCTAGTGCGACGTAAATGAACAAATCAAATCAAATCAAATCTAAACGGTGCTATCTGCTCTGCAAATTGACAAAAACTTAACAAACCGGTCCTTTTATTACTCTCAAAGAGTAATTTTTTCGTTTTGTTTATTTATTGAGGAATAATTTTTTAAAATCTGGAGTTCATAAATTTTAAATATGTATATTCGTATATGGAATACGGCTATTGATAATAATCGTTGTTTGTTACGTTTAATAATCAGAGTACTCAAGAGATTGATAATCCGATTAAGATCAACCATTGTGTGACACAACAACAAGATCATCACTGCTACTTATCTTGAGGGCTACGTCAGGAATATTAATCACATAATAATCAATAGTTTCAACGATACTTATCGCAAACGATAATTATGGGTTTTACAATAAATACAATGTACAACATAATTATCGTTAACGTTAAATACGGATTATGATCGACAATACAGTTTTGACTCCATTTATTTAAAACTTTGACCACATGAATAATTGTAGACCAAGTTTCTGTCGCAAACACGATTTAAGGAAAATAGTTTGTTAAAGGTAAAAGAATGTCGATTTACATTTTTAGTTTATTCTCTTTTCTTTAATTTTATTCCTAAAATTAATATTAATAATTGAAATGCGCTTACAGTAATAACTGCCTTGTCTGGAATGGAAGCACTTGGAAAATGACCAGGCCGTTGATTGGCGGCATAAAAAATCAAATCTTTAAACCACAAAACAGCATACTCGTCTCCATCTAAATCAGAACCTGCAATAATAACAATTTGAATTACTTATTCATTGAAAATACATCTATGCCACAGATATGAATCATAAATTCAATTTTAAAACGGTTATAAAAATGAATGACTCATAATTCGATGAAAATAACTTCTGTGTCATCATCAATCATGGCATGGGTGGGCCTAAGACTTCTAAACCAGATGTTGATCTTTGCAAACTGATGATGTAAAGTTGTTAATAAGTCAAACATTAAGTTACTTAATATGTTATTAATAGACACAATTAGGAAATCATAACTAACATAGTAAATATATTTCATAACCAGGGGTCTGTTTAGAAGAAATTTGGGTTCGTTAACGGACCCTTCACAAAATGTCTTTTCATAAAAACGGACCATTCACAAAATAATTTATCTTTTAATCGAACCCTTCACAAATTTGTTTATCTTCATTATTGTTTTGTTAATCGAATAAACCCTTCCCAGGGCAGAAAACAAGAAAGGTGGATGTAAACGAATTAAGTTTTGTCTTCGGCAGACGTCCGAAATGAATATTCCGCGTTCAGCAGTATAGGCTAAATACCAAATATTTGTATGTTGCATCTCTAATTTAGAAGCAGCAATGGCTGTTTATTTTTTAAAATTTAATTTTTTTAATGATAATTTTACAGTGCCGAGCATAATCTTGTATCTATTTACAATTTAAAAACACCTTGAAAAAGTTTTTTGCAATAACCGGACCCTATTTGTACAAATTCATAAAAGTGGACCCTGGTTGAAAGAATGGGAGTAATTTTTTCACAATTTCACGAAAACCGGACCTTTCACAAAATGTCTGGACAGACCCCTGATAACACAGTAAATATACTCCTGAATGATTCAGATCAACTAACTTCCCAACTTTGTTAATTCGAATCTGTTGCTGAAGATACACACCGAAAAAGAGATGAGGAAAATCATTTTTTTCGGAAGAAAAAAAACCCATTACAGAGGCGAAATGGAAGACATGTGTGTGGTCATTTGAAAAAAATATCTAGTGTTTAAATAATTCTAAGGAAATAGCGTTAAAAAGATTAGATTCAGTTTGAAGAAAATTAAACAGCAATTTGGAACTCTGCAGTTGGTTTGGATGTGTTTCCTTCATTTGGGGCGTTGCAAGCTCTTGACCGCCTATACTTCCGGGTTACTGTTTTTAGTGTTTTGAAGCCATTTGGCTCACAACGTGATTATTGTATTTTGAGATTCTCTAGAGTTGCATTTCTTGTATACGTGTATTTGTTACCTGATTTATTATTTATGTTTCAAAGAAGAATCATCATTTGAAGACCAGTCATTTTAAGACGTAAGAATCGTCATCTGAAATAAATAATCGTTATAAAACACTTCTTACCTTGTCAGCAATATACCAAGTTCGAAATTTAAACCGAAATTATTTGTAAAAGAACTCGCAGCTCGAACAACACGCTATCACTAATAACGTATGACAGTGCACGATTTGCAGGAAGAACAAACAGTAATAAACAAGTAAAAAGAGGCCAGATCAGATCTGCCAAAAAAGCGAGTTCTTTCTAAATCTAGCAACTGCGTCACCTTTTATAGCATTGCATCTCTAAATTACTAAAACAAATTTTCACTTCAATCTCACCAGAATTGCTTAATATCTTATGAAATACAGCAAAGTTGAGCTTTGAAATTATATAATTTATTTCTTTTATTATAAACAAAACTATGTGTTTGAAAATATCTCCTAGCAGAATAAGTTGTAGTAGCAAGCAGCTGTATACTTTCTAACCGGAAGTAAGGAAGATCGAGAGCTCGAGAGTGTTGTTTACATTTATATTGAGAACACCATCCATAAAGAATTTATGTTTGAAAACAAAAAGTTAGCACACATGCAAGTGATGGAGAAGGAGATAGATGAAGATACTTCATTTCCCACTTGAGTGTTTTTTGCTCCTTTAACGAAACTTAAAAATAATTATGTTTGACGCCAATACACAATCTAGTAGTGGCGAGTCGTTGAACTCAATACAGATGAATGGTGGCATCATACATTCATCTGCTTTATTGGTTGAGGTGCAAACGACGAAGGGAAGGAAGACCTCCTTTTTTCCAAAGGATACATTTTGACATCAAACCGTTCGATAATACTGTTTGCTGATGGGTACTAAAACGCTTTCGCTCAACTAGATGGAAACTAAATTTCTGTACAAATATCAAGGAAGTAGTGATGTTTTTCACCAAAAATGTACAATTTGAAAATGTGATAAACCAAATTCTTCTTTCAATTAATAATCGATGAAAGAAAAGAAAAAAAAGACTAACCAGACATTTCGGTAGGATGAGGTCTCCTTCCATTCTGAGGAAATACAATACAATCCACAATATGTCCCAGTCTTCGTGTTACTTCAGCTCGATCAACAGCAGTGAACTTCCGCACATCTCCAGGGAAAACACACGGATTTTTGGTCACTAACACTTCACCTTTCATAAATACAGGAAGTAATAATAAACAAACAAATATTTTCATATTAGAGTCAATCTGCAACACTATCTTCCTTAATTCAAATTTGTCTGCATTGTAAAAATTAACCTAATCAAAATTTACAGACATTAAGTAGATAAAAATTTTACTCAACAAAAATGTTAAAAATTTGTTCTTTTAGTTATATTTTCTGATACACTTTAGAATAATGGAATTTTTAAAAAATGAGTTTTTGAAGATAAAGAATTCATTTTTAAATTCTTATCGTTTTTTTTAATTCTTTTTTTTCCAAAATTCCAGTCAACTATAGATAATTATTTGGAATTTTTGAAAGTCATCATTTGCCTTTTACACATCTGTAGATTGGCAAACAAATTTTATCAAAAGCCTGAAACAAAGAATAATTGAGTAAGTTTAGGAATTAAAAATTATTTCTTTGTTTTTCCTTCTCAATGACGATTTAAGGTCGATTTTTAAAAATTTGAGATGAAAAAAGTATTCTTCAGATGTTGGGGTATTTTTTTTCAGAAACGAAAAGTAATTTGCAGATGCTATGATAATCATCAGCGCCGGATGTCGTGCAGGAGGATTTATTTCAGCTTCCTGGTTCAGTAATAATTAAGAGGAAAAAATTTAAAATTATCCCTTAGTGGCAGTGATCGTTTTGAAGAGTGTTAACTTTTTTTTTGAAAAAAAGGATGCACTCACAGGAATTATTTTGCTGACAGTTATTTTTAATGAAGGGCCCAAGACATTTTCAGAATAGACATTTTCCCTCTTTTTAACTTACACCTCAAATGGATATAAGATTACCTAAAACTGGAGAAAAAATTATCTAGATTTTCATTATAAAAAAAGCAGTTTGAAAGAGAAAACATAAAGGTTTTGGGAGCTGCTTTCCAAACTTTAGTCCTATAAAGTCTCTCAGCTGTGGATCAAATGGTACAGGAACAATAAACTATTTTACTTACTGAGGTGTATTTCTCTGAGGTTTGCACGGACGAGGTGCTAACCGGGAATTGCAAAACACCTCCCAGATACCGTATTTCATTTTGAAGGCACGTTTAAAAACCATTAAATTAAAATTATTAAGTCAATCTAAACTATAAACGATCAACGCACCCGAGTCCTCAGCGGGCCTCGGTAAAATTATCGAATGTTGACTGCTCTGCGGCGATCAAAAAACTTGGATTCTTTTTCAGAAAGGCAGCTTGCAACACCTCCGCCACAGAATTCCAAAAAGAAAACATTTTTAAATCCTAGCTGATCAATTTTGCGTATTCTGATTTCTCTCTTTAAATAACGTCATGAATAGGAACCCCAAAAAATTGCATATTTACGATTTTCCACGTAATTGCCGAATATTACGTTTCCTTCGCGCTTGTTGTAAGAGGTGTAAGAAACTGGCCACTAGATGGCACAAAACTTTTCTTTAGGTTTCTGTTTGTTTCCAAAAAGAGTGGAGTCGAGATTAAAAAGATGGATGGCGGTTATCGAAAAATGTTCTTTCTGTGTTAAATTTTGTCCGTGATGTGTCGTCAATTACGTGTGTTATGTGCATCCGTAGCTTTAAATAAATTAATTTAAGATTTTTAGACGAATTCCGGATTTCTGACGAACAAAATACAGCGGGTAGGAAACTCAAATTTTGATAAATATTGCAGAGAAAACTGTGAAAATCATGCATTTTTGTAATTTAAAACGACAATCGGCATGAAGAAAAAATTTCTTTTTAAAAGATAGAAAATTAAGTACTTTTCCTAAACCCCAAATAAAAAAGCACTTCTTTAAGGGCTTTTAAGAAACGTAAATAAAAAATAAGTACTTTTAAAAAACGCTACCTCCCTGTTATAATAGCACCGGGACCAGGGACTGCTGAAGTCCTGATCAAATTTCTTACAAAAAATATAATGTTTATAATTGAAAAAAAAAAATCTGAGAATTTATTAAAAATCTATATAAGATTTACAATTCTGTATAAAGGCTCTTCAAAAATTCTACAAAATATGAAAATAAAACGTTTTGTGCTTTGAAATAGGGTCCCTCAATAAATTTTATACTAGCACACGTAAAATCGTTATAAGCTTAGGATGTAGTTATTCGCTATCGCAACGCTCGAATATGCCATATGGGAAGAAGACTGGTTTCATGTCTCAGATCTTCCCCTTATTACCTATCTACCTCTTCACAGTTGTATGAGAATTTACTACGTTATTTTGCTCTTTCTTAATATTTTTCGCATTTAATTGTCAAAAATATTTTCAAAACTTTACGGCCCTTTTTTAGAACTATGTTCAATGTAGTTTTCAGTTCCATAATCATTTTCTAATTATAAAATTTTTAATCTACCTAAAAATCAAGACAGAAACCAACGTACTTTCTTTCTCCTATGACTATCCACACGCTAATGGTGAAAGCATGCGAAGTGTATATAGGCAGAGAGTTCTGTTCTACGCCACCTTTGACCATTTCGGTCGCCAATCTTATTCCTCTTGAGCATTGCAGCTTTCGTAGGCTCAGTATAGCCCAGTGTTTCCCAACGTGGGGCCCACGCCCCACTGGGGGGCAATTTGATTGTTAAAGGTAATTTGATTGTAACTCGAAACAAGTTTAACCCTTTTGCTCCGGGCCATTTAAATGCAAGGTTAGATTTCAGTGGCAAAATTGAAAGAAAAAAATCAAATTCTTAAATAATTGCAGCTAATAAATGTTATAAATTCTTTTGACTAGACCAGAATATCAACTGGGTTTTTGGCGTCGTCAAGTTAACCTCCCTGCAGCAGACTCTACGTGGACTTTCATACTTTAAAGATAAATTTTGAAAAGAGGACAACAGTAAAGTCTCTATTTACTGCTCACACTTCAACTCATAAACGTATTCTTGAGGCTAGTTATCAAATTTTTTTATTCATCGCTAAATCTGGAAAAAATCATGCTACAGGAGAGAATTTAAAAAAATCGTCAATATCAGCATCTATTAAAACGGTTCTTGAAAAAGATGACAAAGCTGTAAAAGCTATGCCACTCAGTAACAATACTGTTAGCAGAAGAATAGACGAAATGAGTGGAGATATTGAAAAACAACATGTAGAAAAGATGAAAACAGGAAAATGCAGCCGAAGTTAGTGGATTTGTCTGATATATCAAATATGCAGTATCAAGAAGAACTCGCAGAAATGCAAAATGTTAAGTCAGTTAAAACTTTATTTAATATAAAGGGAATGATGGCATGGCTTTGTGAGGAAACATAAATCAAATACTCAAATTCAACCAAATGTGCAAGAAAACTATTGCTACCGTTTCCATCTTCATATTTAGCTGAATTTGAATTTAGTGCTGTAAATGATTTATTGCTAAAAAAAGAAATTGTCTGGATATAACACAACGGGGATACTTGAGACTGAAGCTAACCAAATTGGAACCTAACATAAAATCTCTGTGCAGCAAGGATCTCACTAAATTAAAATATTAAATTATTATTGAAAAATCTTTATTAAAAGTATTTGAATTTCAGTTTTTCATTATATGTTTTGAAAATTTACTTACTGTGTTTCGTTAACAATTTCCTAGTGATTTCTTCCTAAAATCTATCATTTAAGTTTCTTAAGTGAACAATTCAATTTTTTAATATTAAAAATTATGTATATGTTACATAGGGGGGCATAAGAATTTCAGAATGACTTAGGTGGGGCATGGCGCAAAAAAGGTTGGGAAACACTGGCATAGACAGGCATAGAAAGGGAGGGATGAATGATCCGGTCTCATCCCTCTCACAGAAAGCAGAGATTATCGAAACGAAACAGAACAGAGCTACTGTTGGCCGACATTTTATTGTCTGTTAATTAAGGTATGAATCTTTAATAAACGCATAATCAGTTGTACTTAAAATAATTTCTATAATTGTAATGACCAATAAATAAGGATTGCTTAAAAACGAGAAAATATTCGAGAACTCTGATGTAGAAAAACAAACTAATATACACATACGCCAGGAATCAATCAACACAATCACGCCAAAATGGAAAATCCTTCTCCTTGGCCTTAAATTGTAATTCAGAGTTTGTCTGCTAGGAAACAGAACTAATCTCTGCACAATCGAGGTGTCCGGTGTCACCACACTGCATTGTTTTACCCCACTCTACCCTATATATACCAAACTACTTTTAGAAGAGCGAAACTAACTCAGTGGGCGCGACAGCCCACAGAGGGCCAAAGCCTACTGTGCCCATCTCAGTTTTCTTGACCTTATGTTCTGGGGTGCAGGAGCAGATGTTCCGGTCAGGTGGTCAGCCGAATGCGGAACCCCCGGTGTTTAGTTCCCAAACATGTTTGATACTCATTTAACGACCCACTGAAGGGATGAAGGGTTGAGTCAACCCTGCCCGGCCCGAGGATCGAACCCAGGACTTGTGGCACGGGAGAGCGAAGCGCTACCACTCAGCAACCGGGCGTCAAGAAAAGGAAAACACAAAAGTATAATTTGCTCTAGCATTGTAATAAAGCAATATTTTACAGCTAAAGAATAATAAAACATATTATTTTTAACATCAGAACTGTTTTGTTTAGAACAGAAATTTTTAGGTTTCCAGTATATAAAGAGTTTTTATTGCATTTGCTGAAAATACTAAATTAACATATGACCTCAGCGTTCATCATCGAAAATGTAAAATAGTTAATCGAGTTTCCGTTTTATAGAATGACTAAAATAATAAAAGGGTTTGAACAATGATTTCTATGGGTAGGCTATATTTCTGATCCGTATAATATAATCAGTAAACAGCCCCTAAACAAATTTTTCAATCTCTACCAAAATCGTTAAAAAGATAAAAACATGTTGGATCAAAAATCTAAATCTTTCGATTCTTCAAATCTATTTACTAAAAATCGGCATTTATATTATTAGATGCTGGGATGCCCCAGACACACACACACACACAAAAGAAAAAAAAAAGAAAAAAAAAAAAAAAAAAAAAAACAGGAATTACAGAGCCAAAAGCTGGAATTCCAGGACAAATAAGGACAAAGTATTTTTTATCAGGAAAATAAGGACAGCTACGAAATCTGCATTTTGAATTAAATTAAATAAAAATATCTTTAGAAACTTAAAATTTCTCGTTAGAGTAGCATGATTTTGTTAACATTGGCATCGATATGTATTCGGAAATGAAGTACTAATTCATTAGAAATTCAAAAATGGATTAAGGGAAGTTAATGAAACCCATATTTACCTCTTAATGTGACGGTATCCTGTGTTGTTTCACCTTTTGAAATGTCTTTTGTGTACTTAACAAATACTTCTCCTTCTTGTAGCAATTTTGTTTCATCCAGTACCCCCAACATATTTCGTCCAAGGCTGGGATCAATTAAAATATTCGCTTTCTCCTTTATTTTCTCTGTAAAGATAAACATATCATTTACTACTGTACGCGCGTCAGTACTGCAGTAAAAATGTGCTATGAAACAAAATCCCTCAATGTACGCTTTTAACTCAATTTGCTCTTCTTTTTCATATTTTTTAATCTGGCAATCTTATTAGGAAAATCTATATATATATTTCTTTTACACGGCGACAAAAAGAGCCTCATTACAACTCCCCGAATCGACCAATGATAGCCGCTAAAAATGTCACATGCCAAATCTAGTTGAGGTGGCTCAACATGCAACGCTTTTAAAAACGAAGCTGAAATAACTATTCAGCTGCGGCAATTTCATACTATTAAGATAGGCAGAAGTGAGTAGTCTTTGTCGATAGATCTCTATTTTAGTATTTTGTCGAAAGCGCTTTTTTTCACGAATTTATTTGACGATTTTTGATTTATATCCCGAATTTATTTGTTTTATTATTGTTATTAGTTATTCATTGAAGAATGAGTCCCAGTCAATGAGTCTTTATTTGAATTCAAATTTATTTTAATGACTTAGTATTTACTAAAAAGATGTAATTTTTTTTTAAAAAAAAAGTTGTTATAAGGATTTGAATGATTGTTTTGAATTCTTAGAATTTTGTGCATTTGCAATGTACCTAAGTTAGTAGCGAGAGAAGCAAACCATATAAGATTGAGTAGCAATTTTCGGGGGTTGGCGAGCGTTAGCGAGCAGGGGGCGCAGCCCACTAGTATTTTAAATCATTCTTGAAAGATTCCGATACGTGTAAGTTCATTTGAATTCGCTACTCGCTTTATAGATTATGTTTTATTCTGTATTTTCCTTACATTTTATATTTTGTTTGATATGTTTTATAGCATAAATATTTTTTACTTCATGAGTTCTATTTTTGTTTCATTTTTTGAGTGCTCCTCACACTATTGTATTTATATATTTTGCTTTGCATATATTGATAAAATATTAGAAAGCACTTCTCTTTGCAGATAACTCCTGATGATGAGATTATATCGTTACATCATTTTGTTTTCCGGCTTTTTAATATTATATATGTAACATAAAAAGCTTCTATTAATCTTTTTATGTTATCCTAATTATTATTCTAATCGAAATACTTTATCAAACTTTTAAAAGCCACATCCTGTTCTTAAATCTATTTTTGGCTCAAGCATGCATTTAATTAACATTTTTCCCTTTGCTCTCTGTGGGAAACGCTCGATCTATTTCATAAACCAATAGCAACTACTACGATTTCCCTCTTTCCCTAAATTGAAAAATTTTACGGATTTTACTTTGCAAGATTTTCCCTAACATATAACCGAGGAGCGTAACTTTTCGTGTTCACTTTTACACACTTTCAGGACTGCTCTGTCTAATAATTAATAAATAAATTTTGTACCCTCCTTCCCGGCCTAAGACCTGTTTTAATCCTTCCACTCGGCAACGACGTTATACATATATATATAATAAATTTAAAAAAATTTAAATAATTTTTCTTCTTTTTACTAGTCTTTATTACTTTCCATGTTTATTCTATATTTTTAACACTACTAAACTAATTATACTTATTAAAAACAAAATTAAAAGAAAACGCCTTTTTCTTAATTAAGGTAATGTTTCGTAAATTCTTAAATCAATGGTTTCTTTAAAAAAAATTTCATTTAAATAAATAAATTTAAAAATAAAAAAAATTAAGTCATAATTTTAATTGTGACTTAAGCTGTTTTAAATCAACAATCCCCGTTTATACGTCTCCTAAATTCATAAACATTTGATTTTTCTGATAAGAAAAATGAACATCTTCTGAATGAATGAGATTGAACGAGACTCATGGTACAGGGGAAAGTGTTACAGCTTCTATTGGCCGAAAGTGACCTGGAGTACCAAAGGTAGAAGACTGATTTAGCTCCATAGTTTCACCTGCTAGCATTAGCTGGGCATAATGCAATAGCCTTCACGCCTAAGGTGGCCCTACCAGGAGCTAAGCTCCCGACGTACTTCGCCCATTCCGCCCAGTGGCACCCCCTCGCCACGGTGAGGCAGCTAGCAGGATTTGAGGGGGTTTAAACTTATACTGCACTTATTAGACCCATACTGGAATATGGGCCACCTATTTATTCCTGTGCTTCAGAGACAAACCTAAATAGATTGGAAAAAGTTCAAATTAGTGCTGCAAAAATTATTACAGGTTTGAGGCGTAGCTGTCCAGATAAAATTGTTCTGTTTGACTCTGACCTCCAGCCGTTATACATGAGAAGGAACTCCAGTCTCAAGAAATACTACAATAAGCTCATCAGTTTTGGTGACCAGAACAGAACTTCTTACTATCTCAAAAATTGGAAAAATAACCATAGACTGAAGAGAAACAGTCCCTTCTCTTTGGCTGTTTCAATTCACCTTGTAGACTTGCAATATCCCTGCCGAATTGAACCTCATTCCTTGAGGTCATGTTTTAGCCCTGTTACTGATTTTTCTGGTATCCATTTCCATACAGAGCTGTTGCAACCGGCCCATAAAAGTAAAGGCAACCCAGAATTTGTGAGACAAATGGCTCTTGAAACTATTAGCCGAATACCAACAGATGCTTTACAACTATACACAGATGGCAGCAAGAGCGATGAAGGTCATTCAGGTAGTGGGTTTTTTATTAAAACACCCACGTACACATTGAGTCTCAAAGTTAGAAATTCTGAATTTTGCTCGGTTTTCAGATCTGAGCTTATTGCGATTGAAAATGGCCTAAGACATGTTGAGAATATTGCTGAGCCTGACTTTAAGCATATATATGGATACTGACGGATAGCAAATCTTCAATCCAACACCTTAGCAACTGGATGAATGTTGGAGACAGGGCTGCGGCTTCAATTTTGGGGATGCTCCTCAGGCTCTCAGCGGACTTTGGGGTACACTTCCAATGGATTAAATCACACGTTGGAATCAAACGTAACGAGATGGCGGACTCACTGGCTAAAGATGCTTCTTTAGAACCTTTACAGCCAGATTTACCTTCCACTTTCAATGAGGTCTTTGCAGAGTGCAAAAAAAAATGTTCATGGACCTCTGGAGGGTTCCTCCTCCGCATAATTGGTATTTCAGAAAACGACCTGGAAGTGCCTTGCTTTTCGGGGGACCTAGAAGCCAGTAGACTTGTTTGTCTCGCTTTGCAAGTAGTCACTTGAGGTGTCTCTCGTATGTTAAGGGGCAAAAGACTTTTGGACTTTGCACTAAATGTAAGACTGCTCAGGCTTCGCCCGAGCATATTCTAAACTGCATCGATTTTAAGATCGACGAGGTTTTTTCAAAACCTCATCTGTTTTTAGACTTTCTGGACATTTTTGGACTTATGGAATTGGTCTAATTAGGATGGACCTTTTGGGGATTAGAAACAACAACAACATGAATGAGAAAATTAAATTAATATCTGTTGTAAAATTCTTACCAACGTGATGACGATGAAGAGCGAGCAACAGCGACCTGAAGAAAGGTTCTGTCGTAAGAAAAATTCCAGATCTAGATATTTCTTTGTACTTAAAAATCTCGGAAGGTGTTTTGGAAGCCAAAAATTCGGCAGCTTGTTCCTCTTCGAATAGCATGTCTGTCAAATTGCGGAGCATGCTTTCTTGCAATCTCAAAAACGTACTGTGGCGCACCCCCAAATCATTCAACAAAGCAATGAATGGCTTGTTTAGTTGGAGGCTGACTGAAATATAATATATATGTTATGAAATTGGTGGTTGTTGACTTCCATCGGTGAATGTTGCCAAGCACATATAATCACTTTAGTAAATGTTCGAAATGAGTCATTCCATGTCAGTTTATCCAGCCATGGCATCTACCATCTCAGATTTTGATGAAAATTTGAACACTTGTAGAATTTTTTTGCTGATTTAAAAAATATCAATTCTATCGGAATCGGTAAAAGGGTTTAAAAGTTATAAGCATTTATATTTTTACCAAAATGGCTCCAATGTCGCCATTTTGATTCATACATCAAAGGCTATTAATAACTGTAACTCACCTTATATTTGTCATAGAATAATATTTTTTAAAATTTTGTTCAGAATAAAGAAATCTGTCATTTAAACATACATGTCAAAAGAATAAAGTAATAACATTTAAACATATTTTTTTACAAATAATAATCTTACATGTTAAGTAAATATGTCTGTTTTGCAGTTTTTTGATCAACGGAGTTCAGTAACTTCAGGAGCTGATTTCAGGCAACTCGCCCCCCTTCAATTTCAAAAATATTTTAGGCGAAGATAATTGATAGTGCAAACCAACATCTGATATAAAAATTTTAATGGACGGTTCTCACAATTTTTTTAAAGGAATTATTTAATAGCAGATTTCATTCTGAATAGCAACAGCATAATGATTATAATTTTTTTTAAAATGAACATATATTTTGAATGAGTTGGCCTATAGTTTTTAAAATAAATACATTAAAAGTAAAGAATTTCAAAATTTCTGTTAAAAAATTTTAAAAAAAATTCAATATTAGTTCAAAAACTTTCAATAAAAATCAAGCGCCTTTAGTTCTATTTTCCTGATGTAGAAGAATATTTTTTCCATTGTTTACACACTGTAATGTTTAACTCATCATTGAGCTTAAATTAATAATTAAATAAGTCACAACATTTTTTATATATATTCCATACTGATACAAGAGATACTCCTTATGTATGAGCCATATAGTTGAACCTTCCTTAAAATCTAAATTGCTTCATAATGAATACGTTCTATATTCTCAGAAGAAAGTTCTAAACTCTTCTGTGAGTTTAAACTGCACTTAAAATCTTTCAAATTTAATCCAATATTGCACAATTCTTGGGTTTCCCTAATAAAAATCTTTTTAAAAACCAAATTGACACATTTAAAATTTTAGAAAACTAACGCTTAAAAGTTTCTATTCTATTTTATTTCCATTCTATTCTAAATTAATCGAAATACAATTCTATTGATTTGAAAGAAAATAAATTTTTCATACACTCAATTCTGATTGGAGCAAACGGAAATGTTCTGGCAGATGATACATTCTGATTAGTCAAATTTCTTTTTTAGGAGGTAGAGGTGGAGTGTGTCAATAGTTCTCAGTATTTTTTTTCTATTCAGAAGTTTTTTTTAAAAAAAATTGGATGTATATAATCATAACAAAAGTATCAAAGGATAAAAAAAGCCTGCAGGTGTTTGTGATGAAATAAGAGCACACAAATTATCAGACAGTTGATGATATAAAATCATTTCATTTCAATATTATTAAAATAAATCGAAAAAAAATATTTTAAAGTTGATCAGTGTTTTAAATGAAATTTTTTAGGAGTATCTCATTACCACAACAAATAAAAGAATAATACTAACTATAAATATTCATAATTTGGTCTTCAATTACACTTTAGAATCAAATAAAATGTTTGAATTAAAATAAAGGGTACTATTCTTTCTCTCTGATATTATTCAACATCTTAAATTTCGTTTTTCTCCTTCTAAAAAGATCAAATTTAGGTCAATTAAAAATATATATGGATGCTCTTTATTATTTGGTATTATCCACTACTCTAACAGAAAAACTTTTATTCATGTATTTTTTAGATTCTGAATAAATTTATTTACAAAAAAGGTGAAATTTTGTTCATTCTCAAATTTTTTCGTTTCTTCTTTTATTTTTTGAGGGAGGGAGGGCTTAAAGAAAAAAGTAAAAGATAATTTAATAAATGATTTCTTTATTTTACATACTTTTCTATTATTCACATTCTTATACCATTTTATTGTACTCTAGTTACAATTACTACAATTACAATTAAGGACTATAAATCATCAAACTACCAATCTGAAGTTACTCAACTCCGTTGATCAAAAAACTGCAAAACAGAGCCATTTACTAAACAAGTAAGATACTTATTTGCAAAAAAAAAAGTGTTTAAAAGACAGATTACTTTATTCTGAACAAAATTAAAAAAAATTATTGCTCTATGACAAATCTGTGAGTAACAGTCATTAATAGCCTTTGATATATGAATCAAAATGCTGGTAAATGCGCCATTTTGTTAAAAATATAAATGCTTATAACTTTTAAATCCCTTAATCGATTCAAATATAATTGATATTTTTGACATCAGCATCAAAAATTCTATAATAGTACAATTTTTTTATCAAAATCTGAGATGGTGGGTGCATTTCTGAAAAATCCTTTATGATTTGACGTGGAATGATCCAAATATATACTAAGTCTAATTAAGTACCTCTGTCCTGTATGCCCAACATCAATATTTTTTTAAGGTCAAGTACTACTGCCCAGTATGCATTTAACCGTTACTCCGAACACTGATGTTTCATCTAATCTATCCTCAGCAGATATTAAAATATCGAATAAATATTATAATATCAACGAATAAATTAATATCAAATCGGATATAAAAATAGTTTGGATATTCACCAAAGGGACAATGTGATTGTTGACATTCACCGGTGAAGTTCGACATTCTCTTGATTTTGGTAATCCACAGCAACAATTATAAAGTCATTATAAATTTTCAATTCAGTATTATCGAACATTCTGAAGAGAATGTTTAGAACAGATAGTTCCAACGAATGACCGACTTATTTCAAAATTAAAAATATTAGAAACAAATGTTATGCCTATAAACGGTATGCTAGTTGTTAATATTTTACGCAGAAATATTAGAATTTAATAATTACAACAGCCCATATAGCACTCATCTTCCGAAACCTTTCCCTAGGACCTCCCAAATGCATCCCTTTCTTCCGAGGGAAGGCGCGGATAAATAGGGGAAAGCCGAGGGAAATTCCATTCTAACATTCCTACACGTAGGAAATCCTTCGGAAACATCGCCTACGGATATTCCTCCACCGGTCATCCGTTAGAAATCAATCCAATGGATTTTTCTCCCTGGTTATTCCGTAGGAGCATCATAATTACTTATGTCTGTGCGTGCAACCGGCAGAGCAATTGCGCATGCGCTAGATGTGCTTGACTAGAATTTAATTCTCACCAAAGAATTTTTGAAAAGTAACCCTGCTGAAGAAATTGCGCGGATGTATACATAGTTTGTTGCTTACAGGTGTAATCAAGTGTAGCTATGTTGACTGTTGTAATTTTGAGCTCTTTATTTATGATTCAGTAAAGTAAGTTAATCGTTTTGAATAATTTTTTTCAGTTTATAATATTATATCTATGTATTTTAAACGTTTACCACATTTTATAATTCTAATTATCTGTGTTAAAGTAGTTAATGATTTCCACGTTACTGAGTTAGGCCTAGTAACATACTTGTTCTCCGATTCTATCTTTGATATAATAAGAAATGTCTGTTAATAAAAAGAGTATTATTTTAAAGATACGATAGTTTATTATTTTGTATATAAAAACTATAATCAATAAAAAAATTTCTAAACTGTTTAATTCTTTTATGTGTGTAGCAAAGGTAAAATATAATAAAAGGTAGGTGTCAATGAACCATCATTTACAATTAAACGGTTTTCAATTGTAAATGATGGTACATTGACATTGATAATTACTTTTCTTTAAAATTATATAACCGTATGTCGTAATGTGGTAATTGTAGACTTGTATATCACATTGAATTAAACTTAAGTTAATATAAAATAGCACTGTAATAAATCTATCAAATGTTATCTGATACATTTATTGTTTCATTAATGGTGTAGTTTTCACTAAATGATGTATTTAGCGACATATTTTCAACTGAATCAACTTGTGCAAAGTGCCAGTAAAGTTAAGATTATTTTATAATTATTTATATTTTTCATCAATAATTGATGAAATACCAGAATGCATGTAAGTACAGTAAGATTTCCTAAGCAGAGGTTGTGCAAGCATTACCTTTAACTGTAGAGAAGTGATCAAGTTTAGCGATTATCTATGATGCACAATGGCTCAGTGGGGCTTTAGTGAGGGAACTTGTTTATTATTTTGATATCAAGTCTTTCCTTCTATTGTCCCTTCTAAGCCGCATCGTTTGATTTCCACAAACAACTTGGAGTTTTTGGGAATCTAATAATGTAGATGTATTAGTAAGTATAATTATATGTATTAGTAGCCTAAGGGAAAACCATAAGATTCAAATCTACCTCAGCACTTCCTAAAGAGAGTACCCGAAGAAAGTATGCGACCTTGAAACTTCCTCAGTTCTTCCTTAGGAGACTGCCCGGGGAAAGCCATCGGAAAGTATGAGACCTTGAAACTTCCTCATCATTCTTCCTCGGCTCCTCCTATGGAGTGACTTTCGGGAAGCCCGCCGGAGAAACTGAGGAATTGAAAGGTGCGGACATTTTGCATTACTGAGGAGCTCCGGGGGAGGTTGAGCGATTCCTCCGTGGGAGCTACTACGGAAGAATTTTTGCTGTGAATGGGAATTTTGTTACAAATTAATAGCAAAATAATGTCTCCCTTTTTTTTTAAATTTGGTTGAAATAAAATCGATCTTGTATTTTTTTTAAAATTAGGCATGTAAAAATTTGAGTTCTCACTTTTTCGACTTGTAAACATATACCGTGTTTTGTTATTTTCTTTTCTTGTTGCAATTATTGCTAGGAATTTTTGTTTTGTTCTTTCTAAATCCCGATGTCTTACATTGCTCAATTAATTATTTACATTCTCCAGAATCTTTGAAAAACACCGATATTATTACGGTACGCAAAATTCGAATCACGGATTCAATAAATAATTCTATGACACGCTCGTTTTACGGCGATTCCTTAATCCATGCGGTATTTGAATCGTTCTTTCGACAGTTATTGTTATGAATTTTCTCATTTTTTTAGAAAAACAAATCCCAATGTTTTTTTATAAAATTAATTATACGCGAAACTTAAATCAATTGTTTACTTTTAATGTGACGATTTCATCGTTTTTTCAACTTTTTATTGCTAGAGCTACCAAATTCCGCAGGTTTTTTTAAATCCCGGTTATTTCTCAATTAATATTATTTCGACACGTAAAATTTAAATTGCAAATTTCAATAATAACTTTTTGACGAGCTCACTTTACGCCGATACTATCGAAACACTGTGTAGTGTTTATAATCGGTGGTCATACAAAGTTTACTGTGACCATCGGTGCTCCAATAATTATTTGAGAATCGTCTGGAGAAAACGTCAAGTCACCACAAGAATCGAATCATAGTTATATCGTAGTGCAGCCAATCTAAGGAATACAAAATCATCCGTTTCATTTAGGGATGATTTGCCTGATCATCAATGTTTAAAGATGAATCTTAACTCTTAGCAATAGTCTTAAAAATATTTGGTTGCAACTAAACTTCTAAAGCTAGTTTCTCACGGTAAACTTATTGCCCTTAACTTGAAATAGATGGAGTAGAAAAGTAGAATAGAATGCAAATATTACGAAAGAAAATACGATGCAGATAAAAGTTGAAAAATAACTGATTAACATTACTTGGAGCACTTGTTCTAGCGATTTCCAATCTTTGATTTTGAGGGGAATCAAATTTTTTCATGCTCTTTCGAAACACTATGTCCGCATCTTTTAAGGTAGGATCTACTACCAGCATGCCTTTATAGCCACCATACCGTATCTGGAATGCACTGCAGAGTTTATCATGGCCCAGAGCATTGCGCACCTATAGGGAAGTAAATGGAATAAGCTGTCTCTCTGTCTCTTCATATAATAATTACATATAACACAAAAAAATTTTAAGTTTTTTATGTTTATTTCTTTATCTAAATGAATGCTAGAATTAATTAATTAATATTTTAAGTTTTCTATTAGCGAAGTATGGGAATCGGAGAAATCTCTCGACCTATTTTTTGAACGAGTCATAAGAAATAATAACTCCCATTTAACATGTGACTAAGAGTTCATCGAGACTTGTTTGCAAGACTTTCCCTAATTTTTATTCAAAAGCAGTTGGATTTTATGTCTCTTGAGAATGGGATACCTGCAATTGACGTAGTGTGGATACCTCAATCTTGATTGGTTGGTGAAACGTGGTATATGTTTACTTTAGCAACTGTTCATTCCATTCTATTACGAGTGAGACAAGCCATAGCCACCGAGTTACGAGTGAGACAAGCCATAGCCACCGAGAAATAACGCCGTTGAGATCACCAAGGTCTTTCAGTGACGTCACAAACAATGGTGTTTAGTTGATAAGCGATTAGCCGCCAATTTCAAATATTTGTCACTCATTGAATTTTATCAGGGATAGAATTCAATGCAAAGATAACACTAATTGAGATATTTGCAAAAGACCGGGAGAGCTGTATTAAGTTCATGGAGTTTTGAGCGTTTGTTGTGAGAGCTGTATTAATTTCACATCTGTGAGTGTGGTCTCTCCTGTGTTGCTATTAGCAGAAGAGTGTGTGCAGGATCCCGTTGTGTGTGAGATTGAGTAGCAACAAAGTGAGGAGGAGGATGAAGCAGTCACAAATAATAAGTCAACTGTTCAATGTGGACCACTCATCGAAGAGGGCGTTACTTTCGATGTAGGCGAGTTCATATCACTTCCGCAGGTCACCAATGTGGGAAGAGAAGTTTAAGACTATGTCAATCTTCATCTGTCATAAGGTACCCTAAGATAAAATCGAGAGACTGACTGATACGGTATTTATGGAGCACCTAACCAAGGTTATCTTCCTCATCGGAATTAAAATAATTGAGGGAGAGGAACTGAATCGAGTTAGCATATCTTTTATACTAGTGAATTGATGTTTAATAATCGTAGTGGTAGTTACGCCATAGTAAAGCCCTTCCGAAGCACCGATGGTACTGACATCTATTGGTCTTTGAGAGTCTCGGTGACCTCTTTTATCAGCCTTCGAAGAAACCAAGGGTGCACAGTATCGGTTCTGTGGATTTAACTCACAAAACAGAGTATGCTAAAAATCATGAAGTGCACAAATAAACTGGAACACATTTATTATTACTTTCAATGGTTAACTTAAATCTAAAATTCTAATTGAATATACAAATATATATATATAGGATCATCATCTGCAATCGGCCAAAGACTCAAAAGATAGGTGGGTTGCTCATCCCTCTCCACCGGGGTGAAAGAAGAAATTGTTCGTTCTTTTATAGATAACGATTTCGTACGTCACATTGATTGAATGCTTGTTTCTTGAATTCCCTTTACTTCCATCCTGGAAACGAATCTGAAAAAAAAACTCAAACACTAAAGTTTATAACTGGAAACTACTTATTTCCACAGGTTCTTGTGAAGTACTCAACTTCGTGCGCTGGTCGTCGGGCTAACAAAGCGGGGGTGCCATTCCCACCAGGAAATCAAAATTCTGATAGTTTGTTTTCGGATCATCCTTATGGATGTTTTCCTTACTGTCTCAAGAGTGGCAGCCTTAGTGCAATATAAATAAAATACTACTACTGCCATAAATATTAAAAATACAATATCAAGTTAATTTCCTTAGTAAACGTAAAACAAATTTAAGAGGCTTTAAGCTAGCTTCTCATTTCGATAGGCAGTTGATATTAATTGAACGCGTTAACTGCATGATAAACTGCTTTTAACTAGATACTTTTAAAATGTCAGATACATTGATACAAATCCACCTCTAAACGACATATGTTGCAAGAATAATTAAAATGCTTTAAATTTTTCTGATCGCTGTAATTAAAACTGGATTAGCTAAGAAACAAAACTTACACACTGTTAATAGTTGTATTCTTACCTCAGTTGCTAAGTTCGTTGAAATACGTCCAATACCATCAGAAAAACAATAGGGCTTGTAACCATTAGCTAAATCATATCCCCTTTCAATATCCGGTTCTGTCCGAATGTGACGGGGATCTAATGGTACAGTAACAGTGTCTTCTGTTTGTGAAAAACTTTGCCCCATTCTTGCCATATACTTGGGAACAGAGTGAATGTGAGAGAAATCTCCCATCCACGATCGGATATGCTGAACTGTATTACCTTCAGTATCTCTAGCGTATGTCCATATGCCATGATCACGAATCTGAGAATTAGACCAAGCCAGGAACTCATAGTTGCGTGATCCAATGCGTATTCCTGTAGACATTGGTCTACGGATCGAGTATTCAAAAATACCTTTCTCAGCATTTGCAGCGTTGAAACTTAATCGAGAATTGTCGTCATCTCTAAATGATACCCGAATGGTGTATTCTGGATCAAATTTTCTCAAAACTCTATTACCGAACATAATTTCAGGTGGCCAAAGCAATTGACGCGTGGGTGTCACAGTTATGCGACGGATTAATCGGCACTTCTCGGGCACGACATAGTGCATGTAATCCATTTCATCTTTGTGATTAAGATAAAAGTAATATTGTCGCTCAATGGCGTGCCAATAGTTCATGATCTTCCCTGATTCTAAAGTCGATAAGACGAGTGTTAAAGCTTTTTCGAGACAATCTCCATTTTGCAAAGAAAAATCTTCTAAAACACGTAGAGAGGTATGTATGTTGGATGTTTGAGAAGGGACTGTAAAACTTCTTTTAAAAATCGATGTTATCATGTATGTAGATCCGAAATGATTCCAATTGACGTCAGGAATGTCAGGTTTTTCTTTCTGCTTAGTAACAATGTAGGCATAATGTATTGGTTTTTCACCGCACCTGGCATGAATTCTGCTAACGATCTCTTCAACGACGATAGCATTTGTAAATGATAGTTTCATAACCGTAGCTTTTCCAAGCGTTTCAACGTCAAATAATGCTCTCCTTTCGCCGACAGGCAAATAATTATTATTCCTCCTTCTAACCCAACAGCTCGGACCAGTCGTAATGGTAACAGATCTGTGTCTTATTTGATAATTTCCTATATATTTACTGTAACGTTGTTCAGTTTCAAAAATAAGAGGTGGGTTGCACAAATCAAAAAATATTTCATGAGAATTCGAATCGATATTGACAAATACATTTTTAATATTACTGTACGAGAACTCTAATTCCCAAGCATCGTATTTTATAGTAACAGACCGACTGTCGTGATAAAAATTAACGTGGTGAGAGTCTAAAATCTGATTTGACTCCAGTGAGGAGTACTGATGAAAGGCTCCATCATGCGGTAAAATTCCAAAACTAATAGTCTTGTATGCAGTGTATACGTGAGAATGCTTGCGTGAGGAGCTGAAAGACTTGCTTTCATAAAACGCCAAAATTGGGGTGGGATTTGGATAAAATAAGTTCTTCCATTCACTGCGCAACTGTCGACAGTAGTGCACCCAATCTTCGTTTTCTAGCGAACACTTGGCTGAAACTTGTATGATAAGTTCTTCTATTTCTGGGGTATCTTCTTCTTCAGATTTTTTCGCTTTCAAAAAGCTGAGACTGACGTCCATCAGACCACATGCTTCAAAATAAAATGTCAGCTGTTCGAGATATGTCTTAAATTTCTTCGTTATGTCATCATATGTGGCATATTTCTCTTCGGGCACAATAACGGTTCTAAAATTAATGACTTCCATTTCTCTTTACTTCACCTAAAATTAATATATAATTAAAATAAGCAAACTTTGCTTATTTTAAATTATTATATTGTGTACCATGTTGTTTAATTGTTTTTTAAAAAGTTTTATTCTTGCAATTAGAAACTTGCATAATCCTTGGAATTTATTGGAATAAACTACATACTAAAAGGTGTATCTCCCCCTATAAAAAGTTTATTGATTCGGATATTTTTGTGGATACTACCACGGATGTCCTCAGTTTCTTCCACAGCTGAAAAAAATAGGTTTCTTCCAACCCAACTGGATAAAAATTCACACAAGAATCCCCCGTGGCAGAATTGTGACGACGCGGCGACATTGTCGCAGAACGTTACGGAGTTCTTGCAGACAAATTTTTCTTTGTGAAGTAAATAATTTTGGCGCTCTTTTCAGCAGAAAAGAGCGCCAAATGTTAAATGAGCTTTTTTCTTCGCCAAAATCATGTTCAAAAGATGCTTTACTCGCGCATCGGAAGGGAAGGTCCTGACTTTTCTATTCTCATTTGAGAATAAGGAAGTAAAAAAAATTTTTTCTTTTGTGCAGAAAATTTCAAATATTATTATTTTTTTGTTCAGTTTTTTGATAATTTTAATATATTACGCACATGGAAATTTCAGTTTACGCATTTAAGTCTTCACTTTATCGCTCACAACTCCCGCCTATTCCGTCATAAATATACGTTATGTTTTGATAACTTTTGTCGGCAATTATTATTGCGAATTTTTACTTGGTTTTTTGAAATCTTTAATTGCTTAATTATTATTGATATTCTCGCAATTTTTTAAAAAAATACCGATAATATCACGGCATGCGAACTCAAATCGCGCATTCAAAAAATCACTCTTAGACGTACTTGGTTTGTGCCGATATCCTCATTAATCCTTGCAGTGCTTCAATCGATCTTCGGTCAGTTATTGCTACAAATTTTCACATTTAAAAAGAAAATTGGAAAAAAAAAACAAAAAATAAATAATTATACGATTCACTACAAAATGAAGAAAATTGTGATCGCCTCATTGCCAAAATGGTTCTTATCTTCTAAATTTTTTGGAAAAGAAACTTTGTGTTTTCATCTTGGACATATGGTAATCCTGAACTGCTCGGTACACAATTTCTCAGACATATTTAAATGCAGCTCAGACACATTCTGTGTAAAATCTTTTGTGTAAAATCTTTAAAGAATAGACAATGAACTGCTAATCGAGATCAATATTAACATTTTCGGATTGGTACAATGGTGTTTGATGGAAATTGTATGCTGCATCATACACCCGTTTCGGATTCACAAGTTCATGCATGAAATGGGATTTGAAAGCTATGCTTTTTTTCTCAATTTTACATGAATATTGAATGAATCATTTATATTGCGTGGAAGACAGTCTACGGTATTGTGCAAGTTATTAGGTACTTTGGCAATGGATCCTTTTATCTCTAACTGGTGATCAACACCCAGTTCTCGTATTTGCATGAAAGGTGTTCGGAGAATCACCATTCGCTCTTCGGTAGGGTTCAATTCTCTCAACCACTTTTCGTTTTTGTGAGGGACAGGCTTTTTGCTTGCGTTTGCGAACGGAATCCTTTCGTTTTTCCGTTTGTGTGTAACGCTTAAGGTATTCCTGTCTACGCTCTTTGGCTTTTTAAGCCTCGGGAAGTTTAGGCCTTGGCATCGTTTTTTTCTTGCTACAACAGTAACTTTTGGGACCGTGTCAATCAGTTTGAACCCGCTTTATTTGTGATATTCACCTGAATTAGTATTGAAAACGATCCAGTGTAAACTGTAGGTTAGAATTTCTGATTCTTAATTAAAACAATAAAAACAAATAAATCGTTGAAATTATGAAATTCTCTTTTATTCGAAACTCAAGAAGTATTTATAGGATCTCTCTGGTCCCATATCACGAAAATAAGCTCACCAACTTAATGCATAACAAAATTAAAAGTGAAGAAAAGAATTCTAAATAAATTATCAAACAACGGAGGTCGCTATAGCAACGCATGCGCACTGTTTACTGTTACTCTTGATTATTATAGCTGAAAAGTGAGGACGCCTTGAAATCCAAACCAAGAACCATTTTGCCAATGAGTTAAAAAAAAAGAAGGAAAAAAAAACGAATTCAAAGTTTTTTTTATACAATTTTATTAAACGTCAATCTAAAATCACTCATCTAATTATATACTTTTAATAGAACGATTTTATCATTTTTATCGCTAGTACTACACGGGGTGGTTGTTGATATTATTTCTACACACAGGATTTGAATCGCGCATTTAAATAAGCACTTTTTGAAGCGCTTAATTTAGGCCGATAATATCGAAATCCATCTCGTGTTTCGAGTGCGTTTTCGGCAGTTATTGATATTAATTTCCACATAGTTCTTAAACATCCCAATATATTTTTTGCAATATGGGAAATTTGAATCGAGCAATTGAATATTTAATTAGTAACGCAATGATTCTATCGATTTTTTTTGGCAGTTGATTTCCATATAATTTTTGAAATAGATATTTTTCATAAAAAAATTTTTTTCAATATATCGATTTACAAAATGCGAAAAAGGAAATAAATAGCGAGTTTTTCTCCTTACGAAGCACGAGAGTATTGCCCATATTAGAATAAGAAAAGTATATATATTCAGTTAACCCTATTCAGTAAAATAATAATCATTCTGTGCATATATATATATATATATACATAAAAGTAAACGTGGAAAAAAATATAATAAAGATTAATGAAAGAGAAGAAAAAAATTATTTAAATAATATATTTAAAAAAATATTACTTGAAAGAAATACACACACATACATAAATAATATTATAGGAAAAAGTAATATTAAAATGAATACCTCAACCTATCTTTAGAACAACTGAGAAGTCCTTCTCACTTTAGCGGAGAAATGGAACTAGGCTGTTAGTTTTATTTCCACTATCTACGTGGAAATAAAACTATAGTAGTATTATGTGTACGTTGATAATGAAACCACGTGAGGAATATTTTGTCATTTAATAAGATAAAAGTTCCCTTTCTTTCCAATCAAATATCACATTTTATAAAACTGAAATTAAAACTAAAGGGAAATTTCCCATTTCATGAATCGGCATATCAGACGATCAATGTTTTATTTAGAACGTGTTAAGAGCTTGCGCAGATTTTTCGCTCTACACGTCACTTAAAGTTTCGATTTGCTTAATTTTTTTAAAAAACATAACTTTGTTTTCGATCATGATAACTCTATCATATTTTCTTTATTTTTATCAAGCAATAAAGCTAATAAACATTTCGCTCTCTTATTCTTCATAATTCACGGCAAGAATTGATTGCTTTAAACCTGGATATTTAGATTTATTTTCTAAATATCTTTATTTTAGATATGTTTTTTTCATTCAAGTGGAGAAGGTGATCATGATTTTCCCTTCCTTATGATAGGGATTATCTTTCCTATATTAAACTTTATTATTTACTATTATTATTTAAAAAACAAGTGCTAATTCTGATAATATTGCACTGAGTTTCATAACGCTTAAACACTTAGAAAAAGAAAAATTGCATGGATTGTAAAAAGCCGTGAAATACGCTGAAAATGAAGTTTTTATTAAAATTTACTATGCTAACCAGTTGAATACAAAAAGAAATGAAACAAATAAAATATGAATTAAGATAATATTGGTTTAAAAAGTTGATCGGAAAAAATATTTTATTTTTCATAGTGCCAAAATTAGAACGTTGAACATCAATAACGCATTTGATAATTCACTTTTAATGTGAGAATTGCATTGTTTTTTTTTTTGTTTTTTCGACAGCTTTTGCCAGTGCTACCAATATCCATTTTTTTAATTCCGGTATTTGTCAGTTGATATTATTTCGACATGTGAAAATCAATTCGTGCATTTAAATCATCACTTTTTGACACACTCCATTTACGCTAAGCGCATCGTAAATCCATATGGTGTTTCAATTGCATTTTCAACGGTTATTGATATTTATATTCTCATGGTTTTTAAAACACCCGATATATTTCAGAAAATATGGGAAATTCGTATCGCGCATTTGAGTATTTACTTCTTGACGCAATAATTCTATCGTTTCTTTCCTTTCCTTCGATACATTGGTAGTCATTGCTTATGATTTCCACATAGTTTTTAAAATCCGAAATTTTTAAAACGATATTATTTATTACAACAACCGAATCTCGAAACGAAAACGCATTTTTGCAGCCTCTTTTTTAAGTCCGATTCGCGTAAGTTCGTCTTTTATCTTTTTTTTTGGGGGGGGGGAGAGTTATCAGATGGTAACTCCCTAAACTGTCTAAGTTTTAATGATTTTTAATTATTTTTGTTTAATGTAATGATGATTTACAAAATTCATTCTATCTTTCTATATCATCCCTGATCTACTGCTATGCTTCGACCTAAAAGTCACAATTATTTATGGGCAAAAGTCTTTTTTGATGAAAACTTTTTGTCACACCATTAAATCATTTTTTTAGTAATAGATTTGTATCTGATTAGTAAAGCATTTAAATAATCAGGTTTTCATTTTTTCCATATAAGCTCAGCAACCTTAGTTGCTTTTTAGCCAACAATCTGAAGGATTTTCTTTTACATCAAATAAAAGCGGTTCAGCTATTTCGATTACCGACCTCCCTCAAAAATTGACCAGGGGTCAAGACATTGATTTTTCTTTTTTAATCTAAGTGGATTACAAGTGGAGTAAGTGAACGGGAATATAATATTCCTTCGATATGTATTATTATAGTTTAGATATCTTTATAAGTAAAATGAAATTCTTTTCCTTCTTTTTAATGGTGTTTAATCGATCCTCCGAAGTCGGTACCTCTGGATGGGATAAAATTTTCTAATCCATATTTTCCGAGATAAAATAATTAGCCAAATCTTCATCAGGAAAATAAATTAAATCAGAATTTTTTTCTTCAATTTTGAATTCGAACTGTAAAATTAGTTGTGTTATGAGTATACATTTCCCCCACCTACTCGTGAAACGTCTAAGTACGACAATCAAGAAATTGAAAATTAAATCCGATAATTGTTGAGGAATAGTTTTGTAGTAAAACATATAAAAACAAATTTAAAATTTATTAAGTATATACTTTCTATGATCTATTTATACTTTAGTAAATAAACTCCACAGAAATCAAGATCAATATTAGTAAATGGTGTTTAAACATTAACAATTTTCGAGGGCAAGTTCCATAACTTGTGAAGAGCAGCAACTAGAGCCCCTAACAGTTCTAATCTTGGTAGAGTCACACCGTTTAAAGGTGCAACACGACATTTTGAAGTGAGAAGCTTCGTTGAAATTTCATTTAAAGTTCTCAATTTCAAATATTTGGCTGCGTCATATGCGTTTTCGCTTGCATCACGAAAACTGTGTATTTCAGCAATGACTTCTATTTCTGATGAAGCAAGAACCAATCTGAGAGTTATAAAGTTTCCTAAGAGAAGCAATTCTGTACAGCACTCTTACCATTCTTTCTCAATATTTGGTGGTGAGTGTTTATTCCAAGGAAACTTTTCATTCTGAAGATCCTAGCAAATATTTTCTCTACAGAAGTATGAAACGTTTCACACTTTTCTCACTAGAAACAAATTCCTGTAAACTTGAAGTATCTATAATCAAATTATCTCCATAAGTGTTTCACGCTAGTCCAAGTATCTTCGTCTGGTTTTTACCTAAACTACAGGGTATGTATCTACAAACTACAGGGTCTGATGGTTTTTACCCAAACTACAGGGTATGTATCTACAAACTACAGGGTCTGGTTTTTACCCAAACTGCAGGGTATGTATCAAATCTTCAATTGCTCTACGAGATACGCTTCATTGCTTCTCGATTTCCAGAGAGACATTCCAGCGGTTTTCGTAATCTTCTTCGCACATCAAGATTCTTCAACTGTTTCTTCGTAATTGCTTCCTCCGGAAGACAAATCATCAATATAGAAAGATGCATTTATCTAATATGTGTACTACAGCAGGAAAGTCATTTTCATATTTTTAAATGATGTCTTATCGTTGCTGCAATTTCCTACAAAGCTTGATCATCACGGATGCCTCTAATTCAAAGAAAAATTTAAAGGTATCTTTGTAGGGCAGTGTTTCCCAAAGTATGGTACGCGTACCCCCAGGGGTACGCTTTCTTATGTGAAATATCTTGCAGCAAGCGAGAATTTCATAAAATTTAATTTAAAAATAACTAGCCATGAAAATTTACGATTACGTATTTTTCTATTGACTATTTTTTGCAGAGATAACTGTTAATAATTAGTAGTGTCAATAGCCAGTTCTGATTTTCAACTTCTGTGCAATTTTTTTTTATCACAGCAAACATCATCCTTCACTGATGCAAATAAACATATTAACAAAACTTTGTACCAAAAAGAAAGATCAACGTATTTTTAAAGTAATAAAGTAATTTTTTTATTAGTGGTACACAGAGTACGAAAAATTTAGAAAGGGTACACTAAAGTCCTATGTTTGGGAAACACTGTTGTAATGAATCCTCTTCCACGAATAAACAATATCTTAGCGTTGTAGGACATATTTCTTTTAATTTCCATCCTAATTCTGATTCCTCAAATAATATTAAAACATTTATTTAACTGTTTAGTTTCAAAATTTTAAAAATTATGTCAGGACTTATAATGACATGAACTTTTTTAAGGCTTCATAAAATGATTCATCAGCTAAATCAAAAAAAATGTGGAATTTCTATATCCGAAATATCTAATATTGTATATGGTGTGAGTCCTGTTATTTTACCTACAATTAAAAATTCAACTGGTTATTAAAATTTATTTTTATTTGAAATAAATGTGTTTACTTTCCATTTAATATTTTGGGATAATCTGTTCCAATGAGAGAGAGGAGTTTTAATTTTGTGTTTCTTTATTTCTGACTTATCGCTGATTTTATCTGTGAAAACACAAATGTTAACAGCAGAATCGAAAATGGAATGATTTTTCTTTTATCTACACATTGCACGAAAATTTCAGTTGACGATAAAAGAAATCTTTTGCAGCTGCTATTTAAAAGAGACGCATGAGCTAGAAAATTCTCTTTTCCATAAATTCTGAAGATTTATGTTTCTTTTCATTTCTTACCCCCTCCCCAGTCACCCGGAGGAGAAATCGAGGATTGTCATTCATAACACCAATCAGCCTGTTATGTCTAAAACCGCTATAACACTTAAAATTCGATAAACACTGCGATTTTTTACGATTCTATTTAAGGCAGAATTCACATAACTTGCGAGCACGCCCTTATTTTAATCTTTCTTCAATATTTCAGAAACATTTCGCACCGAAATATTGGGTGGGAGTTCTGCAAATTACGCAAAGTTTGTTTTTCTTTTCATTCATTAAGGATGTTTCAGATTGGTTAGTAGTAGAAAATTTCTTGTTTACATTAGTTTTTCTTTTGATTAATGTGTTTCTATTAATAGATAACAAAACTGATTCACGATGATTTTATAATTTAGTGAATTCTTCAAACATAGGTAAATTCGGTTATTTATGTGATAGGATAGATCAAGGTTTTTTTCTTTCTAGATACTTTATCTAATTTTGACACGTGAATATTATTAAGAAAAATATCTGACAATTGATTCTGTTTATAATTAAGTATCTTTATTCCACGTAAAAAAATTAACACAGTTCCTGATACTCCTTGCTTCTTATTTTCGAAATACCTTGTACCATGGAAATGTTTTTAAAACTTGTATCAGTATCAGTATCTATGAGGATTTGAAATCTCGTGCTAGTCAGAAGGAAGATCATCCTGAACTTCTAAAACAGTTGGTCCGAGTGGTCATTAATATCCTTTCCGATGCCTTGGCTATCAAGACGGATGGAAGCAAATTTGTAGAAGGTAGAGCTGAGAGTGGTGTTTTCATCAGCAACTCCGAGGAATTTAACCGAGGAAACTAAATTTAGTATCCGTAACCCTGGCTTTTGCTAAATTTTTAGGTCAGAAATTATTGCTATTGGGAGTTTGCCCTTACTGCTGTTTATCGTAGTATTTGGATTTTGACTGACAGTAAAAGTGCCCTTAAATACTTATACAGTTGGCTGAAAATATATGATAAACATGGCCAGTATTTTCTAGTACTTCTCTCCGAGATAGACATCAGGAAATCAGTGTGCCTCCCTTGGATTCCTTCGCACGCTGGGGTGTACGGTAATGAGATTGCAGATACTCTTGAGAGAAATGATTGTGATCTTCTGATAACCAACTCTGTTGAGCTAACTCCTTCGGAAATCCACTCGCTCCAAAAAAGTAATTTATTTTCTACTTGGCACCTCCCACCAGTTCATAACTGGTACGCTGCAAAAGGGTCCGGGCCGGTCTCTGTTATGCAGAGACCCCAATGCTCTACAATCGGTCTTGGTTTTCAAACGATTTTACCGTATTGTTTGGCGCAGCATGTCCACCAGTGCCCCCCCCCCAAACTATTCGTTTTATTTAGTGTAAAAATTCCCCCCAAGCTTTAAGTGGGTGAATCGTGCGCCCACCTCCCCCCCTTGTGGGGGCCCCTGATGTCCTCATCTGGACCTTGCGCCACTAAACCACACATTCAATTCAATTCTACAATCGGTCTTAGCAAGATTCAGAAGTGGTCACTTAAAATTTCAGAATGGGAAATAGATTTTTATTTCTCCTTGCTCCTGCTCACCTTCTTAATTGTTTAGGAGCCTCCAGGAGGCAGCTGTTGGTGAACAGGAGAAGATTTTCGATGATGTTCTCAAGCAACGGGGCCTTTTGGACCTGGTGTATGCTTTCTTACACCAGGGGGATGAGTAGCATCAACATGAATAACCGTTCATTATCATAGTGAGACTCGAATAAAGAGATTAAATTACCAAAGCTACCAGCTAATTGTTTAGTAAATTTTTTGAGGTAAGATCCCGAATAATGGAATTTTTGCGGTTCACTCAAATTACTACTGTATTTGTTATTGTGTCATCAAATTAAATTTTTAATAGAACTGCACATTTTGCATTTTTCTGAAAAATTAGGCGAAACTAACAAGAGGAATCAAAGTTCGAATTGATTACGAAAATTTTCAAAGTTCTTTTCAACTGTATTATTTGTTTTCACAGAATTCAAATTATAAGAATTTATTAATATTTTAAATCTTACCTCTAATTTTTCACGACAATCTTCACAATTATTTAAATAGTCTTCGATGGCAATCAGTTCAGTTTCTTTTTGTCCTTTAATGAGTAATACTCACTTCACAAATCATCCACTTTTGTGTTTTCAGTTTCATTCCCTAATTCGTGTCTGTGGATAAATTTCCCAGAATTTTTTTTTTATTCGAGTGATTTTCTTTTTATAGTTTCTATCTTTTTAATAATTGTGTTCATTATTCTGATCGCAGGATCCGTGAATGACGAATACAAACAATATGTTTTTAAAGTATTAAGTAATTTAATATTTTAATGACGGACAAGTATCCATTTAAATTAGTTATGTATAGTACTTACAATACTGCAACAGTAATTATTTAATATGTGAGCTTCACGAAATTTGTAGTTGCTCACTTCATTTAAAGTGTAATATCTCCCTAACCACAGCTGGGCAGAGGCGGACTGCGCATGCGTGGTTGTCAGTCAGTCAGTAAATTTTGAGCGAGTAAGTCGTGGGAGATCCTCTCCTCTCTTCTGTTGAATCATGATTGGAAATTTGTGTGTTTTTTTGTTTTTGTTGTGTTTTAATAAATTGTTTTTGTTTATAATCATATTTGTCTGTGTGTCTGTTGAGAGATACGTTACAAAAGGCTCTGGCCCTCTAGCTGCTCATCCCGCGTTTCTCACGGGCAACTCAAAAGTAGCAAAATTTGCTTATCTCGTGGGCATGTGTTTTTCTTCCTTTATTCAGGAGCACATCCCGCCTTTTAACTGCTTAACCAGTGAAATTAATTACATACGGTATTAGACGTTTAATTTAGGTTTTAACCAACAGATGTCGTTAGTTTTCCACAAGTTCGCCGCTTTTTTTCTAATTAGAAATGGCTGCTGGAAAACGTTTAGCGATTAACAGTGTATATATTCCTGATGATTTATCAGATTCCGAAAGCGATTTTTGTTTTTATAGTGATTTAGATTTTTCAGACTAGTCTTCAGATGGCGATGAATCTGATCATGATTCAAAAAACTTGCAAAGCGTTATACAGTTGAAGCAAAATTGTGTAATAAATAGAAATTAACTGTAATTCAATCGAAATTTATTTAAAAAAATAATTTTTTGTGATAACATCTAAAATTAGTTTTTCCGACAGCTTATTTTATCCTGATAAAAAAATCAATATAAAATTTCTTTACTAGGAAGAAGAAGTGCATGTTTCAATTTTCCATTATACATAAATTTAAAATATGCAAGAAAAAAAATTACACAATTTTTGAAGCTATTTCGGTTCACAAATTGAGTAATCAGAGCGTTAAAGACTGTCAGCTCAAAGTTGCGGAGACAACACGAATGGGATATCAAAATGATTCCTTTTATTGCTTGTAACCTTATTTCGAATTGCTCAAGTGTTTTATTAGTCTTCTGTTTTATTTTGTGTCAGATCTATTTAAAACACTTAAATACTGTAGCATTTTTGTAATATCAAAATAAAGTCAATAAAATAAATGAAGTAAGGTAAATTCAAAATTTTGGAATAGAGTTTTAATTGTGATCCTTTCTAAAAATATATTGGAATCATGCGTTCCGTATTTCGGGGTCGGATTTTATTACAGTTGTCATTTTTCAGCTCTTTTTGACGAAACAACCACATGTTGCAGTCAGAGTTTACTAAAGACGATGCTATCAATGATTTACTCTTAGAGTTGAAAGTTAAATTTAAAAAAAAGAAAGCTTTTTTTTTTTTAGAAAAAACGAGCATCTTAAATAAACAAACCTCTTCTCACCATGCAAAACTAGCTAATTTTTATGATATAAAATTAAATGCAAACTTAAGCAAAGAATATAATTGTTTATTTATTTAAAATAACTTCATCATTCATAATTGGTAATTTTTTACATACAATTATATCTGTTGGGATCATTTTTATAGACGCTAAATTTAATACATGGATCTGTTTTTTCATGAACGACAGAAGTGACATTTCCGCACCAAGAAAGTGACACTGACTAAAATTAAAATCGAAACAATTTTGAACAATGGAAATAGCCTCTAAGAGCGATAAAACCTCTCCATCAATAACCATTTAACTGTGGAATAGAGAATGGTCTCTTCCAAGAGGTTTTACTGCAAAACGAGAAAAAAAAAAAATTTTTTTTTGAGATACATTTTCGGCTAAAAAGATTCGAATAAATATTTAAATTTCTATATTTAATTGCGCTTTGCGAGTATAAATTTCTATATTTAATCCATGAATAACTTAATTGCCCTGTTAGTTCTATATTTAGTTGCCCTATAACGCAACTCTGACAGTGTTCCTCATAAATTAATTGTATAAGATGATCTGATGCCCCAATGAAAAAAGTTATCACAATGTTAATTTTATTTATTTAGAAAAGCATAGGTAGTAAATGTTTAGTGCATATAACATAATCATCAGTAGAATTCAGAATTGTTCCCGAATGAACCATCTCACTTCAAATCTTGCAAATGAGCCACATAATAAGGGAAACAAGGTAAGCAGTTTAATTCTTCCTTCTTACTCCAATATTACCATTGGCGTCGCATCGTTCGATTAGGTGTCTGGATGCTGGTCTTATGCGAGATTGTTTGTACTCATCTGGTTTGCCACAGTTTCCAATAATATTGACGCCTACTTCAAAAGTAGAGTTCACCCATTTTATGCTGCAGTCACAGTTTATCAAGTTACCTATTAAATGAAATTGAAAATTATAAGAGACCAAAAGTCTATATCAACAAAATAATTGCTAATGTTAAATTTTGTTTTACTGAGTGTGAACTATGCAAATAACTTGAAATTACGGCGGTGTGTAGAAAATTGTACTGAGAATACTATAGCATGAAAGAAATTTAACAGTTGATGATTAGTTCGAGAGTTAGTAACTGTTAGACTTCAAAAATTTATCAGTTGCTAAACTTGTAAAAAATGCCATGTCCAAAAAAGAACCATAACTATTGACTGCTGAAATGCAGCAAGAATATATTTGAAATTTGACCAGCTGAAAGGCCCTTTTGTTCATGTACTTAACACGAGAAAGACTTCTTTTAAAAATTCCAATTTGTTAGAAAATTATTACAATGTTTCTTTCCAAAACTTTATTTTATAAGCTCGCGCTTGACTTGATGCCAAAAATTAATTCATAAAATTTTAGAAAAATTAGACCTAGCATTTATTTAGGAATTTTGACATAAAAGACTCGAGAGACAATTTCTTTCAGCTGTTATGTGTAATAAGGCTATTGTTGTTAAGAAATAAAATTACTTCGAATTTATCACTTTTTTTTCGTGGCACAGATTCAGTTCTTTTAAGTCTAAAAATATTTTTTTTCAAGTAGGAATTGATTATTTTTTTAAGCCAATAATCGTTTGTTTTGTTACCATTAACACATTAGCATAATTAACAAAATATTCTTACATAAAATGTCATAAGATTTATATATTCATTTATGAGACATTATATAGACGATAAACCGCTCCAGCCAAAATTGCTATAAATATAAAACGATGCGCCATTGCTACACAACTGGTCTTTTTCGCCTTCTACTTTTGCTAAAATTTATAAAAGCGCCATAAATTTAGTTGCAAATCTTTCACAGTTGTTTTCCAGCCTATATAAATTTTCACGATTTCCACCCTCTCAATACGATTTTCTTGTTCTCGTTATATACGTTCTAATTTTGAAAGCCATCTTGTCCCTGCGTGAACTTACCCCTCAGATCGATTTTAAAGAGTTTTTCTGGTTTACTACTCCAATCTCTCTCCTTCAAGTCTGTTATTTGATTGTATGCAAAATTGAGGGATTTAATCTTCGGCATCAGAGGCACTAGATTTGATCCAATCACTTTAAGAGCATTGTAACTGCAAAGAGAATCATTATAAGTCATATCATGCTTCTTACAATAGTACACAACAATATCGCTAGTTTCCTCCATAAAGATACGTTGCTTTACAGCTGCTTGCAATAGTTATTATTATTATTTTTTAATTATTGTTAAATTTACGCTTTAACCTTTTTCTCTCGGATCGAGGAGAAAGTCGCTATTATTGAGCTGGAACCTTTTTAGGGCCCAATTCCACTATTTTGTAGGTATTTACAACAGGAACACCCTGTTGTCTGTTTGGTATACTTTTTTGTAATTCGCCATCTTGACCATGAGTCAATTCATGTTCAGACAAATATTTGTACATGAACGTACAAATTTTGTGCTTTTTTTAAAAAAAATCTTTCGATGTACACAAATATATGGATGTCAGTTAAACGTTAGAAGTGTTAATAGAGTCACAGTAAGAATGATTGTTCATTTTGTTATAACGGAATTTATGTATGCATTTACATAAAGATTGCTAGTGGAATCCCATTGAACCAGCCTCAGTTGCTATGGTGACTAAACCATAAGAACTTGATCCAGGCAAACATTTTGCGAGTTGTAAAAAGAAGAAAAAAATATTTTGCATCTGAACTGCAACATCGTTGCACATCAGGAGTAATCTAATTTATTCCGTCTGAAACTATGTCGTACACGCAATAAAAAAAATCCAACGAAGCATTAGAAATTGCTCGGAAACATGCTTTCACGCCCGTGTCACACAAGCTCATAACATTTTTAAAGCTTTGATAGACTTACATTACGATGATATTTTATTAAAATTAAAATATCTACCAGCTTATTCATAGAAACTCCCCTTGATGGAATGAAGGAAGGCCACCGGATTCGTTCCCTTCTGTCGATGGCACTCATAACATTTTTAAAACTTAGATAGACTTGTATTACGATGATACTTAATTAAAATATCTACCTGCGCCGGCCACCGATTTCGTGTTATTCAGTCGATGGCACTTATTTTGTACACCTATAACTTGGTGTGCGTTGTATAAGAAATAATAATAAAACTGTGACGAATTAGACGCTAAAAATCAAGTGCTACTCGTAAATGGCCGTAAGAGTAAGAACCTTCACCTTTGATAAGAGGTTTCCGGGTCCTTTTTGTAGGATTCTTCTCTGCAATAGTTCCGGTTTTTTATTCAAATGTAATTCATTTTTAAAATAAAATAATTTAAAGTTTAAAAAAAACAACTTTACTACTGGTTTGCACGAAAAAGTAATAAATAAAATATTGTGTGTAACTTATAAAAATAGAGCTTAGTCTCGGCTAATTTTTAAGGTTTTATGTTCATTTTTTTATATAAAGTTTATCTTAAAATGTATTGCTAGAATTTCTTACAAATTTTTTTAAGGTAACAGATAAAAAGTCGGTGATTTATTTGGGTTTATAATTGTTATTTGAAATTCGGTGGTTTATTTGAATTTATTGTTATTATTTGAAAACAGCCGACTTTTCATATGTTTTCTTTAAAAATTTATTAAAAATTCTTGCAACACTTAATACGAAAAGCGTTTTATAAAATACCTAATGAACAGAATACCTAAAAAATTAGCGGAGATTTTATAAACTCGTGTTTTATAAGTTGCACGCATTATTTATTACTTTTTCGTGCAAGCCCATGGAAAAATAGTTTTTTAAAAAATTTAAATTACTTTATTACATGTTTTTTCGTCCTAAGATTCGTTAAGTTTTGGAAAAAAGCTGTTCTCATTTTTTCTCAGAAACGAGTTTTAAAAGCAGAACTATAAATAAATGAGAACATGGATTTTTGAAAACTTAAGTAATGCCAACATTACCCCTGAACGGAATAATTAAAATTTTTAAATGATTCTTTGGATCTGAGTCTAAAATTGCTCTTGGTAGTCAATGTCCAACCCAAGCGCTAATGATTCTGGAGTTAAAAAAGCGTGACTATCACCCATAAGCTATACTTTTTTTTAAAATTTTTTTTTATTATAGACACCGGTTTCTATACTTCCGAAGGTAAATGAGACTAGCGAAAATGAATAGCCTCGATTCTTTGTTTATGTTAATGAGGAGTTTTCAGAATTCGTGGACTGCGATTTAATTACTAGCTTGGTTTCTATTTCATTGTTTAGCAAATCAAAATCTTTCTTGAATCGAAAATAATTAGGGAAGATGAATTTGTTTTTTCGAAAATCTCAATGCTTAATCTAATAAATTGTTGTGCCTTTAAAATAAAATATAACAAGAAATTTTTTCTGAAAAGTGTTGGAAATGTAACGACGAGTCTACTTTTAATGAATCGTTGAGAAATTGCTATTAACTTTTTCCATTTCACAAAATATAACTACAGGAAAATAACTTTTCCTCCAATGGGCAAGCATCTCTACAAGTTGAAATATCTGTTTTGTTAACTGTTATTCCTTTTTTTTGTCACTTTACTTTACTTAGTTTAGAATTTTGTTGGGATTTAATAGCGTTGGAACTTCATTGGAATGCAAAAATATTGTATTCAGACTTTTGCATCTTACCTGAGATCAAGATATTCCAAATTAGTGCTCGGTCCAAAAGTATTATCAATTCGGTCGATGGCATTATGTGATAAATTAAGTGATTTTAGATTGGGAACATTCCGGAATACATTAGAATCGATTTTAGAAATCCGATTGTAGGATAAATCCAATATCTTCAACTGCCTTAGAGTAAGTGAGAAGAAATCGGCCGTTATTGATTTGAGTCCACCCTGAGTTAGCTGAAAGTGTTCCAGTTTGGTCAGGCATCCCATCCAAGGTAGTCTACCACCGCTACCTGTGTTACAAAGGGTGCAGATCTTATCTGACGACGAACTGTTCACCACTTTGAAGCTGCAAGAGAAATATATTAAAACTGTTTAGTTCAGGAAATATTTTTATGAATAACATTTTTTTCTATTACGTATTTTCAGTTTTAATATAGACCATTTTTCACTCAGTTATTTGGCTAAAAATTGCAAAGTATCGAAAATAAATGATAAAATGAAATTTTTTTGTTATAGATTTTGTTTTATTTTAAATGTTCTATCGTTACACGAAACAAAAAGCCCTGCAAATAATTTCTGTTCGATTCGGGAATTAAAACAGTTGGAGAAAGAGCTGTTCGAAGAACATGTTAACCAATCTCTGTATGCTGATTGGTCTTAATGAAGAAATAAATTAGTAAAGCGCTTTTTTATAAGTTTTCCACATCTCTATTTAATTGTTGCTTCGTGAGTGGTACACTTATACAGTTTTCACTGCAGTGAAAGATTCTGAAAAGGAAATAAAATGGCCTCAAATTTATGTTATCGAAAAATACAAATATCGCAGTCGATTCAGAACATTTCCATAGATGCAAGTACCATTTTCATCAATCCAGTGTGCAGTTAGTGTTTGCAACCTTTCTAACTGAACCCAACAATGCTAAAATTGGTACTTTCCATTGTACTATCTCTATCTTGGAAATGTATGCACGTTCTGAATCGATTAAGATATTATGGCAGCAATTATTCTAGAAAAACAACTAATAGTTTTTCCCCTGCAATCTGCACGCCTGTCGTTTGCATCCAAGCTAGATGTTATATCGCTGGTTCAAAACTAAAACGACACATCTGCACTCACTTCTCATTCAAATAACATGAGAAGTGAGTGCAGAAGTGTCGTTTTAGTTTTGAACCAGCGATATGTATTAAATTTTTAAGAATATTTTAAAAAAAATGGTTTTATCAATTTAAATTATTTGTTCTTTAAATCACGAGATTCATTTTCTGGACAACTTGTAAAATGTACTTAAAGCACATAGTGTTCGACGAGGTTTAAAAGATGAAGTGGTATTTATGTTTAATGCATTTTATATTGCTCAAAAAATAAAAACATTAATTAAGTACGGGCAAATATTTGGATTTTCACTTACAAAATTTTTATTACAATTGTAGTTAACTCCATCTACTTTTTTTTAAATATTTTAAATATAGCGACAACAAATTACTTTCGAAATGTAGACAAGACTTCGTTAATTTTAGAAGAGAAACATAACTGGAGAATTTAATTTTTACTAATATTCAAAATAATTTTGAATAAAAATTGACTTGGTTAAATATGAGGAGATATTAAGAAGTTTTAATTGATTTTTATTTGAAGTAATTTTTTTATTCTAAAGCACTTATTTACGATTTTGTTCTTTTAACTTTCGAACTTCATGCTTTTCTCGACAGTGATTTAAGAAATACTAGGAAATTATCAAATATTAGTAATTTAAGTGATCAATGTTTTTTTTTTAATATCCTCCAAGAAATAAAGTGTAGTGTGAAAAACAAAAAATTGTATAACCCTGAATAACTTTTGATATAATGATCGGATTTAAACGTTCTAGGACTCTTTATGTTAATGGTTTGAGGGGGTGACTATGCTTCTTTTTTAATGCAGGCGATATTTTATGTTACGACATCAGACACAAAAATGTATTTTACAGCTCCTGAGAAATCGAATTTTAAAAAAGTCATATAGTTAAAATATGATTTCTCAGGTACAACTCGACCGATTTTTCTGAGCCTCAGACGTAAATCTTATTAACGGTACACAGAGGTAGTCTCACTGCGTACGTTGACGGGCCTGCAAAAGATTTGCACCTATCAGATTCGAATTTTTTTTTTTTTGAAATTGAACTTAGTTTCTTTATTTAACTAAAGTTAAAAATAGTTACCAGGAATCACTACTTTACTTCTTTTAAAAAGTAGCTTACAACACTACAAACTACGGGGGGGAAATAGCGACTACAGTAGTTTCGCTACCTATAGCGCGCAACTTCCGACCACTGACCAAGAATAATCCTCTGTTCTTGGTGTGATAAAACTCCTACATCCAAGTGTTATATATAGTTTTTCTAAAGTAAGAACTCCCCTATCCATTCGTCTGGACCCATGGCGGTGACTATGGTAATTAGGTATAACTATTTCAAGTAGGGGTGTGGGGTCACTGTTTAGGACAGGTTTTGGCTCGGGTCAGTGAGAGAAAGGAAATTTTTTACTTCGGTACTAGAAGCTACCCTCCCTGAAATGAGCTATCTTTGTTTCCATAGCAGCAGACCTCTGACTTTGTGGCAGGGGGAGTTCTTGCCGTAGACAAACTATAAGGCGTTTCAGTACACTACTTTGGTGTAAAGTAGTTTCCACTGTTTTTTGGAGTTGAGATACACTAACATCTCTTTTACCGTTAGGGGTTATATCGTATCGTATCGTATATCGTTATATCGTATTTCGCTACACCATTTCGGTCTAAAGTTGTTGCCACCATTTTTAGTGTTGAGATATACTACAATTTTTTACAGTGGCGGCAAATACACGGTGTTTCACTACACCATTTTAGTGTAAAGTTGTTGCCATCATTTTTGGTGTTGAGATACACTATAATTTTTTACAGTGGCGGTAAAAACACGGTGTTTCACTACACCATTTTAATGTAAAGCTGTTGCTGCCATTTTTGGTGTTGAGATACACTATAATTTTTTACAGTGGCGGTAAATACACGGTGTTTCACTACACCACTTTAGTGTAAAGTTGTTGCCATAATTTTTGGTGTTGAGATACACAACAAATTTTTACAGTGGCGGTAAATACACGGTGTTTCACTACACCATTTTAGTGTAAAGCTGTTGTCACCATTTTTGGTGTTGAGATACACTAAAATTTTTTACAGTGGCGGTAAATACACGGTGTTTCACTACACCACTTTAGTGTAAAGTCATTGCCATCATTTTTGGTGTTAAGATTCACTACAAATTTGTAAAGTGTACTTACCTAGTAGTAACAGAATTTTTGCACATGAGTGACATACTGCAGGCAAAGCACGGTGATAGTGTACTATCGACTATCTCAACTTCCTTGATGGTGGTCAACGTTAGCCAATTATTAGGTAGAACACTTTGACTATCACCCGTAGCTCCAAGTTGTTGCGCCTCCCAGAAAGAATCGTACATGACGAATTTATCTATCTCCAAATCTTTCAGAACATGAAGAATTGCACCCAACTCATCCGTTTTCCTCAGACCTTGGCAGATGAGGGTAGTCGAAGGGTGCCTCTTTCCGGTCAATTTAGTGTTAATGCAGATGCAAGGGTATACATCTACTCGAGGAGGGCAATCGGATCCTGCAAAAACTCCTGCAGCGCCGATTGCCACGAAGATCAACACAGGTATCATGCCTACATTTCAATACAGGATAAATTACTTAAAAACACAGAAAACAGGCTATCCAAAAGAAACAATCAAAACTGTATCCTTTTGTAAGTATAATTATGAGTGAATGATACCATATCATCCCTATAGTGGAGGGATCATTCCCATTCGAGTGTGCAAAGGAGCACTCATTTATTATTGAGGATTCTCCCAATTGGGCATACAACCGCCGCTGTTTTGGGTGAATGTGTTATTTTGTAGTGCAAAAATTGATTGCACTTAGAAGAAACTTTAAATTGTGAAGATGTGTAAAATTCATTTCAGACCAAAATACAGTAATAAAAAAATAAGTGTTTGATCTATCTATGATTTCAAAAATGATTCTAATTTTCAGGCGCCGAATGGAATCTATAATAAAGTAGTTTTTTTAAACTCATTTTTATTTACTTGAAATGAAATATCATTTAATAGATGCTTACAAACGAAATTCATAATTTAAAAATGAAATTACTTATGAAGAACTCAAATCTGCAATAGTTCAGATTTAGAAGGCTTTCCCATCCCCACCCACGGAACAGCGGTTGAGAATCGAACTCAGTTGTTTTACACTTGTTGTTTCACAATATCAAACACATCCATATTTATTTTTTCCATCTTCTCTATTTTACATAATTTTAATCGATTACAGCGCTTTTTGTTATCAAAAATAAGGACAGTCATTTTTGTAAATCCAAGTCTACAATAAAAATGGAGGATTCTGTTTAAAATTTTGGCGTTGTTGCCCGCAGAACGATCCCGTCGATGTGGATTTTTCTTTGGGGGGGGGGGTAGTTATCATCATTGAAACTTTAAAATTATTTACAAAAAATTTCCACATATTTTTAGATTTTTTATTTGATGCGTACATTTCATCAGATATTTGACTGTTTTATTTCCCGAGCACCCTGTATAACAATACGAACATACATTTGAGGAAAATTGCAGGCTAAAAATCATAAGATGTGTGACTAATTAATAATAATTTTAGCAAACGAGAGATCCTGTTTAACGCATAAATAAAGAATGTTAACTTTTCTGATTTCATGAATTTTTACATTGATTTATTTCTCTAATATAACAGCATCATCAGATTTCTATAATACGAAGATATTATCGTATTTTTAATATTATTTATCATAACAACCGAATCTCGAAACGAAACAGTACTCTTTATTTCGGATGTTCCTGCCACACATTTTACGATTTTTAATTTATGTACGAATTTTAATTTATAATAATTTAATTTAATTTCGAATTTTAATTTATCATAATTTAATTTATTTTCGAATTTTAATTTATGTAATGATTTACAAAATTCGAAAGAGGAAATAATTAGGAAATAATAATTTTCCGCCAACAAAATGCGAGAATATAGCCTATAATATTAGAATTAAAAAATATTACATTTACAGTTAAAAAAAATTTTAAGCATTTTTATTCTATACTTTATTCTATGAACCCAACGCTTTTGTTACTTTAAATTAGTAATTGTTATGATTAAAAGTATCTTGTAGAAAAATATTAGTGCTAGAGAAGTTGGTTGCAGAAAAGCCCAAAAAAATTCTGCCACATGGGAAGATAAGAATTTAAATAATTCCTATTGGACAAGAAAAGTCGTGTTTATATAATACAGGGATGAGAGTAGTCAGAAAGGAAATTAAAAAAAAAAAATACAAATCATGTTTTTTTAATTTTTTGATCACGATGCATAATTTTTAAATCGCACGATATTACAACCACAAAAACGAATCACGATATTGGATTTTAAGCTCGCGTGAATACGAATTGCTACACAGGGCTTCAACAGCTCGTAAATACAAATCGCGATATTGAATTTTTAAATCTCGTAAGTAAGAATCGCAATGTACAATATTTAAATCGCCTGAATAAGAATCGCAACGTTCAGCTTTTAAATCAGGTAAATACGAAAATCGAGATTTAATAATAAAATTGCGATTTTAAAAATGTGTAAATACAAAACACGATATTGGATTTTTAAATGTTGTAAATAAGAATCATAATATACGATATTTAAATAGCGTAAATAAGAATCGCAATGTGCAACTTTTAAATCAGGTAAATACGAAAATCGACGATTGATATTAAAATCGCGTGAATAAAAAATCGAGATATTTGCAGAGTCTGGATTTGTGATTTCTAAAAGGCTTGTTTGTATTGTTTTTGTTTAGACATAATAAATTAAAATTTACAAGATTCATTGAATGAGCAAATAAATATTTTCACCGCAAATCCACCTCTATTTTTTTCCTCTTTTTTTGTTTGTTTTCACGCCAGAATACAAGAAGCAGCAACATCTGAATTACGAAAATACGAGCTATCCAGCCGACGGATAAAAAATACGGACGGATAAAAAATACGGAAATTTCTGTGCGTGAAATCGGAGAAAATAGCTAAAATAAGTAAAAATGCGGAAGGATTAGCAGCTAGGGCGTAGATTGAATTTTCTGTTTATCTTTGAAAATCGTAAATAAATATAATTATTTTACTTCAATGACTGAATTTTAAAAAAAAACGGGATATTTATTAAAAAAACGAAACTTTTAGAGAATCGGAGTTTTTGATAAAAAGGCTGAAATTCGAGAGACAAAAAAAATCTCATCCCTGTATAAAGGTCAACCAGTTTTATCCCAACGAAATGATTTTTAGAGAAACTTCAGAGGGAGGAAAAGGGACTTCAATAATTTACCTCCGCGGAAAATTAAATTCCTCATAAAATATTTTAACTTGTGTAAAAAAAAATTTCAGCGGAAATTAGCGGGAAAAAATGGAAAAATCTGAAAAAAAAGAGGAAATCCGCGGAAGAATCTCATCCCTGATAATAGCTAATTTGGGTTACATTAAGTTTGTTTTTGGATAGACAATTTAGAAATAAAGTAAGACAGCATTTCATATAGTAATATTAATGACATATTAGAGGATAAACATCGACTTTTCTATTTTTGAGATTTTTCCTAATGAAATAAACGCATCTTAAACTAAAAATTTCAAATTTGATAATTTTTTTAAAAATGTTAATTGATTTTTAACAAAGCTGCATTCTTAATGTTTCCACGCTAAGTGTCAGAAAAACTACACACTAGAAAAAAAAATATTTAGCGTTCATAACTTAAATTTATAGTTGGAACCAATAATATTTCACTTGACTTGATAATGTATTTAATAATTTCAATTATTAAATTTTAATGAAAAATATGTATCTAATGTTTATATGGCCATAAAAAATATAAAAATCATTAAAAACCATCGTTTTAAAGGTTCAAAACAATGTTCAGATACATATGTGTGCAGTGGCGCAGTTTTGATGAATGTTCGTGGGGGGGGGGTTATCTACTTTTGACACACACATACAAATTATATATATATATATATATATATATATATATATATATATATATATATATATATATATATATATATATCTTCCTATCAGGCAATATCTCGTTTCAAAAAATTATAAGATGCATATAAAGCAAAATCATTAAAATATATAAATATTATCAAGTACTAGTATATGGTACATATATTTTAGCAAATAAATTGATAAGTGTTACAAAAAGATGTTTCGATATTTAGATTCTGAAAAGATGTTAATAACATTATTTATATCTACTTCAATTTCCCGATGTATGCTTAAATGAGCCAGTCCGTTCAAACGAGTTTCTTTTGTGGAGTTTCTCAAATATGATTTAATTCTTTTCAAAGTCGAAAAGCTGAGTTCTACACTGGCAACAGTGACAGGTAAGGTAGCTCCTATTTTTAAGATGTTGTAGACGTGTGGAAATAAAAGTTCATCACAGAAGTTTATTGCGTCTATAAATGAATGGGGCCTTTCTGCGTCTGAAGGTTGAGTACAACGTTGCTTCCACAGTAAAACTTCCTTAACAATAATATTAGCAGCTGCAACGTCTGATATGTCCGGCCATGTCGTTAAAATTTCTTCCAAACACCCTTCAATTTGTTTTTCACTCAATTTTACTACTGAAACGGGTAAAATGTTTTGAATACTTGTGAGTACTTTTCGATGGGCAGCAAATCTTATATTTAATTGGCAAATAATGTGGTCTAAAGCAGGAATAAATATCAATTTCCTGTAATAATCTTCGGGAGAACATGCAGGATAATTTCCTCTATTCCTCTGTTTTGCTGAAAGGCGGGGAATTTTGAGCTCTTCTCCAACTTCGTCAGCAAATTCAGTCGCATTTTCAAATAAAGATTTAAATTTTGATTCGGCGTTTTCACGTGCACTCTTAAACAGGTTTATTAAATCATCTGCCATATCCACAGCGGATACTAAATCAACCTTTACTCCTTGTAAGTATGTTGATAGCCTGTGAGTAAAGGAAAAAAGCTCATGGATCACTATCAAAGAAATAATAAAATTCCCACCTTTTAAAGACTGTAACAAAATGTACGCTTTCTTTGAAGACTCGTTGTCTCCTGATTCCTGAATTTTTTCCAGAGAGTAAAATATTGGAATAAAAAGTTCTTTGAACGTAATAACTGCATCAAGTCTTTCTGTCCACCTCGTCTCACACAATTTCGTTAAACGTTGCTTTTTAACCTCATTATTTATTTCATTAATTTCATTTCGTAAAATGGCTTACCTTTTGCATGAATGCCTGAAAAAGTAAATCACTTCTTTTATAACGCCTACGGCACAGGGCTAAAGAGAATAGAAGGGCTGGTTCACTCCTTTGAAGTATCTCTTGCCGCGCCGATCCTCTGACGTCACTTTGGCGCAAAGCTCGCACTTTTACTTCAAGAACGGAGCGTTTGGCCTTACTAGCTCTAACTAATATTGGATCATTTCTTTTTGCGAGATATTCTAAGACATTTGTTATTTTCCATAATGACTTTCCTCAGTTTTTGCAGTGAATTTACAAGAATTTAAAACTATTATCGAAATGCCAGTTTGCGCGATTACAACTTGCAAAAATTCTGATATAAAAACAAAAGGAAAAAGTATAATTTTTCGCGTGTTCCCTAAAGTAAATAAACAACTATGTAAAGAATGGATTCCGAAATGACACAGTTAATATAAAACCGCAATACGTTTATTCTGTCGTAAAGAACTTTTATAAAAATTCATTATCTAAATAGAAACCGCCTCGCTACTTCATAAAGAAAGGCAGGTGAAAAGAATTAAAAAATAGATAAAGTCAAAGAAATTTAAAATGTAAGTAAAAAGTATAAGTAAAATATATAGTTGAAATTTTCCTAATTTCATAACATATTTTTTAATGTAGTTATTCTAAATATTTATGATTTATTTTAAAAATTATATTCTCTTCAACTTAAATATTTATATATTATATCATCGTAAATTTAAATGCCTATAAACAATTGTAAAATTTCTGATGTCATTATGAACCTAAATTATTATTTTGTTTCAGTAATTAGCGTTTAAGGTTGATGTTTCCTAATGATTAAGTATGAACAAATTGCTATTAACGACATATTTTAAAATCAGGGATTCTAAATTTAACTTAACTTATCGTTATAAAAGAATATGTAGATAAAAAAAGTGTCGATATATGCCTTCATTTTTCTTAATAGTTAAAGTTAAAACTGAACTTTTTAAAATAAAGTATTTATCGTGTCATTTTCACCAACTAGCAAAACATTTTTATAAGTTTAAAATGGTATTTTTTTAATATAATAACCAAGAAAGTTTTTTTTGAACTATGTTTATGAACGGAAATAATGTGTAATTACGTAAAGTTTGAAGGCTAATAACCAGAAAAAGTCTAACTTATTTTTACAAGAGAAAGATGCAAAGTTATCATATCTTTGCTTGCGATCTCCGAGATCTGTAGACACAGTGACGTCATGAGGAGGGAAATCGTAGCTTCAGCTCTAAGAGCGGAGTGAACTAGCCCTTGTATTCTCTTTAGCCCTGCTACGGCATTCCTCAAATAGGAATTAGCACATGTATCGCTGAAGGCTAATTTAAGAGAATGGCTTGCACAATGAACGTATAAAGCTTGTGGATACATCTCCTTAATACGAGCTGCACACCCTTGCAACTTTCCGCTCATTGAAGACGCACCATCATATCCTTGACCTTTTAAAAACTTCAAATTTAAATTTAATTCTTTGCAAGTATTGATTAATTTATTTGATAATCCTCTTCCAGTGACGTCATCAACTTGCACAAAAGTCAAAAAGTCTTCTCTCAAAACTAGTCCTTGCTCGGTTTTTTCTAAATATCGGGCACACAGTGATAATTAATCAACCCCGCTAACGTCTGGAGTTTCATCAGCTAATATGCTGAAGCATTCAGACTTGTTGATCTTAACAACAAGCTCTTTTAAAATAGTCCTTCCACAAATTTCAATGAGCTCATTTTGGATTTGAGGACTTACGTAGCGGCTTCCTTTCGAGCAAAATGCTGCCTTAGACTTTCATCCCCCGCTGCCATTCGAAAGCGCAGTAGAGATCTAAAATTTCCATCATTGTGGCATGGAGCTTTCGTCGTTATCGGTCCGGAGTCACAATGACCACGGCAAGTTAATTCTTGTTCGCCTATTAAAATTATAGTTTCGATGATTGATGTTAACACTTTTCTATTTTCTTTAATTGTGACTTGTTTCGCAGTGTCAAGTTGAAGATGTACGTTAGGAATTTTATTTTCATTAATGCTTATAAAATGTTGCCCAGACACGCATGCATTTTTGTGATAGTCTAAATTTTGATGATAATTAAACTTCTCTTTAGCGTTTTTCCATTTATTAAAAGGCTTTTTCACAAGAGAATTTGGCACTGTATGGCTCCCCTTACCTACTTCTTCACTACAGAAGAAAAAACAATATCGACAAAATGCACCGTCCAAATTTCCTGAATATTCTAACCAAGGGAATTCTAACAGCCATTTTCTTTGAAATTTTAATTTTCTTTTTCCACTAGTAGGAAACTTAAATGATTCATTTGGCATACAACGATTTTTTAAAATTTCCCATTTTTCTTCATCAGTGTATTTTTTACTATGCTCTAAACGCGAAATATCTTTTAACATCAGATCACTTCCACTTTCGATAACTGATTCATTTAAAACTGCAATGAAAATTATGTTTTTAATGAAAATGTGAAACAAAGGAAAGTTTAAAAAATTAAAGCAAATTTGAAACTTGAAAATATAAAAAAAACTTTCAGTATTGAATAAGAAAAGCCGTTCATACGATTCGCATTTAAAATTGCTAACAAAGTAAATAATCACCTCATAAACGAAATGGGCAAAGCTGTTAGAAACGGAAGAAAAGAAGCACAATTTATGTATACGTTTGAAAAAAAAAAACGATTTGTAACGCTTATAATTTGGAAAAAATATTTGATGGGTAAAAAAAATGTTTATAATTTTGTTTCAACTCGATATTTAAGTGTATAATTGAAAGAATCTAGAATAGAACTATACATATTTATAAGAATAATTGAAATGTAAAAAAAAAATATTCTGAAAGATAATTCTTTCAAATATGTAAATGTTTATTATATAAGATTATTCAATTATTTTATATCTTTCGGCATGTCCAATATGAAATAATTTTAAATCAAGCAAATAGAACAGAATCAAGTGTAATAAAATAATTTAAAGTCAACAAAAAAATATTATTTTTATTTTGCTTTTCTTTATGCTGAGGAAATTAAAATTTATAATAATGAAAATTCTCTTTTCAAGAAAATACGTTATTAGCAAAAATCAGAAGAAAAATAAACTGGAATAATAAAATTTGACAAAAAAATATTGCTTACCTGCTGTTTTTGAGTTATTTCCTGAACTCGAACAACATTCCATATTAGTGAAACAATCGTTTATCGAAACGGAGTCAATATCTTTGTCATTATTTGTTTCAATTCTTGGCCTTTTAATTAGCCAACGATCCATGATTATAATCGAAAGAATCAATCACTAACATAAACTAAAATTCTTTTTTCCCATCTCTTTTATTTTTACCCCCTAACGCTGGAGATTGGTTGAGACAGCGGCCTTGAAATTGATCTCGTCAGCAATATTACTCGCGTGGTCACGTGTAAAATGAAAAAGAAACTAACAATTGTTTTTTGCATAGATGAAGAATATTGATACTATTTTTATATTTATTATTAATTTTTATTTTTATTATTAATTTTTATTGCTTTCTTTAAAAAAACACTTGTAAATTAAATTGTATTTATTTTTATAGAGTTGTCCATTTTGATTAAACAAGTTACGAATAATTTGGGGGGGGGGGGTTTGAACAATAATAGTCATAAATCCAACTGTAGATTGACTGTTCAAAGCCGGCTTAAATTTTAACAGTACCATGAATTTGATTTATATGAAGTTTCATGAAATATTTACACCACTGTCTTGAGAAACAATGCCTACGTTATCCATTAATATAATCGAAAGATTTTTAAGAAATTTTCCAAATTTTCACAAATAAAAGAAACATTTTAAAAAATCAAAATTTCTATAATATTTAAAAAAAAAACTTTTTTAAACTAACTTTTGAACTAATGCGAATAATTTCTAACTTTTGTAAAAATACGCTGCTTACCTACCCTTACGATGGATCTGGTCTTGAGTAGTAATAAAACAAAATAATAATAAGTATAATAAATTTTAATCAAAAATCTATAAACTATTCTTGTAAATTTTTATTATTCTGTTGCATGTTTCATTATTATAAATACATTTAATTAAAACTATCATCAACTTTATGGTTGAAATTAATGTCAGAAATCTGACTGCATATTATTTCTCTGATGGAATTATTATTATTTTTCTAGTAATTTTAAAGAGTTTAGTTTTTAGCATAGCATTATACATACATATGTAATGCTAATTAGTAAGAATAAATCTACTCATTTTCTTAAAATAAAATTTTAAAACACATATGAAGAGAGTAACTTACCAATAATCGATGCTAATAACTTAATCTGTACGATATTAATGCATATGCCCTCAAGAAATTGCGAATCCAAAATAGTCTACAGCAAAGAATCTACCAATGAGCCAAAAGAAGAAGGGAAACCCCCTGTATTCCGACTTGATAAATAATATAAACAAGTGATTATTTGTCGTAACAGGTTTTGTAGAGGTCCTTGATTGGCTGGACACTCGGAAACTCTTATTCTTTAGGTCAAACGTCAATCTTGATAATGTAACTCGAGATGGTTGGATGAAACACAGAGCGAAAAAAGAAGGGATTTTGTTATTAAACATTTTTCAAGAAGTTTTTTTTTTTATCTCATTCCAATCGAACTGTGGAAGGGGCGAGGTGGGTGTGGAAAATTCTAAATATTCTTTTAATCCATTTTATTCAGAAATAAACTGATGGTAGATATTTTGCACTATTTAGCAGTACATATCCGATTGTCTATATACTATAATATATATATATATATATATATATATATATATATATATATATATATATATATATATATATATATATATATATATATATATATATATATATATATATATATTTCTGATAAAATTACATCGATAAATTCGACCACCAGCATGTTTCGAAAGGTAGTTTAGTATTATACATTTGTCTCATATTTTTGAGTTTTGATAAATATCTTTGCTTTTGCATAATTTATGTTGAAAAAAATTAGCGTTATCTAAATCTGTTTTCATTATTTTAATTTGTAATAAAAAATTTTAAAAAGCAGAAGAATTTGTGTTTGTTTTTAAAAGACTTAACTAAAATCGCATAATTTCATAATATTAATTGTCCCTATTAGAATTTCTAAAAATTATCAAGCACTAATTACTCTAAATGGATAACTTTCTTTTCTGAACACAGTACTGTCGAATGGCACTCTTTTATAAGGTATATCAAAAAATAAAAGTAAAATTGTAGATGGCTTCTCCTTTTAGTCAAGAAAAGGGAATCCTACTGTTACGAAAAAAGTTACATTTTGTAGTGATGATCACTAAATATTTCTACATATTCTAGTAATCAATATATATTTTCTAACAAGGGCGCCCCTCTAACAAACTACCCCCCCCCCCCCAATTTTTTTAAAAATACTTTTTTATTACATTTTGTTTCGTTATTACACATACTTTCATCTGTTAATTTTTTTCAAGATACATTTCTTCATTGTTAACAAGATATTTAAAAAAAAAGTGCGAATTTCTTGTACTTGCGAATTTTGCCTTGAGAAACTGTACTGATGGCGCTGGCATTGAAACACAAATAACTATAAACAGTAGTTTCGTATAATAACGTGTTTGTACACGCTTAACATTGGTATTTATTGTGTTGATGAAGTTTTACAGTTGTGAGAAGTCAGTTTGTATTATACACCTTTCTTAAACAAAATAATTAGTAGAAAATATAATATTATTTATATTTTATGAAATGAAATTTAAAAATATAGCTTAGATATCTGCCAAGTTTCTGCATAAGAAAAGAATCAAAGATGACTCAGAATTCATTGAAAAAAGTTATAAACAGATTTGAACAGCAAACAAGACTATTACAATTCTTGTTTGATTAAACAATTTTTTAATTGTTATGTATCAATAATTACTTATTTGTTTTTGAATAAAAGTATTTTTAATAAAAATTTTTAAAACAAAATTGTTTTCATGCATCTCTAATTGCTTAAAAAAAATATGCCAGGGGTGTGCAAGTGCACCTCCTTGCACTCCCCTGCCGACGCCCTTGTTTTCTAAGGTTATGACTAAATACAGAAAAAACTTTTAATCTGGTACTGATTGCTGCTAGTTCTAGATTTATTTGGAAGTTATTATATTTTTTAACGAAGTAAATATTTGGCGTGAATGAAATATTTAAAAAAAATTATTTTAATCAACCTTAGATATTGAAGTTTTAAGTCATCAATATTTAAGCATCTTTACCAATTAAGAAAATTTTAAATTATTTGATTCGATGTAATAAATTTTTACAAAAGAATAAATTCAGTGCACATTTACATAAAAATTATTTTTAAGTTGGGATTTGATTATTTTAATATAATTTAACGTCATCCAATGTTTTCCGACTTTCTCTGCCACTGTTTTTTTGTTTTTCTTTTCTTTTTGAAATAAGCAATTCATTTTATGCATGATATTTTTTTGTAGATTTTTTTGCGGGATTTATTGGATTAGTTTTTTATCATACTTGTTTAATTAACCTTAACATTTAAAAGCATATTTACAGAGATCCATTTAAAAGTTCTGTATATATAAAGAGATGCAAATTTGCTCCGGACTATGGATAAATATTTTCTTGTGGTAGTGTTTTTTTTTAATGTATGATTCTTGATTTAGCAAATTCAATTTATAGGTTTTTAACTCACCATTATTTCTAAATAATTCAAAAGCTTATCTGAAATGCTAACTTTGTTACAGCTATGTCGTGTTAAGCCTTTTAAGGATTAAAATTAACTAACCGAGTACCAACCGTAACTCGGCATATTTTAGCTTATTTGCGTGTGAGTAGATATATTTACCCCTTATGTTGTTATACGTTAATTATTCGTCAAGTGTATATTTGAAAATTATAAGTAACAAGTATTTATCTCATTGCTTATATCGTATGTTTTTGGGTCGAGAGAGAGATAGCAGAAAGAGCAAGCAAGTTACAACAGCTTGATGCATTGTTAATTATAAAAGAAAGCAATCAAATTTTCATAAAAAGTTTTTTAATAACGATACATTTTCAAGTATGAATGGAAAAAAAGTATAAAATTCTTCTTATGAAATATACTACTACTTATAAAAAAAAATATACTTCATAAACATAGATAAATCGAATGAACTTATATGCATCGTTGATTAAAAAAATAATAGTTAAAATTTCAACAAAAGTATTTTTACTTTAAAAAAAAACCTTCTTAAGAATGAAAAGCAAAACTAAAATATTTAAAAAAATGTACATGGATACAAATAAAAACTTATTATAATAAAACTGAAAAATAAAGAAAAGGTTTCATAAAAACTGCCTTCTTGGGGAGCAATGCAATTCATGCAAATTTTGAGATATAAATTAAATAATCTTACAAACTCTAGAGATATGTTTAATGCATGTGGAAGCTAAAAGAGATACGTTTCCACATGCATTGCAATAAATTAATATTCTGTTCTAAAAACTCATAAGTGAATTATATGTAATTGTCTAAAAATAATAGTCGTCCAGAAGATATGATCTTAGTATATTTTCGACATGGGGGTTGTCGTTCGCCTATTTCTGGTGCCAATACTACTGCCATCACATCTTTCATTGAGCATTCTGGAAGCTTTTCTTAGCAAAGAGTTTTCATATTCCTCTGGAGTTGAACATCGGCCTAACAGCATTGTATGAACGGGGAAAGTGCTGTTAATCCATTGAATGCTGCAATCACAATGCAGTTGATTATCTGCGGGAAAGAAAAATACTACCATTAACAGACAACTTGTTAATTTTATAACGTTAAAATATATTTTATATATTTTAACGTTGACTAAGTAAAAATTTTATTGTGTTAACAACTGAGTAAAGTTTGGGATCATTCCATTGTCATTGCTAGTTTCCTTATTCGTTTGGTACAAATTTTCGGGCAAAAGTGGTTTTAAATTACTCTTCCCCATGGATGGCCAAAGCGAGGTGCGTCCTTCAGGGCAAATTTTCTATTTTTAAACTTAGCATATCTATCATAAGGGGTTCTTGAAAGTATGACGTCCTCTTCGCACGCAGCACAAATGTTGTGAGCAGCTTTTGTGGTTTTAGAATCTCGAATAAATAAAATTAAAAAAGGAAGGAGGTGCCGAAAGCGCTTGTTTTTTTTTCCAACTTGGCGTTCCATTTTTAATAATCTGAATATTAAAGTAAATTTACTTAAAAACATTGATTTTGGTGGAATATAAAATTTTTTTAATGATCTAGAATATTATGAAAAAAAAAAAAACATTTAATGTATGGAGTATCACAATTTTTAAAAAAAAAGACTGCAATAGCATTTACGATAAACTTCAGCGCGTTTTTCAGGGTATTGTATTTTTTCCCCCCTAACCAAAACTGCACCGAGTTCACAAAATCTAATTATCCATTTTCTTTTAAATAGCATATTTTTACCATTTATTGTACCAGCTGTGCGCAAAAGGTTAATAATTTAAATTTTTAAAGATTTCTTAAAAGTTTTTTTTTTCGGTAGCGAATTTTTTCCAAGTGTACTACATATTCTTTGGACTATATCAATGTGAAGGTTTTTTTAGAGTGAGGGAAGAGAAATGAATGATTGATTAACTTTTTTTCAAAAACTATCTCAGTAAGTTAATTAAATCAAAAAAAGATCTCCAAATCTTATCCATGCATTATTTATTTATTTTTGTTATTTCTAAAACAGACATAGCTATTGCAAGAAATAGATAATGTTTAGAAATTTATTTTCAGTAAAAGTTTGTGTACTTGAAATTAAATTTACGTTATTTACATTATTTTTTCAACAAACACGACTGACTTAAACAATAGGTTAATAAACATTTCACGAGTCTTAAATGAATACTCCCAAGAGACTGTATCGGAAAGGTATACTTGATAGTATAAAGACTTCATTTTTCTTTAAAATTTATGAAGATGGTAATAAAAAGTGACATCCTCCGAGCGTTTCAAAGCAGGGGCCTATGCTCAAGTCACACTCGACGTGAATGAAGAAAACAAAAGATATTTGATACAGAAAACGTAAAGTTGCTAACTAAAATTAAATATAAAATTGAATAATAAAATTGATAAAACCGCGGTAGCCGAGTGTGAAATTGAAAAACAATGGTAAAAAGCGAAACTAGAAAAACCGCAGTAGCCAAGAGAAGCAAATCGGGACAAAGCGGATTGACATGTGCTATCGATATAACGAGTTTGTAGCTAATTGTTTATTTTAAAATCCAAAGTAGTTCTGATTTATTTTCATTAAACATCGTTTATTAAATTAATAATCGCTAAAAACTGAAGCGAAAAGATATACTTCTTTAAAATTAACTTTATTAGCTTCAAAATATATGAAAATAGCAATCGAATTTCGCTGGTTTCAAGCGCTCGGAAATAGGCGCCCATTCTCAAGACTTGTTTGACGTGAATGAAGAAAACACAAGTGATTTAATGTCGTCTATGACATCGTTTCCATCCTTGTATGACATCTTTCATGCAACATTTATGTAACCATATACATGCTGGTCATTAAGAAGAAAATGGCTGATCATTAAGTACTTCAGGAATATAGTAAAATGCTTACCTGTCAAATCAATATTTTTCAGACTTTTGATGGGCACACCTTCCCATTCACTTTCATCGAGCTGTTGGATCGTGTTGTAAGCAAGATTAAAAGTCACTAAATTGGGCAGTTTTGAAAAGAACTTATTTCCAAGGGTTTGAATATTGTTCCAACTATCAATATAAGACAAAATTATTGATAACAATTTCTTTGAATATTTCAAAAGTGTTCAACATTTTATTAAATTATAAGCAAAATGTAAAAATATTATGTAAAGAAATACGAGGATTGTTTTTTAAGTAAGGGCTGTTTTGTTGTGGACACTAATAGGTGACTTAATCAGTTACAGTCATGTAGGTAACCTGTACAGTCAGTTATTCTGCGTCTTTAAAATGTTCAAGTTTAACAAATCGCCCCCCGCTGATCGAGATACAGTCAGTGATGCATTTTTAGTCAGCAGAAAGCCTGTCTGCAGCATATAGCTTCCCTCAGCTAGGAACTCCTGCCGCCACAAAGTCATAGACCGTCTGGTGCTATGGAAACAAGAATAGCACATTTTGGGGAGGGTAGCTTCACTCTAGGACTAACACAATAGACGGAGGAGAGATATTCCCTTTCTCTCACCGACCGAAGTCGAAACCACACCAAAACAGTGACCCCGCACCCCTACTTGAAATAGTCTACCTCGTTACCATAGTCACCGCCACAGGTCCAGGCGATTGTCTGGTGGAGTTCTTGTTTTAAACAAACTATACCTTCACCGGCAGATCTGTGAAGTTCATGAAGCTTCCTACTGGCATACTGACGGGAAATTTTGTTCCTCCATGACAATGAGTCTCTTCACAGCTCAGTCTCCAGCTTTATTGGATTCTTTTAGTCGTAAAGTTCTGGACCAACCCTTAATACAAGTCAGGCCTTGCGTTAGGTGATTTCCATCTTTTCCGATGTTTCAAACGTCATTTTGGCGGCAACCAGTACAACGATGACGTGAAAATGGTCGTGACCTCTTGGTTATCGGAGCAGGCGGCAAGTTACTATGAAGAGGATATTCTAAATCTAGTTGTAAGGTATGATAAGTGTTCAAGAAAATTTGGCAACTATTTCGAAAAACAAGAGAAACATATGTAGAATCAAAAAATTAATTTGCTTCATGAAAATTTTCTTCCGTTTGGTTATTTTCAAACGGCCCTTGATAAACAGCTCTAGTATCTTAAAAAATGTAATCTGTTGAAGTTTTAGGTTTATTTTTAAGCTTCTTTATAGATTGGTTGTATACAGCAGCAGTTTCCAATTTTTTTTTCCGGCAATGGAACGCAGATGGATTAACTCTTTTTCGTCGGAATCCCAACTTCATAAAAACAATTTCGACCGTATTTGTCAATAAAAAAACTTTATTTTGAAAATACTTAATAGGAAGAATGAACTTTTTTCACTGTTTTATCATTAATAATCTTAGTCAGTTTTTATGTCCGACTGTTAAATTTGAAATCATGAAGCTGTATCTAGTCCAGCTATAAATTTGTTTTAAGCGTAATGTATGCTTTCAGCTGAAAATGAATAAAACAAGCAGAAATATGGTTTTCTTTGAAATAATAATTAGAACGAACTGACGTTAAAAATCGTTATTAGGAAAACATATTTCTTTATTAACAAATTTGGTAGTTTTATTTTAATTCGAAAATCGCAATGAGAAATAATAACGAAAGTTTCATAAATGCATGATCTTTTCATAATTTATACTCTATATTGTTATTAGAAAAATTATATTCTGTAAAAAAAAATTATTCATTTCTTTCTTTAATGGTATTTTACTTTAAATAAATTTTTAAGGGCAACCGAAATATGAAATAAGAAACTATTCTTTTCAAAGGTCTCAAAGGTTACTGGTTAAAACATATGCCCTAACTCTCGGAACTACTTTAACTCTTCCACGAAACCCTATTTGGGAACTACTGATGTACAGAGTATGGGCTATATTATATCTCTCAAAATAAATAAAGAAGTTCGATTCAATTCATCCTTGAAGCGTTATTTTAAACAAATGTAATTTTTTTTAACTACAGTACACTTTCGATATCGCGAACTTCGATATCTCGAAAACCTTGTTATGTCAAAAAAATATTTTTCCCTTAGGCTTTATATTTCCACCTAGTGTTAATTTGAATTCCTATGTCGAAGAGATTCTTCTCAAAACCTTGTCATGTCAAATTTTTTTCGAAATAGAAATTGAACTTTTTCGAAAAACTCACAAAGTAAGTTTAGTGTAAACCAATTCTTTTCTATTTAAAGCATAATTATTTTTGTCTTACTTTTAAAAATAAAATTATAATTGCTGTATTCAGATTTAGAGTCAACGATCATTGCATGCATATATATATATAGGTAATTATTCGTATGTTTCATGCCTCTACTTTTTAGAGTAATGTTTTGGAATATATTTTTCTACTTTTTAGAACATATTTAGTTCTGAACTTGTTATCCCGAAACCTCGCTTTCTCGAAATTTTTTTAGCGTCTCTTCAACTTATCGAGAGTATACATTATTATACTTCTAAATACCGGAATCTTAAGTTTTCCTTGATAGTTTCTTTATTTATTGTACATACACGACACTGATAATTCTTTACTGTTGAAAATTGTACAATACGGATTCAGCTGAGCTTTTTATCTTGTTTTTCTGACTTCTCTTTTCAAAGAATGTAACCAAATAATGTGATGTAGAAACAATTTTTCCTTGGTCTCAGTTGCTATCATAATTGACTCTATATGAACTCTATATGACTCTATAGAATTGACTCTATATGGGTTCTATATGAACATAAACCAATATTGGAGTGTCTAGATTATTTAATGTTGGTCCTACATAGGGCCAGTATTGGCTGAATAATAAATATAAAATGTCGGGTGAATCTGACAATTCTATATAGGGCTAATGCGGGAAAATAACGGCCCTTTGAACGCTTATTGAGCATAAATTCGTGAATATTGGTACAATGAGGGTCCAAGTTAATTTGCTGCTAGGGCCTAGAAATAACTTAGGACCCTTAAAAAAAAAATTTAAAAAAATTAGTCTCTTTTGAAATGGTATTAAGAGACGACAATTTATTTTTTCCCGGGTCGCATTCATTTAATCGACAATAATTTCATCGACAGGCCATTTCATCTACTAGGCCATTTCGTCGACAGGCTGTTTCCTCGAGAGGGTCGTTTCGTCGACGAAATGACCCTTGAACCAAACCCTTTTTTTTCCAGTTTGTCATGGGTACAATAAATTTGCAGTCGTGGTAATAAATTGATGTTGTTCAAATTCAATTTAAAAAAAGAAAAAAAACACTTCATTGTTTAGTGTACTGAATGCTTAAAAAGTTACCTGTAATATACCCGATCCCGAATTCCGAAGAAAGACTAGATCGAGCGGTGCATCCGACACGCCCACCATAACGTTTCATTTACGTCATCAAGAATTACTGTACTGCTGCCTAAGGCTCCTATACTATCAGAGCTGACCTATCAAGCAATATTGGAGCAAAAAAGTTCACAAGTTAACGTTATGTTAGTATTGTGCTTATGTTAGCTCTTTGGAGCAAAAATAAATGATGAGTCGGCCTGTCTAATTCAGGGGCTCTACTGCTGCCATCTTTGACTAATAATTTCTTTTAATTTCAAAACCATAACGTACTTGCGTTATTTCACAGCCATTACTTTTTGTTTGGTTCTGTTTAAAACTATTCTTCGCTATTTAGTTCATTTGCCTTTTAAAAGAAAAAAAAAACAGTTCTCGTTTGAACTAAACCTCCTTTCTCTGATTCAAATTTTTAAATTGTTTTCTTTTTTTCATGAGATTAAAAAAAATGTAAGGCTTATTATAACTTCAACACAAAGCCGAATACACATGTACATGCATTTTAGCATAGATAACTGTCGAAACATGCACTTAAAATGTTGCCTTTTTTTCAATAAGTTCAAAAACAAATATGTATATTTATAAGAACATTTCTAGTTTAAATATTCTTCTAATTATAACAAAAAAAGAAGAAAAAAGAATTGTTTTACTTCTTGAAAGTGTAAAGTAGTTGGAAAGTTTTTTCTTGATAGAAATCTAAACAAAGAGTTTCTTTAATTTGTTCAAACTAAACTAAAACAATTACATACTTTGAAATTGTTAACTTTTCAAAATTTTCAGAATAAAAAACTCTACAATTATTTTAGTTACTTCTAACCACTTACCTCTAGATAATTATAAAAATACATATTTAATGAAATTTCTAATTTAAATATTCTTAAAATGAGAAAGACTGATTTTTTTTCCTTCATAAAAATTGGAAAGTAGAAAGAAAACAGTTTGCCCCTAATAAAAGTAGTAGACTAAAATAAAAAAGAAGTATTTTTAAATTTTTTAATATCATAAAATATTCGCTGTGTAAAACTAAGAACATTTCTCTATTTTTTAAAGAAGAAAAAGCTTCGAAAAAAGGATTTTATTTTAACTGTAAATAAAGTTTAAAATCGCACAAAACATGATTGAATTAAAAAAAAAATACATATATTTTTTAATACTAAAGATGACAGCAGTGCACTGATTTTTGATGATGTCAATGAAAAGTAGTTGTGGTAGTGTCAGGTGCAACGCTCGATCTAGTCGGTCGAGAAATGCAAAATTCTTGGTTTCGTCGTTAAATTTGGATGTCCATTTTCAGAACCCCCAATTTCTGACTGTCCACAATAAAAAGCTGACAGACGTATTATCTTCTTTTAAGTGACATTTAGAATTTACCTTACATCCAGATATTCCAGATTAGTCATTTCAATGATAAACATATTGTGCAGATATTGGATCAGGTTGTGGGATAAGTCTAAGGTTTTGAGCCGTGGGAGGTTCTTTATGGCCTTCGCATCCACGGTAACAATCTCATTGTGGGTCAGATTCAAAATGGTCAGCTCCTTCATCTCATAGGGAAATAGATCGAAGTTGATGCTGGATAGTTTACCGTGGCTGAAATGGAAATGCTTTAACCGACTCATGCAACTCGTCCAAGAATACTTGTTGTTTTTGCCTGAATCACAGAGTGTGCAAATCTTATCGTGGGACGAACTATTGGTGATTGAAAACCTAAAAGAGAAAACACATCAGCTCATTTGTTACGAAAATCAATTTCATTTTATACAATAAAAAGATAAGCCTCGAGTAGATCAAACTTGTAGATCTCCCGTGAAGTTCTAATGAAACTTGTATAATTTTGTAGACAATTGTTAAATTTTGGTTTGTTACAATTTTCAGTATTTTTATGCATTTTTCAGCACATTATCGCAATTTCAAGTTTCTAAGTTTTATACTTTTTTCGCAACAAAGCAAAAGGTAACTTGAAGCAAAACTACTAAAAAAACATCGCGGAAAAAACACTTAAAATTACGATAACCTTTAAATAATTTTGAATTTTAAGAAGAAAAAAAACTCGTATTAAGTTCATAAATAAAAACGACCCTTTCAGCACGACAAATTTTACATATGTAGTTACATTCCAGTGAGCAATGGAACTGCGCTCGTATCTTTCACAAGTTTAACAGTTAATGATTCTGGGACTAATTAACGAAGGTTAATTTTTTTTATTCCATCTTACTCCCTGTTCACTTTTCTTCGTAATTTCAGTTCTACGTTTTATAGTGTTTGAGCAGCAAAACAAAATATAACGTAAAGTTGAACAGCTTTTACTGTTTTTTAATAAATATAAAAATTCTTTTTAATTAATAAATTGAAAGAAGGGACATTTACTTTTGAGTCATTGTATTTCTGCAAACGAGTTTGGATTGGCAGGCAAAACATTGCGATAACGTTGTGTCTACGATATCGATCTCCGTGACTTTGAGCAACGTTAGCCAGTCTGTGGGCAACACTCTCTTGTCTTCGCCTGCTTTTTCAATCTTGTGAGCCTCCCAGAAAGAATCATACAGGTGCAAAACATCTATTTTTATGGCACGTAAGGATGGAAAAATCGCAGCCAATGAATCGGAGCTATGAACATGGTGGCAATACACTGAAGTCATATAATTTTTCTTCCCCAGTTGAATGTTCGTGCAACTGCAGGGATAGATGCTCTCTCGTGGTGGACATAGACTTCCAGCCAACACACCAGCAGTGAAGAGGGAAAGTAGGAAGAAGGATGTAAACATGATTAAACCTGTAAATGAAAATAATAACTGTTAGATATCACTCCTCCTTAAAATTGGGGATGTCTTATTGATTGCCCTTTTTCCATAACTTAATGAAATTAACGTGTTTTTATTTATTTTTTTCAAATGTTTTACTTTACCTGGTCTACATACTGAAGTGGTATTTTTTACCACGTTTATATAAACTTGCCTTCGTGTATGTCTGTCCGGGTGGAATTTTGTAATCGATTTTAAACTAACTTCCCGACTAGCTACAAACTTCAAATTTAGCACACAGTTCAGAATTGGATGACAATGCATGAAAATGAAGAGAAAAAAGACATGCAAAGTAAAATAAAATTAAAATTTAAAAAAAAAAATATTTTCGAGATTGTCTTTTGTTGTCGATTCCATTATTTCAAATTATTACGTGTCAGGTGAAAAGATTTTTGTTGTCGGAGTATGTTTATTGGCTGAAAAATCACGTGGTAGGATCCAGTTTTTCCTCATTCATTTCCGTTTTGGTTGTCATCAGCATAAAACTAATGAAAATCGTAAAGGTATTGTTTTTCTATAAGGATTTTTGTATCCTTAATTTAAAATAAAAGTTCTATTACTTTAGTAGTGGTCTTGTAGTAGTCTTGACTACTCTTGACTGAGAAAAATAATCTAAATAAAAATATATATTTTTAAAAACCACTTTTTTTGTAGTGAAGAATAATAATTAAAAAATAATAATTTCTTAAAAATATAAAATAAAAATTACAAATTAAAAAAGTCATAGTTTAAAATAAAAAAATTCAAAATAAAAAAATTCAAAATAAAAAGTAATATTTTTAAAAACCACGTTTTAGTAGTGGAGAATAATAATTAAGAAAAAAAATTGAAAAACGAAAAACGTGGGGCGCATGAAATACATAACAGTGCATATACACATACATATACACATTTTCTTACTCATACACATGCACAGCCACATATACATCCACATACATATGCATATACAAAAGCATATTCCACATCCACATTCAGATACAATTACAATTACTGATATACATACACATATTCTCAAGAGCACACATACACACACTAATATAACATTACTGTTATGCATTTCATGCGCCCCACGTTTTTCGTTTTTCAATTTTTTTCTTAATTATTATTCTCCACTACTAAAACGTGGTTTTTAAAAATATTACTTTTTATTTTGAATTTTTTTTATTTATATGTTTGGAATGTGGTTCTATCTCCTTCGAGTAACAATAAAGGACGTTTTCGGTGAAATGGATTCCTATCCATTGTGCCTTGAAGGGAAATGAAAGTGCAGATAATCAGGCAAAAGATGAATCTCTCTTTGATCCGCCAGAGTGTCTTTTTAACCTGAAATGTCTATCGATATTACAAGCAACTGACTATGCACGACTTTCTACAGGCTCATCCACACTATTACTGACTTTCTTGACTGCATTTTGAGAGAGAAACATGAATCCATGAATGGCGAGCTGCTTTTCAAGACGCTCTTCAACAACACAGCTTTAAGCAAACATTGGGTGCGTCCGTCACTGAATTGCCGAACTCACTTTCTCATCATTCCAACAATCGTTACTATTTCACCAAAAGTCTCTACAAGTTGACGATGAATTTCAGCTGGTTTAACATTCTTTCCGTTCGAAAATCTGATTGTAGAAAACAATCCGTGGAATCGCAGTTGTTTTCAATATTTTGAACTCTCCACTATTACATGGAAACATTACGTGACTGCGATGGTCAGGGACGCGTGTGCGCTTAGACCAGGGATGGGCAAACTTTTTTGATCGAGGGCAGAAAATTGAGAAAAAAAAGTTTGGTGGGCCGAGTAAGAACTTCTAAAATTAAAAAAACCATATACAAGTTTTAATTTAAGTACTTAATGAGATGTATGAAATTGCGATTCCATTTTTAAAAGTTCCCTATACTGAGATTCGAAGTGAGATGTGCTTATTTTAAGGAACGAGGCTAAATGCTTGTCTGTTAGTCTACTTCTCAAATGATTTTTCTGAAATTCACTGTTGAAAGCATTTGTTCACGTATATAAGAAGAAGTAAGCATGGCACTGATTTTCTGGGCATGAGATATTAAATTTTGGAAACTAGCTTTTGGTAATGATTTACAAAACTCAAACTTTGGTATGTTTAGAAACAACAATAGTGTGCAATCTTTCTATACTCAATAAATAATGTTAGAACTCGCACCGATAGAAAAATCAGTTCGTTGGAGCTTAAAATGCACTGTCTGCCAGATGTGAAGCACAATTTACCTATGTGAGATTCCATATGTCTGATCCTCGAGAAAAACAAACGCTTGTTGGAGCTAATCTGCGGCTATTCTATAAAGAACTTCTGCTTTCAACATTTTACCAATTGAAGCAGTCTGTGCTAACTATTTCCATCAATTCCGCCAATCGAGAAAGTAAAAACGTTATCAGTACTTTGTTAAAAGAGAAATAACAAAAACAGTTTTAATCAAAGTAGACAAAATAATGGATGTATAATGTATCTTGTTTATATTCGCCACGGATCGGCAAGTTAAAATTCTATCCGTGGGCTGCATAAAACCTTCCGACGGGCCACAGTTGGCCCGCGGACCGTAGTTTGGCCATCCCTGGCTCAGATGGAACTTTGATACTTCCGCTGCAGTGGCGGTCGACCGAAATATGGTGCATCGGGCCTGCGTTCTGTGTTTTAAAAGTAAAAATTAATTAAAAATATTAGTTTTTCAAAATTAACTGTCGCTTTCCGGAATTTCTGTTAACATACACATATTTACTTTTTTAAAAAAATGAATGGCATTACTTTAGCGTCAAGAGAAAAAATATAAGCAGCTATTTCGTCATGTTCGGTTGATGCAGTCGAATCCTTTAATTCTTTTAGTATGTACTTTTTTACTTTGTCCATAATTGCTGTTACTATAATTAGTTATATAAATAATATTTATTTATTTTTTAGCTTATTGTATTTATAATCAAATTCAAATAAATTTTCAAAATCTAATCCTGAATTTTTGTTCTTTTAAATTTTATACTTGTTACTGATAATATTTATTACTGTATTAGGTAACAGACATGACAAACCTGATAACAGCCGTAACAGAACATTTTAGTGTTTTTTTTTTGTAAAAAAAATTACTTTTACTTAGGTACCTTTCTTTCTTTTTTTTCTCTTTTTTTTTTCTTTTTTTTTTCGTCCTCAAAATCGCGTCGTATGATTCAGTTATTTTACATGAAAATCCAAATTTCTTTAATTATCATCAATATATAAACAAGTATTTTTTTTATCTATAAGTTATTTCCTCGGAGAATCATATAAACTTTCATTTAAAAAAGCAAATTTTTTTCCGAAGTGCCGGAACACTATCACTCAATCGGTTTCAGAGAGACGCTTCAATATAAATCTTAACTATTAGTTAGATTGATGAGTTTATAATTTGCTTTTAATATCAATTCAATTGAATTTATGAAGTTCTTTGTGATTGTTTGGTTACTGGTTTTAATTTAGTTCCATAAAATGCTTAGATTTAAATTCTTGAGGGATGTCATTTGTTGATGAAGATAACAGTACACTTTGTATAGTATAGTAAATTACTATTTATTTTTATCTCTTACCATTTTTCTTATTCTTAAACTTATCCGACGTGGAATAAAATACGTATTTATATGGATTGCGTACTCTATTAATTCTTTCAAACTAAGGAATAAATTTCAAAAAGTGTTGTTAATATAGATTTTTCTTTTCTTTGTTTATAGTACAATACATTTAATATGGCAGAATGAAATAAACAGGAGTAAATAAACATATGTCAGAAGTACTATTTTCATATAATTGAGAAAAAAAAATCAAAAAATAAATTATTTGAAATCGATATGAAAATTTTATGTTTCGCCATAAATTTACAGTAGAAAAACTTTTCAAAACACTAAGATATATGCATGCAATTCTATCTTTAGTCAGTATCTATTATTGGAATGAAGCAAGGAAAAAGACACCTTTAAAATTAACCACCCACTAAGAGAAGTATTTTATTTGTTCATGCTTTAATATAAATTATAATCATTATTCTTGAAATAATCCTAAAGAAGAAAAATAATTCGACAGAGTCACTACATAATAAACCATAGAGAGTCAACGATTTAAATCTACAGTGTCAACTAACCGTTTCCTTTTAGTGTTCCTTTTAGTGTTTTAGTGCTTCGAGAAAAGCGTCGCGGTGAAATAAGAGTGGATCGTCTATAACTATCAGGGGCTTCCAACTTAAAACATCAGTCAAATGACGGGCCGCAACTTTATCAAAATATTAATATAGGACTCTTTTATGTTTGTAGGAACATTAAATATTACTGTCAGATTTTTATCAAGTTGTGCAAAACAAAAGTATTGAATTATAAATGAAAATAACAAGTAGATTTTTAAAAATATTTAATTACATATAAAAAAAATTCTGGCTACTATAACTCAATGTGCACCTATGTATTAAACAATTAATGTGCAACAGATAGGTAACACAACTGACACTCATTGGCGCCTGCAATAGGGACCGAGGAAGTGTACTTGCATTCGAATGGAAACTTAATAAAATAAGAATTATATTTTGCTTTTAAATATAAATTTTTTTTAATATAAAAAAACAAATAACAATCATTACAAATAATGTAATTACGTATTATTTTGAATCTTCTCTTAATCAGAAACTTAGTGAAAAGATTTTATTTTCTTTTAAATTTAATTTTGTGATAAATTAAAATTTTTTTCGACTTATTAGGAATTATTGCAAAAAAAAAAAAAAAAAATCTCGAGCATCTGAAATTAATTTTTTTTTCTTTTCCACTCAGGCCATATTCAATTCAAAGAATTTAAATAAAACATGATATTCATTACTTCCTGTATGCGTTTTAAAATTCACAAATATAAATAATTTCGTACAAAATGAATGGTTTCAAAAAGTTAAATCGGAGAATTACTTCGAGAAAATTTCTGATACTCACATGCTAAATTATATTCACAAAATACAGAAAAACTAAATAAAAATGGGCGACATACGACTGTTTTTGTATATGAATAAATATTTTCTTGCATGCAAAACCTGAGAAATATTTTTTTTATTTTTTATTTTGCGCGTTGGCATGTTAAATTTCTCAGAAACGAAGAAATGAGGCTTTTTTTAACGAAAGAAAAGTATTTTAAACCCATATATACAGGTATTTTTTACGAAAATTGTCCTCAGAAAAATAACAACTAATATATTTTAATTCGCGGGCCACAAAAAAAAGGCTTCTTTCACTTTTCTTTTAAACGAATTAGTTCCATTTCTCTATTAATTTTGTCATTTAGTACATAGTTTATTTTTATTTAATGTATTTCTTTTCACCAAAATTAATGAAACATCATTGGCGTCAATATATAACGATTATTTTAAATTTTCCTAAACGAATTAGTACTACTTCTCCATTAATTTTGCTTTTCAGTACATTTTTTTAAATTTCAATGGTAAGTGACGTAGCATGGGTATATCGATCCTGATTGGTTATGGAAACGTGGCATTTGTTTACGATTGTAACTGTTCTTTCCATTCTATTTTGAGTAAGCCAAGCCTGTCAAGTATCAATTCTCTTACGTGACACATTCTATATTCTTACAAAGAGATTCTTTCATAAAGATTTCAATTCTTCCATTATACATTTATTACTTAACACAAAGACAGGTATGAAGCCATGTGGAACATAAACAAACTAATTATACATCTAAGTTGCCAAGTACACAAAACAAAAATATACCACGGTTACCATAAAATGCATAAACAAATAATAAATTTAAGTTATGTAAATGACGCAGACGAGAAAGAATTATATTTCAACAAATTCGATGTGCGATACGGCACTGTATTTAATCAACTTCACGTTAATTAACATTTTAACTCATGTGGGGGAAATTAGCTCAACTTAAAGACGCCATTTTGCTTAAAAAACGATCAGCTGGAGCTGACGTTATAGGTAAAATGTGTGGATATTGTAATTTTTTTTTCTTCTTGAAGTGCAAGTACCCAATTACCGTTGATTTCAATATTATTTTAATTATATAATTTAAATTACCGACTAGCAGACAATTTATTTTATCATCATTTGTTCTATTTAGTCACGCTGTACTACAAACAAACAAAAAAATTATTATATCTATATTAGATGTTGGCAAGTTAAATGAGCCGGGGCACTAATCTTATCCGAGTAAAAATGAGCACTGAACTTAATCATTTTTAAGTTACAAGGGAAGCATCTTTGACTCAAATATATCTAAACAAAATAGGGTTTAAGGTAACATACATGATAGTTTTAACTACATCTGAGCAAAAAAGCATCAACCTACCAGCTGAAAATAATTCTTCTTCAAATACACTACTGCCATCTGTAGGCCGAATCTTCCTCAATAAGCTTCCTCCATTGAATTAGAGGGTCATCAACGATTGACTATTAATGTCTTACGGTCTAAAACTTTCTTATTTTAAAAATAATTAGGAAATAATAATAATAATTAGAAAATAATAATAATAATTGTATGAGAAAGATTTATATGGTATAAAAAATATTTTGGATTTCATTATTATTATATATTATGTATAACAGCTTTTTCGTTTTTTTAATTTCTGAAATGACCCACACATTAAAGTTAAAATATCATAAAAAGGCATATTACAAATTCTGAACTTCCATAAAGCAATTTATTTTCTTTGCATTAATTCACTAAAACAAAGTATTACCTCTTTTAAGCATAAAATTCAGTATTGAAAATGTACCTACCAGAGAAGTAAATTCGTAGAAATTCTCGATAAATTTCTTCTCAACTTGATAGAATAAAGTATTAATATAATTTGTAAGTGGTTAAGCAATTTACTTATATACATTTTCTCCTTATTTTTTTTCCTTGGCATTAATTGCAAAATATTTACCATAACATAGGGAAATATCCCTCCTTATTGAGTTAACAATGAATTATTGATATCAGTTCTTGAAAGCAATTTAATACTAAAGATAACAGTATTGTTTGTCTCAGTCTTATCTATAAGATTTTGTTTAATTTTGTGACAACTGATATTGAGAAGCTTAAAAGTTTTACTTTGGAACATTCGTCGATTAAATGTTCACATTTATCTCTCTCAATATTATCGAAATGTGTTCAATTGCGCATTTAGAGTGGTGAGGAACGTGTTCTATTTATAATTTTTTTTTTCCTTTTTGTAACTGTGATACTCCACCATCTGCTCGCTCCGCTTGCCGATCCCCGAAATTTATTCTCATCCGTCATTGTTTATTTCTTCTTCAACGTTAATTTTACGAAAAAAAAGCATAACATTTTAGTTTCAAAATAAATTATTTTGACTTTATGTAGGAATATTTTGTTAATCGTAAAGTAGAGGATTACCCATGTTTGAAAAATGCTGATCTGTAATTGGAAAAAAAGATTCTAAGGAATATAGATTGTGCGATTCAATAAAACGAAATTTAATCATTTCAAATAGGGAATGGTTTTCATCGTTTTTGTTTCTCCAAAATTTCACTTCGAATGTTAAGATCCATGTCTGGTAACATGTAATCTCTCTTACTATTTTTGATTAACAAACGAACTTTTAAAATAAAGAAATAAAGATCTAGTTTGGGGAAATATATACTTTCCATGATAATGGATAAATAGTCATTATTTAAAGCAAAATAACCGAAAAAAATCACGAAAAAACACAAATTGATTAACTTTCTATCCAGATGGATGAAGAAAGCCTTTGCAACTAGCACTTGTTAGAAAAAGAACTAGGGGAGAGATGGATAAAACGGGATACCATTATTGTTTATATTTACTACGGAATATCTGTTCAGGAAAACCATACATTAATTTTTTTGTAGCTACAACATTTATCGAAGCACACAAAAAACATATTTTAAACTAATTTTACTGACTGTGAAATAGAAAAAAAAATTAATTTCCAAACTCTTACATATCCCGTCTTAGCATACCTGGGTTGGATAAAACGGGATAGGGTTTACAATGTTTAAATTTTTGCATATATATAAATATAAAATTATAAATAATGCAAATATATTAATAATATTGTTTATACATAAAAAAGCTCAAGTCTTCATCAGAGAAATACATTACAATTAGTTCTAAAGAAAGATGTGAAATCCTAGAGTTTGAAAATTAAATGCTTAATAATGAACGTTAATAAACAAATTTTGCATTACTATATAAAAAGACTAAATTTTTCAAAAATATATATAGCTAACATAAATAAGTTGTTTAAAAAGCCTAGGCCTACATTAATATATGGCTATTTTAAAAGGTAATAAATAGGTGGATAAAACGGGACATAAAAAACTCTATCCCGTTTTATCCAACTCACAAGTGTCCCGTTTTGTCCGACTCCGACACTTTTTGAAACAAACATGGCTGCTGCCTAAATATGAAAAGAAAATTAGATAGACTGCATATCAAAATATTGGTAAATAAATGATTAATTAAATTTAATTCTCACCGGAATTTTATTCCCATGTATGTAGGCAGTACAATGTAAAAAAAACGCGCGTAAATGTAGAAAATGGCTAAAAAATAGAGTAAAAAAGTTCTGAGACTTATAACTTTCTATCAAATAGTGATCTCGAGGCGGGACGCACCGAGAATGATATAATCACGGTCGAATAACACGTTTCTGTCGTTGTCCACTAGATAGCTGCAATAGTCTGGTCTCAAGGTGACGTATCCCGTTTTGTCCGACTATCCCGTTTTATCCAACTCTCCCCTATGTAGTAATTTGATTTATTGGCGCGAGTATGGAACAAATATACATTCTATATTTTAACTCTTAACTTCTATTTACTTCCATTTAACTTCTATCTAATTGAATCTTTTAATTGTACGTCGATAGAAATGTAAAAGGGTTAACTGACGGCAGTGCTTATGTTCCATTTGCCTGGAACAAACTGCCACCATTTTTAATGTATAGAATATAAGAGCGCAATTTCTGAGCTTACGTAATTAAATTCTTTATACATGATGCTAAAAAAAATTGCTACGCCTCAGAAATTTGTATCAATATCTCAATTAAAAAAAATGCTTTTACTTTCTTCGCAATAAAAATTCTAATTTTGCGCAAATTCTTTTTTTCTCCCTTCCTTTTTCTGTTTCCTTTGAATATCAATTTTAGTTGTGCGGCAGCATTAAAAAATTACAGGACGTTTTAAATTTTTAGGCGTGTGTTTTCAAATCTGAAAATGAGATTTTAAGAAAAATGCGTTTTAAAAAATTATTATTTCTATAGTCAAACCCCGCTATAGTGAACACGGTTTATAGTGAACTCCCGGATATAGTGAACGAAATGTTAGGTCCCGTGCCTTGCTATACACGCATAATGTTAATTTTTGTGGATATAGTGGACCAAAAAAGTGAGGAAGTTGGATATAATGAACTTTTTCCTGTCTTCAACTGATTTTTTTCTTCATTTTTTTTAAAAAATAATTTTGAAATTTTTACTTTAAAATAAATACATATACCGATTTTTTAAAACCATCTATAGAGGGGAATTTAGCGATAAGCTTCTTTTATCTCACTTTCCCATCCCTAAACAAACCAAGCAGATAGTGCACCTGTAAGGTGTCAGTGGGATCAATATGAATTTTCTGTCAGGATTGCTCATCAGCTAAAGATTACTAAATTTTTTTTTTTTTTTTTTGTAAGCAAGACGAAGAGTAATGAAAAATAACACATTTTTCGCTACTAAATAATATTTTTCAGTCATTTATTTAAATAATGTGTAATAAAAGGGAGGAGTTTGGAAACCATTAGTCAAATTGCCTGCGGAACGGATATAGTAAACTCCCGGTTATAGTGAACCAAAATTTCGGTCCCTTGAAGGTTCACTATAGCGGGGTTTGACTGTATATGTTACGGTCAATGTGAATTGTCGGTTATTATTAATGCTAACCGGTCAATATTAATAATAACCAAATAAGCCGGTTAAAGTGAATAATTTAAGTGAATTTATCACATTAACCGGTTATTATTAATATTGACCGTACCAATGATGTTTGGTGAATAGCATTCTTTCTTGTTTTGGGGGGATATTTCCGTATCGTGAACTGCCACGTCAACTACAATCGCCCAGGCGCTAAATTTATTTCAAACTAGAAATTTTTTTAAGAAAAGAAAAAACATGTTTACCTGGTGGTGGCTATGAGTTATATCCTTTCTCGATCGAGACGGTCCCTTACTGTGATGTGTTTTTTAGGTTTTTTCGGGCAGTTGCCAAGACTTGGCGATTATTCTACGAGCAGATAACAATACGGAAATCTCCCGTTTTTTATTTCTCACTTTGACCGAAAGAAGCGGTTATTATTAATTGTAACTGCTTAGTATTAATAATAACCGATTTATCGCTTTAACAGTAACACATGTAAAAAGAGGCATCCCTTTGTCCCAATGCTATATAATCCGTTTATTCACATTAACCAAACTTGGTTATTATTAATAACCGGTTAAAGTGATTAATTTGAGTTATTTCTCACTTTGACCAAAAGAATAGGTCATTATTAATATTGACAGGTTAGTATTAATAATAACCGGATTTATTACTTTAACTGTAACATATAGACAGTAAGAATTTGAAAGAAAATGTTTTAAAGCAGCAGTTGCTTATTGATTCGAAAATATAAAACTTGTCAAGTTTTCAGATGCTTAATTCGGGTTCGAATATTATTTTATAGTTCAAATGTAATAATGAGAAAAATACCGAGTGAACTTAAGTTACAAGCTCAGAATACTTTTTCTCCTACCCATCAAATTGTGTTTACGAACTTCAAAATAGCCCATTAACCGTTTAAATAATAACTGGGAATATATAAAATTTCCTGTGAATCTATGAATTGTGTCACAATCGTTCTCTCAAAATTCATAAAAAAAACGAAAACTATGAAGAAAAATAAATTCTAATGAGTCCTCGGGGCACAGTCAGTTTTTGGTATTACCATTTACGACAGAAATTTCTGTCGTAAATGGTAATACACATGGTAAAATGGTAAAACACATAGGAGCCTTAAGGCTCCTATGTGTTGGCAGACAGTTTGTACCCTGATGAAGTGCTGTTTTGCTAACATACATATCTTTAGTAATTCTTTTTTTGTTGTTGTTCTTTTTGCTTGATTTGTGTCTCTAACTTTCTAAATTATTAAAATAAGATGAATTTGGTTTTAGCGCTTCTCCATTTTGACTTATTATCTTAAACGTTAATTTCTAATTTTGTCTTTTTCTGAATTTGCGTAAATCAGTTTCATTATTTGATTAGCATAAATAAAGTGTAAGGTTTTTGCTATGTTCTGAGATTTTTCTTTTATTTGGCTGTATTCGTACAAAATATCACTGTTAGTTATTTTTTGGGTTGCACCTTGTAGGGGCATAGCATGCTTGCGGAGTCTTCCAAATTCTTTTGCTGAAATTTAAAAAGCGCTTTATATTGTAAACATTACAAGTATAATAATATTTGATGGTGCTCTTTTTCAAGTTTAGGCATAAAAATCAATCGGAAGTAGTAACCCGGAAGTCTTACGACGAATTTCAACCCCTAGCGCTATCTGTACTTAGCTTTACACCAGGGATGGGCAAACTACGGCCCGCGGGCCAACTGTGTCTCGCCGGAAGATTTTATCCGGCCCGCATATAGAATTTTTATTTGCAAATATAAACAATATACATCCATTTTCTTGTCGACTATGTTTAAAATTATTTCTGTTTTTCCTTTTTTGACAAAGTACTGATGAAATTTTTACTTTCTCTATTTTTGTTCTGCAAACATAAATTGATGGAAATAGTTAGCGCAGACAGCTTCAATTGGTAAAATGTTGAAAGCAGAAGTTCTTTATAGAATAGCCGTAAATTGGCGCCAACTAGCGTTTGTCTTTCTCGAGGAGCTGACTTATGGAATCTAATATAGGTAAAGTGTACTTCACATTTGGCAGACTGCGCATTTTACGCTCCAAAGAGCGGACAATCTAGCAATCATCTGAAGGAGTTGTTTCTAAATAGTATTCCAAAGTTTTGCAAATCATTACCAAAAGCTAGTTTCCCAAATTTAATATTTCATGCTCTTACAGAAAATTTTCAGTTTCAATAAAAATCATTATTTAGAAACTAAAAAACGTAACTGAAGAATGCTTACAAAAAAAAAAAAAAAAAAAAAAATTCTAAAATTTCTCACATTAAAATAAAAAACTTTCATGTTCTTTTTTGTTTTTATTCGATTATAATTGGACGTAGAAAACCATTCTATGGATGGGTGGTCTAATGTAAACAATAACAAGCGTCCTTAAACCGGAAGAAATTTAGAAAATTTCCGGTGTATCCCTCCGCTTATGTTATGACTACGAGGCGATGTGTGAACAAGCCTAATATTCTATGCAGTTTTGTTATTGTAATTTGGGTTCAAATCTAAACATAATTGTACCATTCATAAGAGCTTTCAGAAATGTATTGATTCTCAGAGGTCGTACGGCCAAAAAAAATTTTGGAAAGTTAATATCTCATTGTGAATAATTCTTAAGGTTTGCCATGTTTTGTATCTTATCCCTTATTTGGCTACATTTGAATAAAATGTCGCCAAAAATATCTTTAAAAATATCTTTTTAAGTTAGCCTAATTAGAAAATATTCTAATGATTATAATATTAATATGATAATGCTGAAGTTTAAAGGCTGAAAGAAAGAACTCGGTACATGTGAAATACTGCAAAAGATATGATGCAATAATATGATGGCGTGTTTTTTCAATCTGCGGCGTAAAAATTTATCGGAAGCAGTAACCCGGAAGTCTTGAAAGAGCAATTTTACCACTAGCGCCACCACCCTTTTACACGATCACATCCTTAGAAAATTATCATCAAATAAGAAAAAAATATTCTTAAACGTAAATTTTTTATTATAAAAATCATAACACATATCTAGGTAAGTGTAAGATAAATCAGCTGATTTATATATCCGGAGAATTCCAAAATGATATGTTCTTCGTTTGAAAATTTTATTTTCAAGTAATATATACATAGATTATTCCTTCATTACTTTTAGATAACATACCGCACAGCATAATTTTATAATTGTGGGATCTCGATATGAATTTCAATAAGTAGCTTAACAGTATAGCTGAATTCTAGTTTAAATTATTCTTTCAAAACTAAAAACACTTACCAAGAAAACGATAAAAAAATTTATTAATAATCAGCACAAATGATACTATATTTTACGTAATTCGGATGAATCTTTATTGTTGTTTTCCGAATTATATAGATACAGAAATATATACTATTCTATAAAAAGGAGGAATATTCTATAACTATTGCAGTTCTGTATGTTCTAAATTCACATTTATCCATTGGAATGAAGAAAGCAATGTTGTCTTCTGTTTAATTTGTAATGAGTTGAAGGCCAAAAAAAAAAAATATATTTTATCGTAGTACACACATCTGTAACAGTATGCGATCCCAAAGTTGGAAGCTTGTTGATAATATATTATCGATATATGTTTCTCAAATGCTTGGCGTGTTCTGCTTCAATGTTTGTTGTTGTTGTTAATTTACGTCACAATGGGCTATTGGCGACGGTCTGGGAAACATCCCGTAGGATGATCCGAAGACATGCCATCACAATTTTGATCCTCTGTGGAGGGGATGGCACCCCCGCTTCGGTAGCCCGACGACCTGCGGGCGAAGTCAGGCACTTTACGGTAGCACAGTTTAACGAGGACCAATACCGCACACCCTCGGTCCCTACGCAGACTGATCCAAGTGGTCACCCACCTGCACACTGACCGTAGCCAGTGATGCTTGACTTCGGTGATCTGCTGGGAACCGTGTCTTAACGATTAGTCCACTGCGGGACTTCAATGCTTGGCATGTTCTGGTTAGTTTTCTCAAGTTCTTCTGCCTTTTCCTTAGGGAAATTTTGCTTCTTATTTGCTACTAAGAAAATGGCGAACGTCTTTGGCAATGGTTATGATATAACTCATGCGGATATTTTCAGGCTCCCGCCAGAGGGCGTACTCAAGCGTTGCGATCACGAATAGCAACACTGGAATACGCCATGTGGGGAGAGTAGTTATCGACAATGTCAACCTTCATCTATGAAAAGGTACCCCATCATAGAATCGTGTTAACGCGTCTTACATACTAGTGAATTGTAGTTGTAATGGTAGATACGCTACAGTACTCCTGTTGAGTACGGCAAGAAATGTACCCCACTTCTTCCACTCCTAAATTTTATTAAACAAAAATTCTTAAAAGAAAATACAAAATTTCAACATATTTCTAAAACACAAACTCGAATTCCATTGTATAAGTCAAAAGTTATTTGGAGACAAATAAAAACGCTTTCACCCAACTCTCCATTATACAAAACCTATCCAATTCTTATTTCAAAACGTAACAATCCTCCCACCGTTTTGATTGGAGGTTTACTTTACTAATCAAAACTAATTATATTTCTATGAGTAAAATGAATGAAAATTATAATGTTAAAATACTGTTCCGAAAGTCCAAGTTTTTCAGCTCAAAAATTTAGTTGGCACTTTAAATTTAAAAAATTTAATTGTTGCCTCACAATCACAAAGAACGCTCGTCATTTCTTCATAATTTAAAGCTGATTGACCTAAAACCCTACGAAGAAGTGTTTTAACCATCTGCACCGTTCTTTCCCAAAATCCTCCCCACCATGGGGAAGCAGGAGGATTAAAGTTCCATTGAATCCTATTCACAGATGTTTCAATTTCGATCATTTTCCAATCCAACGATTTAAATAGGTTGTTAGCTTCTGTAAAATTGGTGCCATTATCGCTATAAATAACTTTCGGTCTTCCTCGTCTGGCTATAAATCGTCGTAAACCAAGCAAAAAACTTTGTGTTGATGGAGAAGTTATCAATTCCAAATGGATGGCTCTGTAGACAGCGCATGTAAATATAATTATCCATGCTTTGCATTTTTCTCTAAGCATCAAATGTCCCGCCAAATCTATTTCTGTTATTTCAAACACCAATGCATCTTTGACTCTGTTTTCAGGTAACACTCCTGGATTGCATTCGATCCTCGTAGTTTGGTGTCTTTTACATCTCACGCAACGAGCTAAAACTTTGCGAATCGTCTTACGAGATCTTATAATCCAGAATCGTTCTCTTAATTTAGACATCAATATCTGAATCCCCGCATGGCACATACTTTTGTGCATGTAAAAAATCATTAATTCCACAAGTTTATGCGTGCTTGGCAGCAGTATAGGACTGATAAAGCTTTCAAGATCTTTTCTTTCAGTTAACTTGGTGCTTACTCTTAAGATATACCTTCTTCGTCTTTAAAGACGCATAAAGATTTTAACCTTGCAATATCTTCGTCATTAAATGACTTTTGCTGAATCTGCTTCATTAATACTTTTTCAGCCTCATTCAATTCGTACAATTTCAGCTCGCCAATCTCTCGTTCAGTTCTTGTTTTCTGAGCATTTTTGAGGAATCTTAGAATCCATGCCGTCATTCTTAAAATTTTTAAGTAACTCGAAAAATATGCTAGCATCCATGAATTTTCAGTGTTCTCGCAGGTAAGAGTTGCCACAACGGTTTTCCTCTGCTCTAAGTATATTTCCTCATCATTTTCGATTGGGGTTGAATTAGGCCACTCTTCTTTAGACTTGGACAACCAAAGTGGGCCTTCCCACCATTTAGTTTCCAGAAGCTTTGAAACAGTGCATCCTCTAGATGGCAAGTCAGCAGGATTACTAATACCAGGAACATGTCTCCAATCCTTGGGATCACTACATTCACGTATTTTCTTCACTCTGTTACAAACGAATGTTCCCCAGGGTAGGTCATTCTTCTTAATCCAGAACAAGGCAGTTGTTGAATCCGTCCAATAATATGTTTCATTTATTTCCAGAGTTAAACTTTTCGTGACGAATTCAGATAACTTAGCGCCAATATAACAATCTAATAATTCAAGTCTTGGAATTGTGATTTTTCGCAGTGGAGAAACTCTTGACTTTGCCTGTAAAAGTTGCACTTTTATTTTATCTTGCGATTCATTTCTAAGAAAAATGGCAGTTACGTACGAATATTTTGAAGCGTCAGCAAAAACATGCAAACTACTGGAACTTCTATTAACTGCTGTTGCTTGGCGAGGAATTCTTACTGATGATAATAAAGGTAAATCCTCAAGCCAAACTAAGAATTCCTTTTTCAAATCTTCTGTTATAATTCGGTATCCCAACTTAGTTTTTCTTGCCAACTTTTTTGCAGAATCTTTTCTTCATCTTCATCATTATGTATTTTCGTATGCTCCCAGCATCTTAAGTCAAATTTTCCTTTGTCATTATTTCGGTCGATTTATTGATGAAGTTCCGCAATTCCTCTTCAGTATTCACAGAAGTGACACAATTATTCACATAATAAGAATATAATAACTTCTCGGCAATTTCAGAGTCAAACTGTCTCAAATGAAATTTGATAACTGCTCCAAGCAGAAACGGACTGCAGTTTACCCCGAACACTACACGACAATGTCTGAAAAGTTTTATTTCTGTTTTATTATCATCCTTCCACCACAAGAAACGTAAGTAGTCACGATCTTTATCATTTACTGAAATTTGAAGAAAGGCACCTTTTATATCGGAAATTACCCCAATGCTGTTTTCTCTAAATTTTAGAATTATCACGGGTATCAGTTCCAGCAAATTTGGCCCCTTGGCTAAGCAATCATTTAATGAAAAAGATCCTTTCTGTTTGGCAGATGCATCAAAAACGGGTCTCACCGGAGTTGTCAAGCTGTTTTTAAAAACTGCTCGGTGAGGAATGTAATGTGCACTATTGCCTTTAAGTTGTTCAGGGACTTCTTCTATAACACCTTCCTTACACCAATTTTCAAAAATTGCATTGTAGTCGAAAAATTTATTAGCTTCGTTAAGTTTTGTTGTAGTAGATAGTAATCTTTTTTCGGCTACTTTTCCATTGTCAGGCAAGATGTTCGCTTCTTTGATCCATGGCAAATAAATTTCATACCGTCCTTCAGAATTCAATTTAACCGTTCTTTCGAAGTGCACTTGGACTGCGTCCTCTATTTCCTTTTGATCTTTTATTTCACATGCATCTGTTATACCTATTGCTTCAAGCTTCCAAAGGTTTTCTATGTCAGTGGTCTGAGTTAATAGAGAAATCAAAACATTCGAAAGATTGGCGTCAATTACTGAGGGTTTCATTTTCCCCATAATGACCCATCCTAAATAAGTCTCTACTGCAGTTAAACCACACGCCAAATTGCACACTTTCCCAGTGTAAAGTTTTCCTGCTTCATCGGCTCCAATTAATAACTCAATAGGCTGTCGATGATTCCCAATATCACTAAGTGAGATGCCCTTCAGTACTATTTCCTGTATCCAAGGTCCATCATGAAGTCGTGGAACAAAACTGCAAATTTTATGTTGATCCAAAACATGCATATTACAACTATAACTATTTTTCAAATCGGTAACTTTAATAGAAAAAAGATTATGAATTTCGCTCCTTGATTTTGACCCTCCAAATAAGCTATGAATCAATGTTTGAGTATCAATTTGGTGAAATTTCAGTTCCTCAACAGTGCTCTTCAGAATATATGAGCGTTGAGAGCCAGTGTCAATTAATGCTCTTATAGCACGTTTTCCTTCTTTACTCTCAATATTTACCATTAAAGTTTGAAGGAATATCTCTCCAGAACAGCAAGAATTCGCAAGTATTACATTTTGGCTTTCACTCGAATCAATTACTTTTTCATCTTTTACTTCGTGCTTGTTTGGCGATAATTCTGCACACATGATCGACCAATGTCTCTTAGCACAAATTAGACATTTAACACTTGATTTGCAATATTTTGCTTTATGTCCAAACTTAAGACATATAAAGCAAGCTTTCTTATTCTTAATTAGTTCTTGCTTCTGATGGTAAGCCAATTTGGCTGCCGTAAAACAATCTTTACTCTCGTGGTTTTTGTCGCAAAATACACACCTTTTATCTACCACAGTCCTCGAGCTTTTACTTCCAGAAAATAACTCATTTGCTGTTGGTATAAATATATCAGCTTCAGTCTTCTTTTCTTTCTTAGTACCAGCAGCAATAAATTTGAATCCAGTTCTCACTAAAGAAATTCGTTGTTCTCCTTCCCCTTCGTTTCTCAGAAACAATAGCAGTTGCTTCAATTTTTCACAATACGTATTTTCTTGAACCTTTGTTGTTGAATAACTCCTTAACCAAACTCTTAAAATCTCTTCAGGAATGCACGATTCAACCAAAGGGAATAACATTGCAGCGTATTTGTCACTGGTCATACTTATTGACTCTAAAGAACGAAGGTAGGATTCCAATTTATCGTATAAATGAGTTACATTTATTCTTCTCGGTTGTTCTGTGGCATTTTTAATAACTAGACTTAATAATTCTCTGACATAAAATTCAATTAATAATTCTTCACCTCCAAATCTATTTTTTAAGCATTCAATAACCTTATCATAATTGTCAGCAGTGGCGGGGAAACTCTCCACGATTTCTCTAGCTCTGGAACCAACTACGGTTGCTTGATATAAATAATGGAATTTATCTTCTTTTTCCATTTCTAGGTCATCGTGGATACGCTTAAACTGATTCCAGAATGTAAGCCAATCCTTAATGTCACCTCCGAATTGTTCAAATTCAATCTTGGGTAACTTTAATTTTCGTCTGCTTAGCTTTGGCGACGAACTAAAGGAAGCCAAGGAAGGTTCAACTTTCTTATTGAAATGGTCTGCAATTTCTACACGAACGAGATCCATTTTTTCATTATACTCTTCGGTACTTGTATGTTCTATTTCAAATTCTTCTTCAGTATCAAACTTTTCTTCTAGTACTCTTGAGTCGAATTCATTTAATATTCCATATAGTCGTTCTAACGTGGCACTTTTAGTTTTTAATACTTTATCATCTGGTAACTCTTTATTTAATTCTTCAAATAAAGTATTAAACGTTTTGGTAAAGGAAGCTCTAGTAGCTCTGCGTTTTCTTAATATTGCATCCATTCCTTTATCACTACTCCGGGTCACCACAATATTGAGTACGGCAAGAAATGTACCCCACTTCTTCCACTCCTAAATATTATTAAACAAAAATTCTTAAAAGAAAATACAAAATTTCAACATATTTCTAAAACACAAACTCGAATTCCATTGTATAAGTCAAAAGTTATTTGGAGACAAATAAAAACGCTTTCACCCAACTCTCCATTATACAAAACCTATCCAATTCTTATTTCAAAACGTAACAACTCCCCCACCAGAATTATATCTGTGATAGAATTCGATGAACGGATACCACTAGTTGATTCATTGCTGTTTTGTAAGAAGACGGGAGAGCTGTATTAAGATCACCGTACTTTCTGAGTGCTGAATGTGAGAGGTGTATTAACTTCACGGTCCTGTGTTGCCGTTAGCAGTCGAGTGTATGCAAACCGACGTTGTGCGTTATCGAGACGAAACTGAGTAGCAACAGTGCGAGGAGGTGGATAATGTAGCAGTCACAAGTAGCAAGTCAACTGTTCAATGTGGACCATGGGCGGATCGGGATTTTGTGGGGCCCTGGGCTGAAACTACTTTGGGGCCCTAATAGCAATTTTGTCAAAAAAAACTGTTTTCTATAGTGATGTAGATAAGTATATAGAAAAAAATAGGACAATAAAATAATTTTATTAATTTTTTTTACTTATTTATTTTTATTTGTCTATACAAACAGCAACTGTACAACATTATTGCAAAAGAAATTGACAGGTTAAGTGTAGTTATGTTATATAAATTATAAGGCAACCTTTCTGCATTTTTGTGGTACAAATTCCTTTATTTGTTCAGCACATTTTAAGTCCTTCGTTAAATCACAATTTATGGAAAGAACTGATAAATGATTTAGTCGATGGTTCGACATTGTTGTCCTACATTTGTTTTCTATGTATGACATCCTGGAGAAAGAGAGCTCAGCTTCACAGCTAGTGATTGGCAAAGTTAAAAAATCCTTAAGATAGTGTAGCATAGAAACATCATAGAATGATAGTGTAGAAAATATCAACAAATTTCAGTGGGATGAGAGGGTTGCTGGTAGTCAAGACAGTTATTAGTAAACTAAACAAGTTTGACACTTTGACGACGAGAACAGAAGTGCGGAAGAAAAAATTACGTCGGGAGTTAAGCGGCGCTGCGTGAAGTCCCCCGTAATAGACGCGAAAAAATACACTGACCAAAAACAAGCGACTGGTAATTCCCCGTTCCGTTCGATAGACGCGCATATGGATGGGTTGATTGATCTCAGGGTTGCCAACCTTATAATAGTTTTTTTTTAAATATTAGATATTTTTTTAAATTCAAAATATCACCGATTGTTTTCAGTGGGGACTGGGGCCCTTTGTATCCACGGGGCCCTGGGCTGCAGCCCAAAAAGCCCTTAAGTAGATCCGCCCCTGATGTGGACTATTCATCGAAGTAGGCGTTTCCAGATCGAAGTGGGCGCTACTGTCAAGATAGGCGTGTTCATATCGAACTGTGCGTTTCTGTCAAGGTAGGCGTGTTCACATCACTTCCGAAGGTCACCAATGTGGGGATAGTAGTATTCGACCATGTCAATCTTCATCTATGAAAAGGTACCCCAACATAGAGTCGTGTTAACACGTCTTATATGCTAGTGAATTGTAGTTGTAATTTTGTAGTGGTAGATACGCTACACGCCACTTGTTGAGAAGACCCAGTGCCGGATTACCCATTAGACCAGACTAGGAAATGGCCTGGGGCTCCCAATGATTAGAGGCCCCCTTAAAAGGGATTTTTTGGAATTTAATTTAAAAAATATACGAAAAACAATGATTAAAAAAAATCAATTTCAAATATATATATATATATATATATATATATATATATATATATATATATATATATATATATATATATATATATATATATATATATATATATATATATATATATATATATATATATATATATATATATATATATATATATATATATATATATATATATATATATGATAATAAAATGTTATGACTATTTTTTAGTTCTAATTTAACAAAATAAAGTAAAATATAATTTATTATTATTTATTTTAATTTTAAATATGCTTTCTTAAATGAAAAGATATATTAATACTTTTATATTTGAATAAATAAAAAATATGGATGGTGTTTTCAATAGAAATGTAAACAATAACAATCTCGAGCTTTGGACCTACTCTAGTTCCGGTTAAAAAGTTTGCAGCTGCTTACTACATGTTATTCTGATAGGCGATATTTTCAAACGAATAATTTTGTTTTCAATAAAAGAAATAAACTAGATAATTTCTGAGCTCAAATCGGCCGTATTTCATAAGATATTAATGTTATTATGTAATTCTGGGGAGTTTGGAGTGAAAATTTGTTTTAGTTATTTTGTTATTTATTATTAAAAAAGGTGACATGTTTGCTAGATTTTGAATAACTCGCTTTTTTGGCAGTCTTGATTTGGCCTCTTTCCATTTGTTTATTATTGTTTGTTCGTGTTGCAAGCTGTGCACCATCTTACGTTAGTGTTAACACTTTTAGTATTGTAAACACAAGTATTGTTAGCATTGTAAACATAAGTAATAAGTAATCAAATGCATTGTTTGCAAGAATCTCAAAACACAATGATGCCAAATGGCTTTAAAATACAACTGAAACAGTAACCCGGAAATTTAGGCAGTCCCGAGCTTGCAGCGCACCCTAGTGTAGAAAACACCATCCATACGAGAAAAAAAATTAATCTAACGGTCCAAAAAATTTGAATGGCCTAGAGCCTCACGTACGCTTAATCCGGCACTGAGAAGACCGGATTCATGCCTCTGACTCCTCCTCTTTCCCTCTCCTTCCTCCTCTTTTCAGTTGTATAGACGATATTTTTCCTTTTCTTAATATTTTTCGTATTTAATATTGAAAAATTATTTTCCAAAATTTTCATGATACTTTCTTTTAGCACTATGTTTAATGTAGTTTTCAGTAGCATATAGTTTCCTAACTTAAAAGATTTTAATCTAGTTAAAAATCAAGACAGAAACTAACGTACTTCCTTCTCATATGACTCTCCACACGCTACGGATGAAAGCATGCGAAGTGTTGCCATTGGTAGAGGGCTCTGTTTTACGCCACCTGTAATAGACAGGGTCAGTCCTACGTCATCAACGACGTCACTAGCTCTCCTCGTTCCAAACAAAGTTTTGAACGGAGCAAACAATATGGCGTTTCTCATGTAGTTAAAAGTGATATTTGGTCAATTTAGGAATTGGTAACTGGGCGGAGTGAGCTTGACGCTAGCTTTTATCCATCAATCTTCTTATAACCCTATATTGATTGTGTGACCAAACTTTTTCGCCAAAGCAATTGGCGTTGTTTAAACAAAAGCTATTGTTAGAGGAAGCCATTTTCTGTATTTGGCTGCGCGGGATTTCATATTTTATCATCATAAAAGTTTTAATTACAGGTAATTCTTATTAATTAAAGATTTATAATATTAGTGTACGTTTCATAGCAGTATATAAAAAAATTACATGAAATTTTTAAAAGGATTAATGAATTTTATTAAATATCTGTATTTTAAAGTAAATAGTTTGTAAAATGTATGTATTTTAAGAAAATCGTTATAAAAATTCATTTATCAAAGTTTTTCTCTGCTTCCTTAGAAATCCTTTGTTTGATCTGCCGAAATTGTGTGAAGCAGTTTAGTAATGAAATTTCTTTTATTTGAATTACTTGATTTATGTTTATTTTAGTGACATAATACAGAGGTATCTTTTTTATCTATGAAATATATTGCTAATTAAAATTTATTATATACAGAAAGATTAATATTGAATTTTCTTAAAAATAGTGAAGAGGGTTTTGATCATGTCTAAAATAATTTGTTTCAATTTTATTGTAAACTAATCTAAAAAAAAATTCTGAGAGAAATGGAACAAATTTAGATAATATTTATCATTTTCATTCACAGTTACTGCATTCATTATTATTCTTTTAGGTTGTCTTAACTATTGAATAAATTATGAGCATGCATACTTTCAAAAAAAATTTTTATTCTATAGGTGTATCACAATATGTGCAAAACAATTTGTACTCAATAATTTGTTTTATTTAAAATACATAATACAAATACTATAATAAATTAGAAGATAATTCAGATTAGCAAGTTATCTTAAATTTAAGTTATCTTTATTGGATATTAATATGAAATTGAATTTTTTCAATTATTTAACTTCTCAAACTATATCTATAATTGTATTTTTTTCATTACCCTAAGATTTTTGACAGTTTACGTGGACAATGTAAAGCAAACTTTTCATATTTCTTCTTTCTCTTCATAAAATACTTTTTTACTAGGTGATTCCTTGGAGAAGTATTTGGCTAATTACTTAAATGCTGAATGAAAATGGGATATCGATGTTTGCACACCCTGGAATCGGTGTGGACAAATTAAGTGTGCAGTTGTGAAGGGACGATTGTGTTTTTGTCTTAATTCATGTTGGTAAGTTGAAATGTAATTTATTTACGTACTCAATGATTATGTATCTAAACCATTTGTTGGCATTGTTTGTATCTTGTGTAACTATTCTAATTCAGATACTTATTTATTTTTTTATTAATATTACTTATGGTTGTGCTATAAAATAATAATTTATTTTGCTTTTCTTAATAATAAAGGAACTAATGATGTGCAATTGGGTACAATGCCCAACTTTAAAAAACTGGCTTGTGTGGTTAATAAAATTTGTGGGGTTATTGGGGAGATTTTGTTTGGTTATCTGTGGAAGAATAATTCTGGGTAGCCAGCCGCCAGGAACTAATAAAAAGAGAAGGGAACTCAGAAGGTATAACTCGTAACCACCCCCGGACAACTATCTACATGTTTTTTTTTTTTTTTTGTTATTAAATTTGCAAGTTTAAAATCTGTTTAGCACCTTGGCGATTGTAGTTGGCACGGCAGATCACAATACAGAAATATTTCTGAGTTGTTTTTCTCGAACGAAGAGTTTAGAAATTTCTCTTGCTGAAAGATCAGCGTATGCATCAACATTTTGTTAATCTTGAAAACGTCACTATAAAGCGATTCAATGAAGTAATTAAAACTTTGTGAATTTTACTTGGGCTAATGTTCTTTGAATCAGCTTTATCTGTGGATGAATGTATTGGTTAAGATCACATACATTTAAACTGCCAGGGCCATATTCAACTGGCAAACATCTTTGAAGAATGCATAGCAAAGTTGCTAAAAAAAGAAGTGTATTTATACACAACTTTATATACTAATAATATAAAAATATTGTAATCTTGTCTTGACATTTAGCCAGATGACCAGAACTCATCCCATACAAATAAGAAAGAGTAGTCACAGTCAGATATCTGTTTAGAAGAGATTTGGGTCTGTTAACGAACTATTCACAAAATATCTTTTCATAAAAACGGACATTTCACAAAATAATTTATCCTTTACTCAGACCCTTCACAAATTCGTTTATCTTCATTATTGTTTTGTTAATCGAATAAGCCCTTCCGGGGGGGGAACGACAGATGTAATCTAAATAAATTTTGTCTTCGGCAGACACTTCTTCCTTTATTCGTCCGAAATGAATATTCTGCGTTCAGCAGTATAGGCAAAATACCAAATATTTGTATGTTGCATCTCTAATTTAGTAGCAGCAATTGCTGTTTATTTTTTAAATTTTAATTTTTTTAATTATAATTTTACAGTGTTGGACATAATCTTGTAAGTCTTTACAATTTAAAAACTCCTTGAAAAAGTTTTTTTTTTTTTTTTGCAATAACAGACCCTATTTGTACAAATTCACAAAAGCAGGACCCTGGTTGAAAGAATGTGACTTAACGTTTATTTTATATTCACAGATTACAAGTAATTTTTTTCCAATTTTACAAATACGGACCTTTTACAGAATGTCTGGACAGATCCCTGACAGTACTTGAACAGATTTAGTACTATGATGCTGTAAAGAAAAATATTCAGTAGAGAGTGTTTTTTTCTAATATTCTTATCTGTGCTACTTTACACAATGCAGAAATTTTTTTAGATGCAATAGAATATTTTATGACTAGTTCTCTCTCTCAATGATTCTGGTTCTACCCTTAAAGAACAGAGGGAAGATTGTTTAGAGCATTGTACCTGAATTATAAATACTCTTCCACTTTAAATGCCTTTGGCAAAATATACTAAATGAATAATGCTAATAACGCTAATGAATAATGCCAATTGCTATTTCTAAATAGCAATGGATATATGTTCAACACTAAAAGAGATTATAAAAAATTTTAGATTGCACGGAGATTGATCTAATTCTATTCTTTGTTAGCTTAAATGAGATCTAGACTTAACAGAAGCTAATATGAGTGTCTCAGTTAGTATCTTTCTCTTTTATTACTATAATGTTTTGATTATTCGGAGAATTGTTTATTTTTAACAGTGGCATTATACCTTAATCGTTGTGAGTTTTTTTTCCCCAACTGTATTGTTATAGTATGGATTGTTTACTGTTAGTACAGCACTGTTTATAAATTATTACAGTATTAATAAAATAATTAAAGTCAGAATGAATTAAATGATCTTTTAATGTTTATCAGTATTTGTCTTTAATCACACCGTGGTTAAGGAAAAGACAGTGCCCTACCAGTTAGTATATTCCTCTTTTATTAATAATATATAATTAATAATATATATATTAATAATATATAATATATTCTTTTACTTTGATTATTTCAAAAATATTTATTACTTTTGTTTTTATCAGTGGCATTTATTGCATTCTAAATAAAAACTAATTTAATGTTTGATCTAGATACTAATAAGTTTAGAAAATTAATTTATGATTTTATTTTTTATTCTTGTAAAAGGTTTAGAAAATAATATTCATTAAGGAACTGGTGATGTCGACAGAATTTAGATGATTAGATACTAAAAAACTGGGAACAGTGCAATCAAACCTGAACAATGGACAAACACATCAACATGTACTGGCTCATCATTAAAAGTCAGCGTGGGGATAACACAACATGCACATTCCATGATCCATCATGGACTCGTGCCTTTAAGAAGCCTACGTGGCTGTCTCTAGGGTAAACGGTGACTCAACAGTGCACACACCAACTGAACAATTGGCTGTGGGGTCATTTATGTTGTGTAAAGAAAATATAATAAAATCTGTGCTGTGACTAACTATTAAATGCTGTGATGTAATGTCCTGTGATTGTCTTGTTCTTAAAGCCATTAGTCTTTATATGTAAACCCTGATTGATGCTGCAATAGAAATATTAAATAATATTAATCAGACACTTTCCCTCTCTTTCAGATGTAAGTAACCTGACTAAATTGGGGATCTGCAAAAAGAAAAAATCGAGCAACAAAGCTAATGTTGCAATAATTTACACTCCTTTTTTATGTCTTGATTTTAAAGTGACAGATGTGTCAAATCCCCGAGTATGAGTTTGAGTGATGCTTCCTCCCAAAAGAGTTGTGAGACCACTCTGAAAGTGTCACAAGTATGCCATATGCGTGGAAAAAGATGGATATGCCAGATTTAATAATAATAATAAAATTTCTGTTAATCTGTGCTTATAACTTAAAACTTATACTTCTGTGCTAAAAGTTCTTTCACTCTGTAATTCAAATTGATTCAAACTAATGTATGCAATCCTTTATTAGATTCACAATTTGAAGAGTTGTGCTTTTATCTATATACTTAACCATTGGTTGAAATCTTAACAAGGTATCTTGATTACAATATTAATTTGAAGCAACTTGTTCTCTTCTAGCTTTTGCCTGGATTCTGCTGATGATTCATGTTTGTCCCGGGGAATGGTCTCACAGCATTGTCTGCTTAAAGCTTTTCTGTGAGATATATTTACCAGGACTTGATTTTCTACAATGGTTTATGCAGAGTCTCATTTAGTTTGAAGAATATCTCTGTACCGTAACAAGATAACATTTCAGTCATTGATTTTGCTATATGTATTAAATATAATTGTATATTTTTTAAATTCATAAAAATAAACGAAAAGCATTTAGGACTATAAAATATATTTTAACTATAATCACAAAATTTGTTTTTAGCTGCATACAAGACAAATATGTTCTGATATGCACCATTTCTAGCTTGTCTTACCTTTCTTCTATCTTATTTTTATGTGTGTACATTGTTAGAATAATTTTTAAGTTGATAAATTAACCTAATATAAATATGGTGAGAAATTATAGTCCTAAAAAGGATACTAAGCTTCTAGAAAGCAAAAATGGCAAATTTCTTTTAAAGATTGAAAATGAAAATTTCAGTGTGAGAGCTGCTGCCAGAGCTGAAGTGTTAATCTTTATTCCGGCTTTTAAATAAAACGTTTTAATAGCTGCTTAAAAATATCTTTTTGGTTTATTTGTTTGATCTTAATGTCTTATTTGTTAATTACCATTGTATAATTATTTTTAAACAGCCCATTTACTATAAAAACTGGTGATCAGTAATTACCCCAGAAATGATCAAGAGAAGGGGTAATTCCTTATCACTAAAAATTTAAAATCTTTTAAATTCTAATTAGATTTTTAAACAAAAGAAGGTAGCATAGGACTCATCCCATATAGCCTCAAATTTCCAGTAAATATTAAAATTCTATTTTGAATAGTTTTTTCACAAAACAGATGTTTGCATTTTTTGATCAGGAATTACCCCAGGTCACCCTATTAGGTATCCAAAGGTATGTTAATTCAGATAAAGTAGTATGTTCTGTTTTCATTAATTAAAATATCAACTGCACTAAGTAATTAGCTTATTTGCTAGTCACCTTTTTAAACCATTGAGATTGAGTTCTCGTGTGTGAAGATATAATAACTAGATCAGAAGCTATTTAAGGTTTTGTTTATGCAGTACTTACCAAATTCACTAAGTTTAGTGCCTTTAAATTTGTTATAAGTCTATAGAATTTCTGTAAAATTATTTTCTGCTGCAAGCATGTGTTCAGATTTATAATTTTTGTTTAGTTGATGGGTTGTAGATATGCTGTAGTTGAGTTTATTAAAAATGTAAGAATAATAAATGTTTTTGAATATTTTATTCAAATTCCAATCTTCTTGTAGCTAATGCAATTAATTAAAGTGATAAAAACAATTCAATAAACCAAAAAGTTTGTTTGCTCTTGTTACAAAATTAAATTCAGAATGACTGCATATAAATTCTGCGAATAAATTTTAAATCATTGATAATTGTATGAATACAGGTAAGCAGCACATGCATATGAATACTTAAATTATTTCTATTAAAAAAATTTCTATCACTCTATTAAAAAAAATATTTCTATTTTAGGATAAACTTATACAGTACAGAACCCGTTATCCGGAAATCAGAAAGCCGGAAAACCAAAAAACCGGAACGAAATTCAATAAATTTTCCCGCCATATTTTTAAAAAAAAAACGAAAAGCGTTAGTTAACTTATTTTTAACGAACTGTAATTCAACTTTTTTTTATTTTCAACTAGCTAAATATCCACTCTTCGAACAGGATTAATAAAATCAAAAAAACAATAACTCGGTACTGAACAACCCAATGAAATCGTGGACAAAACTGAACGGTATATACTGACAAAATTAATAAGCAAAAACATAACAAAACCTGTTTTTTGTTGTTCAGCCCATTAAAATTGAGATTAACTGTATTCAACATTACTAGGCATAATATCGAAATTAACCATTAACTTGGAATTTTTGTAAATAAGTAATTTTTTTAATTTATATAATAGGAATTACCCATATTAATTAAGCATCATTGGCGACAATAATAGTATGGCGCTTTTTTACGATTAATCTATACGAATAAGTACCTGAACTCCATAAATGTTGCTTTTTGTAACATAATGGCTTACTTTTTAGTATTTCAATATGCATCTATTACATTACTTAAATGAACTGAGCGTCAGCATTAACACTTTGACTCAGAATTTTCATTAAATATATTTTTTTTCATTATTTCTTTGTATTTATTCATGTCAGGATAGGTGAGAAATAAATTTAGAAGTTTAATAATATTTGGTGAGATGAAATATAACGTGAAACACCATGTCTTTTCCTGCATAAGAAGTCAAATATTTCAAACGCGGTTCACTTCCAAACAATTTAACTAATATGCAGTTATTTAAATCTTAGCGAAATAGTTATTTATAATTGAAACTTCTTTAATTTACAAAATCATTAATACATTTTTGAATATGAATCAAAAAAAGATTTTTCCAAACTAATTATTTTGAATTTTATATTTCAGTAAAATATATAATTCCGTAATCTAACAAATATTTTTTATCAGCTGTTTGACTTTTTATTTTTAAAGAGAGAATACCAAAAAAATATATATATTCTTACTAGGAATTAAAAGGCCAGAGAAAAAGAAAAGAGGGACAGCTGTTAATAAAACTGAAGTAATTTTCTACGTTTTTCCTAAGCAAATTAGTACCACTTTCCCATTAATTTTGCCTTTCATTGCAAAAGAATTTTTTTTTAATTTTAATTACCGCTGTTTTTAAATTATTTACTTATACCGAAACACATTTTGACAGACGTGACAAATTAAATACGTGATTTCAGATAACTTCAGAGATAATTTGGTGACATAGTGCTACCACGTAAATTTTTTTTTTTCATTGTTGTTGTTTACGTCGCACTAAAGCTGCTCAATGGGCTATTGGTAACGGTCTGGTAAACATTCCTGACAATCATCTGAAGACATGCCATCACAATTTTGAACTCTGCCGAGGTGAGGCTCCCTTCACTTCGATAGACCGACGACATGCGCGTGAAATCAAGTACTTACGTATAACATTTTAACGAGAAACAATACCTCACACCCTCGGTCCCTTCACAGATTGATCCAAGTAGTTTTTCACCTGCACGCTGACAGCAGCCAGTTATGCTCGACTTCGGTGATCTGCTGAGAACGTGTCAACAATCAGTCAATTGCGGAACTGTTGTTGATTGAAATTATGACATAGCGAAAAAAAAACTAAATAAAGTACAAGCAATAACTCTTTTTTATTGTTATTAAATAGAGCTATAAAGTATCAATGATGTTATCTTTAAGATTTTTGAGGAAACAACGGCTAAGGCTTAACCAGTCAACCCCGCTTAACAAAATATCCTCAGTTCCAGCGAAATCTATGCAATTGAGCGGGTTATTCGATTAAAAGGATAGTGCAATATTCTATCCTAAATTTCTGCGAAATTTTATTTTTAATGGTATTTAATGCAAAGTATAGTGTTTTGATTAAATAAACTTAGTTTTATGATCAATAAACAATTTTGATTAATAGTATCTGTGTTAGTATCATAAAATATAAATGTCATTTAAAGTTATATAAAAATAAATCAATATTAGTGAATAGTATAATATATAGGTACTAAAATATTATTTGATCCCTTCCGAAAAAATCTATAATTCAAGACTATTTTTATACTCGTTTAATTCGTCAATTTATCAAAATTAGATTTTCAGTTTCTATTAAGACTTTCATGAATAATTGCGTATTCCTTTCAAACGCATATTCAGATTTTTTTTTTTTCTAACCTCGTCTTGAGAATTTCCAAATTAATGAGCTATTTTAGTTTGGAATTTTTTTAAGTATATCGTTTCCCAGATTCATTGTCCCCCCCCACCCCCGATTAATTCAAATCCATCCTTTTCTCGCTGAACTTGCAACCATTCTCAGAGTTATTCTCTGGATTAAGCAATAATTATTCTTACTTAAGAGAAAGACACACTGTATACTGATGTGTTACGTTTTTGAAATTTTTTCTTATGAAAGCTAATAGCGCACCAGGAGGGGACCACAAATCTTGACTACAAAACAAATCACTCTGTGCCTTTTTAAAATTCTAAATGATGTGAAGTGAAGTAAGTACAATTTGTCTAAAGTAAGAACTCCCCTATTCGTCTGGACCCGTGGGGGTGACTATGGTAACAAGGTATAGCTATTTCAAATAGGGGTGTGGGTCACTATTTAGGATATATTTTGTCTCGGGTGGGAGAGAAAAAGGGAATCTTTTTCTTCATATTGCCCTAAAGCAGAGTTTCCCAAAGTGTGGTTCGCGTACCCCCAGGGATACGGGAACAGTTTAGCGAGGGTACGCATCCTTATGCGAAATATCTTGCAATAAACGAAAATTTCAAACAAACTTATTTAAAAACAAAGCTAGCCATGAAAATTTACGGAGTTAGCAGTTAATAATTAGTGGTGTCAACAGCCAGTTGTGATTTTTAACTTTTGTGCAATTTTTTATAGTAAAAAATGCACTCATTTTTTTATTAGTGGTACACAGCGTTACGAAAAATTTAGAAAAGGTACACAAAAGTCATAAGTTTGGGAAACACTGTCCTAAAGTAAAGAGAAGCTACCCTCCCTGAAATGCTCTATTCTTGTTTCCTTAGCAGCAGACGGCCTCAGATTTAGTGGCGGGGGGAGTTCTTACCGTAAACAAACTATAAGTCAATGAGATGTAAAACACTCGTCGCTCACTTCAATGTATAACTAGCAGCAAGATTTGATTTTTTTTTTCAATTTTACCCCTAACACCTGTTTAGACCAACTAATGAACAGGACCCTTTTGAAGTGACCACCTATTGTATCCTTATCTTAACTGAAAAACGAAAATTTCATTTTAGTTAGTGAAGCATTTCTCCAAAATAAAATTTTTTTTCATTTCAGTACCTTTTCTTTATGCAATTAGGCGGGGACAAAAAACAAAGAATGTCAGTTTAAACGGGGAAATTTAACATTAGTTGCATACAAAATGATTTGGTTCCATTCGTGTAAGCGGGTTATTCGATTATCCGACATGCAATTAAGTGGACATGACGCAAGAAAGTTCCAATCCGTTTTTCACTCGAACGGTTTGTAATAGAATGTTTTAATGTCAACAGTAACCTTCGTGCGACGAACTATTAGTATGCCAAATTTCATTGCTCTCTGTCGGATGGTTTAGTCCAGGGGTGGCAAACCTTTATGTCTCAACATGCAATTTTTTCTAAAAAAATGTTTAATGAACTAGTTAACGTATAGTTTGTCTAAAGTAAAAACTCGCCTAGCCATTTGTCAAGACCCTTGGCGGTGACTATGGTAACGAGGTCTAACTATTTCAAGGGGTGTGGGGTCATTGCTTAGGACAGATTTTGGCTAAGATTCGGCGAGAGTAAGAGGACTTTTTTTTCGGTCTATCGTGTTAGCCCTAGAGTGAAGAGAAGCTACCTTCCCTCCCCCCCCCAATGCCCGCCTGTGTTAACATTTTTCGTCAATTCGGACATTAACAGGGCACCATATTAGGTGGGCCAACGTTGCTCCCACAGTAAGGACAGATAGTACAGAGAAGAAAAGAACATCCATGCCTTGCCCGGGATTCGATCCCAGAACCTTTCTGGTGCAAGGGCAGTTCCCTAACCCTTCCACAGACCGGTCGGCTAGCTACCTTCCCTGAAATACGCTATTCTTGTATCCATAGCAGCAGACGGTCTCAGACCATGTGGCGGGGGGAGTTCTTAGCTTAGACAAACTATAAATACTCTGTTAAATTCTGCATCCATTTATAATTACATTCATGTTTTTAAAATATAGGAAAAAACAAGTGAGTGCGAGCGAAAAGGACACAGGGCCTCTAACATAATTGGATATAAATAGGAGAACAGATTTTAAATTATCGTAAGTTAAAGCTAGACGCCCGGTGGCTGAGTGGTAGTGCTTCGCGCTCCCGTGCCACAGGTCCTGGGTTCGATCCTCAGGCCGGGCAAGGTTGACTCAGCCTTTCATCCCTTAAGTGTGTAGACAAATGAGTACCAAGCATGCTTGGGAACTAAACACTGGGGGTTCCGCGTTCGGCTGACCACCTAACTGGAACATCTGCTCCCGCACCCCAGAGCCCAATGTCAAGAAAACTGAGATGGGCCCAGTAGGCCTTGGCCCCCTAGGGGCTGTCGCGCCACTGAGTTTAGTTTAAATTAAAGCTAAATTTTTTTCCTTCGGCGTAATTTAGTTAAGCTAAGATTATAAGCAGTAAAATTATGATCGCGGCAGTACCTATAGAGTGGGGGGAGTCTCTCCCCCCTCCCTATATATATATGTGTGTGTGATATAAAACGCTTCAACTTAATCTTTTTATGTTATTCCTTTGTCGAAGTCCTTTTCTTAATTTACTATTCTAAACTAAACGCTTTTGCACTTTAATATTCACATCCTGTCTTGTAATCTACTTTTGGTTTCAAATCATGCATTGAGTAACAGTTTTGATTTCCCCCCTTATTTGAACTGTGAGAAAGACTTTTTCACTCGCCTTATTTAAAATATAGATTTTATTTTATAACCGTCGTTGAACAGCCGATCCAATTTTAGGTTTACGACTCCTAATGTTCAACTCTGTAACCTTTTAATTTTGAACAAATTCAGTAGACAAGGAAATTTTTGTTTGATTTGTTATAGGAACATGGAGGACTTTGCAACTCGATAGATTTAACTTGCATCAGTCACCATTTACTATACGGGCAGTCTTCGGCCGGCTGTGGACGAACCCACGAACTCTTGGGCGTTTGGGCCCTACTATCAGTGCCCTACTATCCAGGGCCTATAATAGATAGATTTTACTTTATTTTATATCCGTCGTAGAACAGCTGACCCAATTTTTGGGTTTACGACCACTAATGTTCAACTCCGTAGTTTTGTAATTTTATAGTTAAAAACTGGGAAGTTCCGCCTCTTGCTTACGTTGCTGATCAACCCTCATGGTTGCTTCTCATTAATCATTGCGGATTAAGAGAAAAAAAAAACTTTATTTCCATAAATTACGCTTGAATTGCTATTTACATTTTGAAGATGACTAAATTTAGACAAAACAATAAAATTGGAACATCCTGTAGAGTTAATACTCAGTGAAGATGGAACCAAGGGAAAAAGTATTCGCCTCCGAATGAGGTGAACCAGATTCGAATCCCAATAATGGCTGGTCGATACGAATTCCGCACCCGGCTCGCACCTACTACAGTGCTGATGCAAAATATCCTCCACGGTAGACGGATTATGGGATTTCGTGGTTTTTTTCTTCGTGTAACGCAAACGCGGGTTAGTTTCAATAAAAAAAATTTCCCAACACTTGATCCAAAGGTTCCCTGGTCGTTTGGATTGGGTACAAAATTACAAGGCGACGTTGTTGAACATTGGTAACAGTAAACCCAAAATTGGGTCGGCTGTTGAACGACGATTATGAAATAAAATAAAAATCACGCGCTCCAATCACATTTTTCAGTAATATCCCGATTTTTTTTTTTAGAGTCAGATTTAAAGCTCTTAAATATCATTACTTAAACTGCATAACATATTTGAGTTTGGATGGAGTTGGATGACTGCATTTCAAATCATCCTACTCCAGTCATTGTTGTCGAAACTGGTTGTCGTAATAATTTCATTTAAAAACAATAAAAGGTTTCAACTTAAACAGGGCATTTCATAAAGTTCAACCATAATGTATATTTTTAAAATCCTTGATGAAATTTAAGTAAAAAAACGAGTACACACATTGTCATAAATTAATAATTAGGCAAGGAAAAAAAATCAAAATTTAATAAATCATGACTGATGAAGGTGGGATTGGCTAAAAACTTGTGATTACTAGAGAAAACAAAACTTAGAAGGCCATTAAAACTTAACACGTTCGTGTGTCATCGGCCATTCAAACTGATTTTCTATTTTTCATACCGCCTATTTAACAATTAATTTAACTGATACGATGACGTTGTCATTTTTTCTCCTCTATGAAATATCAATTTGCAGCTTTTACAACGTGTTAGATGTAATTACAGAATTGTATGATGTACAGTATTTTACGTGATTATTAATTAGGTAATTTTCACAATCAAATTTAAATTTTAATAAGATAAATAGCTTTTCTAATACCTAAAATTTAAAAATATAATTTTTTAACTTCCTGTAATTACTACGTCTCTTCAAAATTATGTTGAAAATTTCTGATGTTAAGAATGATATAAAATGTTTCATACCTTTTAAAATACACTTCTTTTTATAATCATTAATGAATAAAATACAAATAATATTTAATTCTTAAAGGAACTTCAACATTAGTTTTGGACAAATGAATTTTACTGTAATGTAAAAATATTTTTAAATTCTTGAATTTAACTTCATAGATACAATTGGAATGCGAATTGTCATAGCATTTGTGCTCATATTTTCGACCGCTCTTTAGAATGAGCTATTGCAAAAAGTTGCATAGATCTTACGAAAAAAAGAACAACTTAGTGTTCAAACGATATTGAGGAGCATTTAGAATGTCGAAGGCACTCTGGAAAAAAAAAAAAAGGAAATAAATAAAATTCTGCTGCTTTTATCCTTCAGTTTCATACTAGGTTTATCAGGCATGTTGCAAATATTGATGAGCTTTCTTAGAGTTTTTAATATCAATGACGTTTGGAACACTATAGTCGATTTTGGTAACGCTGTCATTAAACTATAAATGAAATTTCATCTAGAAAGAGTCGGCCCAGTTTGAGCTCCATCCTAAGCACACTTCTCTTCAAATACAATTAATTCATATATAAAATGTAGCAAATCAAAATTGAAACATAATTTATTGATTACCAGTTAACCTCACTATTTTCCTTATTAATAAGCAATGAAAACTCACCACTCATGCTCTAAGGAAAATCTTTTTCAATGGTGCATTAGAGTTCAAACAGCGATTTTAAAAATGAACAATTAAAAAATAAATAATAAAAAGTACTGTTAAATTAATGGGGTAATGCCTTTTCATTCTATGCATGAATCATGGGGATAAGTATAGGCTTACTGTTTGCGGGTTGCAGCCCAAGAATAGTCAAAGGGTCATCTAAGAAACGACAAAAATAAATAAAATAAAAAAAGCTATATTCAATAATTTTTTGAAAAAAATGTCAAAATTCCAAAACTGCTAAACAGTATGAGAAAGAGCCATAGTGCAGATTATAAATAAAATGCCAATTCTATACATGCAGATAAAATAAAAATTATATATATATATATTTTTCATGCGTAAAAAATTAACTAAATATTTAACAAATCTCATTTTCTGTATTAAATGTATAAAAATTTATTTTAGCCATGATAAAAAAATGACAAAAAAAATTATATATGTGTAACCCAGGGATGGGGAAACTACGGTCCGCGGGCCAATTGTGGCCCTCCGGAGGATTTTATCCGGCCCGCGGATAGAATTATTATTTGCCGATCAGCGGCAAATATAAACAATATACATCCATTTTATTGTCGACTATGTTTAAAATTATTTCTGTTTTTCCTTTTTTAACAAAGTACTGATGACATTTTTACTTTCTCTATTTTTGTTCTATAAAACATAAATTGATGGAAATAGTTAGAACAGACAGCTTCTATTGGTAAAATGTTGAAAGCAGAAGTTCTTTATAGAATAGCCGTAGATTGGCTCCAACTAGCGTTTGTCTTTCTCGAGGAGCTGACTTATGGAATCTAATATAGGTAAATTGTACTTCACATTTGGCAGACTGCGCATTTTACGCTCCAAAGAGCGGACAATCTAACAATCATCTGAAGCAGTTGTTTCTAAATATGCCTAAGTTTGACAAATCATTACCAAAAGAACTAGCTTCCAAAATTTAAAATTTCACGCCCAGAAAATCAATGCTATGTTAGCTTAATCTTATATACGTGAACAAGAGTTTTCAATTATGAACCGTAGAAAAAATTATTTCAGAAGTAGACTAACAGAAAAGGATTTAGCCTTGTTCCTTAAAATAAGCACATCTCACTTCGAACCTTAATATAAGGAACTTTTAGAAATGAAATCGCAATTTCCTTCATCCCACTAAATATTTAAATTAAAACTTGTATATCGCTTTTTTTTTCTTTCTTAAATTTTGAAGATCTTACTTGGCCCACCAAACATTTTTTTTCTTGACTTTTGGCCCTCGACCAAAAAAGTTTGCCCATCCCTGGTGTAACCTGTTATGAAAAAATGATACTTTACTTTACTTGTAGCCTTTTTTTAAGACTATGTAAAAAAGCAGCTTCTTTTTTATATTAGGTGTTATTTCATACCAAACTTTGAGTACATTAACATTAATACAAATGGTAAATAAATTAAGAATTTAATATACTTTTTATGACCATTTAAACTGTAGTTGATTTAGACTAAGAAGAAATAATACACTTCTCCATTTGATTACAAAACAAAAAATTATTATTTTAGGCTATAAAGTAGCAGTAACCATGTAAGCATAAACAAATACTGTTAATTCAAATAATAACAAACAATTTAATTCTATTTACTTAAGCTGATTTGAAATGAGATCCACAATCCCTTAAGATGTTCTTTGGTCTCTTTATGTTTCTAAACAAAGAATAAAAAATAAATGCCCTTTTAACATAAAACGATAGTTGTACTGTAAAAAAAATTTCTTCCTTCATGTTTCAGCATTCATACGTAACTTTTTCAGAAAAAAAAAATATATATATATATGCTAGCAACATTTAGACCAATTTAAATTAGATATTCATCCAACACAAAACAATCCTATAAAAAAATTTTAAAAAAAACTTTAATGAAATAAAAATTAGAGTAAATTATTTACACTTTTTAATATTGTCATCAATAAACAAATTTTGTGTATTATAAAATCATATTATGATTGTGAGAAATAGAGACACTTTTTAGAAAAGCCACACAATCTCCGGTACACAAAAAAATCAATTAAAATAGACACGAAAGCCACACATCAATTAAAACGAAAATGTATTCAAATTCATCTGAAAGTAAGATCCAGTCAGTGGTGTTACATCCTTTAGAACTGCTCTTAGAAGATATTAGAGGGTATGTTGTTATTTTGCAGTACAGTCAATGGTGGATACGATGTATTTTAGATGTAAATATAAACTACGAAGAAGTTAAGATACGTTTTCTACAGCCTCATGGACCCTTACTGTCATACTCGTGCCCACGGAAGCCTTTGATATTGAAAGTAAATAAATCACGGATCATTTAGAAGGTTGAAGTACTAACAACAACAGGTTAAGACTTTTTCATACCGTCTGATGAGATAAAAATAATTAACAAAAAAATAGCACTACATTTCATAAAATTTTCCTAACTATTTCATAAAATTTTATAATGCTTATATGTTTAAAAAATTACTAATTCTGTTCATAACATATTGTAACAGAGTTAATAATCATAATTTTATAAATTATTTTCTATGAAATAAATGTTATTCATATCTTGTAACTATTTTACATATCAAAAGGTAAACCATCTTTTAATAAGAAAAATATAATACACTTGCTAAAAATAAAGATGTTATTTTCGATACATTTTAGGAGCCAAAAGTATGGGATAAATATTACTTTTGATATGAATGATCATTGATTTATATATCGGTTTAAGAATTTTAGGCTTTTTACTCAGTTTTCTACGTATATTGTATGAAATATCTTAAAGGGGAAAAAAGTTGTACCGCATACCACTTTCAATTAATAAAAATTTTGGTTTGCAATAATTTATGTTTTTTTTTTTTAAAATTTCAATTTCTATGCTACAAATTTGAAAGGTGTAGAAGAATGTTGCAGTCAATAAAAAATATTTCTTTCGTAATTCTTTGAGATCACATATCACAGGTCAAAGGCCTAATCAGGTTGCTTTGAAAGTTAACCTAGCCTCAGAAAGTCATATAAGGTATCAAATGAAAGGTCTATTGCAATGGTGTTTCAAATCTTTTCTTAAACACCATTTACTTTCTTCTAAAGTAAAAAAAAAAAGTTGCAGTTATTTATATGCATGCAAGTTAGTGGTTTTTTCAATGAAAATTTTATTTTTTCAAGTGTTTATAACTTGGACAAATTTCAAATTAAAAACTGTTCGAATTGTTTACTTTATCATGTGTGCATGTTCAACCAAATTTCATTAAAATAGTAGGGGGGTCAGTTCAAAAGTGATTGATCTGTTGTGGAATGACTCATTATGAAATTTTTCCTTTGCTAATATTTCCTTCTACTTATTATATAAATATAATTCAAACTTTAAAGGATCTTTTTGATCGATAGTTTCTAAATCAAAAAATAAAAAATTTTACTCTTATATGCTTCAAATATAGATTTTTATATATTTATTATTTGATTGTTACAAAATTGTTTTTCTAATAAGGCAGTGGTAAGTTTAAAAAAAGCAACATTTTTATACTAGCCACTTGATGCACATTTGACCTAACTCTTAATACACAGCAGTAAATATGTAATCAAAAATCTAATCTATCATCATAAAAGTAAGTAGTCAACTATTCGAAAATAAATTTCATGTAACATGAATTTTTTTCATTTCCAATATTATTGTTATTTCTACAGAATTTTTATCATTTCAATATTATTGTTTATCATGATGTGCTTAGATTCACAAATATATTATTAATTTTCATTACTTCCAAATATAGAATAATTGATAACCACATAAAAATTTTATCGATAATTTTTAACTCTTGCCATAGTTTTATTAACTAGCCATAATTTTATTTTATTAAAACTGCTCGTTTCAAATTCATTTATAAAATGTTATAAGTAGAAACACTTTTAATGTCGAATAAACATAATATATAAACACTTAAACATCAATTTGAACTTTACTGCAGAATTATTTTTTATGTTACAATTACAATGCTTAATAATTAAGTACAAATGTTAGGAAATATGCATAGGATGATTAGACATTACATGGCATAATTATTCTTTTAATTTAGATCCGAATTTTCTTTTCCTTACAACAGAACGTAAGAAAATTATATAAATATTGCAGCTAAGCTTTTAAAAGAGAATACTTAATTTAAAAGTATTTAAGAGCACCCGTTAACATACTCTTAATATCAAAATGACATAATTTTATTTAAAAACAAATAATAAACATAGCAAAGAAAACATTCATTTTTATTGTTACATTTATAAAAATCGAAAAGTTCGAAAACATTTTCGCCTAATTTCTTTTTTAAACACAAATCTCCTCTTTTCCAGTGTCTGTTTACGAAATAAATGTAAACACAATCCATCAATGAACCAATTGTTTCATCACACCAAGTACGAGATTACGCGAGAACATAGACTGGCGTGCACAAAATTATTGAAATTTTTATTTTAATTCACAATAAACGCGATAACTTCCCAAATTCTTGCAACCATCAGTGATAGTCAACAGCCAATCACAGTGCGAAAAGCCCATTCATCCGACGTTATCATTTCCTTGTTGCCATTCTGTAGTAGAAACTATGGTTTAAAATTAGTTACCAATTCCTTAAAAGATAGAGACCCGTCGAGCGGTAGAACAATGGGCACGTTCCAATATTCGCACCGGTGTAACCGGTTGCACTGGTTTGCCGCACCGACCGTTCCAATATTAAAACCAGTTACACCAGTGCACTGCACCGATCGTTCCAATATTCAAACCAGTGTCACCAGTTACGCACGAAGTGCACCAGGTTTCTAGTCGGTTTGGTCAGTTCGCATGACGTCATTACCCTTATTTGTTTACAAACTTTATTGTACTGCTGTTGAGATCGTCATAATTTTGCTGTATTTTTGAATGGATTTTAATATAAATTTGTTATAAAAACTTGTTTTATCATTGAAAATAAATTTTCTTGTAATAAGTTGAAATATAATAATTATTATTGGAAATGTATTCTGTAGATGAATCGTCTTGATGTTGTTTATAACAATGGATATCATTCATAAACGTTTTATTTCTGATATTAGTATGTTTTTGTTTTCAAGACTAAGAATTCATCTGAATTTTGATACGTGTGGTGATTAGATTTACTTGATAGATTCACATCGAAAGAATTTTGACTTGTGATTTTCAAACATATCGTTTTGTAAATCAAACAACTATCCAAAGCATTGTTAAATTTGTAATAGCGATAGAACTTTAAAATCAGTAAGAGATTTATTGCTTCATATGCATTCATAAACATTTTCGTCCAATGTATATTGTTTTTAAAATAAACAAATCCAATCAATATTTGACTGTTAAATACATTTCTTTTGTGTTATAAATTTTTCTTATATTCTTTCTATATTCCATAACAGACCTGGAACGATGAATATTATCCTAGCTTAATAACAAATTTTGCTTTTAGTTTTTACTGTATTATACATCATATGAGTGTCATTAAAGGGACTGACCTAAGTTGTTAAACTAGGCCTTCAATCTATTATGCTTATAATTAGTATTGTATGTATTTCTATTTCTTTTTTTAATATTAAATCATTTCTGATAACCACAACATAGTAGTAATGATATGGAAATCTATCCTGATCTGTACCTCCTTCAGCACACATGCAAATCAATGTCTTAGATTAATAACAGATGATATTATATAAAAGTTTAGTTTTTGTAAAAGGATCTTAAATAGAGCCCAACGACAAAGGTCATTCATTGGCCTGTGTTATTAGAACTAGACTTTTAATGCCAAAGGTTTTTAACATTTATATTTCTTTCATAATTGTTAACTAAAATAAATTCTGAAAATCACAATATAATAAACATTTTAATATTATATTATGACATTATAATTTTGAACAATATGAAGATTTTATATGTTATTGGTAAATTTTTAATTTAAGCTTTGATTCTGTTTAAAATTTTAAAAAAATCGGCTTCTATTTAAATTTCTTATTAGTTCATTACTTTTTGTTTCAAGATTTCTATTTCTTAATGATAATTATTTTTTAATTCAAGGTATTTATTACGTGATTATTGATCTATACGTAATATAAATATTTATTTTTTATAACACTAACTTGAAAATTTCTGAAACACTTATTAATAACTGTTGTTTTGTATACTTTTTTTTTGAATTATACTACTAAATCTAACTTTTGGCAAAATTTTTTTAAAAAAAGACTGAAATAAGTGAATTATTGACTAGCTTGTGTCATCTTAAACTTTCGGGTTAATATTTGAACTTAGTTTAAAAGTTTGATTTAAAACATTTCTGACAAATACAACTTAATAGTTATGACAGGGAGATTTAACTTTATGTGAAACATCTTTGTATACATCATTGTTTTACACTAGTTGCAAACAATAGTTAAGTTTATCTGAAACGATTTTAAACTTGATGGCAAAGGTTGCTGTCACTATGTGTAATTATATTACTACAAATTTAAATATTTCTGTCCAACATGGAAAATTTTTTATTACAACAATATCTGCAGATTACAATATTAGTGAATTTCTTATTTTTGAATGTAAACAAAAAAAACACTTTAAACTTTATCATTACTAGTTCATTTCTTGTTTTGTTGCAACATTTTTGTTTCTTAATTTTTTTAAAAAATTTAAGTTTTATATATTTTACAATAAAATATATAATATAAAATATATATATATTTTACAATAAAATGATATTGTTGTGTTAAAACATTTTTTTTACTTAAATACTATAATTGTATAGTTGTGATGGAATACTAAAGCTCCCACTTGTAGCAAAATTATAATAATATCTTTCTCTCTTTTTAACACAAACTTATTTCAGGTAAGTATGTTATCTATTTATAAATATTTCTCCCATGTGGCACCATGGTATTTCTCTATATATTAGCAACACTGTTTAGTGTTTCAAAGTAAATTTTAAACAGCATAAGTGCTTCACAGTAGAATTCAAGAAAAGTGACTTGACAACTATTTTCTTTCTATTGCTAATATTATTAATGCTAATATAGAATTTCAAATAACTGGTAAAATAAAAAAAAGAATTCAACAAGTAGCTTTTCATACCGAAATGTTAACTATATAAAAACTTGCAGTGCCTACATCGCCAAGCTACCACAGCACCTCCACATACCAGGCTAGTGATTCTCAACCTTTTTTTTGTTGCGGCACACTTATAACGATTTCGAAATTTGACGGCTCACAATGAAAAAAATTAGATTAAAAGTTGTTTAATTGCCTATTTTACTCTGTGTTAAATAGTTTGTGATAATAATTTTGAATGTGAAATAAAATATTATGTGCTACAAAATCACATTTATTAAGGGATTAATTATTTCTTTCGACCAATTTTTTATTATTTAGTAACAGATTTTTATTTTTTTGCTAGTTATTAATTGTTTGCTTGTTTTCTATAGTTATTAACTGTTATTTTTTTGTGGTTTCTTGTGAACTAGTTTTTTTGCTAATTGTTAACTTAATATTTGTTGGTAATCCTTTGTTAATTTTTTTTATATGTTTGTTTTTTTAATTATCCTTTGTTAATTTGTTTATTAATTGCATAGCTTACTTTAATGATTAGCTCTTACTACATTTTTTAAAATCACGTGTCATTTACAATTTAAACACTTCCATCTTATTTTAAGATTGTCAGAGACAATATAATCACCGACAAAGATGATCACACGGTTAAAGCGTGGAAAAATTATAAAAAGTATATATATACACTTTTCTTAAATTTAAACTTTAGTCATAATAAAAAAAAAGCATTATAATTTTTATTGTATCATTTCTAATATTAGGCGGCACATTTTAAGAATTTGGCGGCTCACAAAACTGCCGCGGCACAGTGGTTGAGAATCTCTGTACCAGGCAGTGGATGCTCAGACTTTAAACCGAATGGCCCTTTTTTTTCTCCTCGTAATTAATCAAATTTGTTTGTCCATGTGCTATTTGTAAATTAATAAAAATATTTGGCACTAAGCTTTACAGTTAGTTATGCATTAAGTATTTATTTAGAGTCATCTTGTAATTTTATAGAAATAAACACCATAAATAAAATATGGTTTTATAATATGTAATTAAGTTTGGTAAAGTTTAATAATTTTTTCATGATACCTTAGAGCATGGCCTAAAATTAATTTATTCACTTAAACCCGCTTTTCAGTTAAGTATTTTTTATAATTTGTGTGTGAGTAATTTTGAAAACCAGAATTTTCAGAAAATCGTTATCTTGTGAATGGGAAAATTGAAGTGAAATATATAAATACTATATATTTTGGTTTTACCATACAGTAATCTAATTTTTTCCTCTGTGTTAACTATTTTGCTAAAATTGTGATCAAAGTACTTTCAACTGGGGCAACAGCTAAAAGGTGAAAAAAATTTGGTTAATATATTTTTTAAAACTAATTATGCTGTTAGGATTGGAGGTGGGTTTGAAGTATTAAAATATTTAAATACTGATGTGCTCTGCATTCGACTTGATTACCGTTAAAGTTTATATATTGTACAAGATAATTTTGAAAGGTGACATAGCTTCTCGCCAAAGGTGGCTAGTATAAAAATATCTTACAATATGTTCACTAATAAAAATTACCTAACTTCTTTTTTTTTTTTTTTTAAACTGCAGCTAAGAAAGAAATCTCACAACTGGATTTTGATCTTTTTAGTGATATCTAACATACGGTTATTTTTAATTTCTGTTAGAGGAACTGAGGAAGTTTCACTTTAAAATTTCTTCATGTAAACAAATTAGCTTTCGTGAAAAATTTCACTATGAAAATATATTCATTACACAGTTGAAGTCAATTTGCTCATAAACATTGCACCACATACCATCTCTATCAAAATAGAAGCTGTGTTAATTTTTCTGAATTCTGGCAATCAAATTTTAAACTTATTTTGACTGTTTGTCATTGACATTTAAGCTTACAATGAGAAACATTTCAAAGATGCCATCTCATGTATTTGAAATGCTATCAAATTTACATTTTAAAAGATCTTATTAAATTAAGATAAAGTTTCTCTCTTGAGAAAATTCATTATGAAAGTAAGTTTATTATATATTTAAAATCAATTAATTATGCTATTTACATGAAAAATTAAGCTTAAAGCAAGCTAAATATTTTTTTTTTAAATTTAAAAAATCAAAACTCACTCTGGGCAAGGAGGAAAAGAATAGTGTATAGCGATTAATTTTTCGAAAATATGATTTCCAAAATATTTCAAAGAAAAACAATCAAAATTGTACTAAGCAGATTTTTATTTTTCTCTTTAATTTTGTTAAATATTTGCATTTTAAAATAAACATTTAAATAGGAAAAATATGCAATAAGAAACAGAAGTTTTACTTTCTATCAACTAAACTTAAAAAATAAATAAGATAAACTGAAACTAATCATGATATTTTGCTTTATTATATGAAACAGCTTTACAAGTCTAGAAATATATATTCTTTAACAAGTAATGCAAAAATAGAATGGTCAAGAAATAAATACAATAGAACAAAAAATGAATTTGTTATCACTAATATATTTTTCTCAAAGATTCCGAAAGAGGAGAGTGTCTGCTTCTGGTTGCTAATGGCAACCAGAACTGACCTAACCGCACCGATCGTTCCTAAATTACGGTGTGAACTGAGATCACGTGACTAGTTCGCTTTCGTGTAACCAGTGTCACCGGTGCGAATATTGGAACGCAACCTTTAACATTTAAAGAGGACCAATGTCGACCTGTGATTCGTTTACGCATGTGCGTGCTCAAAATTCTAAGTGCAGTGAGAACGGTACGCGCAATAACCAAACAGTATGAACGTACCTTGTAAAATGGTTTTCTATCATTTCTTTTTTTTTTCACTTAATGAACGAAAAACTGAATAAACTGAGTGAGAGGTTTTAAATAAATGCACACTGTTAATCATTTTTATGTTGCATTAATAGAATGTTTTGCCAGAAATGATTTAGTATCTATACTTGAAAAGCATTTTTACACTAAAAGTTGAGGAAAATAAATTAATAAAACATTTTTCCATATGTATTCATTTTTCTTTTGAAATCAAACTAATCGAAATGGATTGTGCTCTTGGTGCAATTGACGTCATCAATGCCTATTGCAATATGTTGCCATTTCGCTTTTCTTTTTACTTTCTTTTTCACGTAAACTGGGATAAATTCTGCTCATGGCGTTCAGGTGAAGAGATGCTGAATGTTTTGGAACAGTAATCAAATATTAAGCTTCAACTGTTTAATAAAATTGTGCCCACTTCATGGGTAATAATATCTTTTAATTAATATATTAGGTTTTGACTCCCTTTTTAATGCTTTCAAATTCCCGATCAAGTTGGTAATTACGCTTTTGATAGTTTGAGTTTCAGCAAAACATCCTGAAAACAAATCAAAACATCACCGATCGATCTAGTTATAAACAGTAAAAATAATGTTTTAAATGTTCTTTTTATTTGATTTTTCTAGAAAGATCAACCAATAGAGTTTGTCTGGAGATGTTTCTGTTTTATATATATTTTAAGCAATAGCAAATAATCCTAATTTTATCAAAAGAAGAAAATATTTAACATCCTAATTTAATTTACGAAATATTTTTTAACCTTTTATTTTAGTTAATAAGCAAGTATTTCCTTATCGATATTGTATTGATGTAACAACTGCTGTTTGTAAATTTTATTTGTTGGAAGATATTTTATATTCACATTTTTAATATATTTCTTTAAAATTTTTTTTCCACTTTCCAGTTATAAACAGCTTATTTAATATTGCAATCGTTTGATTTAAGCTAATGCCATCGTTGTTTTTCTTTTATATACAATGTAATAAGCATTTTTTTATAATTTGTCTGATTCCTAAATGCAATTATTTTTTTTTATGATAGTGTTTTCAGATCGATTGGATATATTTTTTTTATCCTTCATGAAACATGTAGGTGCGATTTATTGATATAAAAATCTTACACTTAAATAATCTTATAAATAGGATTAATATTTGTTATTATGTATCTGTTAATCAAATCATAAATCTTGTGTCAACAAATTTGAATATCGACCCTAAATAAAAATTCTTGCTAAAATTAAATTTTATTTTTAAACATACATTGCTTTGAAGGTAAGGTTGATAGATGATAGTGTAATTTATAATGGAAAGATTAAATTAAAATGTGGATGTTTTACAATTACATACAAATAATTTCTAATCAATTAAAGTACTTATCGATTCTCAAACTTTTTTTGAATAAAAAATTTATTGATGCATACTCTATCTGAACATATTGTAAATATGATATTTATTTTAATACTTAGTGTTTCAATTATGGTTTTGCCATTGTTGATATAGATTTTCATGTGGCTTTAAATATCACATTACACAATTTGGTTCACACATTTTAATTTCTAATTTTTTATGCAATGACTATCGGTTTATTTGGCAGTTATTGCTATTGTTTTTAACATCTATTTTTAACATGATTTTATTTAATACAAAAACTGAATCTCGAAACAAAACATGTATTTAGTAACCTCTTTTTGAAGAGTGATTTTGTCCTTGATAATTTTTTTTTGGTACTTAGTGTATTCCGCATTTTTTAATGTGATAACATATAAAATGCAAGACTGCCCCTATAAAATGCAAGAATATCGCTCATGATATTAGAATAACATATTCAATTAAAAAAATAAGCGCAACTCTTTTATTACTTTAAATTAGTAACATAGTGTATATTTGTTATTATTAAAAGTACTATCTTGCAGAAAGATATTAGTGCTAAAGAGGTTTTTCGCAGAAATCCCGAAAAAATTCTGCCATAGGGTAGAGTACAATTTATGTTTTGTCCTGTATTTTCTTTACATTTTATTTTCTGTTTTTTGCTTGATATGTTTTATTTCATTTATATTTTTTACTTAATGTGTTATATATAAATACAGTCAATTCGCTATAACTCGAAGTACGATAACTTGAATATTACTATAACTCGATTTTTTTATGAGGTCCCGACCCTTTTATCTTCAATTTCATGTTAGTTATTTTCGATTACTCGAATTTTACTCCCTTTAACTCGATTTTGTTTGGATCTTTCAAAGCAAGAAAAAAAACCTAGGAGCTGATATCTTGCCCCTTCCTTTGCAACACACACACAATGTCTTTCGCACTCTTCATGGAGAAGCTAAAGCTGTCCCTCTTGAAGTATGTGAACAGTGGTTAAATGAAACGTTACCAAATTTACTTCAAGGATACAGTGAAAATGATGTTTTCAATATTGATGAAATGGGTTTATTTTTTAAACGTCTTCCAAATAAGACTATGATGTTTAAGGATGAAAACTGCTCAAGGGGTAAAATGAGCAAGGAACGTTTGACTGTCCTAGTTGGAGGAAATGCGTCTGGGACAGAGAATTTGCCCTTACTTGTTATCGGAAAAAACCGAAATCCCCGATGTTTCAAGAATGTAAATACGTATCCTTTGGATTACAAGTCTAGCAAAAAGTTTTGGATGACATCAGTTTTATTTGAAGACTATGTAGAAAAATTGGATCAGAAATTCTTCGCCAAAAAAAGAAAAGTGATACTTTTTATGGATAAATGCACAGCACATAGTGATCTACCTAATTTGAAAGCAGTAAACTTGCAGTTTCTCCCACCAAACACAACAGCAAAATTGTAGCCGATGGACCAGGGTATCATAAAGTGCTTCAAACAGTCTTATCGTAAATGGCTTGTCAGAAAAATTATCTTAAATATTGTAAGCAATTAGAAGATTTGTAATTAATAAGCATTAATTAAATAATCCAACAATATTTTGAAAGTCCAAAGCCGAAACTAATGGTAAGTCGAACTTCCGATATGTCGAAGTTTTTCGTCAGCCTTATCAGATTCGAGTTATCGCAAATCCACTGTATATATATATTTTTTGTGTTCCTCACTATCCACACTATTGTGTTGATATATTTTACTTTGCTACATTGATACAATATTAGAGCGCTCCTTTTTGGGGATATAATCGTGTGAGTTGTTGATAGTTATTTTAAATTTAATTTCTTTAAATTAAAAATATTCTTAGAATACTTTTGAACATTTGTATTAATTTTTTTTAGTTTCTTCTATTTCACCCAGCTTCTTCAACCATTTTGTGCTGTTTTTCCAATGTTCTGACAGAAATAGGTTTCTTTCATATGAAATGCTAACCTTTCTTTAAATTGTGTTTTTTCTCTGTATGTATATACAGTACAGAACCCGTTATCCGGAAATCAGAAAACCGAAAAACCAAAAAACCGGAATGAAATTCAATAAATCGCCCGCAATTAAAAAAACATTTTTTTTTTCCTCATAAGATTTTAGGATTTTTCTTTCTTTTTTTAAAGATGTTTACCTTATCATCATTTCAGAAATAATCATTAGTGCATTACCTCATCGTTTTTTCTTATTTTTAAGATTATTTCCAAATATATATATTTTTTTTAGTTGGATTTAACACTAAAAAAAAGGCTTTTTGTAGCAATTCAGAAAACCGGAAAAATCAGTTATCCGAAATAGCGATAGTCCCGATCGTTCCGGATAATCGGTTCTCTACTGTATATGTGAGATTGCCAGATATGTGGGTACTATTACCTTCTTTCCTAATTCATCTGCGTGATGAAATAGAAAACATGGTTTTCAAATTTTTTTTCTTTTAAAAATTAATTGAAAAAAAAAATGAATATTTTAATATTAGTTTTTTTAAAAAAATGAACAATTTCACTTTTTAACAATTTCACTAATACTTGTTTGATATTGCTTCATGCTAAATTTTATTCTTTTAGTGAAACCATTCTATTTAATCTACAATGTAACTTTTACAATTCGATCTGTGAATTCTTGTGTGCAACTTGAGGAATGCGAAGAAGATAAGTGCTGATGAACTTCTGTTGTATATTTCCACCATGAGCAAACTGCCCTCTGTATTTTACACCGTTGAAGTGGGTGATACGAAATTTACAATCCTAAAGCGTTACCAGAATCTGAAACCCATAGGATCTGGTGCGCAAGGGATTGTATGGTGGGTATTTTTAAACCTTCCATTCTATAAATCCTTTATTTATTTTTTTTTATTTTTAAGTAAAATAATTTTTAAATAACATTTTTTATATAATTTGACATAGGTTTCAAATAAAGTAAGGAAAAAAACAACTTGAATGTTAAATAGTTAGAGAAAGCTCCTGAAAATAGAGTAAAACTTTGAATTTTAAAAATTTAAAAGACTTCTTTCACACTTACTTTGACTGTTTCATAACCCTTGTTAAAGAATTTCTAAACTACAACATATTAATCTGATTGGTAGTCACCAGTATTTCAGCAAACACTATGAAATTGAGATTACAATTACTTTTTTATTTGTTAACAATTTGGTTTTTTGTTTATTTTGGTCATAAAAGGTGAGTTTAGGACAGCAAAACTATCGGGTTGTTCAATAATTAATGTCGTTTTTTTCTCATAGATGACTTGAATGGCATATTTAATGTAGTAGTGATTGCGTAGCTTATTATTATTGTATACTATTTTAAAGATTTGACTTTAGACTTTCTTTAGTCAAAACCAGAGCGTCATTAGCAAGCAACAAGTTGGTTAAAAATTTAGTTGAAAATGGACACTCAAAGAGAGCATTATCAACATATTTTATTGTTTTACTTCCGAAAGGGCAAAAATGCGGTGCAAGCTCGGAAAAAATTGTGTGAAGTTTATGGTGAGGACTGCCTTACTGAACGCCTGTGTCAGCGTTGGTTTGCTCGCTTTCGTGCTGGAAATTTTAATGTGAAAAATGCACCACATACTGGCCGTCCAACCACTACTGATGACAATAAAATAAAGGGGTTAATCGAAGCTAACCGGCGTACGACAACTTGAGAGATAGCAGAAAAGCTCGACATATCGAATTCAACCATTTACTTGCATTTACAACAGCTTGGTTACGTAAAAAAACTGGATGTTTGGGTTCCTCACGAATTAAGGGAAATCCACCTCACCAAACACATTAACATATGCAAATCTTTGCTGAATCGTAACAAAAACGACCTATTTCTGAAAAGAATCATAATGGGCGATGAAAAATGGGTTGTTTACGATAACGTAGTCCGAAAACGATCATGGACCAAACAAGGTGAACCCCTACAATCGACATCCAAAACCAATATAACCAAAAGAAGATTATGTTTTCTGCGTGGTGGGATTGCAAGGGTATAGTCTACTTTGAGCTGCTTCCAAGGAATCAAACTATTGATTTAAATGTCTACTGTCAACTATCGAAATTGAACGACAAAATCGAAAAAACCCCCATGAACTGACCAATCGCAAAAGGGTTATGTTTCATCATGATAATGCCAGCCCCACACACATCTTTGATAACCCGTCAAAAATTAATGAAGCTGAATTGGGAACTGATGCCACATCCACCCTATAGCCCTGACTTAGCACCATTGGATTACCATTTGTTTCGTTCCCTTCAAAACCATTTGAATGGTAAAACTTTCGATTAAGATCAGGCTATTAAAAATGAGTTGGACCAGTTCTTCGCTTCTAAAAACCGAAGCTTCTTCGAACGTCAAATTTTTCAACTTACCAAAAGGTGGCAAAAGGTAATCCAACAGAATGGTCAATATATCATTGATTAATGTTTGTTGTTAATATAAAAAAATTCAATTCGAAACACATGAAAAAAAATGACATTAATTATCGAACAACTCAATAGATAGATTATGTATTTTTTTTTAATAAGTCCCTTCTTTTCAATTTTTGTATTTGCTTTATTTTTTTTAATTTTAAGTAACACTTTCAATGGAGAACATGGCATTTTATCAATTTTTGTTAAAAACTATGATTACAATTTCCTCAACAACTCTTCTAATATCTTTAACTGATAAAATGAAATAATTATTTAATGATTTTTCCATGTTCTAAAATATATTTTGATGTTTTAATTACAAAACTAGAGTTATCATAAATAAGTGTGTTTTAATGTAATTGATGTTCAAATTTTGCAAATCTTATCTGAAATTTCATTGGAATATATTTTCATTACTGTTTTTTTCTCTTACTTTAGTGCTGCTTTTGATACTGTAACGGAACAGAATGTCGCTATAAAAAAACTTAGTCGACCTTTTCAAAATGTTACTCATGCAAAGAGGGCGTATAGAGAATTCAAACTTATGAAATTAGTGAATCATAAAAATGTAAGTAGTTTATATTTATTCAAAAACTCTTCAATATATATTTATATTTTCTTATGTTTTTTTTTTATTGTGTTATACTGTTACCTACTGTGTGTTGCAAATCCTGTTGATTTTTTTTATAAAGTTGGTGCTTTTAGAGCTTATTTCTATCTGCATTCTCATACTGTTAAAAATCAGAGAAAAATTGATATAAAACATAAGTAGCATTTTATTTTACCTTTCCTCATATTTATTATGGTGGAATTATTAAAAAAAAATATATATATATTTATGAATTCATGCATTTAAAATTTTTCTAACAGCATTTATGTGAAAAGCAACAATGTCAGTTTTTTCGTTCAATATTTTTGCCTCACTCCCCCCCTCCCCTTTGTCACTGAGTCCATACTTCACCATACCCTTTATCCTCCTTTGTCACATGATGTTATTTAAACATATGTTAGCAGTTCAGAAATAAATCACATGTTTAAGACCATATTTCAGGATCTTATTTTCAAAGTTTAACTATCTTTTTAATTCCATTTGTGTACATAACAATAATAATGAATTGTGTACTTATTTTGTAGCAAAAGAAAAAAAAATGAAACTAACAAAATAAAATAAGTATAAAGTAAGACTTTAATTATGTGAAAACTTTTATATTTTAGTCATTTTTACCTGTTTTCAATTAATTAAAACTTACACTATTCTTTTATCTTTCTTTCTTTTAAATATGATCATTTCACAATATGTTTTGTTAATCTAAAATATTGCTGAAGCTGTTTAATGTTATCAAATCTTAGTTATACTTTCAAGTAACATTCATACTTTTCAATTTCTAATAATAATTATTTTTGCTTCTCCTTCGTGAAATTTAACTTCAAATCAGCATTATATGTATACTCTTGTGAAAAAGACGTGTCTCTTATTAAATTTGAAAGAAATCACCTGCTTTTGAACAGAAGACATTTGATGTGCAAATTTTTCCTTTGTTGAAATATTACTGAATCAATGGCTAATTTCTTTTCTATCGTAATCTTAAAATATTTAACTTTCATGCATATTTTTTTATTTCTTATTAAGGATTTATATTATTTTAATTGGGAAATTTATATTAGGAAATTGGGACCCACTTAAGGTAAAAAAGGACCCAGAAATTTACAAGTCTGGGTGTCTAGCTGAATCACTGATACTGTTTCACAGATGGCATCCATATACCTGGCATTGTATTTTTTTTCTTCATTATTTAAGGAATAGAAAAAGTAATGGTAGTTTTTTAAAATAATATTTTATTCTTTGTAAACTATAGATCCATTCCACCATTTACGAATGTTGTATTTATAAACTTTAAAAACGTATAACTCAGTTAAAAAAATGGGAGTAGTTCCTATAATTTTTGTTAGAAAAATTCTTAGTGTCATTAACACTCACTCTTATTTTAAAAATTTAAAAAAAAAATTTAATTTCAAAAACTTGTTATAAATGTAACATATTGTGTTACATCCATAATACCAGTTTTTAATTTTTTTTTTAAAACAAAAGTTAAATTAAAGAAAGTTGATAAAAATTAGAGTAAGTTCAGCACTTTTTAATTGACTTAATTAATTTAAATTTGTTAAAACTTCTATATTCATTTATAAATTTTTTATGTGCAGATAATTGGTCTTCTGAATGCATTTACACCTCAAAAAACTATGGAGGAATTTCAAGACGTGTAAGTTTTTTTTCCATTCCCTTTTCCTTAATTATTTTTTTTAAAAAATAGTTTATAGAATGATATGTTTTATAACTCTTGATGACTATTAATAGCTGCACAATTTGGTTGCATCATAATGGCACATTGATTTTTAAATTGTGTAAATGTTACTATCTTCTTTTATATATTTTTTTTATGTATTAAATAAGAAATGTATTAAATATTCAAATTTTGTGCACCTCTCAACCTGCTACTAATTTAAATCATGTTATTTCATTCCACAGTAGAATGTTAAGACTCAGAAATAATTGTTAAATCAATATTTTAATATATTTTTCAAAATTTTGTATTCCCATGCTACTTGTATAAAATTAGTAATACAAAGTACTGCTAATAATATACCAAACTTTTGTATACTCATGCAGTTAAGTATTTAAACCGAGAGGTTCCTAAACTTAACCTAGTCCTAAATCCCTTAAGGGAATTAGAATCATTTTATGCCACCCTTTTCATATGATAACTATGTGGAAAGTAAAAGTTTTAAGCAGTTAATTTTTCTTTCTTTTTTTCTTCTTTCCATTTCTTTCTTTCTTTTTTCCCATTAAGAGCGATTTCTAAGTACGTTAAACAGTGCCGTAACTTCGTTATTCAAGGTACTGGGGCATAAATTTTTGGTGGGGCTTCCTTGGTTTTAACATCAATAACTCATTGTTTTCAAAACAGCCAAAATATTAATTAATTAAATGAAATACCTCAATAAATTTGGCATTTAATATTTTTTACTATCCAATATCATTTAATAATATAATAATTAGTACCAGGCGAATATTATATGCTTAGAACACTAAAATTTATATAAAAATTATCATATTTGCCACCAACAAGACTAAATATATATGTGACTCTTCATTGGTCAACCTGCTATGCAAGTAGACCTTCACTCAAAAATGTTGTTCACCCCTAATCTAACCTAAAAACTACAAAATAAAAAAAATCTTTTTAGTAGTTCCTTCCTTGCAGTTTCTTTTTAACTTAACTGACAGAAAGAATGATTATTAAAACATCTTAATTTTGAAAGAATGCCTTTCCCTTAGGGCGCTTTTTCATTACACGACACGATAACGACAAAACGGATCCGATTGTCGGCGAACGACATAGGGTCAAGTAAAATACATGGTCAGCAACGGAGCGCTTTTTCACTCACCGATACGATAACGATTATGTCGTATCCGACAAGACGATATCGTTAGTCGGAATCAAATGTCGGTTTGGTAAGCAAATTTCTCCTCAAATCGTGGCGATTTTATTAGTTGTTGTGTATCTTTCCTGTTTTATCTCCTCTTTTAATATCATTATTTTATTCTTTTAATCAATTTTAATATTTTATTAGATCATGTCAAATGTAAAATTCGAAAATAAAAGTTTTATATAATTTATTCTCATGTCTGGTTATAAATTTTTAATTTCATGAAGTTGTATTTTTTACATTATAATAAGGTTGAAAGACGTAAACAATCATAAAAGTTTCATTGAAATTTTTTATAAATTCATTATATGCTTTAATGAAGGGATGGTATTTTTTATAATAGTAATGGTTTGATAAAAAGGCAAATAAAGACCCTGATGTATTTCAAACAGAACTCGATCTAACTACTGGTTTCTGCTTGATTGAATAATATAAAGTCTGTTCCCTGATTCAACTGAAACATGATAGAACGGCTTCATAAGATAAATTTGATAAAACTCATTTAAAAAATCATCTAAAAAGATTATTCTAAATGAAACTAATATTTTAATTCGATTTGAAAAAAAACGTTAATACTTGAAAACATTTAAAGAATTTAAGTAATGTTAAGTGATTACAGACATAATTTTAAGTGTAGATTGGCGGCACTTAAAAACCGCCAAATCTGTAGCTGCTGTGGCGTTAATACGTAAGTACCATTTCGTGCACCCAAAAACGTTTCTGCACTGCTAGCTTTTTTCTTCTAAAATAAAGTAAGAAGTTTGAGACGACGATTATCATCCGGCATATTTAAAGTTTGCAGAAAAAAATCACAGCAGAACACAAGCAACTGCTCACTTGTTGAGTCTTAGTGTCAACTAAATTAAATGAACGCCAATTTACGATACTACCAATAATTTTATCAAAAAAATAGCATATTTTATTTCTTAAACATTTTAGAACACAACAACATTTATTATGTATCTAACTCCGTTGCCAAGACGAATTCAAAACTAAAACTTATAATTTTTCAAAACACGTTCAAATAAATTATTTAAATTTTATGTCTCTACACACTCAAGCTCAAAACATTGAATGAACAAGAATTTCTACTTCTCGGACTAACGATATCGGACAAGTGAAAAAACAATTGCTTAAACGATCCGGCAACGACATTGTCGTTCACAAATTTGTCGTTCGATTTTGTCGGTATCGTGTCGTGTAATGAAAAAGCGCCCTTATTTGGGTGTCCCCTAGACTGCCCTGGCGTAGTTTTGGCCCTGGTGTGGACCAAAATACTGTGACATTAATAGTTAATAATTTTATGCTTCCTCTGATTGGGGAGTGAAATTTATTATTACTTTTTTAAGAGTGTACTTAAAAATTTCTCAATGTTTATAATAATTACTGTTTTTATAGTTATCTTGTTATGGAACTGATGGATGCCAATTTGTGCCAAGTTATACAAATGGATCTAGATCATGAAAGAATGTCTTATTTGCTCTATCAAATGCTTTGTGGAATCAAACATCTACATTCAGCTGGAATTATACACAGAGTGAGAATTTTACTTTATTCTAAAGGAAAATTAATATTGATTTTGTTTTTTGATAAATGGATAGCATTAAGGATGCCACAAATCAAAAAAAAGGCTCCTCAAGTGTATGAATTTTAGTAAAGAAAGAAAAAAACATGTCTGCAGAAATAGTTTCTAATTGCCACCCTCTTCAAATAGACCACTCAGCAACGCAAACATTTATTTCACTAATTGTCTAGGCAGAATTTATTTTTAAATGGCATTTTGCACCTGAATTGTATTTTTTTTAACAGGCAGGAGATTCTTCCGACTTTTAGCCGACTTTCTAAACTTTAGAGCAATTCTTAAGATTTCTGTAATATTTTGCTGTTTTACTTTATTATTATTTTATGCTTTATAATCACCTTTTACATATAAAGCTTAAATGGTAATCATAAATAGTTTTATTTTGGCAATAAAGGTAATTGTGATGATATAGTGGACACTTAAGAAATGAAGTTTCATTACCCTATATCCTATGGTAAGTTAGATTTTTATCGCCTCCACTGTGTTTGTTAATTGAATTTTGGAAGAGCCTGTGTAGCTTAGAACACTGTTATCTTTGGATAAACGAAATTTATAATTAGCTGTAAAGCTATTTCAATCTGCCTTAAAAGTTCTCAAGATATAGCAAAATATGCAAAAAGTAAAATTATTATTACGAGGTCAAAACTTAGGAGCACTCTCCTGACCAAACTATTGGGACCCATATGTCCCAGATTTCATCTACTTATATTTTTGGGGACATAAGTCTGAAACCGTTGAAAAAAAGGTATGTTTAATGTTAATCAAACACAAAAGTATGTTTTTGTGTCTGATTTCGTAACTTAAAATATCGTGAGCACTTATTAATTAGCATATTTGAAGTCACCCTCTCGAACCATTAAGATTCAGTTCTAGAGCATGAAGACCTGATCATTAGTTGAAAAGTTATTCAGTGTGGTCAGTTTTTTATTTTGCGCACTGTACATAAAATCTCCTTCCTCGTAATCTTTAAGATCCAGTATTTAATTTTTTTAAGGCTGGAATAGGGATTCAGCATAGAAAATTGCATCAGAAACGATATAGCACTTGTCTAGACAGCAACAAAGTTTTGTCTTCTCAGTAAAGAATACAGCTCCCCTAAAGGCAGCATAAAGTTTAGTTTTTGCAAACATATAACATAAAGAACATTTCCTGAAAATTTCAACATCATTAAGAATACCAGAAAAATTGTGTTTTAAGCAAAAGAAAATAAGGTTCAAACTTCTTCCGAAAGGCAGGAAGAAACTGGATAAAATATATATTAATGCTTAGTATGACCAATATAAAATTGCTAAAAAAAGTATTATAAAATATTTAAAGTTTAAACTAACAAACTTTTAATATTTTGCAAAAAATGTAATTTTTTTCGCATTAGACGTTTTTAAGAAATAACTGTTTTCATATTTATTTTGATTTCATACTGTATCTGTAAAATCTATATAACTACTAATACAATAATTTCTTTTTAAATTCTATTTCTGTTTTCTTTGTTTTTCTAAACTACAAAAATAGACGTAAAATTTTCTAAATAAATTAATTTAAAATTAATACTTATCTAGGTAAATTATGTATATTTATGTTATCTTAATTTTGCTGCTTACTATGTTGTTAAAAATATTAATGCCTCTTTAATCATTAGACTCAGATGTAAATATTTATGGTTACAAGCTAAATTGTGATAACTAATACAAATATTATCTTACAAAAATTACTTTAAGTTTTTCCCATAGCTGGTTAAATTTGTACTTTTGAATATCAACGAATGTCCTCTGTGTGTTTGAAAGTCCCGAAATAGTGTTTCATCAACCATTTTTTTTATTTGTTATTTTATTAACTGTTTTGTTCTTTGTTAGCTCTGAGTCTTTGTCTTTCTTATGAATTATATTTTCTAATTGAGCTCTATTTTTGAATTTAGGATTTGAAGCCGAGCAATATTGTAGTGAAAGCAGATTGCACCCTTAAGATTCTTGATTTTGGTTTAGCTAGAACAGCTGGAACCACTTTCATGATGACGCCCTATGTTGTGACCAGGTATTACAGAGCTCCTGAAGTCATTTTGGGAATGGGTTATAAGGAAAATGGTAAGTCTCACCAAACCTAATGACCTAAATTTGTGCAAATGTAGAATAACAAAGTTTCTGACTCTTGCTGCACTCCTGTACAGCCATATTGCTGTTCTTCATGACGACCCTATCTTTTTCTCAGTGGTCAGAAGTAACGTGCTGCGAGTAATAAAATTACATAGTTCGTAGTGCAATGCTTTATTTTTTTAAAAAAGAAAATAGTGTTAAAAAATCAGAACCAGAAGACTTAACATTTATTTAAAAAATCTCTTAACTTTTCACTTTTATGAAAATATCTTTATAAATAAAATGGTTCATGCTCCAAATTTTTGTAGTTGATGAGGAGTTTGTCGAGTCAGTCGTCAAATCTCTAAATTTCAAGAAAACTATTTTATGACAATTTTTAACAACAATCAGAAAAGATTGAATTAAGATAATTTAGGTGACTAAAATTCTGGTTCAAAAATGCAGGAACAGTCAGTCCATATTGGGTTAACTGTTTTAGCAGAGTATGAGGTTATTTTCAGTGATATTTTTTCTTTTAGTTAGTTCTATAAGTTATTTTTTATTTTGTTTTAAATCACCCTATAAAAAGGCAAAAAGTAAAAAAAAAACCAATCAAAACAATTACCATCTCTTCTATTGTGACTGTTTAATTGGTTAATTCTATGGAGATAATCCTGACCAATTACCCTACAGATGAATGGCTCTATATTTACGCGGTAGTTCTGTGACAAAAAACTCAACAGGGGTGTTAATATTGTGAAAAACTTCTTGAGGAAGCTTTTCCTGTGGACTCTAATGTCATTGAGGCCATAAAGTGGGGAAAATTGTTTTTCCATGCAATATCCGTGTGGAAAAGTAGTTTTCCTTGCAAAAATGGATACAAATTTCTTTCTTTTTTGAACTTTTGACAACTTTCATTCATCGGCAGCCCAGTTACAAGAAGGCTGATATGGCTTCTGTCCCTACGCCGGATAAAAATTTTCATGCATTAGAACTAAAAAAACATAATAAAATAAAGTTTAATTTTAATCTATCTATATGCATTTAAATGATTACAATTTAAGGAAAGAAGTTATGTGTGTACAAGATTATTATTATTATTTTTTTGTATTAATAAATAACGTTTTTCTCTCCCATTAGCTTTTTTTATTAATAATAATAAAATTATTTTATATTTCTAGGAGACTTTTGTCTAAAAATTTTAGTATATCTTTATTTGTATTTGTACTAAAATTTTAGTATATCTTTATTATGTATATTTTTAGTATAATCTTCTTAAAAGAATTATTTGCTTGCTTTTGTCATTAACTTATGAATTTGATATATTTATTTAAATTTATTTTCTAAAATGGCTACTTTTTTGCTGATATTTTTGTTTTTGAGTGACACTTTGTTATTTGTTTCAGTGGATATCTGGTCAGTGGGATGCATTATGGGTGAAATGATTAGAGGCACTGTTTTATTCCCTGGAACTGATCGTATCCTTTTAAATTATTATTATTCTATTAAATCACATTTATTCTATTCATTATTTATTTGTTTTCTTCAATAGTGCATTATCTTTTTATTTTTTAAAAAACTTTACATCATTCGAGCAATAATATTATTTGATATTACTTCGTAAATGTATAATAAAATAACATTGAAATGAGTTATTAGATCAAAGCTAAACAGAGGATTGTATCAGGTGCAATGTTTCTCTTTTAGATGTAATTTTCATGTATCACTGTTGGTTTTCTTGAAGCATAAAATTCGCAAGTTTTATATTTCCCTCTCACTCAGATTTTTTAAAATTTATTTCATGTGTAATATAATATTTGAGCATCTAATTTAGACATTGTCTTGATTCAACAGTTTTTATGTTCTCCTGCATTGAAGGAAATATGTTTTCACATGTTGAGTTTTGGTTCATAAGGCTCAGGATTACTTTAAATTTCTTATATCTATTACCCTTAAAAAGTTATTGTCTTGATTTCTTACCGAAAGATGTAATTTTTAATGAAAGGAACCATTCCGTGACTAAATACCGAATAGTTAGTTAATCAAACCACCTAAATTAGAGTCGAATCCCACTATAATAAACAGGCTAGTTCTAATTTAATCGAAAATTGAACATTTATTCCAAGCAATCAATTTAATTTTATAGTGAAGTATAAAATTTCAATGATGTATAATTTTTAATTTAGTATATTTATCTAAGTATTACTTTTTTTATTATTTTAGAGTAAATTTATGTATAGTTTTTATTAAAATTTTATGTGCCTATAAAAAAATAAGTTGTGTATGCATTAATGCAAAATTGCATTAATTTGAATTTTGTTATTGCTAACTTGTTTCTGTACTTCTGATTTACTGATAGCTGTTTTGGGAAGTTGATGCCTCTGCGTAAATAATCTCGTTTTGAAATGTTCTTTAACCTAATGTTTATAGATATCGATCAGTGGAATAAAATAATTGAGCAGCTTGGGACTCCCTCATCAGAATTCATGAAACGCTTGCAACCGACCGTACGGAATTATGTAGAAAATAGGCCTAAATATGCCGGCTATTCATTTGAAAGACTATTTCCTGATGTTTTATTTCCTGCCGATAGCTCAGAACATAATAGGCTTAAAGGTAGTTGTTACACTTATTGGTATTTACTTTTGAAACTTTTCATTTTCAGTAGTTAGTTTAGATTTTTATTGATGTTTTTGATGAGTTTTCGTGGGAGTCGTGTATGCTTAATCAAATATGTTTTATATATTATAAACATATGTTTTCTTTTTAAGTATGAACTTTGAATTATGATATTGAATTAATTGAAAGAAAGAAATTTCTCATATGAATAATTGACTGGTAACTCACTTAAGCATATTTCGTATACAGGGAAAACCAAATTTTTCAGGAAATTTTAAAATAACCGGGAATCCTGGATGTTTTCAGGAAATTCTTGTAGTCTTAGCAGTACGATATTCACTCGCATTTATACTGGTTGTGTGTGTTTTAGTCCATTATTAGGCATTAAAACTTTTTATGTAATCAGTTTTAAAAAAGGAAATCTTATCTAGTGATTCTATAATTTATTTCCTTATTCTCAATGCTTTTTTAATCAGTGTTTGTTGTAAATAATTTTATTGTTTCCATTTTTCTATTAAACAAGCATTTCTTATAATTTAAATTAAATGTTACAAAAATTAAAATCATGGTAATGTAATTATAAATTTTATAAGTAGAGTTTTTTCGCGTAATATGAATTTTATGGTACGAAAAAATACACAAATTTAGTTGTAAAAGTTAACAATTCTTATCTACGAAAATTGTTGAATGCATAAACGCACGCTTGGATGTATTTTTAAATGCACTCATTTAAACCATGAAAGTCTGCAAAAATCTTCCAAGTGAGTCTCCCTGCTGTATTATATTTGATACCAATGTTTGTTTCTATTTGACAGCAAGCCAAGCTCGGGATTTACTATCAAAAATGCTCGTCATAGACCCGGAAAGGAGGATCTCTGTTGAAGATGCTCTTCTGCACCCTTACATTAATGTATGGTACGAAGAGAGTGAAGTGAATGCTGTGAGTATTATATTTCTTTCATGAAGTATCTTTTTTCTTTTTAATTACGTGTGTCATTCTTTTATCTAGTTAGTTCAGACATTTTTATTAAGATTCGCTTTGGAAAATCAGACTAGTGAAAGAAGAAAGAAAAAGACAATAATAATGATAATAGTCGGAAACAAGTTAAATTTATAAAATAAACAGTTGATAATTGCAACTTAAATTTATAAAATAATCAGTTGATAATATTGATTGGAAATGCAATTTCAGCTTGTAAAATTTAGAAATAACCCACTTGGTTTAACGATTAAATATTTTCAAGTGGGCCCACTCTGAAACTATCCACTGGTTTTTTTTTGTGCAGAGCCCACTTTGGCAAACCCCGAATTTCATTGAGTAAAAGTAAATGTTTATTCTCTGAAGTTTATACAGAACTGCCAACTTTCAAACTTTTTTTGTCTAGTCTGAAGTCCTCAGGTCACCAAAGTATTTTATCAGGCATTTTCCTAATAAATGTATGAATAGTTGAAGCCATGCACAACTTGCACTCAACCCTCAAAACTTTCCTCCAAATCAGGGATTTTGTAGTCAAGGACTATTTAGTTAATCATAAATTTCTACTTGGAGAACCATTTTTGATGTTATGAAATGTCTTATGAACCAAAAAAAGAACCATATTTGATATTTTGAAATATCTGATGAACCAATGAAGTCTCTAAATGTGGCATCTTTGCTGGAAATCTATAATTTTTAATTGAAACTAAATTTAAAAAAGTGAAAACTCAAACTGATTTTTTTTTCAAGCGCATCCCGTTAAAAAAAATATTATATACTTTGTGCTTAACTTAAGCAAAAAAACTTAAGCAAAACAAAACAACAATAAGCATTAATGAAAGTACAGTAATGAACGTACTATAGTTTTGTATCTATAAATAAGAACTTTCTTCTGTGTTTAAAAACCGGATGATAGTAAAGAGACAAATACAAAGTGGTTTAACCCAGCGGCTTAGGAACCCTAAATCATAATTTTTTTTTAGCACTGCCCTGGCTTTATAAATAAAATTCGCCTCCAATTTAAAAGACATTAACTAATAAGACTACCGATTATTTTGTAAGTATTAAATGTGAGGAATGAAATGTTTCCTTTGTTTTATCAGAAATAGTTTAGCTCTAATTTGTATATGTTGTATACATAATGTGAAAATAATGTTACATTAATAATAAGCTGAAAGTGATATTGAAATTAACTGACTTATGGTTTCGTTAAAATGAAAGCTAAAAAGAACTGTTATAAACATTGAGTGCAGTTAGCAAAAAAAAATAAAATAAAATAAATTCTTTATTGTTGAATTTATTATTTTAATTTGAAAACCTCAACAGGAATATGTGTGAAATTTTTTTTTTTATAAATGTGTGTTCTTTTCATAATTTGTTCAATACCTTAATATAAAAAAAATAAATACATATCTATGTAATTAAATTTTGCAATTTCTATTTTTTTCTTTCCTTACTAGCATTTTACTAAAATCCGTGATATTAAATAAATAATGGATTCATACAAATAACTGTAATATTAAATAAATAATAGATTATACTGTTTGGTATGTAATTTCAAAAATCTTTGCTGGTGAAAAAATATTTTGGAGGGAATCTCTGTAACACCTTTTGAAACCATTGCTTTAACCGATAGAGACAGAGAAACAAGTTTGAACAAGATTTAAAGAAAAAAAGAAATAATATAAGAAATACATGTGATGGAACTAAACTGTCCTGGCTTTTTTTAAAATATATATATTTTTGACTTGTAATAAATAACTCAATCGTTTTTATTTCTGTCCTTTGGAACTGAAATGATTTGTTATTACATTTTGATTGATGTTTATTGTTTATTTTACAGCCTGCACCTGGGCCATATGACCATTCTGTTGATGAAAGAGAGCATACTGTTGAGCAGTGGAAAGGTAGGTTAAAAAAATGTTTTTTTTTTGTTTTTATTTTGAAAGGATACAATTAAAGAGTAATACAATTTATTCTTATTCTATTAATATGTCTTTTTATCTAAGAATGGTTGGAGAGGGCATTAATTGAACATAATTTGAGCATTTAAAATTTCTTAAATTGCTCTTAGCATTATCTTATTTTCTTCATGCTGATTTTTCATGCTTTTAGTTTTTTTAAATTTGATCAAAAAAATATAATATCTGCTGAGCTAAGTTTTTAAACAGTCAGGGGTCTACAAAAATTCAAAACCAATTACAGTGAAACCTCACATTGCAGTCGCTTCTGCAAATCGAAAATTTCTTTTTTCAGAGATTTTTCTGACTAAACCATTATGTATCTTCTCTGCAAAGCAGGCACTCCTGCAACAGGGCACGGATAGTTACTTAAGCTCCAAAATGTAATTTTCAATCTCTTTAAAACCATATCTTTTTTATTTAAAAATAAAAACATTCAGCAATGTTATTAATGTTACAAAAGCATAAATATTTTCTTTTTTTTATTTCTGTTAGATTAATTTCTAATTGTGTTGTTCAAAATAAACAATATTCAAACCTCTGTTATATTGCAATTTCTAACAAATGATATATCAAAATATAAAATTTCTTACATCTCCCTGACCGTGAAATTATTTTAAAAAATTATTTGAGATAAAATTTTTTAAAGATCCTTTTAAAAATTTTATTTCTTATTTTTAACAAATCTCCTTTTGTTCAATAATGCTTTGCTGAGCTTTAACCTTAAAAGAAAAAATTGCAATTTTAGAGTATTCCAAACATCAGAATTGCAGTTTCCGAAAATCGGCAAAACACTTTACAATTGGAAAAACTCAGACTGCAGACATCTTCAAAAATCGAAAAACACTAATGTAACCATGGAAGTGAAAATTAATACATGGTTTTTCTGAAAACAAATATCCAGTATCAGGATCAGTGCTAGAGGAAAAGGCTAGATAGGCAGTTTAGAAATAGGGAATTAAATATTTTAAAGCTTATTATGTGGGGTTAGAAAAGTTTTGAAAGAGTCATACGATTTCTTTTAAGTCCATAAGCAAAGAGCTATCGTCTATGGCTGCTGGTTGGAGAAGTTACTTTCCTTATTTAAAAACTATGCTACTATTTGAAAGTTTTTATAACTTTTACATCAAGCATCAATGAGAAATTCAAACACATTTTGATTTTATCATTGAAATTCAAATCTTACCGATTAGGCATTTTGCCATCTTCACATTAAATGTAAAAAGCTTGATTTCAATTTTCTAGTACAGTGCTAATGATTTGTAATTAAAGAATGGTTTTAAATGTTTTGATATTGTAATGATTCTGTTCTTGCAGATTTGAATTTCAAAAATGGCTGATTTTATAATTCAGTGATTTTATTAGTAGAGGTCACTGCATTTTAACATTTAATAAATCAGTTTAATTTTCATTATAACTGTTTAATGCTGTGGTACATAAATTAAACTTTGATGTTGAAAATTTTTTGCATTCGTTTCACTTATTTTTTCTTAAAAGAAGTTATTAATAAAAATAAAAGGAATAATTTTTGAACAGAAAAGTTACATTTGTACTTGCCCACTTTATTTTTTCATAGCACTGTAATCTGTAAAATGTCAGATTATTGAAAGAAAAAAGTAGTATATAATTAATCTTTTTTGAAATTGTATTTTTTAATTTAACAATGAAAAATTCTAAAAACAATAAAATTTCTTTTTATTGTTTTTGAACAAAAGGGAAGATAATCTGATTGTTGTCATATTGTGTCCTGAAGTATTTTTATTGTTTATAGAACTAATATACCATGAAGTATTGGAATATGAGCAGACTCACAATACACTAGGATTAGGCCGTCCAATTACTGCTCACCACAATTCTCAGCCTGGTAATGTTCCTTAATTACTTCTATTTATTATGCATGATATGATTTACATTAACAATGCCTTTGATAATTATTATTTTCTGTAAAATATGTTATTTAATTATCAATTATATACTGGTAAATTTTTTTTAAATCAGAATTTCATGCAAAATTTCTTTCACTGTCTTCCAATTAAAATTCTTTTCACTTAATAATTTATTTTTTTTTAGTTTTATAAGATTTTAAAAATTAAAATAGAGTTTGTATTGAAATTAAGTTTACATTTACAGATAATTTGAAGACTTCCATTCATTTTTTTGTAAGTTTTTATGCATGGAGCATGTTTTGGGGCTTGATTGTTGTGAACAAAAAATGAAACTTAAAATATTTTAGTTAAAAGTACCTTTTAGCTCTCTCAACTGTGAAATATTTTTATACTGAATAATTATTATTATTATTTTTTAAAGAAAGTGTTAAGTTTGACTTATAATTTCAGATTTTCTTGTAATACAAATTAAGAAAGAATTAGTCCCAAAAATCTCTCTTTCTAGAAAGAATTATTGTCATTTTAGTCCAAAGAAATATTGCTAATTATGTCTATAAGTAGTAAACATGTAGTGGCTTTATTATTTCTCTTAAGTGTTGTAGGAGTTCTTGAAATGAATAATTATATAAAACATAATAAATTTTTATTATTCAATCAAAAAGTGAGTGCATAAATTGTGTCTTCAGATGGTGCAATAGATGAAGATTGTCCAGATGAATCTGATCAAGCAGCCTCTAATGGACCTGCAAATCCATATGGTCATCGTAGATAGACACACTTCTTTCCTTTTGTCTTAGTCTATGACTGCCACGCCCACCGTATGTAGGGTTCTGTACAAACTAGTCGCCAGTGGACGATACTCCGTCTTTGATCCTGCCAGAAGCGTCGGCCGTTTGCTAAGACGGACGTTCAATTTCCCAAGTCATTTAGCAAGGACTTTCTTTACTGGAAAACGTGTTATGTCGACACTTAAACAACTTAACTTGTGATGGTTCTGCAAGTCAGAGTACACATTTGTATATTTCGTTATTAGTATAGTCCCTCTAAATAAGCTCTCAATAGTATTTTGACACCTTTAATATTAAGATAAGTATGGAGGTACATTTTGCTTTTTCAACTATTTTGATGACTGGAGAAAATTTTGAAAAATACGATGTCTTTATATTAACACCATTCGTGTAAAACTAATTTTTTACTGCTCTTTAAACAGGGTTGGCATGATTTATATAAATGTTTTTTTTTTAGAATATAATTGGTTTAAATAAACTTTTTTTTTTTTTACGCATTAATTTAAGACAAAAAAAATTTTCCCCGCCAATATAATATATAGGTTTATTTTTAAGATGGAAGTCTTAATTTTATTGATTATGATGGTTTTATCCAGAGAAATATTTAAAACAGTAATGTATTGTAAATTATTATCTGATGTTAAAAATAGAACAATAAGTAAACTGATAAATCTAAATAAAAATGGCAAGAAACTTTGAAATTATATATTCCATTGTCTGTGTATCAAACAATTTGCTTTTAGTAAGCATATTTCAATCTATTAAATCTAAATAGGTATGTATTTAGATTTAATTAATTTAAATACAAGTATTTTTTAAATTTATAAAGTATATTATTAGTGTATCTAAATAATAAATTTAATTAGGTACTATTCATGAGGTGCTGAGCTTGAATAAAAATTATGATTTTATTCAGTGGTTAGTTTGTAGTAATTAAATAATAATTTTAACAATTTTAGTTGAAAACATTAAATTTTTTAGCTGTAACATTTTTTATGAATAATATTAAATAATTATACTTTTTTTAGATGTAAGAGTTATCTTTCTTTGCCTTAGAAAACTAAAAAATTCAAGAAAATATGATGAAAAAAAAAGTTTTTTTTTTTAAACAAAAAGTATGATATTTACCAACCCTGTTTTTGAATAATATGTTTGTTTTAATAAGCATTTGGCATAAAATTGTTTTCTCTTAAAAAGAATTTGTTTTCAATGACTTGTTCTTCAATAAAATCCACCTTTTTAATGTTCCAGTTATTTAAAAAATAATTTTTGTTTAATTTTCTTACTCTCTTTAAACTTTACTTGGTTCTAAAATATAAATTGTCAGTTTTAAAATGGATCAAAATATTGAAAGGGTAGGTGTATCACCCATGTTAAACTTTTGAAAAATTAAAATACTATTGAGTGTTATTGTAGTTTTGAAAACCTTCATCTGACGGGATTTGTATACTAATTGCGAAATACGGTTATGATTTGTAGAAGACATGTCAAAAGAATGATTCGACTGTGGCTGAGTTCAGTGAAAAAAAAAAAAAAAACAAACAGAAAAAAAAAGCTGTATTTGGCTTGTCTTTTTTATATGCATTAATTTAGCAGGTCTAAAGCTAAATGAATGCTGTGTTTTACTTTTGAAAAATATTTATTTTGTTGTGTTTGTTTTCTAAGATGAAGTCAGTATGGTAAGTGTGAAATGTGTGATTCAGTATTGGTTCAAAATACACTATTCATTTAAGAGGAATTAACTAAAACCTGTATTACTCATGACTATTTTTTTTTTAGAAAAATAATTTAAATTTTATCATGATACCTTTTAAAAACGAAAATTATACTGAAGCTTTGCATTGTGTGGCAGCTGACTCCTTTTTTTAAAAAAAAAAATTTTCATTTTAAAAAATTTGTTTTTAACTGCCTGTTTGTAGTCATCAGTAATGTATTGCACTTAAATTGTAATATTGAATGCTTTTTCCCTGAATAATCTCCCTTTCTTTATAATTGCCGTAATTTTACAAATAAAAATTTGTTATTCTGATATTGTTTTATTAGTGTGTACATATGTAATCAGAATATGATTAAAAAAGTTTTTTTATAAGCATTTGTCTCATTATTTAATAGTTGTATATTCTTGATAATACAGCATTAATATTGACAGGGTATCTGCTCACTTGGAAAGTCATGAAAAATCATAAATTTCGGTATTGAACAAGATTAGTCATGAAATGTCATGATTTTAACTATTGTTTTAAAAAAATCATGGAAAGTCATTGATTTAGGTCGCCAAATTGATCTAATTTTTAATATGGAATCCTCCCCAATGTCATGGTGTTCAAATATCTGAATTTCTAACAAAATCCCCACTCGCAGTCGTATTTTATTAAAATATAAAATGTTTTTTCAAAAAATGAAAGAAAAAACATCATTTCTAGAACAAATTATCTTCTAAACTTCTGTGATTTCAAATTTTTGTTTATTTTCTTTATTTTATTAATTTAAAATTCTAACTAAAGCAAGCCAGTCATCGTCGAATTTTTTTAATTCCGAAATGAGAACGGAAAAATCTGGAGTATTTCTTTCCTTTCCGATGAACGAGGAAAGTATCTTTCGAATTCTGCAGAAGAAAAAAAATTATTTGCTTTTTTTTTCCAGCTATTTTATTGCTTCAATTCTTTACTCTATTTTTTAAATTTAAAATCTATGAAGATGCAGAGTATAACAGTTTTGGTTATACCTATCATTTCAATGAATGTTATTATAATGCTTTTCAAATTTATTGTTCTGTTTTTGACGGGAAAAAATAGTAACTTTGTTAAGTCATGAAAAGTTCTTGGAATTAGTCATGAATTTGAAAATCTAAAATGTAGCAGATACCCTGTATTGATGTGTGAATATTTACTAGTTTTTGCTTTTTAAATATTTTTTTGTGAAATCGATGTACAACTTCAAAAAGAGTCTTAAATTAACATTTATAAAACAAATATACGTATTAAATCAAAATTTGGCAAAAGAATTTAGAAAAATTTTAACATGCATATTAAACTTAAAACACATTTATACATTTTTTTAATAGACTAAACAGGTTTAAAATTTTTTTTTTAAAAATAAACATTGGCTGTTTTTCAACGCATTTAGAATATATAATATAAATCAATTATTTCATTTCACACATCAAATGGATGCAGATTTAGCTGGAGAATGATATTTTTTAACTTTCAAATACTATATTGTTAATATATTTTGAAATTTAATTTTTGATTTTCTCAAACCAGTGATTACCTGGCCATTTTGCTCTTTGGGTCAATGAACCAGCCAATTTCCTTGCAAAAGAGAGGTGCTGGTTTACTACAACATCCTAATACAGCCTTCTTCTATTGGAGGATTAAACTGTTTGTAAAAAATAAAAAATATTTACATCTTACAAAACTTCCAGACTCAAAAAGCTCTAAAATCTGAAGTCCTCTTATTCCCAATAAACCAGATGTAGTACAGTTGCTCGTCTACACACCTTGCCACTCATCTGCACAACATTTCCACCAATCCTACTTGTTCATTTAGTACTTCTGAAGAAGTAATGGACAGGGATCATCTGTCCCGTTGTGGGGCACTTTACGGTTCTACACAGACGTCTGAGTAAAGGGAGGCAAGTTCACTTGTATGTTAGACAATGCCTGTTCTTAGTTCTGCTGTTTGAATTCTATTTTTATCTTTCTAATTTTCTGCTTTGCCATTGATAATATATCTATACATAAAACACTAAAAATAAAAAAACTCCTCAAAACAGTAAATTTTTTTTTTTATGCTTGCTTTCCAAATTTCTGAATGGAATAAAATAAAATTATACATCCATAATTTCTGTCTGTGTCTGTAATTTGAACTAATAATATTTTATTTAATACTAAGTTTTTCTTGTATTGACTTCAATTGTAAATTTGTAGAGAAAATTTTGAATTTCATCTTAGTATTAGGCAATGAAAAATACAAAATTTAGGAAATCTCCTTCTTTTGGGGATTCAGAATTATGTTTAGATATTTTTAATTGTATATATGTGTTAATTTTAACAGATTATATTAATGACTTGTGTTCTAATGCATGCAAGGCATTTAATTTTAAAAATTTTTTTGTGCAAAAAATTAAATTAATTATATCTTAAATAGTATGCAAATTTTTTTTGAAAATATGTACAACTTAAAACTGTGGTTTGTAATTTAATAGATAAATTTTCTGATAACAATTATGTCTCAATTATCCTCTGAAACTTAACAAATAAAACCAAAACCCTATGTAGGTACTTGGTTCATTGCTGAAAACAGGTGAGAGCTCTCTTTAATTTCAAAAGTCAGAATAGAATTAACATTCTTAATCAGCAAAAAAATGTAAAAAATTTATTGAAAGTGCATACTAATATTCTGGAAAGCACTATAATGATTACATATAATAAAAATAATTAAATAGAATAGGTATTTTCAAGGAAAAATACAAAAGTAAACATAAATTTAGTTATATTTATTCATTGATATATAATTCCAAAACTTAGATGTAACATTTTCATTATTCTGAATCATCTGTTCTATTGCTTTAGCTTGATCCAATGCAAACCAATACGTTTCAGCCCATTCTTCTAAAAGCCACCTACAAAAGTTAACATAAATTATTATGAAGAAATAGAAGTCTTATAGCAGAACCTAGATAGATCATTTTTTACGGGACTTTAAATAGCGAATAATAGGTATGGGAAAAGGATAAATCCAGGTAAATGTAAAATAAAAACTTGAAAAAGAGTAAAAAGATGGACTTAAAAATGAATAAATTTGCAATAAGTATGAAAAATTTTAAGTGAAATAATTATGTTTTAGTGCAAACAATATATTTTCAACATTAGTTCATATTGCTGTTCATTTCCTGTATTGAATGTTATTCAGAGCTTGTGTGAATGCTGGAAATTTCTCATTTCAAAGGCTTTCCATAAATGTAGACACTGGTTGTGGTTCCATTTCTCTGTCTTCATCGGTATCACTTCAATTTCAGCAATCATTTCTTAAACTGGCAATACAAGTTTAAGCATTTTCTTTTGACATGCATAAATATCAAATGTTTTGTGTGAGGCATTTTCCACTAACTGTAGCAAATCCTCATCTATCCCTTATGTTTTGACGGTTATGAATCCAAAATATATATATATGTTATATAATAATATATAAATATGTTTTCTGAGAAAGTACGCTTTTGTATCTGATTTTGTAACTTAATTAATAATTAGTATATTTGAGGTCACCCCCCAGGAGGCATTAAGATTGACATTTGGTATGTGTAAATCAGATCATTAGAACGAATGTTAGACAAAGTGATATCGTTTTACTGCACTATGTATATACAATGCATGTATGCTCGTACAAACAAAAGCAAGTATATTATATATACATGCATACACAAATACGGATATACATTGAACATACACAAGCACTTGCATAAAAAATATACATTTTGTAAAAATGTACAGTGCGTAAAAAATAATTAAATGGACCATCCTAAATAATTTTGATCTAATGATTGTATCTTCACATTCTGGGACTCAATCTTAAATTTTGAAGGGGTGATTTCAGATATGCTAAATAATTTGCAGACAATATTTCAAGTTATGACCTCAGGTATGAAAATGTACCTTCTCTGAATAAACATGCCTTTTTTTTGACAGATTTGAATTTCTGATGGAATTTCTTCTAAAAATATGGCTTATTTAAAATTCTATTTATCAGAAACTATTCATCCGATTTTGCCATTTTAAAATGATGTAAAAAACTGTATACTTTACAATTCAAATTTTTCAATTATTATTAAACAAAATAATAAAAAATTAAAAATATTTATTAAAATTTATGTTTTGTACTGAATTGTCTTTGGAAAAATGAATTTTATGACGATGTGCAAAATTTTCGATTTGTTTAAAAAGTTTTTGGGATATATCGAAATACACAAAAAGTAAAATTAACATAAAGTGGTCCAAACTTTGGCCTGTTCTCCTGGCCAAACTATAGTGACCATATTTCTGATTGTAGCAACCTTCTATATTTTAAGGGTCAGAAATCCAAATTCGTCAAAAAAAAAAAAAAAAAAGGTTTGTTTATTCAGAAAAAGTATGTTTTGAGTCTGATTTTGTAACTTAAAAATATCATCTGCAGTAATTAATTAGCATATTTTATGCCACCACTTCAAAACTTTTAAGATTGAGCCCTAGTGATTAAACATTTGATCAAAAGTTAATCAGGGTGGGCAATTTTTTCTTTAGTGCACTGAAAATCATCTACATCGTTTCTAAATACATTTTATGCATGCAATATAAGCATGTACAAGTAAGTATAAAATTTATGTATCTAATTATTTACATACGTAAGTATTAGGTAAATACAAATGTAAATTGGTAAAAAATGTATCATTATACAATACAGTATATGTATTACATAATATAATTACATGTTGGTTTTTACTTGCTTTACTTTGCATACAATCATCTTTACTTGCAATTATATATTTAGATTACTTGTAATAACAATTACAAGCAATTGATTACTAAAACTGATTTTTGTAATCACGAATATAGTTCAAACAAAAATTTGTAATCATAATTAAAATTACTTGATTACATTTTTGTCCGAATTTGATATAATTAGAGATCCGAATTATTTGTATCTGCAATTACCTGCAGCGCTTACAAGTAATTGATTACATAACAAGAATTATTTGTAATCAATGTCCAACTCTGGTCTGTCTAGGTTTTTCTCAGAGGTACCTATTTTGCGAAAATTTAGACATAATTTGTGAAAAATTAAAAATTATATTAAAAAATCAACACAAAAATTTTAATTTATCGTTTCTTAAGAGATACAAAAATAAAATTTTAAGAAAAAGTATTTTGTGAAACTACCGTTTTTCCTAAAGTTGAATTTGTGAAACTACCGTTGTATAGCTTGTAGCCACTCCTGGGCAAACATCTACATGTTTTTTTAAAAAAAATTGCATTTGGCACCTTGACGATTGTAGTTAGTGCGACAGATCACGATACAGAAATATCCCCTCTTAAACCCCAAAAGCCTGATTCTAAAATAGAATGGTGCAAACTCGAAGAGTAAAAACTTGAAGTTACCTCTAATTTTTTAAAAATTAATTCAAAGTACGAGAACCAGGCAATTTTACTTATTACATTGCAGTTTTCAGTTTACACCAACAGATATAGATATGGAAAAACCCACAATTAGTTTTAACTTACTGGTCAGTTTTTATTGATTTTTTGATATCTATGTCCAGTGAAGTGTGAGGCTGAGGGCAATTCATATGACTTTTGTTAGCAACAGAATTCTTCTGCAGATCATCTGACCACAATTTATTGCACAAATGACATTCATACCCTCTTAGAAAATCCAATTCATTGGGATCATTGACACCCCATGTTCTTTTTTCCATAGTTTGCTTTAAAAAATTATTTTTTATATCCTTCTTAAAATTTAAACATTCTTCATAGAGGATGTCATTTTCATCAAGCCTCGAAATATGCATTGCAAGATCTTGAGGGTCTTTGAAGTTGTCCACTATGATTGCAGACACAGGACTCGGTAACCAATCCTCAATGGATCGAGATCCCCTGTAGATGGGGACTGATCCGACATGCAGGGCTCTAAAAAACTTTTCTGTAATATAATCCTCACATATAGCATTTTCAAATGCTAAATGAAACTTGTATTTTGATATAAAGTGAAACAAGCTTTCATCATTATGAGTATCTGTGGATAATAGATGAGTTGGAAGATCTTTATTATGCAAACACTCACCATATGAATCAACATCAATAAATTCCATCAATTGTTTAACATAACGATCCCTATCAGAAGGCACATTGCAGTGTGACTGTAAATACAGTACAGGAGCGGTACCGTTTTTACGATATTCATTCTTAATTTCTAATGGAACAGGTTTGCGCATTAAGTAATCTAAGCTTGGCAAATGCTGTGTGGTGAGTGGAAAGTCTGAGTGTCGAGAAAATGTAGCAGTGAAGTTGAAGAGTTTAATACCCGAGGAATGGGAAAATAAGAAATTATTCAATGGTGATTCTTCGTGTAGAAGTGCCCATAGGTGATTTGATTTACGAGGTAAAGGTAAATTGTCCCCTTTGAAGTCAGTTCCATAGAATAAATATGCTACAGGTATTTCATCATTATTATAAGTTCTTTTAAAGCTGGATACACATTTATTACTTTTAGAGCAATGGATTTCTTTTTCTTTTGCTTCATAAGGATATAATAAATCGCTCCACCAAATCACAACTGGAAGATCTTTGGGATTGAATTTTTTAGCAAAAGAAATGGATATCAAATCAAAGATAATACAAAAAACAAGAAATCTCAAATAAAATGAAACAAACATTGTACATCATCATTCATCAAGAGAAATCAAGGTTAATAAAATCATACACAAGAAATGATGACTTCATTATTTGAAAATTTTATGAAACAATAATTATTTTTCTTAGATTTTGGGACGTATAAAGAAATATGTAACAATTAGTTATTTTATGAGACAGTTTTTAATATTTGATTACGCACAGAGTCAAAAATGTCTATTTTATTTAAATACTATCGTAACACTATTATGTACTTCAACATTTCTAAAAGAAATTAAAATTTACTACAAATTATTATTTTCAGCAGTCGAAAAAAAATATTTTTTTGTTAACAATTTAAAGTTATGAAACTAGAAAAATAAAATTCAGTTGTCAAAACTTACAACTTTCTGATTTGCTTTGTTGTTGTTGTGGTTTTCACAATCCGCTGTTACGGTTAAGTCGGGTGATACTTCAGTAATTAAATATAAAATAAATATTCTTTAAATTGTAAACATATTACTTTTACAAGACTCCATAGCTAAATTCAAATTAATAGCAATGTAAATAAATTCTCCTCTTCTATTTTTGAGTCGTGTTAGAATTTTTTTTAATGTACAAATAATCTGAAATCGTAATCTGGCATCCATAATAAGAGCAGACGCACTTCCTGTTCATTTTGGGATTTTGTGTGCGCCAAATGTGGCTTGAAATATCAACCAGAAAGTGAAGTTTTGTTATTGTCTGTGAGTGTTAAGTTTTGTGATGGCTTTAATGCCTCTAAAAAGAATGCCTGAAATAGCTTGGAGTATAACTAACACAACTTTTGGAATATGGCGGCAAAATAGTTCTTTTTGCATGTATCAAGTACGATTTATTATTATTTCTTACTTCTCCGTAGGTGTGGTGAAATCAATATACAAACATAAATATAGATAAAAAAATGAAATATATTTTTCTGTAGGAATGAATTTTTTTAACGAAAAATATTTTAGTTATCATAGATATAAGGAAGTAGTTTCATTTAAAATAATCAAAACAATATATTGTTTTTCCTATCTTTTTTTTTCTTTACCGGTAAGAGAAAATCTCCGGTTGATATTGATGACTGTCAAATCATAGTGACAGCTGAGTAATGAAAACAATCACACGTGGTTTTTTTATTTATTATTTTTTAACAATGACAGCACGACTTCAGAATTCATGGAAAACTTTTAAACAATGTTAAGAGAAAATAACTTCGCTAAGAATAATAATGAAAGTAAATTGGAAATTCAGTCTCTTTGTACAAAGATTTTATATTTTATGACCTTGGATTTTCGAGGATTATGCGTAGCGTTTTAATAATATTTCGCTTATAATGTTACATTCTTAGTTCTTTTTCGCATTTGTTTTTGTATTCGTATAATCAAACAGCGAATTATTACATTAACAGTTTAGGGCGCTTTAAATTAAACCTGTCCTGTTTAAGAAATAAATTTCGATTAAAGAATTGTTTAATTTATTATATTAATATCAATTTTTGAGAGATTGAAATAAAAAAAATTATTATTATCCCCTACATGTTTATTTAGTATCATAAATTTGATTTAATTTTGGATTTCTAGTTGTTTGAAACATTCTTCTTATATGCAATTATTAGTTACAAGTTTTAGACCTTTATTTGTTAAATTTTTGGAAAAATAATGTTTGTTTATATAAATGCCGCAGAATGTTAATTTCAAAAAAGGTTTCATTCAAAATTTTAGCGATATGTGATTGATTTCATGAAATTGAATGTAAATTTTTAATAGATTTTTAATACAATTTAATGAAATTGTTATCGAGTGTTATAATTTCATTAAATTAGAACGTAATTTCGTCACTGTAAATTTATTTTGTCTAATATCATAATTGCTTTCTACTCTTTTTAACCATCTAAAACTACAATTAATTAAGAAAAAAATCCCGCAATTTTGATATTTATATTTATTAATATGTAGATAGTTAAATAAACATACCGAAATCTCTCTCTCTGTATATATATATATAGTATACGACAAATAAATATGAATGTTACTAATATAAATTATATTAATAATAGGAGTATAGTGCAGTCTATGCTCTTTAGTATGACTCTTCCTTTATAAAGACATCCCGTTAAGTCCCGTTTGCTATCTTCTAAATCTAGCACAATTGCTTTCGAACATAGCAAAGTTAGCATTCAATTTAGTAGATTATGGGCGATTATATATATATATATATATATATATATATATATATATATATATATATATATATATATATATATATATATATATATATATATATATATTTGCGAGGATTTCGTGGATCGTTATATTGAACGTCGACAACAATATTCGAAATTCGAAGATAAATTATAATATGGATAATTTATCGTGTCATTTTAAATTAAAAATGAATCTTCAGATTTGATTTAATATTAGTCAGGAGCAAAGCAGCATTGATGTATGATGACCGCATAAGAAAACACTGAAGTTCCTACAAATGATATATAATCAACGAGAACATGCTTAGAATAGGTCTTTGTTCACATGTTTTAAATGTATTTACCTCATGACAAATTGCCTTCTACTCTATCTTTCTACTAGCCAAATGTAGTTTATGGCACCGTTCCTACAGCAGCTTACCTAGATTGCTTTTAACTTCAATTAAAATATTGAGAGTTAGAAACGATTTCATCTAAAATTAACATTTAGTTTCTGAAAAGGTTAATGCTATTAGAGATTTATTAAAATATTGTTAAAAAGTAATAAAATACGTAAATATACAATCTACGGATAATACGAGGCGAAAATAAGGAAGATATAAAGATTTTGGATTCTTGTATTCAAGAATATCTAGACTTCGTTGTAGAGAAAAGGACCAGTATTGTTTATATTTTAATTTTTTACGTCGTTTTTCTGTGAATCAACGCTCACTTCCCAAGTTCCAATTTACGTTTGATAGCCTCTTCCTCTTCCCCATCACCCTGCGGTATAAAATAGCTTTTATTGGTAATAAAAAAGGAAACATATTATACCACAAAATAATATCGGTGGGTAAAATAATCTCACAGTGGACGACTGATTGTAATAGAACATCAAAGCCGAACATCACTGGCTGCAGTCAGTGAGCACTTGGATCAGTCTGCGTAGGGACCGAGGGTGTGCGGTATTGGTCCTCGTTAAACTTTGCTACCGTGAAGTGCTCGACTTCGCGTGCAGGTCGTCGGGCTGCCGAAGCGGGGGTGCCATCCCTTCTGCAGAGGATCAAAATTGCGATGGCATGTCTTCGGATCATCCTCAGGGATGTTTCCCAGACCGTCGCCAATAGCCCATACAACGACAACTACAACAACTGTAGAGGATCAAAATTGTGATGTCATTCTTGACCATCGCCAATAGCCCATTGTCAATTTCTGCAGCTCTAGTAAGACGGAAATAAAGTACTACTACTATTGAAATTTCAAGTTTTGCTTGTCAATGGTATATTTTACACGACAGCATCACTGCAATAAAGGTTTGGTCAAACATACTTTACTGGTTAAAAAGCTTTAAATTTGAAAACGAAACCCCATGTTTTCCGAAAAAAATATGTTTTGTCTTTTATTATTCATTGCTGCTAAGGGGACTATTTTACGTTATTTTAATAGCGAAGAATTTAGTATATTTATTATTTTGTTTTAATGATGTCTTAGGAATTAGCGAAAAATTTCGTTATCAAACTTTGCCCACCTTTTCTTCCTTAAAAAAATATAAGCAATATAGTTTTTCCTGTTTATCTATAATTACTATAAAATATTGAACATAGCCGTGATTGCTCAAGAATAGAGCTCTTGTCTTCCAATGAGGTGAACCGGGTTCGAATCCCAGCGATGGCTGGTCAACACGAATTACGCATCCGGCTTGCACCGACCACAGTGCATGCGTAAAAATATCTTCAGTGGTAGTCGGATCATGGGTTAAAGTTCCCTTCCCGTCAGGCTTACCATGGGAGGTTTTCTTGGTTTCTCTCTCTATGTAACGCAAATGCGGGTTAGTTCCATCAAAAAGTCCTCCCCGAAAGTAAATTTCTCCCACTACTTGATCCAGGAGTTCACTTGTCTTCTGGATTGTGTTTAAAATTACAAGGCTACGGTGTTGAACATTGGTGGTCGTAAACACAAAAAAATTGGGTCGACTGTTAAATGATGGCTCTAAAATAAAATATGTAAGTCTAATAAACTCAAGCATGGGTGGATATTTAATTTTTATCTAAGTTCTTGTTGTTAAAACGTTTAGTGCAACATTAAATAAAAATATGCCTTTCACGGTTTATAAATGCAACCTTGACAGACAGTGCACTTATTTGCTATGAGTTAAGCAATGAATTTCATTTGTAAGGTTTTCCCCCCCCCCATCAAAATGGAAACTTGTTAATGTTAAAAACATACATCAATCGAAAACAGTAAACAATACCATTTTAAAGCAAAAAGTAAATTGTAAAACGAATAAATTTAGATTTAATGGCGCTGTTCATTAAGTAAAAAACAGTATTATCAAGTGAATGAGTATATTTACGTTAAGAAGCTAAAATTATTCGTTTATTTACACGTTTACTAAACATACACACGCTAACTAAAATGTACTTAAAGGCTTGCTAACCAGTATCATTTAACTTTTTTAAGCTTTTTAATGCCATTAAAAACATTTCTTTACTTAATATTGAGCAAAACGAAACTGAACTGATCTTAGTCATAAATGCGAGTACTCAAATCTATAATTTGTGTACGTTTGGGTCGTGTTACATAGGTATTCGTAAACCCAACATTGGGTCGGCTGTTCAGCAACGGTTATAAAAAAATATATATATATAATATTGCGCAAAACAAATTTTTTTTTCAATTATAAAACTTAGAAACAAAATATGTATAATAAGAACTTAGAAAAAAAAATGGACTCTTAAATATTTAATATTTATACAGGATTTAGAATACTCGGTAAGTCTTAAACGAAGTAAGTATCTTTGAGTATGAAAGGCGGTAAGAGCTTTAATCTGGGCTTAAGTGTCCTCGAAAGGATCTTGTTTAAAAAGCTCTTGTAGTAAATTTATACAAGGGCTTCATTTATTCTGTTGTCGTTAACGAGCGAATATTTTATACTCGTTCTTCCAAATGCATTGTCTTAAAGCAAGGTAGTATGATGCATTAGTTTATTGAAATCAGCCATGCGTAGCTCATTTTTGTGGATGGACTGTGCATCTGTTTTCGATTTTTCTACGAATTGCATTCTAAGCATCTTCGTTCTCCTCACGCGAAGCTTTTATTTGCAAGGGGCGAAAAACCCTTATATGTTTACTAATCTCACACCCCTTTATTTGAAAAAACAAAAACAAAAAAAAAAAAAACAAATATCTATTTTTAGCATTAGTTACCCTGTCTTATTTTGACTCTTATCCGTCCTAAATTGTAAATCCAAATCTTACTATTTCATGTGACTCAGTCTAGGCTCAAATTGTGTACTAAAAAGATAAAGACATTTTTAATTTTTTCGCAAATCAAAACAATACGACGCATTGTTACTAAAACCACGTTTATTGGCAGGGCGACTCGGTGGCATAATTCATTATTCAGAAAGAGTTGGAAGGCATGTTTCTCTTTGAAATCGGTTTAACTCTTTAACTGCCTGAAATCAAAATGTTCGGATGCTTTCTGATAAAGTATACTAATAAATTGTCTCAAAATTCGAAGGCTAGAATTTCTTGTTCTTGCCGAATGAATTAAACTTTACATTTCAAATGCTACTTGTAGATTTGTTTAAATTAAATTGGTTGTAGTAATGATGAATTTTGAAATGAAGGAAATTTTAGTTATTCGGTGTTCTTACACAAATATATGTAAGTTCAGGATGGTTAACTCTCTAATAGTTGTCCAATGAAAACCTAGGCAATTTTTTCCCCCTAGTTGATCCAGAAATATAAGCATACGGCAAGTTTGTATGAAAAGGGCATTCTAAATCTAGTTGTAAGGTATTATAAGTGTTTAAACAATCTTGGCAACTATGCTGGAAAAAAAAGAGAAACGTATGTAGAATCTGAAAATAAATTTGCTTCTTGAACATTTTCTTTTATTTGGTTTTAATTTTCAAACGGCCCTTACTTAAAAAACAACCCTCGTATAAGAGTCAGCTTCTACGATACGATATAAAGTAAGAATCATTACTCTAGGTTATATATGCATAATAGTTTTAAAAACAAAACAGGTTTGTTTAACCTTACATATACATAGAGCAGAGTGAATTCGATCAAGGTTTTACAGAATAGAAGCAGATAGAAACTATATATTATGCTATTTGATTCAATTGAAAGATATTTAAAAATTAAAATATAAGTGTCCCTATTAAAAAATTAAAAACATACATACATTTTGTACTCTATTGTGAACAATCTACTGACGATTTTCAAAGTACAACATTATAGGTGTTTTTGAAAGCGAAATTGATTCACGAATGCTGTGAATGCACGTGAGGTCGATTATAGATTTTAAGATTTGACTAAAACATGTCATGCGTATTTGAATGCTCGGTTTGGGGTTAATTTGAAATAAGCTGCTCTTTCACACAATATTTTTCTGTTGTTCAACATGATTTTGAGAGTTATTGCCCCACAGTGAGGAGTTTTGTGGGTAAAAGACGAAGTTCAGATATTCTAACGTACGTTTACTCATACAGAATGCATGTTTTCTTGCTAGACTCCACAAGTTATTGAATGTCTAATAACATATTCATCAACATTAATGTAGTCAAGCCACGAAGATCTTCAATAGAAAATTATTTAGAGTGCTTATTAGTAATCATCAGAATTATTTAAACTTATTACCTACGGGGTTGTTATGGTGAATCTTGTTTTGTCAAACTCGCGATGTCAGAGGAATAATGAGCATAAGTTCTCCTAAGCAGTCATGGGCAGTTTTTTGTGAATCAAAAGACAATTATTTAGAATACTTATTTTGTTTTTCACTTGAACTAAACGTTTGTGTGTTGTGATTAGGTTATTTAACCATCACAATTATTTAAACTTATTGTTACGGTGAATCTTGTTTTTATGAAACTCGTAATGTCAGAAGAATAGTGAACCAAAGTTCTCCTAAGTAGTCATGGGCAGTTTTTTGTGAATCAAAAGACAATTATTTAGAATATTTATTTTGTTTTTCACTTGAACTAAACGTTTTTGTGATGCGATTAGGTTATTTAGCCATCATAATTATTTAAACTTATTGTTATGGTGTATCTTGTTTTATCAAACTCGCTATGTCACAAGAATAGTGAACAAAAATTTTGCTGAAATAGTTTCATTTTGGGCTATTTATAATTTTATTACATATAATTTGAAACTTTCTCTTGCTTCTACGGATAGATCCCTTGTGCCCAGTGGAAATTTTTTTTTTGTCGCCCTTTCATTTTGAATACGTTATTTTAAAGAACTCTGAATAGCTTTAGTTCACATATTTCAATCAAACTGCTCGAGAAGAAAAATACATGCATTAATAATTTTTTAAGGAAAGTTCCTTTTATAAAAGTGATATTTTAAGCCTCCTTAGAAATAGTTTAAAAATTAAGAGTGTCTGTAACGAAATATTTTTTTACTGACTTATTTCTTATAAAAGCTTTTAGTAAGTTTGAATAATCTATTTTATTTTATGAGAAATTGGGATCATTAGTTTGAAAATTCCTTTTCTATGGTAATTTTATTTTTTTCTGTCCATTAGGCATATTTCTTTCTTTCAACCTTAGTTTATTGACAAAATATTCTTTTTGATATAGTATATTTTTTTTTTGGTGGCAGCGTCTTCGTGAGCTCATTATGTCCTGTGTGAAGATGCACTTTTTGGGTTCTCGTATCCCATGTCACCCTGAATATATGACGCTTTTTCTTTCTTTCTTTTTTATTAAATTTTATCTTTTCTCGTTTCTTGCGTAAGTCAAACGTGATCCTGTAAAGAAAGGAGGCTCCATAGTGTCCGGAAGAAAATCTTTGGAATTGCTTGGAGAGGGGGGAAATAACCCCGAAAGAAATATGTAAGTTTTTTGAAAGAAAGAAGGATGGGGTAACGGTGAAATATTTTCTTTTCTACCTAGTTGTAAGCTTGCTGCTCCTATTGAATCTTGTTACACTATATTCTTTATTTTAAATTGCGAAAGAGGGAGAGTATTGGTTGTTTGGCTACAATTTATTCGAATAAAAGTTTACGTTAGTATGCTGACATTTGTAATTTTGACTTCAAAGTGTTTTAAGCGTTGTGTTACTTTTACAGATCCTTCTTTGCTTAACGTGAACGTGAAATGTGGTGACAAAGTCGGCAATCAATGATGATGGAGATAATTATTTAACTTTTGGGGTTGTTGTAAGAATTTTATTGACAACCGCGATTTTAAAAATTAATTGAAAAATGATGAATCTGCGGAAATAATTGTTACATTGGCATTTATTTGTGAAAACTAATACAGCTATTTTCTTTAATATGAATTATCAAAAAGGAAAAAAAAACTTGAATAAATGTAATATACACGTTCTAACTGTGATAAATGGGGCCGGAATAGCCTGGCTGGTTGGGAATTGGGCCCATATCAAAGAGGTCGCGATGTTAAATCTGTCGGTTCACAAAGTCCTCCATTTTCCCATAACAAATCATACCTCTGGGGGGTATTGAATTGGAGGATTGATCGTTCTTTGGTTCAGGTCAAAATTGCGGTTTGTGGGTCCGCTTATAAACGAGTTATGATGTATGTGTGTGTCAGAAGTCGAATTCTTGGTCATAGATAGCACAATTGATGATAATAAGCACGCCCCTTTTGCTTTAATGGCATATGACAACAATAACAACTATAATAAATGCTTTAAAAATAGAAATTTGTATACAAAGTTCTAACGTTTTGAAATAAGAGTAGTTGCTCACAAAATTGATTATCCACATACTTAAACGGAAATGTACTAATTACTTTTTCATAGGGACAGACTCCTTAAAGGAATGTTAGCTCAGAAGGGGCTATTTTTGTAGATTTGCAATTGTTTCTATAGTACTATAGTAGTAGTTTCTATAGCACTAAAAGCTGATGTTTGTCCAGAATAAGTAGAGTTCTCTTTGTGGTGTTAAAAAAAAACTAAAGTAACATAGAAAAAGCACAAATAAGCAATTGCAAAAGACTGGTAGCCGTTTCAGTACTGTGAGGTCCCATTGCTGTTTCTAATGCCACTTTCCAAATGAATTTAAGGCAGAGGGTGCGTTTCTTGTTTTTCAGTGTCACAATCTATGGCCAAGATACGACTTGAGCCACCCACACGTCACAGACCGTTTATGGGGTGGACTCTTTCATACGCCCATTTATTCATCCACAGATCATGGAGGACTTTGTGACCAGGCAGAGTTAACGTGCACCAGTCGCCATTTACTGCACAGGGAGTGTTCATCAGGTGGGGATCGAACTCACGACAACTTTGACATTGGCCCAACGCCCTGCAAGCCAGGCTTTCCGACTCACCAGCAGAGTTGATCACAGAATGATTGTGTCTCGCATCATATAATTATGTCGCACAAAACAGGGTGTTGCATTTTATTTTCAGTTTTTCCACACATGCTAAATACTTACGACAGGTGATGCTCAAAGTGTTTGGCAGACGATACGCTATTCTATGTAGAATTCCGTGTGAAAATGCATTATAAATAAAACGTAGAATGTCATTAGTTGTTTTTTTTTGCACCGCGGGGATAAAAATTAATTTCTAAATAACTTTAGATTCCGGTTTTTCACGTTAAATATGCAAATTAATTAGTGCAGACGAACTCAAACACAGAACAGACGCTTATTTTCTCTCAATAAACATACTTTTTTTTAAAAAGACGGATTTGGATTTCTGACTACCAAAATGTGGAGGAGGGTTAGTCGCAAATCTGAGAAGTAGGACCCCACTATTTTGGTCAGGTGAGCGGTCGAAAATTCGGTTCCCTTAATGTTAATTTTACTTTTTATGTATTTCACTATATCTCAAGGACTTTTTAAAGCGAATAAATTTTTTTTTGCACACAATTATAAAATTCGTTTATCCGAAGATAATTTCACGTAAGAAATAATTTTTCAAAATTACTATTTATTTTTATAATTTTATCTAATAACAGTCCAAACAATTTTGAATCGCGAGATCTTCGGAATTTTATTACATCATTTTAAAGAATGTAGTTTTATATGGCAGCATGCAAAATTTGAAGCCGTGTAAGTGGAGCCGATTAGGTTTCTGAGTTATCAAAATTTAAAAAAAAAAGTCGTACATATAAAATTTGATTTCCCTAAAACTAATCGACCTATTTTGCCGCGTATTTAGTTTTTCTTTTTTTGAACTGTACGTATTACTTCTACCCCTTATAAATATAATATACTTCACAGCTGAAGCGAAGTGCTTGAAATTTCGTTCAAAATTACAGAACCATGAAACAAGCCAGGATGTTGAATCTCGTTTATTTTTTTTCTTCTTCACTTTATTATCGTAATTGAATAAACTTAATAAATCTGCAAGTGAGTTTATGAAATTTATCATATTGCTTCTTTTCTTTCTCCGTGAAAAGCAGCAGATGCGCCGCGAAAACTTCAAGTTTGGGGATCATAAAAGTGTTCTCGTTATTTCGGCGAACAGATAAGACCCAAGTTATGCGCATGCATTAAAAGCTATTTGTGAATTGTTTGCCTACATTTTTGTGAATCGTAAAAGGAAAATATTGCCGAAAACTTGTCAGGTTTTTATTTCTTTTTCCTAAGAGAATAAACGAGGGAGAAACCTGGGAGTGATTTTATTTTCTTTGCAACGAGACAATATAGGCAAAAAGCTGCTATGCTGCCATGGTTGCTTAAATACTTTTTTTTCAATGTTTTCGTTTATTTTAAAATCGTTTTTTTTTTTTAAATATCGAATACTGAAGTTATTTTTCGTAATTCTACAGCCTAGACCAGGCCTGAGTTTTTTTTCACTTCATCGTTGTTACCTTTAATGTCGTGGGAGTGGAGTTCTTCCCAGTTATCTAATGCTATCTGGCTTGTTGAGAACGCCGAATGGTTGTAATCCTCAGATTTAAATAAATGATACTTTATTCGGGTCGATATTACTATGTGTTGTTGCTTATATCGATTATTAAGTGCATGATTGTAAAGTATTCATTAGACGTTATTTTCATGGACGCCACCGAAAAACGAAATTCAGCTAATACTATTCTTAAAAATATTAAAAACAAAATTTTCCGTACAGAAATTATTTTTTTCTAAAGATTTATTATTTATTACCAGGGGTCTCTTTAGAAGAAATTTGGGTCCGTTAACGGACCCTTCTCAAAATATCTTTTCGTAAAAACGGACCCTTCACAAAATGATTTTTCTTTTAATCGGACCCTTCACAAAATTGTTTATCTTCATTATTATTTTGTTAATCGAATAAACCCCTTCCAGGGCCGAAAACAAGAAACATAGATGTAAACGAATTAAGTTTTGTCTTCGGCAGACGATTCATCCATTATTCGTCCGAAATTAACGTTCTGCGTTCAGCAGTATAGGCTAAATACCAAATATTTGTATGCTGCATCCCTAATTTAGAAGCAGCAATTATTGCTTATTTTTTAAAATGTTATTTTTTTAATTATAATTTTACAGTGTTGAGCATAATCTTGTATGTCTTAAAAATTTAAAAACTCCATGAAAAAGTTTTTTTTTGCAATAACGGACCCTATTTGCACAAATTCATAAAAACGGACCCTGGTTGAAAGAATGTGAGTAATTTTTTCACAATTTCACGAAAAACGAACCTTTCACAAAATGTCTGGACAGACCCCTGATTACATATTTGAGTTTTATGTCATTAGTACTTATATTTAAATAAACATTCTATTTCATACTTCGATTAAACTATTATATGAAATGTTCAATTTTATGTTTTAGTGTTGTATGTTTCATTCTATTGTATGTGAACTAAAATTTTAAATTTTGAAAGTTAGCGCGCTATAAGTTATGATATTTCGGGGGAGGAACAAGTTTTTATTCTAAAAGTTTTTTTATTCAAACCTTCTCAAAATTCATTTTTTTTTAAATTTAGAAATTTAAAATTTTGGGGGCTACGGTACATTTTCTTTCTTTCATTTCTTTTTTTTTTTTTTTTTTTAAACAATTAATAAGTATAGGCGTGTTTTGATACAAATCGACTTTTATATAAATTAATAAATAATGTGTTGAAAATTGACGAATACTGTAAGTATAATGTAATAGTTCTTGAATTGTTATTGGATCGAATTTTTTTTAAAATTTTATAACCATCGTTAAACAGCTGACCCAATTTTTGGGTTTACGACTACTAATGTTCAACTCCGTAACCTTGTAATTTTGAACCCAATCCAGAAGCCAAGAGAACTCCTGGATCAAGTATTGGTAGAAATTTGCTTTCGAAGAGATTTTTTTTTGATGGAACTAAAATGCATTTGCTTTACATGGAGAGGAAAACCACGAAAACCTCTCACGGTTTTCTGACGTCAAGGGAACTCTAACCCATGATCCGTTTACCACTGAGGATATTTTACGTTAGCACTGTGATCGGTGCGAGCCGGATGCAGAATTTGTATCGACCAGCCATCGCTGGGATTTGAACCCGGTTCACATAATTTGAAGGCGAACGCTCTACCCCCTGAACCTCGCTGCTCTATTGCTTCTAATAGAAAAAAATTATCATTTTCCATCTATATATTGATTGCATTGTCGAACGAGCAATTTATTAACAGTTTTGTAATTTTTAAATACTCTCCAAATGATCAATTATCCCCTTCATCTATTCCTTAACCCTTTCATTTGGAATATGCTCTATTGATTCAAGATATGCCCTTTAGAAAGCAATAGTGTTTTCATCATCAAATAAAACAAAACTCCCGTGGTTTTGATGATTTATAAGTTGATATGGCTTAAAATTGACACCAGATCCGAAGGTGTTAAAGTTTTAACCTATTCGAATATTCACGCTATGGGGTTACGGATTTATGACACAGTTTTTATTTTTATTCGAATTTTACCCAACATATCTTGTTTTTTTTTATTTTGTCTTGAGTTTTATATTTGCAAAAATTTATAATTTACTATCTACGATACAAGTTTTCAAAATTTATAGTGCGTTCTATTTCGTGCACGTTCTTTGAATTTTTAAGGAAAGCTTTCTTTTTATCATAGAAGTATTCTTTTCGTAGAATCTGGTGGAAGAGATGAGTAAAATTGAATTGCAAGCTTGCATTTCGTGACCAAAATACAATATTTATAAAAAAAAATGGATGTTGCAAACATGGCGTGCATTTAATAGAGAGAGACTTAAAAATTTGATGTTAGTATAAAATCAAAATATTCATAACAAACAAAATTTTCTAGTTTCTTGGTTTTTCAACGAAATATAAGCTTGAAGCAAATTGGTTGAACTTCAGGTTTTGAATGTGAAATAAAAATGTACTTACTTATACTTGTCGAAGGACTTGTCACTTCTTTTAATATTTTTTGGTTTATCGACTAGATATTCCAAGTTCTTTTCGAATATTTTTGTGTGAGACATTTGTTTCTAAGTTTAAACTGAACTCTTTCGTAATTTTGTAGCGTTGTCAATTGTCTGATGCCTTTCCTATTTTTTTTTTCGCAATTCGTTTCAGCTTTCTGTTATCAGATTTTATCGTTTTCTACATTCAACGTCCTCTTGGGGAGTTTCTGCCATCTTTAGTAACATATATATACCATTCGATAGAGGGCGATGAAATTTGGCATACTGCTGGTTCGAAGCACGGGGTAGGTAACTGTCGATATTGGAGCATTCTAATATGAATCGTTTCAGTGGGATAAGCGAAAAACAAAATGGAACTTTCTATTTGGTTAAGCTTTTGCTATTGTTTCAAATTAAACTGTGGACGATTCTATTTATAAAATATTTCAAAGATATGATGAGTATTATTTGCTAGCTTATAGCTCCATTTGATAAAAAAAAAGAATTGATTGCAAGTAATTTAATATTTATTTTTTATTCGCTATGCCAGATAAATTAAACGTTAACATCATAGCTTGGGAGGACAGCGTTAATAAATCAGTATTTTTAAAGTTATCTGGAACTACTTGTTTTTTTTTTCCTTAGTAATTCTTTAAAAACGTGTTTCTATAAAAGTAAATAATTTAAAATCAATGGTAATTGAAAGGAAAAAAAATCAGTTATGTATTGAAAAGCAAAATCATGGAAAAGTGGTACAAATTCGTTTAGAGGAACCGTAAATATTCGCCACACAATGGTGCCAATTTTGTTTAATTAATAATGTTAATATGTTTTTTTTTTATTTAGTTAAAAAAATATGCATTGTACTGAAAAGCAAAGTTAATGGAAAAAAGATATTTGGAAAATCGCCATACGCCGATGTCGCCTAATTAATTTCAATAATATAAACTTCGAAAATTGTGGTAAATGATGCAATTTTAATAAAAATTTTACAACGCATTTTTTGTAGTTTCAAAATTTTTTTTCTTCGTATGATAACAAAGATGGCGTATTATTCAATGAATTAGAGTTTAAAGAACTTTTTTTTCCATCACTTCTTATAAATATTTTAACAATATAAAGGTCTGATAGAAAAATGGTCGTGTTCTTAAGCCCGTATTTATGTCTTGTAAGAATTCTGTTTATTTAAAAAATTTTTTGTTTTAGTTTGCTACCACTGATAACTGTATTTCGAACGAAACTCAAATGTTAAAGGGTTATGTTATAGGTACCAAATATAAAAATCTGTATACATAAAAATGAATGTCTGCCTGTCGATGTCCTTTAAATACACCTAAACCGAAAGCGATAAAATTTGGCATAGAGATTGTTCAATGCTCGAGGAAGGTCATTGTTGACATCAGAGCATTCTACAACGAACCGTTCAAGCGGGATGAGCATAAAACGAAATGGAATTATCTGATTGGTTATGCGCTTGCCATTGTTTTAAATTTTACTATAAGTGATTCAATATGTTAATTAATGCAGTTTTGAAAAGAATTTTACAACGGGTTTTCCGTAGTATTAGAAAATATTTTTTTCAATGGTAGCAAAAATAGTGTATTAATATTTTAATGAATTTGAATTAAAAGAACTTTTTTTCACCACTATTTATAAATATTTTAACAGTAAAATAAAGGTCAGATAGAGAAATGGTCATGCTACAAAATCCTTTTCAAGTTTTAATAAGAATTCTGCTTTTTATTTATGTATTTTTTAAACTTCGGCTTTAGTTGGCTGCCACTGGCAAATGTATTTTGCACAAAACTGAAATGTCAAAGGGTTATGTAATAAGTATCAAGTATAATATAGGTGTAAAATAATATATCTGGTGATTTATTAAAACTGCATCAATATTATGCAGTTTTAATACCGATATTAATAGTTTGGAAATAAGTGCTTGGAATATTAATAGTTAGGAAATAAGTGTTTTACATCCTTCCTCGAAAAGGAAATGCACCAAAGAAAATTGCTTGATAGTGGTAAATTTTGACTACTATGAGTTGACCGCTAGCATTAGTATCATGCCAAGTGATGCTGAATACATTTTATCTTTTTTCTAATGAGATGAACTACAAGTAACGAGTTTTGTTACTTCAATAACAGAAATTCGCCGAAAGGGGCAACAAATAATACTGAATAAAAAAAATTTGAAATTATCTTCGTTATATTAATTATTACTTAGTGGAAGAACCAGGTAAGTGACATTTTGAGAACGAAAAAAAAGTTGTATTCGAACTATTTTATTACCAATTCATTATTATTTACCACTGCATAATTTGAAATAAAAATCATGCACGCATATTAAAAACTAATTTGGATAATTATGTTACGGTTAAAGTGAAGGCAAAAACAGTTCTGTTACATTAAACATACCCGTATTGATGCAACCCCTAAATGTTATTTTCTCTCTGATTCATTAATTTCTCTAAAGTGTTATTTACCTGATTCTACCATTACGCCATTCAGTAGTGTTAGAATATGCTTTTCAGTTTAGAAAATGATTTCGTAGTGTTTCTAAGTTCTTATTTATTGACTCTTTATCTTCCTTTATTAACCCCGGTTTTAACCACGTGCGAGGAACGGGTGTTCAGCTAGTTTATGTATGAAATATTGTATAGATAAATTTGGCGGTTGGGGACCACTTTGATCAGCCTACGTAGGGTGCGCGGTATCGGGATCTACCTTGGGGATGCTTCCCAGACCGTCGCCATTAGCCCATTGTGCAGATCTAGTGCGACATAAATAAAACACCTACCTTCTAGTCTATCTTCATATTCAAAATACTAAACAATCAAGTGGTTTTTAAAAATCTATATGGGTGCAACGTCATTCTAATATCACTGTTATATATGTAAAGGACCGGTGACGATCTTGTAAAAAAAGTGTTGACTTTTAACATCTTTTCAAAAAAGTACTTATTTTTAAAACAATGTACTAAGGCAAATGGACAATATCACGTTACGAATATACTTCAATCCATTAGATTAATTATTACAAAAATAGGAACCATTGTTGAAAAACTGAATCAAACGATATGTTCATTTTGTTAAATAGCCGTGTTAATTTTTTTAAAAAACTCATTTCCTGCTGTGTCCAGTATAAAATGATCACCGACAATCTTATATCTTAGCTTTTTGGGGAGTAAAAATGTGGTTTTAATCTAGAATTGTAACGATTAGTTTTTTAAAACTGTTCGCATCATATTGATATGCTAGATCTTGTCAGGGGTCTGTCCAGACATTTTGTGAAAGGTCCGTTTTTTGTAAAATTGTGGAAAAATTACTCGTAATTTGTGAATATAAAATAAACGTTAAGTCACATTCTTTCAACCAGGGTCCGCTTTTGTGAATTTGTGCAAATAGGGTCCGTTATTGCAAAAAAAAAAAAAACTTTTTCAAGGAGTTTCTAAATTGCAAAGACATACAAGATTATGCTCAATGCTGTAAAATTATAATTAAAAAAATTAAATTTTAAAAAATAAACAGCAAATGCAGCTACTAAATAAGCGATGCAACATACAAATATTAGGCATTTAGCCTATACTGCTGAACGCAGAATATTAATTTTGGACGAATAAAGGAAGAAGCGTCTGCGGAAGACAAAATTTAGTTCGTTTACGTCTGTCTTTCTCCCCCCCCCCTTCCTGGGAAGGATTTATTCGATTAACAAAACAATAATGAAGATAAACAAATTTGTGAAGGGTCCGATTAAAAGATAAATTATTTTGTGAAGGGTCCGTTTTTAAGTTAAAATATTTTGTGAAGGGTCCGTTTTCATGAAAAGATATTTTGTGAAGGGTCCGTTAACGGACCCAAATTTCTTCTAAACAGACCCCTGCTTGTGTATCTCTAAAACAACTAAAATGTTTTTGTAATTGATTTGCCATTTAATAATGAACTAGAACTTCGAGGGCGGGGTCTTATCTCCTTCAGACAAATGTGGATCCCATTACCACAATGCGCTAAGGATCTCTTTTTATTTTTTCCTTTTATTTTCTGCGTCAGACCTAGTTTATAGATTTGTTAGATTATAACATTTGTGCATTTTGTAGTACTGATCTTAGGCTATATAATTTTTGATTCGGCCCATTTTTGAAATCTCGAAGAATAATATAGGATACTTATCTCCAAAAAATAAAACAAAATGCGCAAAGGAAAAAAAAAATTAAATTGAATAATGTATCAAAATTAACCGAACGTTTCATCTTCTCTAATTTATAGCTTTTTACACGCAAGTGGGTTTGAAATCTTTTTTAGAAACGTTGTATACAATATCTTCACTGCTGGATTTTCACAGTCAAATCTTTCGTAGAATATTGCTGAAATCTTCTATTTTATTAATGCAAAAGCTTTCATTTTCTAAATCGTTTTTTTAAAAAAACAATTCGAATTTCGAAAAAAAACAAGGGAATGTATTTAAGGCGAATTGGTTTACTGATGACTCTTTGGAGCGGAAAATATAATTAAAAATTCATTATACTAAGGGATAAAAGAACCTTTTTTAAATAACAAACATTATATCTTGCATACTGGAATATCTCTAGTGTATTTTCTGAAAACTTCATTTCAAATAAAGTTGTTTAAATGAGCTTAATGGTGGATTTAAAATCGGGCGTTCTTTTTTTGGTGTGAATTAAATTAGGTTGCTAAGCCTAGCTTTGGTAATTGAAATGTTACATTTACTATGGGTTAATTAAAGTTCTCAGTCAAGAAATAAAATTGATTACATTAGTTTTGCGCGTGTAAACAAACTCAGTTTGAAAACTCTCGGGCTGCACTCAAATTAAAATTAAACAGTTAACAAAGATTAATAATATCCACATTCTATTAACGAGAAGAAAAAGTAGGAGAGCGAAATGATTTAGGAAACTGGGAAAAACAGAAACCAAGATTAAAATTTAACTATATCAACAACCTAGGTTCGGCATGGACAAGAAAATTAAATTTTTTAAATGTTTGTTGGAACTAGATGATTTTGTGTACTTAAAAAACTAGTGTTATTTAAATTGTTAAGCATTCTTCTTATCTCCTACCTGCTGTGGCGCAGTCAAACGATGTCGAATAAACCGTTGACTTTAAGCATGTCAATGACAAACAGAAAAGGCTAGTAGATTTCTTCTCTACTTCATGTATTAAATAAACATAAATCTGAACTTTAGCTCAAACATTTACTTCTCATTTTTAATACTCGTGGGGGTCCTCTAAATCTGTTAAACTGAGACAATCATGTATGCTATTTGAAAAGATAAATTTACTCATGGATATACATTCTTCATAGTATCAAACATAGGGCTTTAATCAGTGAATATAGGGATTTAATCAGCAAACATAGGGCTTTAACAACAGGGCTATAATCAGCTGATTCAGCTTGCTAAAAATATTTCCAAAACTGATGTCAAATTAATTTTGTAGTTCGCTATACTCCTATTGATCAGGAGGATTCATGGAATTAGTCATGGACAACTTGTAAATCCTCACGATGTTTCATGTTCCGGTTCATGGCTGATGCTATTAGAGATGATCTCTTTTCTTTATAATAATGTCTGCAACTCTTGTTCTTTGAATCAGTGGCTTTCCGTGGTAATCCTCTATCATCTCTAGACCTCCGGATTCAACTGCTTAGATGGTTTCCATGAATTTCAGAATCTTTGCCCACCAATGAGGTGATCCAGGTTCGGATCACAGAGATGGCTGGTTGAAACGAATACTCTCTGTGGTAGACAGATCATGGGTTAGAGTCCCTTTGCGTTAGGCTAACCGTAGGTGATTTTCGTTGTTTTTCTTTTCACTTACGAAAATGCGGGTTAGTTCCATTGAAAAATCCTCCACTAAGGCTAAGTTTATCCCAATACTTGATTCAGGAGCTCCTTTGTCTTCTGGATTGGGTTAAAAACTACAAGGTCACGGAGGTGAACATTGTTAGTCGTAAACTCAAAATTGGGTCGGCTATTTAACGACTGTTATGAAATTAAATAAAAAAACTTTATCGAATTTATTCATTTTCTGGCTTATTTTTATCAACAAAACGGAAAATTGTTGCCACCCACTGCTTAGTTATTCACAATATATATTAATTTTCGATTACAATAAGGACAACAAACAATTCTAAAAAGGAATAAAAGAATCCTAAATTAAAGTAATGCTTATATTAAATACATTTCAGAGCAGGCATAACTTGCGCAAAAATTTAATTTTCTCAAAATTGTGAAAACCAAATATTAAGATTAAATTAGCTGCCCCCTCTGCAGTGATTTTTAAAAGCTGTTAAAATTTTATTCCCAAAGTTTATTTTTCTCTTAAAAAAACCCTCTTTAATCCGAAATTGACGCTAAAAGAACCCAAAAAGAAAAAATCAGTTTTAAATTAAATAAAAATTACAAAACAAAAATCTGAAATTATTTTTAAAGGAAAACTTTAACATTTACAGTATATCGACTCCGAATTTTTTTAAGAGCTTTATTCCGAATCAATTTAAATTTCTACCGAATTTCAAGAGAGAATTGATATTATTACTAAGTAAATGTTAAATTCAAATAACATAGTTCTACTTAACTGTACGATTAGAGTGAAAGGTACTTAATTTAGAAATTTTATTTTGTAAGATAACATAACAATTGATGAAAATAATTTTAAAAAATATATTTGTACAAAATAGCGAAATTATTCAAATACTTTAAAAAAAATGAACTGGACATCAATTTCTCACACACACATATAAAATTGTCTTATAATTAGAAAAAAAAAACATTCGTATAGTTAATATTTATGAATTCGTATACTATTATAAATGTTATACTAAACTCATTGGCATATTTTTTTTCAATTATCTCAGTAACTTGCTAAATAAATTTGCTTATGGAATTTATAAAGTTTAAGATGAATAATATTAATCCATTTACTATTATCTATAGTTTCAATTTTTTCCTATATCATTTTTCAATAGTTCACGACTTATGATCAAAAAGATTCTAATTTGATTAATTTCAGTTGGGTGGTATCCAATTTCTATGCAACCGTGAATGACCGAAATCAAGAGAATGTCGACTTTCACCGGTGAATGTCAACAATCACTCAGTCGCTTTGGTGAATGTCCGAAATATTTGTTATATCCGAGTTGATGTTAATTTATGCATTGATATTATTATATTAATTCGATATTTTAATATCTGCTGAGGATAGATTAAAAGAAACAACAGTGTTCGGAGTACCGGTTAAGTGCATACACTTGACCTTAAGAAACATTGGTGTAGGGCTAGTATATATTTTGGACATTTACCAAAACGACTATGTGATTGTCAATATTCACCAGTGGAAGTCAACAACCACTAATTTCAATTTATGTTAGTATCCATTTCCAAAACAATTTTTTTTAAATTTCTTGGGAAAAAAATGTTTTTGTTAAGGTATTTGTCGAAGCAATAATCTATATACATATTTCTCTTACACGGCGACAAAAAAAAGCCTCATTACAACTCCCCGAATGGCAACGCTAGAAAATCGACCAATGATTGCCGCTAAAAATGTCACATTCCAAATTTAGCTGAGGTGGCTCAACATATAGCGCTTTTAAAAACGGAAACTGAAATGACCTGAGAGAGCATCAGCTGCGGCAATCTCATACTATTAAGCTAGGCAGAAGTAAGTAGTCTTTGTCGATAGATCTCTATTTTAGTATTTTGTCGAAAGCGCTTTTTTCACGAATTTATTTGAAGATTTTTGATTTATATCACGAATTTATTTGTTTTATTATTGTTATTAGTTATTCATTGAAAAATGAGTCTCAGTCGTGCTGTTACGCTTTAAGATTTTATACTATAGCACATTTCTAATAGGTTTAACGAATTACATGTCATTTATTTGAATTCAAATTTATTTTAATGACTTAGTATTTACTAAAAAGATGTAATTTTTTTTTAAAAAAAAGTTGCTATATGGATTTAAATGATTGTTTTGAATTCTTAGAATTTTGTGCATTTGCAATGTACCTAAGTTAGTAGCGAGCGAAGCGCGCTTGGTTTGCGAAGCAAGCCATATAAGATTGCGTTGCAATTTTCGGGGGTTGGCGAGCATCAGCGAGCAGGGGGCGCAGCTCACTAGTTTATGTTAATTCCTGTCAATATATAGACTGCGTCAAAAGTTTTTATCTCGAATTAAACTTTTTTGTTGTCGGAGTTAACATTTTGGATCTTTGTTAGACTTCCCACCTTAAGAAGAATTCCCCATTACAATTATTTTATTTAATGTTTCGCAATCTTTATTCAGGAATGAAGGACGTTTACTTCTTCTGAAATGTTGTTGAAGGTGTTGCTTTCTTTCAGGCCTGTTATCATCATCACATCCTTCCCACTGATATTACATTGTACATAGTTGACGTCATATCCATTTTCGAATGAAGTACGTCCACCCTTAGATGCCTATTATGGTTCTTTTTTATCGCTTTAATTTTAAATGTTTTGATGGAAGGTAGTTAGTAATGACTTAAATTAGAAACTAGTATTGTCGAGATACATAACTGGTTTTATATATAATAAAGTTCCGGTAAATAGATATTTTATTTCGTTTACGTTATTGTTAAGCATACCAATTAAATTGTTAGTCTGTTCTTAGAAGTATAGTGCATTAAAAAAAGGAAAAACTTAACCTTTTGACGCCGATGGGAAATCAGTGTACCTTTTATATATTTTTTCTGGCGCTTTAATTGCAAGTAAAAATACATTTTGGTATTTTTTTTAATTATAAAAAAGACAGTCTAATAGTTACTAAAAATATCTGTTAGATTATCGGAATTATATTTGTTCTAAAATATAAAATTAAAAAAAATTTTTTTTTTCTATTCGCCTCTCAAAAATTAGCACATTTTGTAAATGAAAGAAATTTCAATCATGAATTACTGTTTTTCTTTGGTCAAAATAACTGCAAAAAAGTTTAATTTCGATGAATTATTGTTTGGAAGTGAGCTTGCTTTCGAAAGATTTTACCTTTAACTCAGAAAAAGACAGCAGTGTTTCATGCTTTATTTCATATCTATAAATTCTTAAAATGCTAAATATAATAATTTTCATTTATCTAAATTAATCACTTATCCTTAATTTTCATTTACCTAAATTAATTAAAAAATAATGAAAAAATATGAAAAATATGTTTAATAAAAATTTGACGTCAAAGGGGATTTGAGGGTCAATTTGACGCCTAAAAAGATCACATCCTATAGGATGTGATCTTTTTAGGCTTTATCTCAGAGAAGCAATTTTTTTTTTTTAAATTTTCATTTCTCAAAAACTATTTTACTGATTTTTGACAGACCTCAAAATTTGGATTTTGTCATTAAAAATTACGAAGCTTAAATCGATATAAAAATTTGTATATCTTGGCAATTTAAACACTTTATCGAACTTTAGAAAATTAAATGATAAAAAGGTGGATAATTCGTTGTAAATGGTGGTGGATAATTCGTAGGTGGATAATTCGATGTAAAAAATGGTAGTTTTACGTCAGCACTGTTGTCGGTGCGAGCCGGGTGCGAAATCCATATTGACCAGCCACCGCTCATTGGGAGGCGAGCGCTTTATCCACCGAGCCAACACAGCTTTTTGTAATTGCAATTGTAGGCCACGATTTGAGTGTCATATAATACCCAATGATTATTATACGATATTTATTCACTACTGTAAATAGGACCTTACAAATTGAACTAAGAAGTGGAAAACCACATAATTTACATTTACCTATAAATGGCGGCAATGATGCGGTAAATGCAAAGTTTTTTTTAAAAATTAATTTTTAGAAAGATGTGATGTAGATTTAACGAGACGTGGTATCCACTGGTTATTTTAAATTTTATTTTAAGATTCTCTCTAGACTTAGTTGTCTTAGTTCTGTCATTTATCATTCGTAAAATCTTTAGAGGTGGCCGACAGCTTTTCTGTCTTAAAGTATAAAAGTATAACAACAAACGAAGAATCAATTTCATATTTAGTGTAAGAGATCTGAAGATAAATGATACCATTCCCTGGTTAAGATAAGTGGTAAAGTTCAATATAAAAACTCATTCGAATTTAATGAAAGAAAGTGAAACACACGGCGATCGATAACTATGCTACTCCAGGGACTCAAGAACGGGACTAGAGAATAATAGTTGCATGCCTCATTCACTGAATCACGATGATAGCAATTATGCTGTCTTTTTTTTGTTGTTTTGCTTTTATTTCTAGACCATCTAATTTTCTTGCATCCGTTTTTGCATTCTTTTTTTTGAAACAATGGATATGGACTCACAGTTGCTGAAATTAGGGCACTGGTTGTTAAGGTGTCTTGGGATATTCATCCACTTTTAGATGCACCTGGATAATTTTTTTAAAATTTTTTTTTCCCGCACATGCGCTGTATAAAGCAACTACTTCAATTACTCTTATCTGGCGCAGTTTTTATTATTATTATTTTTTTAATTTTGACGCAATAATTTCGTTATCAGTTTAAAATCGATTCAAACGCTTTGTTTAATTTTTTTTTTAAATATTTAAGTTATAGCAAAAGTGGCACTAGACCTAGTATACATTTAGGACATTTACCAAAGGTCTAGCTATACTAGGTCTGGTTAAGTGCCATTGCCCGGTATACCCTACACTGATGTTTTTTTAAGGTTCAGTGCCACTGCCCGATATACATTTGCCCGGTATACCCTACACTGATGTTTTTTTAAGGTCAAGTGCCATTGCCCGGTATAAATTTGCCCGGTATACCCTACACTGATGTTTTTTTAAGGTCAAGTGCCACTACCCGGTATACATTTGCCCGGTATACCCTACACTGATGTTTTTTTTAAGGTCAAGTGCCACTGCCCGGTATACATTTGCCCGATACTCCAAACACTGATGTTTGTTCTAATCTATCGTCAGTAAGTATTAAAATATCGAATAAATGTAATTATATTCACGAATAAATTAATATCAAATCGGATGTAATAAATATTTCGGACATTCACCAAAGCGACCAATTTGATTATCAACATTCACCGGTGAAAGTCAACAACCACCGATTTCGGTCATTCACAGTAACATGCACATCATTTACATAATAACCTCATCAGGACGATTATTTCATACTTTGCCTAAATAGTATCCGGCATTTCAAAAAATAAAAGCAATTGGTTTTGTTGGCGATGATCTCGTAAGGCGATAAAAGAATCATGCATAGTACAGGTAAGGAAGATATTAACCTCGAAGGAAAAGTGGATGAATAGCCCAAGGATTGCTGATACTTCTTTCTTGTTATGAGTTGAACAAATTGCGATTCTGGTTGCTGTTATATATTCGTACTTAATAAATTCTTTGCTTGTTGAATTTATTTAAACGAAAAGACATATGTCCTGTTGAAACTAATTAATTAAAATTTGAAAATTTTTAAGTGTTTTTTTCTTTCAAAACTGGAAATAAAGTCAATTTTCATTACATCATGAAATTATAATATATCAGTACAACTAATGTTATACAGTGCGCAAAATAATAAACAGAGTGCCCTCAAGTAACTTCTGATCTAATGATCGGATCTTCACGTTTTAGGACTCAATCTTAACGATTTGAGGAAGTGACATCAAATATACTAATTAATTAGTGCAGACGACGATATTTTAAATTACGAAATCTGACACAAAACCGTATTTTCTTTGAATAAATATACCTTTGTTCGAGATTACCTTTTTTCAGAATTCTGACTCCCAAAATATAGGTGTACCTTAATCAGGGAAATACGGTCCCTATTTGGTCAGGAAGGCGGACCAAAATTTGTACCCCTAAATGATAATTTTACTTTTTGTGTATTTCGCCATATCTCGAGAACCTTTTAAGCGAATTGGAAATTTTTTGCACTCAATTATAAAATTCGTTTATCCGAGGGTAGTTCAATGCGAAAAATAAATGTTTGTGAGTATTATTTTTTATTATTTTATTTTACAGTAGCCGAAAAATGCTTCAATTGTAAGGTATATAGTTTTTTTTAATACTTTTTTATATAATTTTAAAGAATGTAATTTTAAATGACAAAAAAATTTTTTGAGCGAAATCGGTCGATTAGTTACTGAGAAATCGAATTCTGCAAAAGTTGTATTTTTAAAATTAATTTTCTCAGGAACTGTTAGACTGATTTTGCTCAAAATTTTGTATTTTGCCGTCTAAAAAATACATTGTTTAAAATGATGTAAAAAATTGTATACTTTGCAACTCCAAATTTTTTCAACAGATATAAAATAAAATGACTGTGACTAAATGAAATTTATAATTGTGTGCAAAAAAATTTTCAATTCGCTTAAATTTTTTCAAGATATGGTGAAATACACAAAAAGTAAAATTAACATTAAGGGGTGCAAACTTTGGTCCACTCTCCTGACCAGACTATATGAATCATATTTCCCAGATTGCGGCTAACCCCTATATTTTGTGGGTCTGACATCCGAAGAAAAGATATGTTTATTCACACAAAGTATTTTTTTGTGTCTAATTTCATAACTTAAAATATCGTTTGTATTAATTAATTTGTATATTTGAGGTCACGCCCTTGAACCATTAAGATTAAGACTTAATAATTTCGCAGTTATCCATTCTTCAAATGTTCTGATATTTACAGTCTTTTTTCTTTGTTTCCATTTCATAAAGCACTTAAACGTTTATAATTGAAATTCTAAGTAGAAGAAGATGATTACCAAGTTTTCGGTACCATATAATTCCTATTCTAATTATCGTGGCGTAAAAAAAACATTTGGTCTGAATAAACTATACCCCTCTTTCTCTTATTTTATTCGAAATTGAATTGATATAAGGAAGAAGCACACGCTTTGTGCTTGGCCAGACGGAGATTTCGTTGTAAACTAGCGCGGCTGTCAACATGTTAACCCTTTCCGTTGTAGAAAATTTTGATTGAAAATTTTAGACAACACATTAGCAACTGGCGACTGCAGATCGTTCATTCGAAGTAACGATATAAACTTGAGCTCTGTGTTGTTAAAACGGTAGTGGTTGCTAAAAAGGTATGGTTTACGTTTTCAGTGATTTGTAATATTTTTGGAATAAGTGTTATCAGACTATACGCACTGCGCCGGAAAAAATTAAAGAAAAGGATCTAAAATCTTCTAAGAAGAAGCATTCAAGAGGAGTCTGAGAACTTATTTTGTGTAGTGGTTAATCTAGTTTTAAAAAAAATGAGCGTTCTTAGTGTTTTGTTCTGTGCACTCTTATTGAAGTAGTTGGAGCAGTATAATGATAATCTTTAATTTGCAAATGAACCGGGTTTTGATGAAACACCACCAATGTGATCTAGTTGAGCACTACCACCTCAATTTTAATACGGTAGCAAACTTTCAAAGTTTGCTACAGTAAGGAAAGAACAAACTTATTTTATGTGAAAATATTAGAAGGTACGCCCCTCAATTCTTTTTAAAGGGAAATAAAACAAATGTTGCTAAACTCCACGTCTAGCCAAAATCACCTCCATTGAGTGCTCAAAAAGACCATATTTTGTGAGGCAATCGAGAATATAAACTAAGGCAAACAACGTAGAGCACAAAAATATTTATAAAATACAGACAGCTGTTTCGGATGCTCAAAGGGCAACCTTCATCAGTGCATCCTGTTGCACTGAGGAAGGTTGCCCTTTGAGCATCCGAAACAGCTGTCTGTATTTTATAAATATTTTTGTGCTCTTTAACGTTGTTTGCCTTAGTTTATATTTTAGCACAAAGGTCGCTCACTTGTGTATTTAATCGAGAATATGTTGTCTATGACTTCAATAGAACAAATAAATTAGTGAAGTGTATAATCAGTAAATTGACGTAGCTCTAACAGTTTAGAAAAAAGTACAGTATACTCTCGATCTGTCAAAGTTGAACGGACGCTAAAAAATTTTCGAGATAGCGAGTTTTCGAAATAACAAGTTCAGAGCTAAATATGTTCTAAAAAAAGTTGAAAAATATATTCCAAAATAGTATCTACTGTAAAAAGTAAGAGTCATGAAACACAATAATGACTGTTAACAATTACGTATGTAATGACAGTTGACTATAAGTCTAAATACAGCCATGATAATTTTTAAAAGTGAAACAAAATTGACTGTGCTTTATACAGGGTTGTTCATAATTCCCTCCGCCCGTAAATGCAATTTTTCTTTACTACAACTGGCTTCAGTGGTACATGTTACTGCCATCTACCGGCAACTGCTTAAATTAAAACTTGAATACTTTCGGAATAATTTCATATGTTCTTTTTTGCCATATTCGTCTTCGGGTTTTTACTAGAACGCTTCGAAACCCCGGGGGGAATTATGAATAACCCTGTATAGAAAAGAAATGGTTTACAATAAACTTGCATTATGATTTTTTCGAAAAAATTAAAATTCTATTTTGTAAAATATTCCACATAACAAGGTTTTGAGAAGAAACTCTTCGACATTTGAATTCAAATTAATGGATATGTAATGTCAAGGGGAAAAATATTTTTTGACATTACAAGGTTTTCGAGATGCAGAAGTTCGAGATATATAGAGTATACTTTATTTGAATTGGATATCATTGTTTCTTTTCGTAGGTTTTACAAATAAAACTGTTTTGGTTCACTAAAAACTCAACCTCTTTTAGTACAGATCGAGTTACCTATGATATTTACGTGTCCGAAAAATACAATAACCGTATATATATTTACTTACACAATTGTTTCTTTTTTATTGAAACGATTCCTATTGATGTTGCATTGAATACCGATTCCCTTACATGCTTTCATGTCATTATAACCATAAGTATTTGCCATTTTATTTAAACACGTTACAGTAAAGAATGATGAAAAAGCTAACATAAATCGAAAACCTTAAAAAAAAATGTTTTCTTTGATTGTTTAAAGCTACTTCACTTTGTGTGATCAATGAATGTTAACTAAATGATTGTGCCACCAACGATTTTCCATTAACGAATAGTAAAGGCCCGTAATGCGTTCTTCTGTAGTCACGAAACGGTAAATGTCGATGAATTTTTCGAAGTGAATCTCCTGGCTGAAGGCTCCTCATGAATTACAACTTATTCATTTAGAGTTCTCATCCATTACCGAAAGTGACAACGTAATTCTAAGTTGGGTTATCGGATGCTACTTCTATTTTGTGAGACACTTTTGATGAATTGGAAAGTAACTGGTCGTCCATTATTACTCATGTTAGAGTTAATTTTCACGAACTGGTTTTATTTATTTTAGAGTTTTGAGTTAATTCTTTCCTCAGCTCTATCTTCAAATTATTCAATCCCAGTGCCTAAATAGAAAATGGTTTATAAGAAATTTGAAAAGTGGGTAGTTTGTTTTAATAATTATTTTTTCTGAGTTAAATTATTCAGTGAACTTATTTAATTTTGCTTTTGTTTTTGTTTCATTTAGTTGTCAAAATTTTGTCACTCCCCCCCCAAATTTTTTCTTTCTTCTTTTCCTCGCTAAACATCTACTTAGAGAAAACGTTCGATATCCTATAGCAATACTGATATCGATAGTCTGATATCGATACAAATGGGAAAAATATTTTAAATGATTTACGGAGCGTCTGCGTATCGCCTGCAAATTAAAAATTTCAAACAATTATTAAAAGATAGAAAGTTGGGGAACAATTTGTCTAATCTAAATATTTATACAAATAGTTGGTTTATTAAATGAAATCAATTTTACTATTAAATATCGATTATTCTTATATGATTTCTTTTATGCGGAGGTTGTTTTTAAGCAAAGTCAGTGTTTGGAATGTCCAACTGCTTGGAATATCAACGAAAGCTTGAAGCATCCTATTCGTAGCAATATTAATGCTTTTACTAAATGAATATTAATTTCAAAAGGTGTAATTTTTTATGTATGACTGTAGTTAAGATGTTTTATTTAAAATTACATTTTACATTGCAGCACAAGAGATTCGAATATAAGTACTGACAATATATTTGTTCAAAACATTGAAAGTGTGCAAAATCATCATTAGAAATTTAAGTGAGATCGCACACTTGCACATCTATAAGCTTATTTTAACAAGAGTATTCCTTTGAGAATATTCTGAAACTAAGGACTATTACAAATTAGATATATAGAATTCCTTTGCGTAATTTTTTAAATGAGCTGAATAATTTTGTTAAATCGAGCATACGGCACTACATTTTATGTTAAGTGCCGACAAGTGAAAAACAGCTTTGGCAATATTTTCTGACCCACTAACTATTAGGATATAAGCCCTTACGGTTCCTTATCGGCACAAGGGTAAAAGGTCTTCCAAACATCTTCGAAATAAGTTTTTTTGCTTAGCATGTCAAAATCTATTTGTGCCAATGTTACTGTGAATGACCGAATTTGGTGGTTGTTGACTTCCACCGGTGAATGTTGACAATCACATAGTCGCTTCGGTAAATGTCCGAAATATGTACTAGGTCTAGTTAAGTGCCAGGTATGCCCTTCATCAATGTTTTTTAAGGTTAAGTGCCACTGCCCAGTTACCGGTACTCCGAACACTACTGATCTTTCTCATAATCTATCCTCAGCAAATATTAAAATATAGAATAAATATAATAATATCAACGAATAAATTAATATCAAATCAGATATAACAAATATTTCGGACATTCACCAAAACGACTGTGGTATTGTTGACATTTACCGGTGAAAGTCGACATTCTCTTGATTTCAATCATTCACGATAACAAAAATATTTGAACCACAACAGGGTACATATTTCAGAGAATACAAGCTAAAAAGAGTACCTAAACAGTGCAAGAATTTATGGTGGTGCTCTTTTGGGGAATAATTGTGAGAAATTGAATTTATGTACTAATTCGAAGTTCGTTGCCTTCGTCGAATGTAACCAGACTGTAGAACTCCTTGGAAAAGTAGATTTAAGTTAAAAGCCTAATTTTTTGTACACTTGGTTCTGTTTTAATCACTTTTTTCCCCTTCTCGATGAAATGACATGTTTTTGTAAACACGTTCAAAGGAATTTTTTTTTTATTTAAGCAAGTTTATAGAAAAAATTCCATAATGTTTGAAGGAAATAAACTAAATACCATAAATAATTAAAAAAGGATGAAGAAATCTCGATTTTTGGGGCTATTAATACTATTTTTCTTTTTTTTCTTCCGCGAAAGTATTTGATGGAAAAAATGTTCAGGCATAAAACTTGTTACGATGCGTGATTAAATTTCGGCTCTGACTCGTTAAATAAAGTCCACAATAACTCCGCTAAAAATTCTTCCTCAGGATAAAGAAAAATTAATTAAAAAGTTAGGCTACTTTTTTTTTAAGAAACACCCATATGTTTACACGTATTTTTAATTTCTAATTTTTTAATTATTTTTCTTGATGAAATATGTTCGTTTTGGTTCTTTACTGATTGCTTTTTATTTTGTTATTAAGTGTTTAAAAAGAACTTTTATCGACTGCATTTTTTGCTAATAATAATACTGAGTAAAATTTATTTTCTTACACTTTTTAATTTCCGTTAATTTGACTACGAAATATTTATTTAAGTGAACATTGATTTAAAATGCGAGTGGAATACTGAACTTTATCAGAACACTTTTAGTAGTTATTTATTCTAATAATAATATTTTAAAATAGCATTTATTATATATAACTGTTTATTTGTCTTATTTTTTTAACAAATTACAATGAACAATGATATTTACATAATTACGGACGATCCACTCATCTTTTCAATGGCTACATGTGCAACACCACTAAAAGAAAACAAATAATTTACAGCCCCGTTCGCACTGTGCATAATCCGTTTAACTCTTAAGGCCTGTTTACATGGTCCAAGCTCTTGAATCCGAGAATTAGGAGGAATTTCTCTTTTCTAGAAATTTGATGATTCGTCGACACTATTGAAAGTCATTTGAAAGTCACTGATTGGTGGAATGAGAAACCTGCGCATGCGCATTGTATGTATTCAGCATTATAAAATCATACTTACATGAATTCAAAATCAATACTAAATAAATTCAAATAGGTTTTATTTATGTTATTATGTTTCTAACAGATTAATTTATTTGAATGAAAATATATGAAAACGGATAAAAAAAAAAGACATAAACTGATGCCTGCTTGTTGACGTCACAAAACTTCAGAAGTTGATTGGTTAAGGAAGGCAAAACTTGGATGGAAAGTAGAACATGCTCTAATATCATCCAAGGACTTGGACCAAGAACTTGGATGATCGTTTATACGACCCAAGCGAAACGAGTTTCCATCAATTTCTATCAATCTTTGTCCAAGAACTCGGATTATGTATAGTTCGTTTAAAATAAGAACTCCTCGAGACATTCGTCTGGATCTGTGGCGGTGACTATGGTAACGGGGTATCACTATTTGAAGTAGGGGTGAGGGGTCAACGTTTTGAGGTGGTTTCGGCTCGGATCGGGAGTGAGGGAATCTCTTTCTTCGGTCAATTGTGTTGCTCCTAGAGTGAAGCTACCTTCTCTAAAATGCGCCATTCTTGTTTCCATAGCACCAGATGGCCTCAGACTTTGTGGCGGGAGGAGTTCTTAGCTCTTGATTGTCTTGGTTTGATGTTTACCTCATAAGTAAGGCGATTTCCAAAGCAAGAGGTTCAACCGGTTCTATTAGATAACAAGCTTTGCTTTGTGTATTAATGAGGATGGGAAAATCTCTTCGCAAGCTCCAGAACCGGTTTTTGTTTACATTTAGAGAAAAGAAGTGGCTTTTATGAGGAAAATATTTATGTTTTGGTTTTAAGCCCAGTTAACAATTAACCTGGCAACGTTACAAAATGAAAATTTGATTAGTTGTGTACTGAAGCTATAAATTTGAATAGCTAACTCTCTACGGATTATGATGTTAAGACTCTACAATATATTTGTTTATTATCTGTAGAATTACATTAGTTGTATAAATGAATCATATTTCTTTCAAAGTTTATATTTTATGATGTATTACAATAAAGATTCTTAAATTAAGTTCGGATTGCGTGCATCTATGTTAGTGTTTGGAATTTTTTTCATATCGTTCATCTTTGTGGATACATAAAATTTTCTTATCAGCTCCAAATCTGTTATTTTAGATTTCTGTTCATATATACATAAAAAAGTCATATCTGTCATAGTCTTACCTACTCTCATTCATTTCATTCTGTTGTATGGTAAGTTATATTGAAAACAGGGAAAAAAATTAACAATAATAACGCTTTTTCGTATTTATTCTTCCCTTAGTTTAAAAGGATGTGTTGGCTATATTATCCATATAAATTTATAAATATATATTTTATTCAACACTAGTTGAATGACTGTTTTTCTTACAGGGTAAAAAAAAGAAGAGAACCAATTGGTACTAAACAACACTAACAACACAACCATATATACCAACACAACTAATAAAGCTAAAATAATTCCAATGTTTTTTATTTATTTGCTATTGTAATTTGTCCTTCCCGAAAGCTTTACGTTAATAAATTGAGCGAAACGTGTTTTTGGTAGCACATCCCATCAAAACGAAGATTAACTGTATCATTTGGCTAGAAGCTGTTGCTCAAGGCAACTCATACTTAAAAGTTACCACAGTCATGCTACTTTCTCCTATACTTATAACTCTGAAGGGTCGTAAAAAATCTATCATAAAAATGTAACAGCATTGGGGCAGCTCTAATCGACATCAATCCCTTTTTTCTATGCTCCATTATTTGAGTGGAAACTCTTGAGATATTTTGCATAGCAAATAACCCTCCAGTTTCTAATTTTGAAAAAAAGATGCTTTTGGAAAATGATGTTAAAGCATTTTAGTTAATAATGAAACTGAAATATATTGAATTATTTATACTGTTGATGTGCGTTGGAAAATTTTCAAACCCTGCCGTTGCTTCAAAAAGATACTGAACACTGAAAATCATTTATTGATTTCTATTGGTTATTTTTTGTTCGTACGAAAAAAATTGTATCTATTGTAAATATTTTTTTGAAATTAAATCGTAGCGTATTGATTTCTGAAAATGTGATTTTTTTTCTTTGCCCAATTTTTTCAATCTCAATTCAAAAATACCATTAGCGAACAAAGAGTCCGAGGGAAAAAAAAACTTAATACTAGGGAAGTAAATCGAATTTTAATTACTTTGAGTAAAAACAGGTATTGCATCGCTATTAAATGTCTTCTTGGAAACTATTCCTTATTTCTTCTAATAATAAGAATTTTTTTCGTGTATTATTAAATACCTTTTATTGTTTCGGTTAGTATAACGAGAACTCTTTCTCTTCTCAATTAAAAAAAAGTTATTTTTTTTTTAGTTTGGGAGAGAAGTTAATAATTCTTTCTATTATTCTAGAATATATTTCTAGAATAATAGAAAGAAAGAAGAAATAGTTTTTATTTTTATTTTAATAAGTTACTTCAGCTGTTACGAAAAATGTATTGAGGTAAATAATTTGTATTTTTTGTTTTATTTTTGTAAAGATTAGGTTTTAAGGAAATTAAACAGTAATAATATTGTGTCACTATTGAGTTTCATATTAAGTTTGACACACTCGTGTTAACCTGTATGAAATAATAATAAGAAAATTGGCTCAGATAAAAAAATGTATAATTATTCAAAAGTAAAATTTAACTCTCTATTTTTTTTCTCCTTTCTTTTACTGTCCAAACATATGTGTACTTAAAAAATATTATAAGAGTGCACATTACTTGTGACATTTCCATAAATAAATGACTTCATTAAAATGTTTGACATTCCCTGTTATCAAACTGTTAAGCCTGTTTCATTACGCCTGGCGGTGACTGTGGTAACGAGGTATAACTATTACAAGTAGGGGTGTAGGGTCATTGTTTAGGACAGGTTTTGGTTCGGTCTCGTCTGCGAGATAAAGGGAATCTTTTTCTTTGATCTATTGTGTTAGCCTCAGAAGGAAGAAAAACTACCTTCCCTGTCCCTGAAATGCGCTATTCTTGCTTGTCCATAGGGAGGAGTTCTTACGATAGACAAACTATACTATTTGTATATGCCTTCGAGACTATACTATTTGTATATGCCTTCGAGACTATACTATTCGTATATGTATTCGAGCGCATATCGAAAGTTATGAGTTTTCCAAAGTTTCACTGCATAACAGAAAATTTTCCATCGTCTTATTCGACAAGTCTTATAATGAATGAATAAAAAATACATGAATCAATATAATAGCTGTCAATATAATACATGAATCAATATAACAAAAAAAAATCCTTTTGACTCTTGAAAGTGCATTACGCGATTGAATGACTTGCACGATGTATTCTATAAATTGAATTTATTTTTTGCTGACTAGTTTTTCAGACTTTTTACATACTTTGGTGCATTTAAAAATGCAGAAAAGCTGATCACCAGAGAATTGTGTTATATTCATATATTCTGAAATTATTTAAAATTAATTTTAGCATTTTTAAACTTGACACGAAAAATTTTATGCGTATAATATAATTGGAATGCATGCTAGTAATCGTAAACATTTCAAGCGAAAAGGCTATCTGTAAATATCTTATATTTTATGGCTCACTTGCCTTTAGCCCTTGCGAGGTGTATAAGGTCGAAACTTTCTTTGTAGTTTAACGATTTCCCGAGAAATTCTTTTAGTAGATTCCGGAGGGCAAGAATGCGAAGAAAAGAGTTAAGGATGATATTTTGAGCTCCTTTTCCCCTGGAGGTGAACCGATTTTCTTCCCATTTGGGGGAAAGTTTGAAATAAACTTATTTCAAATTGCCATACCCCCAATTTTCTCGGTGACTTTTCAATCTTGTTTGACTTTTCTTAATGCTTCCATAAAAGTTTGGCAAATCTATCGAATGAACTGTAATGTGTATATTTTACTTCAAGCTTTTGCTTCGATTCGAATCTAAAGTATTAGTAAGAAATCGTTAAGTATGTTTTAACCTCTTGACGCTGATAGGACCCCGGTGTCCCTTTTACATATTGTTTTCTGATACTCTTAATTACAAGCAAATATATATTTTGGTATTTTTTAATTATAAAAAAACAGTCTAATAGTTATTAGAAGAATATGGTTAGATTATCAGAATTACATATCACTCTGAATAACTTTCGTTCTAATGATCGGATTTTCACATACTACAATGTGTCAATCTTAATGATTGCTGGGGTGGCTTCAAATATGTTAATTAATTATTGCTAACTATTAATTAAGTTGCTAAATAAGGCACAAAAGTGCACATTCTCTGAATAAACATATACATATATTTTTACTTATTTAGATTTCTGGCCATCAATAAAGGAGGAGGGGGGGGTCTGGATAACAGGGTCACAATCTAGAAATTGTGGTTCTAACAGTTTAGTCAGGAGAGCGGTTGAAAGTATGGTCCCCAAATTTCACTTTTTGCAATTTTGGTCATATATTTAAAACTAACAGCGCATTAAAAAAAAATTGCACCCACTTATAAAACTCGTTAACCCAAAGATAATTTCATCCAAGAAATAATTTTCAATAATTATTAATTATTTTTACTTTTTAATTTAATACTGGGTGAAAAGAGTTTGAATTATGATTCATAAATTTGTTTATAATATATTAATCTAATAATATATAATTATAGTAAATAGTTTATAATATATAAGTTTCAATTGTTTTTAATAAGTAGAAGCAGAGAAAAATTAAAATAAATTATTTAAAGAAAAGCATTTTGGCGACAATGAAAATTTTTTTTTAAATAGATTAATGCCTAAATTTGGTAAACTTATAAGGACAAGTCTAGCGAAAATTTCATGATTTTTCGTTGTTTTGATTCCATATCGTTTTCTCTTTTTAATTATATAATACGATGCTTTTTTTTTTAAGTCGTCTGCTAATTTATATTTAGTTAAGAGATTTGAATAAAATATTATATTTAACGAATGTCAAGCTTTATAAAACTGTATTTATGATTGAATGGAGTTTTGTATATGCTTTTTTTAATTTTAGTTTTTTAATTTATTCACTCCACAATTGATTCAATATCAGTAATGTGCGTAAGTATGCATTTATTAGGAATAATATATTTATCAATTATATAAAAAAAAATGCAATAAAAATATAAACGAAGATACTAGTTATGCAAAAGGTATCTTTATATAGTCTTAAACCAAATTCTTGTAACATCAACGACAATTAACTGTAATATTGTTGATGCTTTAAAAGTCACTAAAATGAGTATTCGCGATCGCAACGCTCGAGTACGCCGTCTAGCGGTAGCCTGTAAATATCGGACATTAATTTATCACGTTTTCATTTAGTTCCATCAAAGTCATTGACTGAATCAGACGCCATTTTTTAGCAGCAAATAAGAAACAAAATTTCCCTAAGGAAAAGGCCGAAGAACTTGAAAAAAATCTCCAGAATATTAGTAAATCTTTCAGGAACAGAACACGCCAAACATTTGAAGAAAAATTCCTCAATAATATTTAATTTCTATTATCAACAAACTTGCAACTGATGACTTCCGATTTCGGATACTGTTACAGATGTGTGCATTAAGGTAAAATGCATTTCTTCTGTCTTCAATTCATTACGAATTAAAGTGAAGTCAACATTGCTTTCGTCATTCCAGTGAATAAATATGAATTCAGAATTGTAATAGTTATAGCATATTCTTCTTCGTTATAGAATAGTATATATTTCTGTATCCATATAATTCGGAAAACCACAATAAAAAATTATCCAAGTTACTTGAAATAGTGCCATTTGTGCTGATTCTTAATTAATTTAAATCGTTTTCTTGGTAAGTTTTTTTTAATTTTGTAAGAATAAGTTCAACTAGAATTCAGCTATTCTGTTTTTAGCTACATATTCAAATTCATATCAATTATAAAATTTTGCTGTGTAGTATGTTATCTAAAAGTAATGAAGGTATAAACTATGTATCTATTATTTGAGAATAAAGTTTTCAAACAAGGAACTTATCATTTTGGAATTCTCCGGGAATCATAAATCAGGTAAGTGCAATGATTTTTACAATAAAAAATTTGCTTGTAAATATTTTTTTTTCATTTGATGATGGTTCTCTACAGAATGGTTTTTTACGTCTGATTAAGAACTATAAGAATAATAAAAAAAGAAACAATATGAAAGTTTTTATTTCAATGTTAATAATTCTTATAATCGTTTTTTTTATCCTAAGAATTCTTTATTTTCCGTTTTTTAGTTTATAATTTTTTGATAAAAATTGTTCTCAAAATACTTTTGAAAAATTAAATGGTATAACATTATGTGTTTATGTATACTTCTTGTATATTCCAATGTTTGAAATAATATGATTCAGAAAAGTATGGAATAAAAATTCGGTACTTACGACGTATTAACGCCACCGCCGCTACAGATTTGGCGGTTTTTAAGTGCCGCCAATCTACACTTAAAATTTTTGCGACAGTTCATAAAATAAAACACTTTATTTAAAATCAAAATAGTTAGTTGGATTTCGGTGGAAAATGAGCCGATATAGAGTTTAGCATAGATTCAAAACAATCATATCGCCATATGAACTCTGATGAATAAGATTCCAAATGAAATAACATTTCCAAAACGTACGTTTGCCAAGATAAAGTTTTATGTTGTGGGAATTGGTACATTTTCGTTTTTTCGGTAAAATATTTCCCTCCTGAAAAAATAAAATTGCATCTTGTTTTGTTTTTGGCAAATCCCAAAGACGAATATTCGTAGCACTAAAAATGGCGACAAAAAAGAATTGTTTTTGTTTTTGTTTCGTCAGCATTCTTTATTTTACGTTTCTTAGTTTCTAAATAATGATTTTTATTGAAACTTGAAATTTTTTGATAAAAATTGTTGTCAAAAAACGTTGTTTACAAAATTAAATTTCATAAAATTATGAGGCTTATGTATACTTTTTGTTCATTTTAATTTTTGAACTAATATGATTCTTAAAACTATAGAATGTAAAGTTTAAATGGGCCTTTCATGTTATATCATTAAATTTAGTAATACTATTTCTCGGGCATTAGGTTTTAACTCTTATACGAATATACATATTTTTTTCTGTTAATGTACAAATATTTTTCCGATGTGTTTTGGATATTCCTTCTCTAAAAAAAAGAGATACCATTTTGTTTTCGGTTGTACAAGAAAGAAGATCAAGCATTTTTCTTTTTTAAATTTAATAAGCCACATTAAAGAAGGAACGTTGCAATGCTACACGCTACATTAACGACGTCTCCAGAGTAACTGAATGACGGTTCATATGGAAATCGCAGGTAAGCGTCTCATACAACAACGCCCCCTATAGTTCGTTGCGATCGCGAATAAAGATGCTGAACATCTGTCGAATACGTAGCGAATTTTTTTTATGCATCTTAAAATATCTGTATCTTATCTATCGTTCTTTTGTTAATTTTAAAATTAATTTTTTATTAACCTGGCCAAGTGTGATTCACAGAACTATTCAACGAATTTGTTTGTTTTATTTATTTCTTTAAGCTATCTCGTAGATTTTCCCCCTGGTAATATACTAATTTATTTTGTTTACTTTTTATTGGAACTTAGTTTTTTTGAAATTAACGCTCGTTTAAAATAATTGTCAATTTTTTTTTAGTCTCAGAACTTTAATTAGTTAGCTGATAAAAATTTAAGAACATTTTCTATATTAAAACTACTCGGGGCAAAACGTCTGATAGATCGTATTAAATAAGTACACCCTTTTTCTCTAAGAATGAACAAACAGATCATTTATGTATTTAGTTTAGTGTTTCGTATGTGTTTGATTTGGGAAAAGTAAATACATATTAGTGCAACTCAAAAAAACTACTACTGTTTGCTTTTTTTTTTTTATTGAAAATGAACACATTCGAACCGCAATTTTATTTTGACGTCTACACATATATTACACAGTTAACTTTAAAAAAGCTGCTCTTTTTTAAAAAAAAACGATGTTGAAAAAATTTACTTTTGTTAACATTTTTTTTAGCTTTAGCACAATTCATAAGATATTATTATAGTATAATTTGTCATCAGGAAAATGGCTTATTTTGTTAAACAGCAAATACTAAAAATTGAAATTTGTAAAAACATTCCAAAGTCTTGCTATTCTTAGAATCATCATCTGATTTGAAATACTTTTATAAAATACGAAACTTTTAAACCTATTTTGATAAAAAAAAAAATCAATTCGCGGCGAGAGGGTTAACATACTTTTTACAAAAAGTATGAATGCTAATTTTTCTTATAACGATATTGCTCACATGAACTTTCTCAACAATTTAACTATTATTTATTTTATTCCATTAATTTGTTGATAGCGGTATCAAGGATAAGGATAGGAGTTGGACATCCCGTTTACTATTATACTTGTACTATATATGCATTAAATCACATAACTTGAATGGTTTGTTTTAATCAAAATCTTTTAATAATTTTAAACGAATAAAAATAAACTTTATTGAAATTCGCTTAAAATATACCCTAAAATATATCTGGAATAAATTTTAAAATCGATAAATAAAAAATACATTTTTAAACAGTTTCGAATTGGACGTAAACGTTAACTTGTTTGAAATAGCAGTTCTTGTAACTATTTAATTCTGATTCCTGGTACTATCATACATTGCATTGTCTCACTCTACTTTTGAAATTTAAATTGTAAACTGAATTATTTTTACGCCCTTAAAAATGTTTTTACGGCTAGCACGAAAAAAATTCTTACGGCATTGATTTTTTCAGAAAGTTGTGACTAATTATTATTTTTTCAATCTAAGAGACTATGCCATTATCTTACATAAAACATATTTTAATATCACTTGAAGTTATTTAATTTACTGTGTTAGTAAATGAATAATCCCTAGAAACTGAAATGAAAAGATAAAACTTCATTGATTAAAAAATCTAAAGATGTTAATAACAGTAGACATGTTTTGAGCTTCCAAAAATTAACGTCACAAGTCATTCATTCTTGGCGAGTTTTCAGAATGGGCGCCTATTTTTGAACTTTTGGAACATGTCGACTTTAATTTCCATCTTCATGTCTTCTGAAGCCTGCAAAGTTTTATAATCAATTATACCTACTGTTTAACATTTGTGCCTTGTTCATTATTTTGATAAGAATTTTATGCTCGTAAAACTAAGCCTCTTTATTTTAATATGTTAAAGGGTTCATGTGGTCCTTAAAAAACAAAGAGAACTGAAGTATCAATATTGTAACTCTAAAGTTATCTTTTAACTTTAAAATTAAAATTTTGAATCCAGATATTTGGAGTAAATGAAATTGAACATTTTATCTTTTAAGTTTTGTTGCCACCATTTCAGTATCTTAAGGACCTTGCGTACTCTGTTTGAAAGGAGAGTATCGTATCAGATATGTATAGTGATGGTGAGAATCATAAAATAAGTTTGTAAATTATGGAAAAAAAAACATAGATATATAGAATGCGATATTTGGTGATACATGCAGCTGATCGTAATTGAAGAACATGTTTAACGACATTTTATGGTGAATTTGCGAAAATAAGTTTCAGAATGTATTGAAACATGAGGATGCTATTTACAAATCATCTTTATCCTAAAACAACAACAAAAAAAAACATGTAACCTAAATATTTGGCCGAATGAAGCGATTTTTTTAAAGAATAAATCTTACAATACGCAGCGTATTATAACATGTTATTCTGAAACATAACATATTTCAATGTTTTTAAAATGCCACTTTCACCAGTTTCTTCAGTTATAGAAAAAAGAAATATCGTAAATTATATAAAAACTTGAATGCGCATTAGGATTACCATACCCTCTAAATTTTTTTTCATGTACTTTTTTTATTGTTTCTTTAAATTTTCTGGCCTAGAAGACTCGATCAAATTTGTAAAAAGGATTATTTCTAAACTTTTGTGCCTAATTATAATAAGTTATGTAAATTTGATTTATTATGATATCCTCATATAAATGAAGTAAAAATAACGTAAAAAAGACAAATAATGTCAGGTAAAAAGTTTATGTATTAAAATTTTAAAAGCTTAGAAAGTCATAAATAATTTATAAATTGATTAAATTTTCTTTTCAAAGGAAATTAAAAAGAAAGAACACCTTTGTTCTTCGATATATTTTCTATAGCTATTAAAAATATAAACCTCTCCGAGCAATCACAGAACATTATTTTTTTATTGTCTGAACTTGTTTGCTTAACAACGGAGTAAAATGAGGTATTGCTCTCTTGAATATCGCTATGGTTATTTTAAATTGCTAATTTGCCGCCGCGACTTTGCTTGGCTGTTTTTCGGGACTATCGCCAAACATATATACCGTAAACCGGGGCAAGTCTACCCATTTTAGTTTTATTTAATTTTCACTATTCTACATTGCAAATAAAATTTTTTTTACCGACGGAGGACTTAGTTCAGACTCTAAGGAAGATGGCGCTGTAGTAGTTTGATCCGTTTTTATTTATTTGGTGTCTTTTTTACCGACCTGTTCAAACGTCTTTTGTGAGATTTGTATTGAAAATCAGCAAACTTTTAGTTGGTGCTCCGTAAGTATATTATTATTATTACTATTTTCACTTTGGTTAAGTGATAAACTTATCTAAGACTAAGATTACATTAATTTTATATGAAAAAACAAACAAAAAGAATGTAAGTTTTGCTGTTGTAAACAAAAAGCCAGAATTCGCAGGGCGAGTCTACCCATTCGTATTTAGTTTTAATAAAGCATAATAATATAATTTAGAACTTTGTTTATATTAAAATTAAGTCATTTTAAATGAATTTGAGTATATTATTTTAATTCTGCATTGATAAATTTATCATTAATAATAAAATTTATAGGTTAAATATAAATGTAAATATAAAATATGTTTATTTTACCTATTTTTTCAATTTTTATATTACAAAATTAACTTTTTTTATTTAATGCAAGTTAAATAAATTATTATTTATAAATTATTATTACCTCCCAAAAGAATGGGAAAAGGATTTTTCATGATTCCCAATGTTTGAATTTCGATTTTGTTAATAATCTTTAATTATTATTATTTATTAATTATTTAATTGTAAATTTGTATTAATTTAAATTTATTTTTATCAACAATAATCAGAAATTTTTTTATTTTGTAATGTTAATGATTATAAAAACAAAACTGTGATCAAAATGTGATAATCGATCAAATACTCAATTTGTGTCATTTTATGAATAAAAAAATGGAATATATAATAAAGTTATGAATTTTACTTCATAAATATCCTATATAGTAACTAAAATAACATTTTAGTAGAATGGGTAGACTCGCCCCATACGAGAGCTTTGTCAGCAGTTCTATAAAAATATACAGTAACAGCGTAACTGTTAATATTTTCTAAAATCGATTTCACAGCTTTAAAGATGGATAAATAGCGATTCCGAAACACCTATTAAAAGCCTTTTTTCTTTAATATTAACAAAAGTTTGACCACTTGAAAAAAAAAAAAACTGAAAAAATGGGTAGACTCGCCCCGGTTTACGGTAGCTTTTTAGCCCCCCAATTTATGACCTAATCTTTTCAAAATTTTGTCTACCAGCCCCCTATATTGAGGGTCACGAATCCAAATATTTAAAAAAAAAATCTGTTTATTCAGAGAAAGTACTTTTTTGCGTCTGATTTCATAACATAATTAATAGTTATCACTAAGTAATTAGCATAAAGTTACCCTCAGAAACCATTAAGACTGACACTCAGTACGTGAAAATCCGATCATTGGAACGAAAATTATTCAGAGTGATATCTTTTCTATTTTACGCACTGTGCAAAAATATGAAATAAAATGAATTGTATATTTTTTCCCCTAGTCGACAGGCCTGTGTAGGGGTTAGGGATCTGCCCTTGCATCAGAAAGGTTCTGAGTTCGAATCCCGGGCAAGGCGTGATGTTCTTTCCTCCTCTGTACTATCTGTCCTTACTGTGGGAGCAACGTTGGCCCACCTAATAGTGTGCCCCTGAAAGAGTGGCCAACAAATCTGCCCTTCGGGTGCCTGTATGACCTAGATCATTATCCAGGTGGGCATTGGACAAAAAAAAATTTAATTTTTTTCATTCATTTTGGTCACAAATCTATTCATAATTGAATTTGTAAATCAAAGAAACTTTAATGATCAAAAACTATTTCTCTTAGATCTAAATAACTGCAAAAAAGTGGAAATTTGAAGAATGGTTTGGAAGAAAGCCGTGTTTGGAAGATTTTACCTTAACGCAGGAAAATACACCAGTGTTTTATGTGGTATTTCATTACCATAAATTATTAAAATGCTAAATATAGAATTTTCATTTATTTTGACCTGAAATAATACAAAATACTGAAAGAAAGTATCAGATATATGTTTAACAAAAATTCCGGGTCAAAGGGTTAATAGATAGAGAATAAATATAAATGTGGTAATATGACTAACATGAGTTTCTTGAATGTTTGTTTAAATATAATAAATTATTTAGCAGAAAGGATTTTAACTAATATTTTAGCAACTATTTTTGACTCTCGAATCCTCTGCGGTATTTATAAAGAAAAGTATTTTAATCTTGTTTCATATCCGACATGATGTTTCCAACTTGTCACACGTTTCATATCTTTTTATGATTTGAAATGACATCTGAAGAAACAAATATGCTACCTAAAAAAAAAAAATGAATTTATTTACAATTTCTTCAAAGAATGTTTTTTATTATATATTTTTGATAGTTTAGAAGTTAAATGAGGATTTTTCAAAACAGTTTAGAATGAACTGAACTGTTCGAAAATATGATTCGTTCATCTTTCATATCGACCTGAATTTTAATCGATGTGTTATTATAATGCCTTTTTGTATATATGGGTTTAATTTTAATATTAAAAAAGCATTAACTGTTTAATAAAAACCAAGAGTTCCAGTGTTAGAAACAATTTGAAAGTCTTGAAAGGGAAAAAAAACCTCATTTTGATCTCATACAAATTTTGAATGCGACGAAATTAGCGTTGTCTAAATAATGAAAATATATGAAGAATAAAAAACCCCATATATTTTCAAGATGTATCCAAAGGTTTTAATTACAGAAAATTACAATAAAAAGGAAAGAGATTTTCCTGTTAACAAGAATTTCAAGGAATGACGTTAACAGAGTTTCAATTTCTTTTTCTTGCTTTGGCATCTTTCCAAATTAAAAGACCGGATACTTCCCATGGGGAACATAAGTTATTTTTTATACCTTACAAGATTCATTTCACTGTTAGAAAATAAAAGATTTAATTTTGTAACTAAATTGAGAATTCGATGATTTATATAATGGTGGGAATTGGCTATGGTACAATTTCAAATGTTGTAAAGAAAAAAAAATCGCAAATTAAAATTAAAACAATATATTTTTCTTAAACTAGTGGAAAAAGAATTTTGTTGTTGTTGTTGGTGCCTTTTAATTCCTTTAATTCTTTTTAATTCATAAGTTTTGTACAGGATTAAAGAAAAACTGTCACGAAGCACTTCCAAAGGCTTTTTTATTTAAAATGTTAGGAACTGAATACATAATTCGCAAACACCAGAAAAAAAATAGCAAAACGACATTGCTTAACAAAACGCTGCTGAACAATACTTAATGTACCCATAAATGTCATATTTTAGAGAAATACAAAAATTTCTAACAATATTTACAACTTGTTAGAGATACTGCCACTGTTTTAACTTGTCGCTACATTTTATTTTGTAATCCAAACTTAAGACTTAAAAACTGGAAAATAAGTAGGTATGTAGAAAAAAGTGAATGTGACGAAAGGAAAAAATTTACCATTCAATAGTTAGTCCGAGAATTGTTGCTCATAAATCGAAATAATCTTATAATAAACTAATAGTAAAACATAAAGCACAATTAACTTTGCATCCAACAGAAAAGCAACAGCAGAAATGAAATTATCTGTATTGACACGGCCATTTTTATGCGCAAACTAAACTAGTTCTTTTCCGAATTTCATTTTGTTCGAAAATTAATGTAATTTAAATTTTGTGTGTGATTTTTTCCCCCTCCTATTTTGCTTTAATGGCCTCATTTTTTTTGTCGTAAAGAAAAGAAGAAAAATATATTTCTCTCTCGAGATTTATATTGTATGTAAGCGCCCTCTTCTTTTGTTGCCATAATATAGTAAAGGGTAGCAACAATTTTTTTTAAAAACTCATTCAACAAAAGATGGATTTGATACTAATAGTGTCATAAATTATCTATCAATTGACGCAATTGTAATGAGATTGTTACAAAGATACTGTTTTTTTTTTGAAATGAAGAATTTATTTGGAATAATAGCAAATTACATTAAAGTACGTATCCGATTTTTTTTTAATTTGCGCAAATATAAATGAAAAAAAAAAAAGCTCAGTTTGCATAAAACTACAATGTTGAACAAAACTATTCCCAATAGTCGTTAATTCTAAAAAAGATGAGACATTTTCATGTTTTTCCACTCCTTGTAATTGGGATTGTTTAAATTCTCAAATGCGTCTTCAATTTACTGAACAAGAGTTAACTTTTATAATTGGGACATAAAAAGTGATGGATTTTAACTACTTTAAATAAAAGTTGGAATTAAAACAATTTAATATAAAAAATTTTGTGAAAAATATCGGCATTTTGGGGGGGAACAATAATGAATCCGCAACAATCGTATGTATTGGTGAGCAAAATGCATAGTTTAAAATAAAAATAATAATAAATAAAATCTGATAAATAATTCTTAAAAATTGCTGTTCACAGCACAGTTTACTTGAACAGATGCTTCCTTTTTCTGAGTTTGTAATATTTCCCCCCCTATCAGACAAGGTTTATCATGAATGTTTATCTGTAGTACAGACTGTACAGTACTGTAATAGTAAAATAAAGGAATTACAACAACAGTAAAATAGACTAATTACAGAATAGTTGCAATTCGGCATCATGCTAATATCGTAGCAATAGTTTATAAATGTTTGGACTTGAAAAATAATTGTAACGTTTATTTTTTTCTAGAAAATGTAAAAGTAGAATTTTTCTGATATTCTAATATTAAATAAAAAACACTTTTAATTGGATAGCCCTAATGATGTAAGTAGTAATGATTTAATAAAAATATAAATTTATTTTTAATTTTAATATTATTAGTCTTATAATAGAAATTCGTCCAACTTTTTTTTAAAATTTCTTAGGGGATAAAGAAATAAATCCACACTGATTTGGTTTTTTTTAAATTTAACTCCTACATATTTTTTATAATTTGAAAATCCTTGTAAGGATTTTCACGTATATGGCAATTTTTGTCGTACGCGTATGGCAAAATTTTACCATTGGCAAAACCCCATAGGAATATCCTATGACATTTTTTTATGACAAACCTCTGTCAAATTTTCTTATGGGTAACTACTTATGGGAATAATTTGAACATTTTATTTTTTGCAAGCACTTGTCCAACTTAAGCAGTTAACAAAGCACACTATTTGAGATGTTGTTTTGTTTACGATATTATCTAAAATAATTATTATTGGTTAAGTTCAATTATTATTGGCGAGAATTTCAACTTAGTTATCTAATCATTTGAATCGCTTAATAGCCGTTTATCAGTCAATTTGAAATCGATTTCCAACGCTAGATATTAGTATCTAAAATTTATGCTAGATAAAGAACCAATTCAAAGACGCATTAACGGGAAATTCAAAATAGGAAAGCGTCCAGTGTGTATGACGCTATTTGCCGTGCAATAGAGCGATCAACTTAAGCGATAAAAAATTCAAAAATGGTTATGTTATATGTTTCGTATTTTCTTATGATAGGTTATTTATTTCAAAATTATTTAAAAAAAAATATTGTTTTATCAATTATTTTGATACTTTATTTCAACTTTCATAGCAGTAACAATAGAAAGAATATAATTGTCAAATCACTTTTCTCGACGTCTTCTTACGTCTCGGGGCCGGGATAGGTCGGTCGATCTCTTGTCGGTAGGGCGCTGGGCCCATGTCCGAGAGTTCGTGGGTTCGAACCCCGCCGTCGAAGACTCCCCGTGCAGTAAAGTGACTGATGCACGTTAAATTAAAGACAAAATTGTAATGGGAATGTGGTGGATTGGGCGCATAGCATATTTATTAACGATATTGTATCTTCTATCAAAATGCACGCATACATTTTATTTGTGATGACTTTCTGTGAGTCTATTTTAATGGTTGTGACTTTTAATTTTGCACTATATCATTCCGAAAATGATGCTTTTTATCGCGTCTAAGATTTATCCTAGTCAAGTAATTTTCATGATGAATTCTCATTTTAGAGATACAATGTTTTTCATTTTAACTACCGTTGATTTTACATACATAGAAACCCCTTTCAAAAGTGTAACTATAAACAAAATAGAAGGGATGAACCTGGTAATTTCCAGAATACTAATTCTCAGACGTCTTTCCATCGTGCAAACTTAACTTTTGCTAAACTGACGTAAAGAATATAACATTAATAGTTTCTGAAAAAATTGCAATTAACTTCCAGTGAAACTCGTTTTTAATTAAATAGAGCTTGTAGCTAGAAACCATTAGTGATATTGCGTTTGACTAATAAAAAAAATTCCGCTGCTGTTTTAATTACAACAACGCATGATATTAAATCGGCGATAAAAATCCACGTATCTGTTTCAAAATTATTTTTAAGATCGCGACACTCAATTGCTCCTTCCATCTGCTGTACAAATTCCATGAACCATCAAACGGTTCTGAAATTATAAGAGACGCATTAACTTATTACGGATAAAACATCATGCAATTTTAATAATATTTTTAGAATCTTAATTTAAGGTAGGAGTTTAAGAATTTTTACACACATTTTTATTTTTATATTTTGAACTACACTCTATAACAAAAAAATCGACGCACCAAGAACGCACTAAGACGCGCAAAATCGACCCTCGATCAGGCTGGAATGATGCCGACTGTGGACGTATATAGTCTTTAGCGACGAATCCCGCTTCCAGCTGTGTTCTGACGATCATCGAAGACGTGTTTGGAGACGCACAGGGCAGAGGGGGGGGATCCTGCCTTCACTATTGCACGCCACACCGGCCCTCGACAAGGCATTATGGTCTGGGGTACCATTTCCTTTGACAGCCGGACCCCTTTGGTCGTCATTAGAGGTACACTTACTGCACAGCGGTACGTCGACGACATTCTAAGACATGTTTTGCTACCGTTCCTTTTGCAGCGCCCTGGGCTGGTTTTTCAGCAGGGCAATGCCAGACCACATACGGCACGTGTTGCTATGAACTGTCTGCAAGCTTGTTAAACTCTTCCTTGGCCTGCCAGATCACCAAATCTCTCTCCCATCGAGCATGTCTGGGATATGATGGGGAGGCGATTGCATCTGGCACGGAATGTTGATGACCTCGTTCGACAATTGGATCGAATTTGACAGGAAATACCGCAAGAGACCATCCGGGAGCTTTATCGGTCTATGCCACGCCGTGTGGCAGCTTGTATCCAGGCTAGAGGCGGGTCAACACCTTATTGAACTTGTTACTGTAACTCTGCAATAAATTATTCAATTGTTATGAAATTTTAATCATTTACTATTCTGTACATTGTCTTCCTATCCACCAATTTTCGTTTCAATTGGACAACTCCTTCTTGGTGCGTCGATTTTTTTTGTTATGGAGTGTAGTTCTTTTTATATAACTTATTAGAGTTTGAAAACAATACTTCATTTTTTTGGTACTATATATATATATATAGATTTATACTTTCAATTTTCATTTTTCACACTAGGGGGCTAAGCCCCCTGTTCCTTGCCGCTCGCCAACTCTGATGATTTCTTCGCTATAATTGTAGTTTCTTGGCAGAAAACAGTTTTCCTACTAAAGTTAAAATTATTCACTTAACATTTATATACTAAAAGAAATTCCGTTTGCTTACTCTTGTAGTACCTCTTTTTCTCAATTCCAAATATTATTATCTATTGGTAATATAAATATTTAGATCTATTGGTGAGCAGAAGTAATTTTTCTAAATAATGATTTTTTAAAAATAGCATTTATCTTGTTATAACATTTTATTGTTCAAACAAATTTGATGAGTTCAATATCGTAATTTAATATTTTCGCTTACCAAACGGGCGGATAGATGATTAAATACTATTTTTGCCTGCATCTCATTGTGCATGAAGCTGATCGTTAAGTTCTAAATCTTTTTACAGATCTCTTTAACTGTAATTTATAACAGTATATCAATGTTATTTGCACAAAAATAATAATTGTAAAATGGTTAATAAGAGTAGACCGCTTGTCTAAATAACTTTATCTTAAAATGTAGCGCTGTATTAACATTATAATAATAATAATAATAAAAAAAAAATTCTCTTGGTTTTCAGCTTTTGAATTAAAAGCGCAATAGCAGTATTGGAATATAAATTTAAATAAGGGATACAAAAATATTTATAGAAAAACAATCTCTTTATGACTTTTATCAATTTTATGCTGATGACAACCAAAACAATATGCAAATGAATGAGGAAAAACTGGATCCTACCACGTGGTTTCCCGGGGAATGGAAAACTGCAACACCATTATTAGATTTTCTAGTGTAGTAAGATGCTATCCCTAGAGGGTTAAAAGGTTGCATTGATTCAAGAACAACATGAGCATTTGAGAGATATTCTTACTTCAAAATAAGCTCCCCTTTTTTTTCCATGAAAAATTCCAGTCCCTTATCTGTTTCACGAAGTTTCCTTACCGCCGCAGACCCCATATCGATTACTCTTGATCAGTTGCAAGCGAAGAAAGACACAATTTGAGAGTATTTTCCGTGTATTTGTCACGCATTTAAATTGCTAATTTTAAGCAGAAATGTATGCTTGAATACTTCAAAGGAATAAAAAGAAAGGGAGGAAAAAAAACGGTGTTGTAAGGCTAAAATATCATTTTTCAAAAAAGAGTGTTTCAGCTTAGGTTTAAATTATTTGCTGAATATTTTTTTCAAACTACTCTTTTTTTTTCTTTCTAAATCACATTAGTTGAGCTGTGATGGTTCAGTGCAAAGAACGGTATTCTAGCTTGTCGGAAAGCAGTTGAAATTCTAATTAGGTATAAATTCCACTTAGCAAAAAAATTGCTATAAATTCTGTTTGTAGTGGTCAGTACATGATTGAATATTCTGAGTTGGAATGCTCGAGTTTAAATTTAAGAACTCTTAACTAGTCAGAAAATGGGTTGAAATTTCAATCGCAAGATTTGTCCCTCGCAAACACGAAAGCGAGTTAAGCAAAGTAGGCTGAAAATAATAGCTTTCAGTAAATCATTGTCTTGTCATAAACACATAAGAATTCAAGAAAAAAATATTTAATTTTCATCATTTTTAAATTTTGGCAGCTGTTTTTGCATTTTAATACATTAATTAATATTTATTTCATTTATCGTTGTTTAACGCATTTGTAAACCACAAATGCTTTGTTTACGCCAAATAAATGTTCGCAATTAAAAACCACACCGTAAAAATATTATTTTGCGAAATATAGCGCTCAGTAAAATCTCAATTGCGTTTGTTTTAGTAAAAAGGTGCTCATTTTTTTTTTTACTGTCGCCACTCTTCGGTTAAAAGTGCTGAAAGAATTGATTGTCCAAACAAACTGTAAGCGAAAGTTAGATAGCGTATTGTTTGCTCTCGATGGGTGTTTAAATAAGAGCTTAGCATTATAAAAGAAGCAAGAACGTTTGATTAAGTTGGGATTACTTTCCCCAAAATCTTTTTATTTACACTTTTTCCTGCCAAACTTAAAAAAAAAGTAAAAATTAGTTAAAACCACTTCAATAAAAAGATTTGCTAAAAGTTATTTTTGGATTTTTAATGTTAGCAAATAGTCTTTTTTTTTTCTAAAACTTTTTTCTGATACTTATGAATTTTTCTCATGAGTAGAATCATTGTAACGGAGAATTATGTTTTTTAAAAATGTACTCTGAACTACTCTCTTTAATGAGAATTTTCATTTTGCATTTAAAATACAGGGTGGTGGAGGAATTACCGCACAAACTTTAACACATGATGATTCCTGGAGGTAAAAAGATGGCCAAACGATGTTGTTTACATTGTGATACAGAAATGTGAGAAACTATATTTTAAAAAAAAAAAAAGAACAAATGATAAACAATAAGGTATATGGGTTGTCCATATCCTAACCACAGTGTTATTCCCATACCATAACCTTCGGGTGACAAACCCTTGCCGTCTAGTAAATTATGACAGGTTTTGTACTTTCTGGCAATCACGAGGAGCTCTCGGAGATTATGGAGGCTTGTCTTGTGATAGTCACATAATAGTTTTTCTCTCCGTTTTCTTTCTTTCTTTTTTTTGTCAAATAACCGTCGTTGAATAACCGACCCAATGTAGGGTTTACGACTACCGATGTTCAACTCCGTAGCCGTAAGACAACCAGAAGACATCAAGTCAATTCAAGAACAAGAAGACATCAACTCCTGGATCAAATATTGGGAGAAATTTGCCTTCGTGGAAGACTTTTGATGGAAGTAACTCACACTTGCGTTACATGGAGAGAAAAACTACGAAAACCTTCCGCGACGTTAGTCTGACCGCAAGAGGATTCGAACCTATGATCCGTCTACCACTAAGGATATTTTACGTCAGCACTGCGTTCAATGCGAATCGGGTGTGGATTTCGAATCGATTCCTGTTCACCTCATTGGGAGGCGGGTGCTCTCTCCCCTAAGCCACTACGACTCCAGGGCTAAAGAGAATAGAAGGGCTGGTTCATTCCTTTGAAGTATCTCTTGCCGCGCCGATCCTCCGACGTCACTCTAGTGACGTCACTTTGGCGCAAAGCTCGCACTTTTACTTCAAGAACGGAGCGTTTGGCCTTACTAGCTCTAACTAATATTGGATCATTTCTTTTTGCGAGATATTCTAAGACATTTGTTATTTTCTATAATGACTTTCCTCAGTTTTTGCAGTGAATTTACAAGAATTTAAAACTATTATTGAAATGCCAGTTTGCGCGATTGCAACTTGCAAAAATTCTGATATAAAAACAAAAGGAAAAAGTATAATTTTTCGCGTGTTCCCTAAAGTAAATGAACAACTATGTAAAGAATGGATTCCGAAATGACACAGTTAATATAAAACAGCAATACGTTTATTCTGTCGTAAAGAACTTTTATAAAAATTCATTATCTAAATAGAAACCGCCTCGCTACTTCATAAAGAAAGGCAGGTGAAAAGAATTAAAAAATAGATAAAGTCAAAGAAATTTAAAATGTAAGTAAAAAGTATGAGTAAAATATATAGTTGAAATTTTCCTAATTTCATAACATATTTTTTAATGTAGTTATTCTAAATATTTATGATTTTTTTTAAAAATTATATTCTTTTCAATTTAAATATCTATAAATTATATCATCGTAAATTTAAATGTCTATAAACAATTGTAAAATTTCTAATGTCATTATGAACCTAAATTATTATTTTGTTTCAGTAATTAGCGTTTAATGTTGATGTTTCCTAATGATGAAGTATGAACAAATTGCTATTAACGACATATTTTAAAATCAGGGATTCTAAATTTAACTTAACTTATCTTTATAAAAGAATATGTAGATAAAAAAAGTGTCGATATATGCCTTCATTTTTCTTAATAGTTAAAGTTAAAACTGAACTTTTTAAAATAAAATATTCATCGTGTCATTTTCACCAACTAGCAAAACTTTTTCATAAGTTTAAAATGGTATTTTTTTAATATAATAACCAAGAAAGTTTTTTTTGAACTATGTTTATGAACGGAAATAATGTGTTAATTACGTAAAGTTTGAAGGCTAATAACCAGAAAAAGTCTAACTTATTTTTACAAAGAGAAAGATGCAAAGTTATATCTTTGCTTGCGATCTCCGAGATCTGTGGACACAGTGACGTCATGAGGAGGGAAATCGTAGCTTCAGCTCTAAGAGCGGAGTGAACTGCTACGACTCTCCGTTTAAAAGCAATTGCGGGTTCGTATCACATTAGAAAAGTTCGTTTTATTGTGGAGTTTGTTCTTATGTTGAATCCGAAATGATCATTCGCTTTTGGGTTCAGTCACAAAATTAATCCAAAATTAAGAATCAATCCGCTATTTAACTTCAGTCATAAAATAAAATGAGGTAAAAGTTTCTGGCCATTTCAGAGTCTTAAAAAGTTTCCCCCTCCCTATGGTTGAGGTGCAGAGAGTACTACCACCTAATGCGCATCCATAATCTTAATTGTGATTGTGTGTGGCAATGCATCCATTCTCTTCTTCAGAATATTTTTAGGGATATATAAACCTAGTTAATGTTATAAGATTTGAATGGTAAAAATATAATTTTTAAAAGTGAAACTTTGTGTTGTTTGGGTGCTTATTAAATCGAAATATTCTTTTTTGGAAAAAAACTGATTAGGTATGATTTCATTAATACTAATGAAGCTTTTATGAATACAATGATAGTAGTAGCTAATTTTCCAATAAAAAAATACCAGGCTTGCTGCACGACATAATAGAGTTGAGGATTAAAGAGCCTCATTAAGTATTCTGGTCTTCCCTCACGCAATTGTTTCACTCTTCAAGTTGGTTCAGTCCTCCTCTTTAATCCTTTAATGAATTAATGCTTGTAACATTTCCTACCGTAAGACATGCTAGGATTAAAGAGAATGATGATGATATAAGGTAACTAGAACCAACTTGTTTGGAGGAGTGTTTTGTTTTCCTTAGTGTGGATCACCATCATTAATCATGTTTATTTTAAGACAGAAATGTCAAAACTAATTCAACTATTATTTGAAAATTATAAGGGGACTTAATTATTATTTAAAAATTCTGGATAAAAATTCTTCCCAGCTTAAGGAGTTGAAATAATAAGACACTGCATCAAACATATTTGTAATGGGAATGTGCTGGATTGGGTGCATAGCTTATTTATTAACGATATTGGATCTTCTATCAAAATGTATACACATACATTTCATTTGTGATGACTTTCTGTGAGTCAATTTTAATGGTTTTGCATTTCGGTGGGTGTGCGATCGAATAAACAAGGTTGAGTTTCGTTCTAAGGTGGATGAATACCCGCTTGTTGATGCATTGCCAGAGTTCGTACTTATGATTAGTACGATATCTTCACAACTTAAGTGAAATTTACGTAATAAAAGTGTTTCAGCATTCTTATCTCAAGTGATTAGGTCGGGATAGCCTGGTCGGTAGGGCGCTGGGTCCATTTCCGAGAGTTCGTGGGTTCGAACCCCGCCGGCCGAAGACTCCCCGTGTACTAAAGTGACTGATGCAAGTTAAATCTGTCGAGTAGCAAAAGTTCTCCATGTTCCCATAACAAATCAATACCTCTGGGGGAGCTGGATTGGAGATCGATCGTTCGCTGATTCAGGTCAAAATTACGATCTGTGGATGAATGAATGAATGGATGCATGAATAGGTCCGCCCTATAAACGGGTGCGACGTATGGTGTGGCAGAAGTCGAATTCTTGGCCATAGATGGCGCCACTGAAAAACAAGAGACTCACACCCTGCCTTAAATTTGTTCGGTTTCACCAAGCAGGCTTGCCCGTGTGGCAAGTAGCATTTGAAACAACAACAACATATCAAGTGATTCACAATTTTGTGATGAGCCTTTGTAGAAAATGAACAAAAAAATAACCCGTTTGAATATAATATATTCGGAATGAATGCTATTCATCAAAGAAATTTAATTTTATTACAAACTTCCTGAGAAGATCTGATGTTCATTTTTTACTAGCTGAATTCCCGCTCACTGTACGGTATGAAAAAAAGGCAAATATCAACGCTTAAATCATGAGCTAGACATATGCCAGCCAATACGCGTAATAAAATATAAATAATTGATCTTTTTCAAAAATTTATTATGATTTGTTGCCTTTCCCAGTGGCTTTATGTTGATTGAGCAAAACATGTTTTTAATTGTTCATCCCATTAAAATAATGAATAACTGTATTCAGTATCATTTGGCATGTTGCTATTGTTCTAAATCTACTGATGATAGTCAAACTTTACCACAATTAAGAGAGTTTCTCCGGTAGTTTTTACTTTCGAACGGCGGTAAAAAAATATCTCTCACAATGTCTATTATAAAACTGCAGAGTATTGATGAAATTTTAATCTGTATTAAAATAGTAACGTGGGTATCTTTGTATCTGTTAAAACTGTACCAATTACCATAATACAAGTAGTACCAATTACCAAAATTAATTAAGCATCATTGTCGTTAATAAACGATTCTTTACGTTTCTCCTAAACAAACTAGTATCACTTCTTCACTATTTTGGTTTTTAGTAATTATTTTTTTTAAAATGAGTTTAGTGCGTCTTTTTTCCAAATTTAATTAAGCCTTATTGGCATCAATTATAGCATGGCGATTTTTTACGCTTATCTTAAATGAATCAACAATTTCTCTATTTATTTTTCTTTTTTTAATAAATAACTTATTTTTTTTTATTACTGAGAGCCGTGATGGCTCAGGGGATAGAGCGTTAGCATTCCTATGAGGCGAACCGGGTTCGAATCCCAGCGATGCGCGTTCCACATCCAGCTTGCACCGACCAATGTGCTTAAGTAAAAATATCGTCAGTGGTAACCATGGGAGATTTTCCTCTTCGTGTAACGCAAATACGGGTTATTTCTATCTAAAAGTCCTCCACGAAGACAAATTTCTCTTAATACTTGATATAGGAGCTCCCTTGTCTTCTGGATTTGGTTCAAAATTACAAAGATACGAAGTTGAACATTGGTAATAGTAAACCCAAAAAAATTGTGTCAGCTCTTGAACGACTGTTATAAAATACCGTTGATTTTAAATTATTCAGTTTTATAGAAAAACATTTTAAAAGCATCCATAAAAAATAAACACGTGGTTTTAGATAACTTAAGGAATACTAATTTAGTGACGTAGTCTATCCACGTTCACAATGTGTAATTTAGTTTATCTGACATAACCCCTAATAAATAATTATCAAAGAATGTGCAATAAACTCTTTTTAAGTAACGGGAGCTATAAGCTAGCAAATATCAATGATGCTACCTTTAAAATATTTGAGAAAAGAATAGAATCGTCTATAGTTTAATTTAAAACAATGGTTAATGCTAGATTAATCATAAATTTCTATTTCTCAAATGTCTCTCCCGAAAGATCTGGTTGAAATTTTTAAACTAATTTTAGGATTGAGCTAAAGTTACCTCCTTTGTGCACTGTTTAAATTTCAAGACGTAAGCGCAAAACGGGTCTGAAGTTATAAGAGAGATACATAGACATTTCCGTATAGACGTTTACAACAATTTTGGTATTTTTTTCTTTGTATTAAAATAATACTTTGAAATTAAAAACAATATTATTAGCAGAAAAAATTCATCCGAACGATGACATCATTTCCCCTTAGAACTACTAAAAATTATTGTTCGCCATAACAACGAACGTTGCCCTAACCATTGACTTTATTATCGGCCATCTTCAGCACATCGGAACATAGAGCCGTATAGCACATCGAATTTGTTGAAATTTAATTCTTTCTCGTCAAATTCTTTTAATTAAATTAGACTTATTTTTTTTTATTTTGTTTATTAAAACCGTGATATAGTTTTGTTTTTTTGTACCTGGCAACTTCGATGCATAATTAGTTTGTTTACGTTCCACATAGCTTCGTGAGGGTCGCATTCATTTCATCGACAATCACTTCATCGAGAGGTCATTTCATCGACACCACTTCCTCGACAGGCCGTTTCATCGACTAGGTCATTTCGTCGACAGGCCGTTTCCTCGACAGGGTTGTATCGTCGACAGGGTCATTTCGTCGACAAGTCATTTCGTCGACAGGGTCATTTCGTCGACAAGTCATTACGTCGACAGGGTCATTTCGTCGACAAGTCATTTCGTCGACAGGGTCATTTCGTCGACAGGGTCATTTCGTCGACAAGTCATTTCGTCGACAGGGTCATTTCGTCGAAAGGGTCATTTCGTCGACAGGGTCATTTCGTCGACAAGTGATTTCGTCGACAGGGTCATTTCTTCGGCAATTGATTTCGTCGACAAGTGATTTCGTCGACAGGGTCTTTTCATTGACAGGGCCTTTTTCTCGACAGGGTCATTTCGTCGACAGGGTCACTTCGTCGACGAGTCATTTCGTCGACAGGGTCTTTTCATTGACAGGATCATTTCGTCGACAGGGTCATTTCGTCGACAAATCATTTCGTCGACAGGGTCATTTCGTTGACAAGTCATTTCGTCGACAGGGTCATTTTGTCGACAAGTCATTTCGTCGACATGATCGTTTCCTCGACAGGGTCATTTCATCGACAAATCATTTCGTCGACAGGCCATTTCATCGACTAGGTCATTTCGTCGACATGCCGTTTCCTCGACAGGGTTGTTTCGTCGACGTATTTTCTCTTTAAAAAAAAGATCGATATAGTAAAAAAACAAACTAAGTTGTATGAGTGGCTATTACGAAGGTTGGCGAGCGAAGTGAGCAAGGGGCTGAACTTCGTAGTATTATAAAAATCTAGGAAAAAATGCATGTGGGGAAAAATAAAATGAAAATCCAACTTGGAAAACATATTGGGAAATAATGTTGATGAAATTTTTTGTTCTAATCCTCTTCCTCATGTCTTTGTCAACTATGCTGCTGAAGAGGGAAGTTTCTGACAATTCTTATAAAATTTAAATGAAATATTATTTGAAACAAAAATCTTGTTCTCGCATTTCCAGTTTATTTTATTTCTTATTTAATTAATTATTTATAACGTTTTGGCGTTTAATAGTTTAATATGTATTTTATCCTATATGTTCCCTAAACATTTATAAGTTCTTTTACCTTATAAAATAAACTTCGTTAATGTAAAAAAAAAAAAAAAAAAACTTACAATGACTCCACATTCTCGGTATGCGATGCAATCGAAATGATATAAAAAATGGTTCTAAATCAGAGGAGGGGAGGAAACCTGTCTAATTGGTTTTTATGATCTAAAACATTTGAGGAAAAACGCAATTTATTACGATATAACAAATAAATTGACTTTTGAGTTTATAATTGAGGAGAGTTATCCATATGCATCTGATTTTATTCTCATTTAATGTTTTTTTAAAATAAGTTCAGCAAACTTGTTTTTTTACTCAAATATTAAAATGTTTTTCTTTTCGACTTTCCAGAGAATAAAAATTTATTAAAATTAATAAAATTAGCGGTGAGAGTATATATTTTAAAGGCGAGCAATAAGTCCTTTAGAAAGTGTAATCGGAAATGGAAATGTTTTTAAATATTATGTTTGATATGTGTTCTGAAAAAGAAATGTGAATTTTTGTTACCAAAACGAAAAAAGTGGAATTTTGAATGTTGATAGAATATTTTGTGAAATTTTGCCCTTGTGGTTTTCGCTATGTGTGAAAATTTTCATAATTATTTTTTCTCATTTGTAGTCTACTGAACAAATTTGATATTTTAAATATATATGCATTTTTTATTTTCATTTTTTCTGCATTTTAGTTTTGAGCCTCCTAGCTTGTTCAGTTGTTGTTGTTGCTGTTAATTTACGTCGCACTAGAGCTGCACAATGGGCTATAGGCGACGGTCTGGGAAACATCCCGGAGGATGATCCGAAGACATGCCATCACAATTTTGATCCTCTGCGGAGGGGATGGCACCCCCGCTTCGGTAGCCCGACGGCCTACGCGCGAAGTCGAGCACTTTACGGTAGCTCAGTTTAACGTGGACCCATACCGCACACCCTCGGTCCCTATGCAGACTGATCCAAGTGGTCACCCACCCGCACGCTGACCGCAGTCAGTGATGCTTGACTTCGGTGATCTGCTGGGAACCGTGTCTTAACGATCAGTCCACTGCGGGATTGGCTTGTTCAGGCAGAAAATAATCAAAATTTTGATTGGCGATAAGTCGTGCTAATAGTTGTCAGTAAGCGTTTGAAAATTGTGTTTTCATCCAGTGCAGAAAATCAGTTAAAAATTTATACTATTAAAAAATTGGTCAAATTTTAATTGCAAGATTTTTTTTTCTTTTTCGTAAAGTAAGAGTTATTTATTCTTACGTTTAAATTCCAGGCTTGACTTTTTGTTAATTTTCTTTTAAACAAAATGTGTCTAATTTAAATCCTACAAATAAAAAATGAATTAATTCATCATTTACTTACTACTATTATTATTCCTCTTAAATTATACTATTATTATTTAATTATAATAATAGTATAATTCAAAAATAGTATAATTTGATAATATTAGATTAGAATTGAATAATCAATACTATTATTAAATCCACTATTAATAGAAAAAACACATTTTGTGAAGAGCAAACACTAACACGCTTGCAACATTACGCCCGTGCTTCTAAACATTTTTGGTAAGGTGAGTAGCACTTTAAATATTGTGGGAATCTACAACCGCCTCGGTAAATACCTAAACATAAAGTTCGTGTTCCTATTGTTCTTCGAAATCTTTAATAGTAGTAACGAAACTAAGACTCAGTTCGATTGTTCGAATAAGCATATTCCTGTCCTAATGTTAACGATGCTGAACAAAAAGTTTAAAATTGCAATTAAAGTGAACATTAAGAAATTACTTTTCCATCATAAAAAACCTAAAAAAATTTTTTCTGTTGTTGTTGTTCATTTACGTCGCACTAGAGCTGCACAATGGGCTATTGGCGACGGTCTGGGAAACATCCCTCAGGATGATCCGAAGACATGTCATCACGATTTTAATCCTCTGCAGAGGGGATGGCACCCCCGCTTCAGTAGCCCGACGACCTGCACGCGAAGTCGAGCACTTTACGGTAGAACAGTTTAACGAGGACCGATATCACACACCCTCGGTCCCTACGCAGACTGATCCAAGTGGTCACCCACCCGCACACTGACCGCAGCCAGTGATGCTTGACTTCGGTGATCTGCTGGGAACCGTGTCTTAACGATCAGCCCACTGCGGCACGAATTTTTTTTTTCTACTTATGCAAATATAATAATTAGGTCTATGATTATTTTCATTTCTGTGAGAATTCGACTGAAGTCTATGTTTTTGTTAAAATTTATGTAAAAATGTTGAAAATTTGTACAGCAATAAATTTAGCTTTCCCCTGCTTGAAATAGTGTCTAAATTTTCATTGTAATATATTTTTATTACTTTTAATTCTAAAAATATATTTTATTAATTTGATTTGATATTAAAAACAATTTGATTGTTAACGTCACACTATATTAACTAGTGACCACGGTCCGGATATCATGCTTGGTAATGTTCTGAAGACAATCCTTACCTATCCTGAAAATAAGTGTCGAGCTATTACGATTTAGATATAGAAATGTAGATTTCGATACATCAACCGTTTAAACGCTTCTCAACTATCTATTAATTAATTTAAAAAGCGAACTTCTTTTAGTGCAATTGGAACAATAAACAGCCATAAAGAATTTTACTTTAGTATAAGATTAAATAAGTGCATTTTTCTTATTAATAATAGAAATATTTAGATTAAATCTCTAAAATAGTTTCAGAATTACGTATGACACTATCAACGAAATGACCCTGTCGACGAAGTAACTTGTCGAAGAAATGACCCTGTCGAAGAAATGACTTGTGGCCGAAATGACTTGTCGACGAAATGACCCTGTCGACGAAACGACCCTGTCAATGAAAAGATCCTGTCGACGAAATCACTTGTCGACGAAATCAATTGCCGAAGATATGACCCTGTCGACGAAATCACTTGTCGACGAAATGACCCTGTCGACGAAATCACTTGTCGATGAAATGACTTGTCGACGAAATGACCCTGTCGACGAAATGACCCTGTCAGTGAAAAGACCCTGTCGACGAAATGACCCTGTCGACGAAATGACCCTGTCGACGAAATGACCCTGTCGACGAAATGACCCTGTCGACGAAATGACTTGTCGACGAAATGACCCTGTCGACGAAATCACTTGTCGACGAAATGACCCTGTCGACGAAATGACCCTGTTGATGAAATGATCCTGTCGACGAAATCACTTGTCGACGAAATGACCCTGTCGATGAAATAACCTTGTCAATGAGATGACTTGTCGACGAAATGACCCTGTCGACGATATGACCCTGTCGTTGAAATGATCCTGTCGACGAAATCACTTGTCGACGAAATGACCTTGTCGATGAAATGACCTTGTCGATGAAATGACCCTGTCGGCGAAATGACCCTGTCGACGAAATGACCCTGTCGACGAAATCACCCTGTCGACGAAATGACCCTGTCGACGAAATGACTTGTCGACGAAATGACCCTGTCGACGAAATGGCCTGTCGACGAAACAACCCTGTCGAGGAAACGGCCTGTCGACGAAATGACCTAGTCGATGAAATGGCCTGTCGATGAAGTGGTGTCGATGAAATGGCCTGTCGATGAAGTGATTGTCGATGAAATGAACCAGACCCCTTCGTGATGACTGTCTTTGTGTTAAGCCCCTGTGTAAATATATAGTAAAAGAATTCAGATCTTCGAGTAAGAATCTTTGTGGAGGAATTTAGAATGTGTCACATAAGAGAATCGATACTTGACGGGCTTGGCTTACTCGAAATAGAATGGAAAGAACAGATGCTAACGTAAATAAAGGCCACGTTTCAGCTACCAATCAGGATCGATATACCCACACAACGTCACTTGCAGGTATCCCATTGAAGAAAGAAAACATTATACAAGATAACTGATATTTTTATTATTATTTAAAATATTTGAAACTGTATTCAAAAATTATTTTTTCCAAAATTTCTCTCATACTAGTTTCCCCTGTCATTTTAAGTAGGTCATATGGTTATGTTCTTTGACAGAAAATTCGTAGAACACTTTCCTAAACATCAGTTCAATATTGAATCTTTCTATCAGAAGCTTGAACCATTATGTCGTGCAAATTTATTTAAGTGCTAAGCTTAACATAGTTTACGAAGTCTTAATTTGCCCGTTAACTTGAATCCGTATGAAAATTGCTGCAAATTTGCACTTTATTATGGCTTAAAGCACTATAAAAATTTTAACTCTGGATATTTTTCGTTTCAACAATGGGAGAAAAAATTTGATGTAACTTTGTCGTAAATGTGTGAAAAGTGAGATTTTTGAATTTTATCTTCCTTAAAAATATAACCGGTAATAGGAAGTTTATAGTTGATTTTTTTTGTAGGACCCCAACCATTTATTACTTTTTTGAAATTAAATTGTCAGTTTCTTTTACTATCATTTGAAAGCAATTCCACCAGGTAAGTTGATGAATGTTTGGTGAAATGAAACGTTGAAATCGATCTCTATCGTAGTTCTATCGTAGATCAAAATCGTAGTTTTAGTAAATGATAGTTTTCTCTATCCATTCTCATAGTAGATGCTCACTGACTCGTTTTATTTTTCTGTTGGCCGAAATTGCTTTCGTAAAAAGAATGTCGAATCATTCGGAAAAAGGTTTCCTTATAGAGAACCCCATCAATGAAAAAGGTAAAAAATGAAAATATAACCAGTTTACTGTAAAAGGTCTTTTTTATGTTTTTTGTTTCTTTACTTATTTGTTTTAGTTCCTGAATCGTGTTTGAGAAACTACGTTTCATTTTTCAAAACATAGCTTTTCTTCTGTTTTTGAAATGTTCCATTTCAATTGGTAAAGAATGTTTAAAATCAAGTGTGGATTGTAATATTTTTTTGTTCTTTTTATAAATATGAATTGATTAAAATTCAATCTAAAATCGAATTGTTTTGTGAAAAATTTCATGAGCTATATATTTTTTGTTGCAGTTTTTCATATTCGTTTTTTGTTTTTTAAAATTGTTTTTTGGGACATTTTATTTCCTAAGATCTTCTAGAATACTTGTTTAAATTTAGATTTGTATGAATATCTGATATATTAGTTCTTCCGATAAATTTTTTTTATTCACGATTCATTATTATTTTTATACAGGATTATTAGTATTTTTCTTTAAATATTTCGCTTAAAAATTTTTTAATCCTCCGAGTTAAATAAAAATAGGTTTCATGTTATTCCTAATATATAATCGAGTGAAGATTTGCTCTCAATTAAGTTTTTTATCTATTAATTTAAGTTCAGCTATTGTTTTATAAACCTTACGTAGTTCGAAAATACTTTAAAAATTGTCACAAAAGTGTGTGTGAACATGTCATTAAGCTTAAATCTGAATATCTGATTATTTTGGTTGAAATATTTTGACCACAAACCAACGCATTTATTTTTTATAAAAGAAATTGAGTATACAATACAATAGCTTAATACGGGAGTGTATTAAGTATATTTTTTTGTAGCATGCAATCCTATTGTTAACCGAATTGCACAGGCATTTAAATTCGGGAAGTTCATGTCGCTCACCTTGGTTTTCGCAAACATTGGAAATAGCGGATTTAGATACATCTTATACTTTTTGCAAACAGAACATGCGGCTCAAGCTTACGTGATTTCTCCACTCCCTACACCTACCTTTTCTATGTTACTATGGTGTTACTGTCGTGAGAAAAAAAAGCAAGATTTGCCAAAACGACAGAGAGGGTAGATGTGGAGATTGATGCCTATTCTTTTAATAAAGAGTATAATTAGAGCACATTATGATACACTTCTTTTCTGAATTTAGTATCAGTATAAATGTTTTTGATACTTTTACGCTTGCCACACAGCATGTTTTTAACTGTTTTACCATTTATCGGAATTTCTTGTTGGGATATATATAAAAGCAGTTGATCACGTACAACAAATGTTTGTTACCGATATTGCAGAAAGTTTTATACTTGATTTAATGGAATTTTTCTTATTTTAGTGTTGCTTCTATCATTTTTAACTTTTGACTAACAAAGAAAGCACCCAAAGTATCACTTACAAATCCAGCTGAAATTTCTCTATGTAATTGGTTTTTGGTTATAAATAATATATATGTTACCGTAAATCAGTGTTTCCCAAAGTGTGGTACGCGTACTCCCAGGGGTACGGGAAGAGTTTAGAGGGGGGTACGCGTTCTTATGCGAACGATCTTGCAACAAACTAAAATTTCAGAAAATTTTATTTAGAAACAAATGTAGGCATGAAAATTTACGATTACGTATTTTTCTATTACCGATTTTTTGCAAAGTTAACAGTTAATAATTAGTGTTGTCAACAGCTAGTTGTGATTTTTAACTTTTGTGCAATTTTTTTATAGTAAAAAATGCATTCATTTTTTTATTAGTGGTACACAGCGTTACGAAAAATTTAGAAAGAGTACACAAAAGTCACAAGTTTGGGAAACATTGCCGTAAATGACCGAAATCAAGAGAATGTCGACTTTCACCGGTGAATGTCAACAATCACATAGTCGCTTTGGTGAATGTCCGAAATATTTGTTATATCTGAGTTGATATTAATTTATTCGTTGATATTATTATATTCATTCGATATTTTAATATCTGCTGAGGATAGATTGGGAACATCCACCTCAGGAACACTGAAACACCAGTGTTCGGAGTACCGGACAAATGTATAATTCGGAGTACTGGGCAGTGGCACTGAACCTTTAAAAAAACATCAGTGTAGGTTATATTTCGACATTTACCAAAGCGACTATGATTGTCAACATTCACCGGTGGTAGTCAACTTATTCACAGTAACATATATAAAACATTTCCTCTATATCGCATTGATTTCAGAGATATAAATTATCGGAAATGTAACTTTCAGCTAAAAAAAATAGTTAAGAAAAGTAAGAACTTTCGCCTTATGCGTGATAAGTAATGCAGTTTTAAAAATCACGTTTATTAAAGGTAAACATTGTAATTTGTATAATATTTTATAGTTAAGTCAAAATAGACAGCTTAAACTTTATATTTGATTTCGGAATCTGTAAATGTCGTTTGATAGACGTTTCAACAACGACCCCTCCTAAATTATCCAATATACCGGAAAAATAACACAATTTTGTAAGAGAATTCTAACAATGATTCATCTTATCTTAACAAAGTTCTTTACGTGTTTTTTATTACAACGGGAAAATGTTTAATCTAATATATATAATTCTCTTACGTGGCTCCCAAATTTTGGCAGTATTTCTTTTCCGCCTGTGGCAACGTTTGTTTTGTTTAGTTTACGTTACTATTTCTCTTACACGGCGAATCGACCAATGATAGCCGATAAAAATGTCACATGCTAAATCTCGCTGAGGTGGCTCAACATATAGCGCTTTTAAAAACGGAAACTGAAATAACCAGAGAGCATCAACTGCGGCTATCTCATACTATTAAGCTTGGAAGAAGTGAGTAGTCTTTGTAGATAGATCTCTTTTTTTGTTTTTTGTCGAAAGCTCCTTTTTTTCACGAATTTATTTGACGATTTTTGATTTATATCACGAATTATACTATAGCACATTTCTAATAGGTTTAACGAATTACATGTCATTTATTTGAATTCAAATTTATTTTAACGACTTATTATTTACTAAAAAGATGTAATTTTTTAAAAAAAAAAAGTTTTTATATGTATTTGAATTCTAGTATTTGTATTATATGTATTTGAATAGGTATTGAATTCTTAGAATTTTGTGTATTTGCAATGTATCTAAGTTAGTAGCGAGAGAAGCGAGCTTGGTTTGCGAAGCAAACCGTATAAGATTGCGTAGCAATTTACGGGGGTTGGCGAGCGTTACCGAGCAGGGGGCGCAGCCCACTAGTATAATTATAATTTTTAAAGGTGAAATATTATATTTACTTGCATAATTTTGTTATAGTATTTTGAAAATTATTAGAAAAATAACTTAAATACGAATCATTAATGTTCTGCACAGCTACATACTCTAATTGATCTTTGAAATACAATTCGTGAAATTTATGAGTGAAGAAAAATAGTTTCTTATATTTGATAGGTTAATTGATTTGCAAAATGTTATATCAATTATCAGTTGAGAAAAATAAAATATTATCGCAATAAACTATAATAAATAAGTAAGATATTTAATTATATATGATGCTCAGTATAATAAATAATTTGCAACACTGCTTTTAAAAATGCAGTCTGAATCAAATCTCTTGAAACATTTTTCCTATTTCTTCCTGCAATACCCGAGGAGTTTAGAGCTTTCGATTTCTCTTCCTAGAGCTCCTCTGCCTCTTCCGTTATTAAAAATGACCAAAATACTTTCATGCATGTCTGATAGCAGTCAGTTTTAATTATTACTCGAGACGCCTCTTTAAATAAGGACAGTTCTGACATTTTGAATACGTAACAGATTGGAATAAATCGATAGATGATTGAAAAGGAGAACTTAAACTGCGTGAAAATGAACGAATTATCTTCATTTATAAATTGCATTATTTGTTATTGAAACTTAATCCTCGGTTGAATAGTATAAATTGGTATAATCTGACTAAAAGCTTCATTCGCTTTAAAAATATATATATAAGCAGGACCCGAGCTAAGGATTTTAAATTATTAGCCAGTAAATTAGCCAAACCTCAAATGTATTCGCCAATTTTCGAAGTCTTAGCCAAATTCATATCTTAACAATTTTTTATGATTAATTTTTTTATCGCCATAGAAAACTATTTTACGGTAGTTTGTTTCAGGCTTATACTATTTGGACCCAATTCTAATTAGTTTAGCAGCTCATCTACCGAAAATTACTGTAATCGAAAAAAAAAAAAATACTTGGAAAAAATCAATCTCCAAAACACAATTTTATTCGAAAAATTTACGATTTTATCGCATTTGGCGAGGTGGCGAACTTGGCCTAACAGTCATGAGTAACAGTTATAATTTTAGCATATTTTGCAAATAAGTCCTTCGGAAACCTTCGAAACCTTCGAAAAGCAGCCTTAACATGGCGAACTAAACATGTCAAATGATGATAATGGTTTATAAAAGTCTACTTGTTCTCGTACAGTCATTTCGCAGGTTACCGTTTGGGGACCGCCGCTCTAGACTTACGTAGCACGAAAAAAAATAAATGCTTCCATATTTGTGTCTTGTATAATATATAATTAAAAAATTAAAAAAGTGTGTTTGACTTGTTTGATTGACTTAATAAATGACAAACACTTAAAAAGTTTCGAAAATTGTTAAATCAAAAAAAATAAGTTTAAAATGAATATAAGTTTGTTTTAAGGTAATTATTATAGCATACATAAGAATGATAAAAGAATTAATCTGTAGGCAAATATTTTAATGAATAATAATGTGCTTTAAAAGTAATTATTATAATTAGTTATTAAAAAAGATCCGCAACATATCAGTTTGAGTAATTGGCAGTGGTAGTAGATTATAAAAGAGTTTTATTTCTCTTTTTTTAATTTGTTGCACAAACCATTTATAAAAGAGAAAAATGTTTCCCGCTAATCAATAATATTCATATTTGAAGGACAACACCTTCAATAAATGTAACATTTCGCCTTAGTTGTCATTTCTTCGAGTGTTTTATCTCTAATTTCGGAAAACAAAACACCCAAAACAATTCCCCCTTCTACTTAAATAGCCATATGTGGGAGCAGATCGATAGGTTCAGCACTTAAAAGAGGAAGGTTGTGGTAAACGAGGAAGTAGAATTTTGTCGATAATGTTGGTGCGGTGAAATAATATTCAGTTTTCTAGGATGTTGTGTCTCTTAGATAAAATGGCTCTTTTGTCATATCGAATTGTTATTTAACAGAACAATGTTCGGATGGAGAAATAATAAGGTCGGGTAAATACGACCGACTATTTAGGAATTCCAAAGATTAAATTCTTTGGAAGGACAAATTCTTTGGATTTTTGTCATTTCTGTTGTAATGATATGAAAAACTAATTTTTGAGAGTTAAAATAAGTTTTTGCGGATTTTGGTAAATACTAGCAGGTAAATTTGCAGCAATGTTGTAAATATAGTTTCATATAAAATCTTAATATTGTTTAAATGTGCTGTAAACTTAGACGACTGTATTAAACAGAAGCAAAACGTTAGCATTGTTTCATATTGAATGTCTGAATATTGCTTAAATTTGTTGCAAACCTAGATATTTTACTCTTTCCTGAGACAAAATAGATAGGCTTAACTTAAACGTTTTTTTGCTTTCTACCTTAACATTGCTCAAATTAATTGCAAACTTAGTTATAACTGAAGTGAGTGAACGAGTTTTCTTCAATAAAAATCTAGTAAAATTTAATGTGTAGCATTAAAACAATATAACAAAATTAAATTTAGATTCGACTGAGTGCTAAATCAGCATAACTTCCAAACTTGTCTTCAATTATATTTCTTCAATTATCTTCAATTATATTTCTTCAATTATATTCATAAAATATTAGAAAATTATATCTCAATTGATATAGAAACGAAACATGAAATGCAACACAGAACTTCTGCAGAGGTCACTCAGCATGCATTCAGGTTGGAGCTTTCCTCTGAAAAAACTGTTAAACAAAACGATTAGTTCTAGTTAACATTGCTTAGTTTTATTTGTAAATGTGAAGCATGATGTAGTTCACCCACTCTGATACTCAAATGATACATGATACCGTGCAGTCATATCTTTTGTTGTGATTTGTGGTTTGTTTCTGTGTTCTGGAATTGTTGATAGTTCCTGTTCTAACGAGGTGTTGATGAAAACGGAGTCTTTATTGGTACGAAATAAATAGTGTACATATAATGAAAAATGGTATTCTGGTAAACAAATGAGTGAAAAAAATGACAGAACTAAGTTGGCCGGGAAAAAAGGGGGACAAAGTACGATTTACTAAAATTACGAATAGAGGTGTACACAAAGTGCAACAAAAAACCCAATAAAAAGGGACAGGTGTTATTGGTCAGGTATTTTTGACTGTAAACATTTATCATCAATATGTATCCAGTTTATCTCCCTAATTCTAGTAAATCAACTCGTAAGGAAAAGGAAGTTAATTACACATCTGATGACAATGTTTCCACCCTCTTAGCTCTCAGTTGGTGAGTAATCATGAGTTTGATTACACTTTAGTATGTTAAAGAGAAAAAAAGATACATCAAAGAGTCAGTTTTTTTATTATCAAACACCAGAATGTTATTAGAGAGTTTATTTCTTTGAAATTATAGGATTGAATACTACTTTTAACCGCCTCTAGGACGTGGGCAAAACTTAACAACGAATAACTGGGTTACCCATCAATGACTTGTAAAGAGGAGACTTATCCTTCCTCTTTCTAAGCTACCCTTAACTTGAAAAAAAAATCCGCTTAATTAGATGGTTGAGCAGAGAGCAAAAAGAGAGAAAGTCCTTTTAATTTTGAATGAACTGGGTGATGGATGGTGGTGTGCCAAAAATATTCAATATGGCAGCCACTAACGAATTTCAGCTTCCAGAAACGAGCTTCTCTGCAGAATTAGTGCATTGTCACACTTCACTGATGATGTTTAATAGTCTGAAATCTAGTGACAAATTTAGTTTTTCTATTGGGATTTGCTTGTTTCTTCTTGGCCATGAGAAGTGGACGCGTCTGAGGGATAATGGTACGTTAGGCGAGATCGTTCTCCATTGAGTTTTCTTGCAAGGCTTCATTGATAGGAAAGGGTTGTGTTTTAATGAGAGTGAACGATTTGGCCTTTTCTAAGGCCGTGGTAAATATACTTACCACCAGTTTTTAAAGTTCAATAAGAACTTTTTTACCACTTTTAATTTAGGTTTCCATTTGTTAATAACTTCAGCTTTCTTGAAGAGCGTTTGAATAAAATTGGTAACGATGTGATTGTTTAAGAAAAGTTATAAAATACCTAATTCCTTTTGAAGTTTGTAGCATGTATAAAATTTATATTATAAATAACGAAAAATAAAAGCCAATAAGTTCCTAATAGATCGTGGCAAATATACTAACCACCAAAAAAAAAGAAAAGATATTAAAATTTAGATTAATTTTTTATTAACTAAATGAGTTCTTTTTTACTTATATCAATTACTATTCTTATATCAATTTCAATTCCAAAAATACTTTAATTTACCTTTACTAGAAATAAATGGCCCATTAAAGGGATAAATTTGATATCAGGAACAATCTGAATTTGTATGTCCTCGTGTTTTCAGACTTTAAGAGAATGCTGGGACTAATGGAATTGATAAGACTCTTGAAGAGCCAAAAGACTGTGTGATGGTGTTTCGTTAACACTTTTGGACTATGTAGCTTATATAGCCTGTTTTGCCGCTACAAATCTGGAGGATTTTTTGGACCAGGTTATCGAAAGATTAATTCTTTTTAAGCAGAATTTTTTGCTTAAGATAAAGAGGTAGGAATTGAGGGCATAATAATAGGGACAAGAAATAGAAAGGATAATATTGAATCAATTGCATTAGGGGGAATATCCTTAAAGGTATTAATAGGTGCCACTTTTTGGTTAACGAACGTATACTTTCGCTCTCAAGAAACGTGACCCTTTCAAATGCAACGACTGCTGCAGTCGGAGAAGGCTAAATTTTATAAAACTTTTACAAGAGATTTGCATGCCTGATCAAAGTTGGCTGAGTCAGGTGACTTCGGAAAGAACTGATTCCCTTCTTATTTAGACTTAAAAAAATGTAAGCGCCAAGCGCAATAATATCTGACCAATTATGAATAGATTTCAAATCTTTGACTTAAGCTTTGAAACAAGTGATAGAACTATCCCCATTACAATTGTTAATCGTAAAGTTCGCAGTTTTGGAATGTTGTTGTTTAACAACAGGGACGGATTCATGGTTATTGACACTATTGTTTGCAACACTCGACGTGGATTGCTCTTTATAAGTCGTAGTAGAGAATTTTTTTATTTCTCTGATCAGTATGAGAAATAAGCTATAGATTTTGCAAGTATTTATCATTGTTGTTGATAATTATTCTGAGCTGTCACTTCGATGGAATGTGGTTGGATTCTCAATGGCGGATTGTAGCCCACCTAGTTTCTGATTGATGGGTACTGGCGTGTTTGGGGAATAAAGACGGTCTGCGCATAAGCGGGTCATATTACCCCCATCATACCGAAATTGTCTCAAAATTGGGAATCCTTAAGTTTGAAAAATAAATAAATAAATCGTGGCTAACAGTTATTATCATTATTATTCACTTTTATAGAGTCACCTGATTTGAACTAATAGCGACGGTGTTCGTATTAGCCATTTTATTTTGATATATATATATTCAGCGTTGAATTGTCGCAATCGATTTTGTTATTAAATTTCGCTTTCAGTAAATAAATTCAATCAATCAATCAATCTCCTTCAATATTTCTCAGAAACCAATCTTTCTGAGAGACCTGAACTTTAAATAATGGCAAAAAGATGCGATTCTTGCTTCGAGACAAATGTAGCTTACAGGAAAGAAAAATATTAAACGAGATAAAAATATTTTTTCAAGATTTAACTATTTTAAATTGTCACTTACAAATAATAAAATTTTATTTTTTAGCATTTTTTTCATATATTGTAGGTTACTTTTATAATATAATTCTTCATGTTAAACCCACAAGACTCAGATAAGATATTTATCTGTCTCAAAAATGCCCAAAAGGTTATTTGAATTAAATTTCATTATCTTTCTTATAATTTTTCGTTGCACCAAAAAATCCCGGCAAATAATGGTAAAACGAATCATATTTTTTATTGAGATAATCACTTTGTGAAAAGACATACAAATAATATACATATATATTTCTTCAGTGATTATTTTCATCTGTGTTGTACTATTGGTGTCAGGAGGATATTAGATAATTCTTTCTAAAAACAAACTTTCAGTAATAATTTAACGTGTTATTATTTGAAAAATCTTGAACGACATTATTTCAAAAAGTTTTACGTAACTCATAAAGTTACTGAATGATATTTTATCTTAAAATTCCCCTCACAGATTTGAATCAACTTTTTCGATGCCCTAGCTCAACATTTTGTTCAGCAAATTCTTTCTCTGATTGGCGAGAGAAAGAAGACAGAGAATGAATTAAGGGGCAGATCGCATTTCGTAATCTACTTTCAGTGTTTTTCTTTCACCATCGGAGATGAGTCAGAGAGCTTAATTGCTTTCATCATTCTTTTACTTGCACTTTCAGTAGTTATAGAACAACTGTAGATGAGATGTGTAATGAGCCGAATTTCTCAGAAAAACTGAGTACATTAATTGCTGCAGATTTGCGTGGATTGTTTTATCCCCTCTCTTAAACTTTAGCTGTGCTCTTAAGTTGAAAAGAAAACATAAATTATTATTACTCTTTCTGGAATAATAATAATAAAAAAATAATATTTTTTAAGCAACAGATATGTAATTATTTTTTTCTTAAATGTGATGCATAGCCTTGTAATCATCATTTATCGATATATTTATTTGGCTCCTAGTCATAAATGAAGTGAAAAAACAATATTAAGGGTTCCAGATTAATATTTAAGAGAAGAAACAAAAACGCTAACGTTAACTAATGAAGGGGCAAAAACATTAAAGTCTGTAACTGTGCGAAGATTTCTGGGTGGTATACTTATTTACTATTTGCAGAAGATGAAATCAAATCTGGTATGACGGAGATATAAGTTTCAAAATTCGAATTTTTCTTTTAATTTATTTAAAATAATTTTAATCCAATTAATTCACCATACATAGAAATTCAACTGGGGGATCATTTGTGGATTGATTTTTTTAAAATGTTTAGTTGCATTCAAAACTAGTGAAATATTTAAATTATAATAATATGAAACCTAATTCCAATTTTTAAAAGAATATTAAATCTTCAGATTGTCTTTTAGTTAGAAATGATTCCAATGAGACTTTTATAAGTGTGGCATTTTGAACTAACGAACAGAATAATCTTACAATTTGAAAGCAGAATAATCTTACAATTTTGAATTATCGAAACATTATTTTATCTGATTTAGTTATTCTTTTATAGTTTTTTTATTGTTTAGTTCTTAATTTTCAAAACCTGTTTCTGAAGTTTTGTTACCACGCCAAGTTCAGCTCTTTTTCTGAAATAACCGTCCAGTGGCTAATCGCATCACTTGTGCGTCTAGCCACTTCAGGGTATTCGCACAACTCCTATGTTAGCGCATCAATAATTTAAAGTGTAGGCAAAAATTTTGTTCTCTGGCAAACCTAGAGTAAACTTCAAAGTTTTAAATTCTGAGAAATTCTTTTAAAAAATATCAAAATACAAACAAATTAGGTGAGAGTTGTCAAATTGGGAAAGTTCTCCGCCATAATTTGTTGGCATTTTGATATGTTCAAAAATTTCTTTAGAATTTTTAAACCTAATGGTTTACTTTAAGTTTATCAGAACACAACATTTTTGTGTAAATGTTAATTTTACACATTTATTAATTAAATTCAAACGAATTTAATTAATATGTATACAAAACCGTACAAAAATAAAAATACAAAATATAAATACAAAAATATAAATACAAAACCGTAGGTCTCTTTATTACGTTTTCACGTAAAAACAAACAAATCTCCGTGATCTTGTGCGCAGATAAAATTGGAGGTCAAGTTAGTTGAAGAGTTGACACAGGCTAGGCTACAATTTACCGCTGAAAAATACATTTTTGTTACAAAATAGAACCTTACAAGCAGAGAAAATAAAAACGTACGTAAGTGGAGCTGCAGGCAACTGCAAGTTAATAATAATTCAGTTTCATTTATCAAAAAATAATCCTAATAACTTAAGTTTTAATAAATTTTTTACTTCATAACTACTTTTATAAATTGTGTAGATTGCAGATAGATATATGTCTTTATATTATAAGGTAGTATAATATAAGTAAATAGGTACTATCAGTATTTGTTGATTATTCCATTCATGAAATGCCAAAATTAAAAGTCACGGCCTGCTTATACGAGATCCACTATCGTTGACCCCCATTTTTATTTCATGGACCCCCAATTTTTTCCCCACTTAACATTGACCCCTTGCAGGTTGTTGTCGACCCTTGGGGGTCGATATAGACCACTTTGGGAATCACTGCTTTAGAGCTACCGGAAGATTCCCCTCCCTAAGAGTATCCTAAAATCCTAAACATGTTCTTTTGGGTTTATATTCGGAGAACATCCTCCCTTAATTCAATCAAACTATTCTTTTGACGGAGAAGAAACATCAACTGAGCATGATGTGGATGATTATGCCTAGGATTGAAGGAATTCTCTCATTGCTGCTGCATTGGGAAGTATATTAGATCTGAAGATGTATATGCAGTTAGTGTCACATTCCTGATAATGTGCAAGTCCATATGCTAGTCCAAATCATTAATCCGCCTCTAATATATCCAACATTTTTATCCATAAAATCAGGATTATTCTGTGGTGTCTCTTAAAGAACTTTTTAACTCATTTGGAATCTCTTGGTGAGACTAAATGTTATGGTTTCTCTAAGCTCATTTCTGCTTTCCTTGGATTGATTTTGAGAATCGTCTATCATTTTTTCTGTATCTTTATTTAATCCAGAATGAAAATTGTATTTCCATGCTTTCCTGAAAGTCACAGCACACGTACTTACATAAAATTATTTCATGGACGATCTATTCCCACCTGAATTTCCATCTTGATTCTCTTAAGAGAGCGGAAAGAAAAGCAGAAAAAGGGTTTGCTAAAGTCCTAAACTACTACCAAAAATCGATAACAATACTTTCACGTCTTTTCTCTCGGGATAGGAAAGCGACATATACATATTTTTATAAGGATAGTTTTCTGTTTTTCTATTGGTGTGTATGTAACTAAAATATGCGGACCAATATTCGGGTATGGATTGAAGAAATTATTCAAGTATTCTGCAGAAATTGCTTTTATCTATAATATTTCTAGCACCCAACAGAATATGAAGAAAATATACTGGTCTTTTTTTATATCCATGGAGAGTAAAATTCATTGAATCTTCTTCCTGTGTAATTTTGTAAAATAAAGAAATCATGTTCATGAAAATATTACGTATGAAAAATATCTGAATAATTTTTTAAATCCCAAATACGCTTTTTGATACCACTATACTCTCTTTCCAACTGGCGGCCCGGGGGCCGCATCCGGCCCACGAAGTCCCGCGAACCAAAATATATTAGTTATTATTTTTTGCGGACAATTTTCATAAAAAATCTATGGGTTTAAAATACTTTTCTCGTTAATAAAAACCTAATTTCATCGTTACTGTGAAATTTATCATGCCAACGGTGAAAAAAAAAATTATTTCTCAGGTTTTGCATCCAAGAAAATATTTATTCAAATACAAAAATAATCGTGTATGTTGCTCTTTTTTATTTCATTTTTTTTGTATTTTGTGAATATAATTTAGCATGTGTGTATCAGAAATTTTCTCGAAGAAATTCTCCTATTTAACTTTATGAAACCACTCATTTTGGACGAAAATATTTACACTCACATTTGTAAATTTTAAATTTAAAATGTAAATATCTATTCTCTGGTGGTGGCAGCAGACAAACCTCATTTTTGTCATTGAACATTTTGTGTGCTACTATGTAAGTTATAATACCAACCTTTTTAAAGTTTTATATTTTAACAATTAGATATCTGTTGCACATTAATTGTTTAATACATGGGTGCATATTAAAGTTATTGTAGCCCGAATTTTTTAATATGCAATGAAATATTTTTTAAAATCTACTTCTTATTTTTTAATTTGTAATTCAATACTTTTGTTTTGTACAACTTGGTAAAAATCTGACAGTAATATTCAATGTTCCTTCAAACATGAAAGAGTCCTACATGAAATTTTGATAAAGTTGCGGCCCGCCATTTGATTTGTGTTTTTAATTGTGGCCCCCGGCCTCATGTAAGTTGGTACTGTACTAGTTGGTACTGAACTCTGTACTATACTACTTCTCTATACAGAGCAGGAAACGTGATTTGTTTATGTTTTAGTGGAAGTTATTTTTTAGTTTAATGATTTGAGGGGAAGGAAGAGTTAAGGAACTTTACTATGCATGGATAGATGTCGGGAGAATACAATTTTTTAGCATCTATTTTATGCTGAAATTTTAAAATTGTGTCTGCAAATTTTTATTAATTTACTGCAATTTTCACTTTAAGTGCATTTTTTGATTCATCTCTTGGTCAACTACCCTTTTGTTAGTTAGAGTCACAAATGTGACTGTTACATTAAAGTAGTCTAGAATAATGCATATGCTTTTATTTCTTATTATGTCAAACATATGTCTTTAAGTGCGTTTTATCTGAAAAATAATTTTTGACGCATTCGTGATTTGGGGTAGGGGTTTTGATTATCTGTTACGCTGATTTCAAATATACAAAAAGTTTTATTCGACCTGATGTACTTTTAAAGATTCATCATATCTAAATTACGAAATGTACGAACTTTAACATCTATACAAAAGAAAAAGTGATTCTTTAACTGATATTTTAAACCACGAATTTGATTATATCTGGGTGATTCACAGAAAATACAACGCTTAAGAAACATTTTTTTTTTAAAAATTTAAAATCTTAAGTTTAGTTCATTTCTTTCTAAAAAAATATATTTATTTAGTAGTTTTAATACGTTTCAGAGAGCAGTGCAGTTTAAAAACATTTTTCAGTTTACAATTATTTCCTGATTTTCAAGTGCCAGGAAAGTGTCAACCAGATAAATGACATTTTATAATTGTATAGCTTATTACTCTTTTCAGGTACTTCTTCTTTTAGGTCTGACACTTTGATTTTGTGTTATTAGCAACAATTCTTTTTAAAACATCTCTGACTGAATTATGTAGTTTATGTTATTAAACAGAAGGCAAGAAAATGACAAGAACAAAAAAACTTCTGACTTTTTAAAATTTCCTTAACTGGACTTTCCTCCGAAGCTGTCTTTTCTGTTCCGACTGGAAAATTTATTTGTAACGAAATAGCCTACTAATCATGCAATTAAATAAAAATAATTAACGTTTGTGCTACGTATGCAGGTTTTTGGAGAAAAAAAAATAGGTGGCCTGGAAGATGACATATTTTCCTGTTGAGATACAATTTATTGACTAAAAAACTTACATTTGCAAAATATTTTTGAAATAATTTCTCATGCATAGACTCATGAATGCTTTTAACAGTTTAGAAGTAAAAAATTACAGCAAAATGTATATTTAATTTTAAAGGTAGCAATTATTGAAAACATGGTTTGATGACGTGCCAGGAAAATAACGTTTTGAAACTCAACATACATTTTTAAATCTATTTAATTATTAAAACCAGGGAAAATCATTCTGAAAAGCTAACAATATAAGTATTAATTACACTTTGAAAGAAATTACTAATTTGTTGTTTAATATTAGATTTCTGTGGTGATTCTGATAGATTTCTGTTACGTATTTGGTGAGAATCACCCATATGCTATGCTCCTATCAAATATTGGTGTTTTACTTTATATTTAATTATAAATTTAAAGTTTTAGCTTAGTTACGCCAAATTTACTGAAAAACTTGCCAAGTTTTGAAGAGTTAAACGAAAATTTATTTTTGAAATTCGAGCTTTGAAAGCAGTTTTTATTCTCAGACTACTAAATGTAAGTCGTTTTTTTATAGGATTCTAAAAAGAGCACAATTTTTAATTTAGTTAGATGAATCTTTTATGCTGACAGGGAAAAGTTTGTCTTCTCGATATGGTTAAAATCAATTTAAAATATTACAATTACCTTCGTAAACAGTTACATTACCTTCGTATTGTGTGTTGAACGTTTCATAAGTTACTAAATGCATAATTATATACTTTTAATTTTAAACTAACATTGTCTTTGTATCTGAATAAGAAACGTGCTGATAAATTTTTTCGGAATGCACTGATCAAGTTTTATATTAGACATGAAAGGAAAAAGCTAGCACTGTTTCCACTGAATGCACTGTTATCTGAATAAGAAACATGCTGATTAATTTTTTTGGAATGCATTGATCAGGTTTTGTAATAAAATTGAAATGAAAACGTCATTCAATTTTATTACATAATTGTTTTATTACATTAATTTATAACATTCATTGTAAGCGTCTCACTGTTTGCGAGACGCTTACAATGAATATCATAATGTCTACTTTGTAACTTCTGTTGAAGGAATCAACTTAGCTGTAGCTCTAAAGAGCATTAAAATAGTATAAAAAATTAAATACTCTTATGTAATAATTTTCAGATTTGAAATTTCTATCAATGAAAAATATTTTTTGTGCTGTTAAATTTGAAGTAAAATATTTAATATTTTTTTGTCAATCAATGGCCAATTGTTTTCTCCCAATCATTTCAATTTTCGTTTTCAATTATTGACATAATCACAAGATTATCAAAGATTTATAACTAACTTATATACTTGGGGATTGGACAAGTATCTAAGACCATTCTCGCCAAACCTGATATCGCCAAAAGGTAACTTCTGCGCCAATAACCGCAACTTTTATCTACTGTGTTATCTTTGACTACCCAAGTTAGTTTTCTTTAGCGTGTACAAATATACTGTTTGGCAAAATGGCAAAACAAAAAACACAGCAGATCTACGCGAAAACACTTGGATTCGTATTTAAACGAATTTATGTGGCGGCGACTGCACAAGGATAACGGCTTGTTTCTTTGATCTTGAAAAGTCCAAGTATTTTTGGCCGCCGAAATGATGTATAATTATATCATTAGATTCAAGAATAATTCAATGTGTAATTATATATAAAAAAAGAAAAAAGAAAAAATAGAGGTTTATTTAATTTTGTTTTGATTCTTTTTATTACTTTTTTATTACGTATTTTTATATTTAAATTTTTTTGTTATTATTATTTTATTATATTTGATAAATTTAATGTGTTTAGAATGTTTGTTTTGGAAATTGCTTTTCATTATGATGGTGCCAAAGTATTTGCGCATTTTCGCAAGCGTTGACTGATCGACGGGATAATTCCTAAGTACCCAAAGCTAATATTCATAATATCATAAAAGTATACATTTTTAACAATTATATCAAAACTTATTGCATGAAATTAACAGGAGTTCGTATGTTCTGCCTCGTATTAGATTCGCTGTATAACACACACTTACATTTCCAAGCAACTTCGTTTTTTAAAATTTTAGGCAGAATTTTCCGTATATTGCACAAATTTGTTCTTAAAATTTCTTAGTTTTCTCCACACATGGAGAAACCTGATCATGTACATTATACAATGGGTAAAATGTACGATGTAGAATAACGTTTGATCTAATGAATGGATTTTTACGCACTAACTTGAATTTACATTGAGATTGCGCATCCCTTAATTTGCTGATTTATATTATCCGGCACGATTCTATTTCAGTAATTAATCAACTTATTAATAACGACAGTAAGTAGTGAAAGTGAATTATAATTGTAGTAGAAGAGCAATTTTGAATAAAATACTATGTGAAAAAAATTAGTATATTTTCTTTGAATTACACAGAACTTTTATTTCTTATATTTAATTTAATAGCTAAATTAATCAACACTCTGCTCTCCAATTATAATTACCGATTCTCAACTATGACTAATAACAGCAGAAAAGATTGAAAAATAATGGTAATTATTGTAGCATAGAAATCGTAAAAATAAAAGTTATAGAAACAAACTATCTTTGATTAGCTTTAGTTTTTTTCCCTTTTAGCTATCAGTTTTTAATTAACCTCTGTGTAAGTTTTATTAGATGACGTGCTAATTAATTGTCACATATCCATCTTTCATTGATAGCCGTAGTAACATAATCTAAGAATATAATATACCAATCATAGCATAACAGTTTCGAATATAAATTTAGTGGAAATCTATCAATTTATCTTCAGTGAAGTATATCGAGCTTTTATTTCCAATGTTCGAATTAATTAAATCGATGAATTAATTGACACCCTGCTATCCGATTAATAACCGATATTCCATCTGTGACTGATAACGGTAGTAAAGAGTCGAAGAGAATAGTAATTACAGTAGTTAACCTAACATGTTATGACAAATGTGAAGTCATTTCGGATCAGGCTACTTTCCTTTTTCGGATTCATCAATCTTTTGGGTGTTTCCGCCGATGATCTAGTTCACCGAATCGAAAAGAGTCACGCTATCTACCCCCCGATACCTCCCATGGGGAAAGTGCAGGGCTCAGCTTTTTCATTTCCAGAGATTGGGATTAATAAAAAAAATAAAGATTTCTGACCCTCAAACCATGTTATTTGTTGGTACAGATTTTTTTTCCCATTGGAATATTGGAAGGTATTGATTTGAGTCGTTAAAAAAATTTTGTTTACGCTATAGTGTCTTATTGACTTTCTTTTATTTTTTAATATTGTTTTATTGATTTTTTATAAAGTATGGTATTTTTATTTTTATAACTCTTCTTTTAACTAATTTAGAAGATTTTGTTTAGAAAAGATTTATATTTTCTGCTTTCTGTTAAAAGTTGTGGTTAAAAATAGTAAAATTTCGATCGATTTTTTTTTGTCTGCTTACTTTCTCTAGCTTTACCAACGTTTTAACTAGTTTTGATATCATTGCACATGACTGCATTTGTTAATTGAAAATTCCTCAAAGAAAAAGAATCTTAATTCTGGCATTTCGTTTATTGAATCTACTCTAATTAAATAAAAGTATGTTTATCTGAAATCTTTTAAATTGAGAGATGTAGCTTGAAATTTGCATTGGAAAACGGTTTCCTGAATAGTTTTTTTTCCATTTAACTATATGCTGAAATTTGTATTTTTCCCAATCATTCCATTTATAGGAAGTCCTTTTCTTGATTATTTAATTGAATAATTGAACTAAAGTCTTGTCTTGCAATGTTATTGGTTTATTGCAACTGCAATATTGACACTATTATTATGTTGCAGAAACTCATTCACACACTTTTTCATATTCAAGTGATTGGTTGTTCGAAATGGTACATACTTTTAGTAAGTAGTTATGTGTTGAAGAAGGAAATTAAATCTAAATTATTTAATCGCAGCGTAACAGTCGAAGAGATTTTGTTATTTACGTCATGGTAAAGCTGAACTTGAGTTGTTGAGGACGATATGGGACGGTAAAGGTCCTAGTGACAATACTGGTGCAATTGTGCACCACAACACTACAGTTTAGTTTAGAAAAGCCAATGCTATCTCATCTTATGGATCGTTCTCACTGCATCCAATTTATCTACACGTGCATGTAAACATTTTGAATTTGATGTAAGAGGAATTAATTGCTTGCGCTCGAACGATCGTATCAGTAAGAATGGTCCCTTATTCAACGTAATGTAATACTCGCCGTTGTTTTCTCCAGCTTTAAAACATCAGCAGGCATTGTATTCGTGATCGCAACACTCGAATACGCCATCTGGGGAGAAGACAAGTTCCATGTCTTGAACCTCCTCCTTGAAACTCTCCTTCCCTTAGTTGTATAAGAATGTACTACGATATTTCCCCCCTTCCTTAATACTTTTCATATTTAATTGTCACAATTATTTTTTTTTTAAATTTCCACGATGCTTTCGTTTGGAATTTCATGTTTAATGTATTAATTTAAATTTGATACTTCGATTGCATGTTTAATGTAAATTTCAGTTCCATATAGTTTCCTAACTTAAAAGTTTTAATTTATTTAAAATTCAGGCAGAAACTACCACACTTCTTTCTTCTATTACTCTCCATACGCTAATGGTGAAAGCATGCGAAGTGTTGCCATAGGTAGAGAGTTTTGCTTTGCACCACTTGTATCCCATTTCTATCGCCAATTAGAATGTGTTTCCGGACCACTCTAAGAGCCATTCACACTGCATCCGATTGCTCCAGACGCACGTGCTTAGAAACTGCTTGCTGTGATAATGCCCCATAAAGGATGTACAGAGTGATATCGAATCCAATCTGAACCCTAGTCTTCACTACTGGGAATCAAACCCCGAGCCAAGTCATGGAAGCAAATGCGATATATGGGTTCAAAAAGATAAAAATAGTGTTAAGAAATTTACAAAACTAAGAAATTTTTGTGTTTACTTTGAGAGAAGATTTTTTTAATTTAATTTTCAGAATTACCAAACATTCCAATTAACACAAAGAGCTGTAGTTTTTGTTATCTTTCAGACTAGTTGTCTGATTTTGCATAATACCATTCATCATAATTATCAAGCGGCTGGACAGTTTTCTGTAAACCGCATAATTTAGGGTCGCAAAAGATGGCCGATAGCCAACTTAGGTTTTCTAAAAGCTAATGTTTTTCAGTTATGCCCATTTCATTCTGTCTCATACTTTTAAGTGATTGTGAAAACATCACGGAAACTATTGTTGCTTTCTCTCTTGAATGAAACGATTTAGAAATCGTTCCATGAATTCAGAAAAATAAATATGAATATAAAAATTTAGGTTCTTTAAACATTGGTATCACCGTGGCAGATAAAATACATGCATTTTTATTATCTTAACTGTAAAAGTCGGATATTAAACTGATTATTGTTTTTGCGGAATTGCTTTCTTTCTAAGAATTGTTTTATAGTTTATAGTTATTGAATGTGTTTTTTAAATTCATCACTAGCAAATTTATTATTCTAATTATTCTAAAATAAAACGGTTGCCGATGATAATGAAGAATAAACAATTTATGATTTAGTGTCATATTTTTTTTATTTGTGATATTTTCTATCAATGCTACGATTATATTAAGTTTTTCCCCCCTTCATTTAAACAAAATTTTTTGTCTTATTTTTTAAAAGAAAAAACTTCTTTTTAGTTGTGCATTTAAATTATCAATATTTAACAATTATTTTCATCTCAGAATATTTTTTTTCCTCACATAAAATAAATGTTTAACATTTAACGTAATATAAAACAATGTTTGAGGATGCATAATCATTTTGCGAACTTACCTAACCATCCTCTACATCAATATTTTGTACAATGTGTAACTTAGAAAACTAATCTAATGATTTTATGCTTTTTTGTATAGGTATTACGCATTTATATTAATAGCTTTCAAACGTTTCCAAAATCCATTGTTATGTTTTGCAGCTTACTGATTTATTATGTTCAAAATAAAGCGCTACGCTTTGTGTGCTTTATTTATTTATTAAAAAGGAATAAATTGCGTGATTTGTATAATCTCAAACTTTAAGTGCGTGTTTAAAGCTACCGTTATAGAAGTAAACCTTGCGGGGATATTTTTTGTGTAAAATAAATGAATATCATTTGCAATTTAATGGCCTTTTTATTTCACTTTTCGTTTCTCAACATAGTAAATTGTTCAGTCGCAAAAGCGTGAATATTATCGTCAATGCAAATTATATCCAAATTTAATAATTCGTTGTTTTTCATTGTTAACGCAACAAAGCGATGGGATATATCAGCGGTCGTTTTTTGTTTTAGAGAATTCTATTCAAAATATTTTGAGGGAATATTTTGAATTTCTATTTTGTATTATTATGTTGCCTATATTTTACTTTGCTATCTATTACGGCTGTTAAGTTCAAGTTATAGTAGGAAATTTTCTTGCTGTTGCCGGAGTCAGAGTTGTGATATGAAAAATTGACTCAACTACAACGCCGGTTACTTAAATGCTTGTGCCTGTTGGTCAAAAGATAATAAAAAAGGTTATGATTTTAGAAAAATTATTTAGAAAAAGAATTTATTATGTTAACAAAAATATTATTCGAATGACTGTTATGACAATAATTTTAACTAGAACTTATCACAAACTTAATGAATCACATTAGAACGATTTTGAGCCTATGTTTGACTGAAATATAGAAATATAATACAACAGTTATTGAAATTGTTATTGAAATTCCAAAAGATATTGAAATTCTAAAACCAAATTATGTTATTTTGTTAGAATTTTCATTCTAAAATTTCAGTAAAATAATCGTCAGTAGCCATTCGATCTAATTAACCGAAGTTTACGGTTAAGAGATTGAAGGCTTGGCCCTCTCGGTTAAAGTATGTACCCAGCTGTAAAGAAATGAGTGACTTTATAATGTGTTCACTGCACTCATTACTATCAGCTTATCAGGCATCTGCTATGATGAAAAATAAAAACATTAATTAATTTGTAATTCGTGTCATATGGCTTAGCTTCCGGCTTTCAAGAACGTGTGCTTGTTTTTCATTTTGGCTGTGGGTCTAGTTTGCAGAGATAAAATTATGTTTTTTTAACATATTATGTAAAAACAGTAAATAAACAATTTTAACAATTAACACATTTAACAGTTTGAATACTATTTTTTATGGTTATTCGACCGTTTTTGTTGGATATGGTAAAATAATAATTAGTTGTTAAAACATTTTTTACGAGAAATTTCCAACTGTGCAGCTTAGTTGCTAAGTTGATTAAAAAAAAAGAAGCAATTTTACGTATTATCTGTAATAATTTCCTAATTCATTAATATTTCTTATACAATTTCTTTGTCATATGTCATAAAGATATTTATAATTTTGTGTGTGAACTATGATATTGATATTTTACTTTTTTCTTTTAATGGTTTTGCTCAATAACAATATTTAATGCAAATATAGTTTTCAATATTTATTTCTTCAACTGTTACAATTTAAAATTTAGTTTTAAAGAAGATGCCTTTTACTCTAATCATACACACACTATATAATTTGACTTTAACATTCAATTAGTAATAATATTAATACTTTATTAGGATTTGATGGAAATTTTAATTGAGTATAAGTCGTAGTTATATTCGGAGTTGATCTCTTAAGAATGTTCAGAGTCTAGCTTTCAGGAATGTCCGGAGTCGAAATCAAACTTCTAGGAATGTCCGGAGTCGAAATCAAACTTCTAGGAATGTCCGGAGTCGAAATCAAACTTCTAGGAATGTCCGGAGTCGAAATCAAACTTCTAGGAAATGTCCGGAGTCGAACATTTCCACTGTCGACTTTATAGCTCTGATTTTTACTTTATATAATTTAATGTTAAACAGATGATCTTGTTACTTGCATGAATATGTTTTTTTCCCCACAAGGTTTTCTTTTGTTTATGAATGCGGGTTTCCTAATGATATTTCCATTTTTGTTTTAACTTCTCTCTTTTGAGCCAGGCATAGTTTTTGATAACGCTTGGGTTTGTTGCCTCTTTTAAACCTTCGCGGTTGTATGGCAGTCACCTACTATATATCAACCAAATACGATCGTAAAAGGTTAAGCAATATCGTAATATTTTTACTTGAAGTTTGACAGAGCTTACCAACTTCCTACTTCAAGTGCCATTAAATTAACTCTACATTTAACAGAAAATTTTTTGTTTCATTAAGTAATGAACTTATCTAAAATTTATATAAAATTCTCTCTTCAAGTTAACGTAGTTGGTTCTACGAAAAGTAATAAATTTATTGTGCACCATACTTCAATTTTGATTGTTTTCGGCAATTATACAATAAATTATAAATATATTTTAATTCCCAGGAACTGATATATCAAAAAATAGATTTTTACTGAAGGAAAGATGAATCTCCATAAAATTGTCGGTAACGTCTGCTGTTTTTTTATGCATTGTAAAATTTTAAACACGTGATAAATGACGTCACTCTCCTACTATGAATTGCTATATTCTATTGCTTAATTCTTTTGTGGAACTGAATAATTTACCAAGAAGAGCTGTAAAAATTGTGGTCATCGTATGCAATCATCATCGTATGCACTTCCAAAATGTGATCTGTTTTATCTTTTTATTTTTCAAACTTTAAACTGATTGTTCACCCTTGTAAAGATAGAGTAGTACGAGCTCTCTGCCCGAGGCGGCAATTCTGTCCTGATTCACTCTGATACAAACACACATACATGTCCCCATACTTTTGTAAGTATCACATATTATGTAAGCAGCATTTCCTGTAGTGTGGGCCACATATTTTATGGGACATTATTTTTTTTAAGGTCCTGATGAGTTAGGTTGAAGATCAGGAATTGAAACAATGACTTCATTTAAATCTTTTCAGCAGACTCATTGAAATCTACCGCATAGGTATAAAGAAAGTAGAAAAAAAAAGTTGTCTTGAAATAACATGGAGTGCTGCCAAGAATCACTTTGTAAACGGGTGTGTCTCTCTCTAAAAACAGTCTCTGCAACAGGCAACCCTTCTCCATTAATCAGTCAGAGAGTCTTTTGTTTTGTGACAGAGTTTTTAAAAGGGAATTGCTGTGATGCATGCGCACATTGTGGTCTCAATTAGTCTTTACATATTGAAAATCAGCAAGAATCTTTATAGGTCCTCCATTAGAGATGAGTTCGGGCTTACTTTTATCTGTCCGAGACCGAAGACCGCTAATTTTATAAAATAAAAGACTACGATTCTTGAAGATGTAAAGTCAAAGTTTATGTAGAGAAAATCTCTAATTACATCGATGCACTACGCAACATGTAATAAATGTATGCATTAAAAATGTTTATGCATGTAGAGGTAATGTTAGCAAGTTTTGAATGTACGGCGTACACAAAATCAAAAAAGTAATTCTAGCCAAACTGTGTGCTGTACCGATGCTGGCGATATAAGCTGTGAGATGGGCTTTAAAATCAGTCATGGTCGGTGGTCCTGGAAGCACATGCAAGTGAACCCCCAGAGGAACATAACACATGGAGTGAGATTTGGGGATCCTTGTGGCCAGTGCAAGAGGGAATTTTCTGTGACAGATACGCGACCAATCCCGCGTTTTGGTAACGTGTTATTGAGGGCGTTGTTTTTCTACCCGTTCTATTTTCGCAGAAGCGTTGATGACGATAGGACTTCCAGCGCCATCTTTTGTTGGATTTCGGAAAAGTAATTAACTATTAAAGTGAAAAGTCTAATTCTACGTAAATATACTGATTGTCTGAAACGCAATAAAAAATTTTCAGATTTGTGATTTATGACATCGAATTGTTGTGTAGACTTAATTTATTTGGTGGGAAAAGAAAGTTCTTTTTTCCCCTTCAATTTAATTATTCTTACCATTCGGTTGTATTATTTGAAATTAATTGATGGTGACATAATCGAAATAAGACATACCATACATAAATTAGAAAATTAAGTATTAAAATATTCTATAAATACATACATAAAACGTAGATTAAATTCGCTAACTATATCTAAAGACTAATAAATCGGCTGCTTTGAATAAAATACATCGCAAACATTTAAACTTTATTGGCATGTTTCGAAGTCATTTTTTTTTTTTGAAAAAAAAGAAATCTTTCTAAGTATTGAGAAGACCATATCGGTTTATTGATAATCGTGAACAATCCAAGTACATTTGTTGATGTTGAAATTCGTGTTTTCAAAGCGAAACTAATATACTATTTGAAGTGTAAATATTTCTTGTTGAGAATGCTTTGTTTTAGAATAACAGTTTTGTGCAAATGATTGCCTATTAATATTGCAAATCAATATTCCGTTACCCTTTAAAAGCCATCCTCATTAGTTGGAAACAGCTAATTTGCTCTTCTCCTTAATTTCCTAACGGATATATGAATATAAGCGTATAATTTCCTTTGGTTTTATGCAAATTCAAAAGGTATTTTTTCTGTAATCTATTATTCAAAAGAATAGTTTTTGTTACGTAATTACTGTTTAGAATTGTAAATTACTTTTAAACTCTTTCAACTATTTACATGATTTAAATGCCTCATTTATGAATCTAATGGAGCTGCATGCGTATTATTACAGGGTATTTTGAATTTACAGTCCTTTTTAGTGATTACAGTTTATTTATTTGAAAACTTCCAAATGGCTTTTCATTTAAAATGATTTACGCTATAATGATAATTTTTTTTCCTTATATTGAAGATATTTAAGCGTATCAATGTAATTATATGAAATAATATGAATATAAAATGACATGAAATAATATAAATTTTAAATTTTGTTAAAAATTTATAAATGTTCTAACGTTATGTGAATCGACTAAATACTAGAAGTTAAAGAAATAAGTTAAGCTTATATTTAGTTTATATCTATCTCATTGTTATTTTAAGAATTTTGTTGAGTCCTATAAATAAATGAATAAGCATAAAATTGAACGTTTGCGTTGCTAAGAATGACTGTGTTTTTCTTTATTTCTAAAAAACTTCCAGTTTATCAAATTCAATAGATCTTGTAAATTGAATTTTACACATTTTATTGCTTGAAATAAAAACTCAAATTTTCAGATAATTGATGTGTGCACTTACTCAGCATTAGTTTCTTCTACAAATTATTCTAATCTTAATTTCATAATTGTTTTCTCTTCTAATTTCTTTCTTTTATAAGTTACTATTTTGAAACTTTTAAGTATAATGCAAGGAAATATTTCTGCCTGAAATTATATTCAGTGAACTATTCACTTAACAAAGGGCTATTTTAGTGAGGCTGTTTTTTATTAAAGGCTGTTTTTTATTAAAAATTCATATAACGATACTTGTGACAAAGAAATTATATATGTAACTTTTTCAACTCTTTTGTAATTGCTCTAATAGGGTCGAGGTTTTAAAATTATTTATGAAGTCATAATTAATAACCAGAAATTCTTTCTCCAATCTTTCACGAAGTCTCTTTTTTTTCTGCTACACTTTTTTATCATGTGTCATCGATCGAAGTTGACATCTTAATCTATAAAATATATGCGTTAAATGATGAATAATTACCTGATTCCACGTTTAAACAGAAGCCTTTTTACTATCTATTGATTATTTTGCATTTTTTTCTTCTCTTTAATCCTTTCTCTGTGATTCATGAAAGTTAAGAAAGTTAAGGAGGCTCTTTGGAGTTAAAAATCATATAATATTTTAAACATTATACATAGAATTTTACTTTTCGGAGCATTGATTGAAGTAATAATGGAATCTATTAGTTGAAATAAAATATTATTTATGTATTTTACTTCAATTATAATTTATATATTTTATTTGATTATAGTACATGAGCTATTTAAAAATAAATAAATTGATTAAAAAAAAGAGTTTTTGAAAAATAAGCAAATTAAAATGACCTAAACTATATGCTTTCCTAAAGTTTTACTTGAGTGTTTGATAAGACTCTTCGTAATGGCATTATTATTTCATTTACGTCGTATTAGAGCTCCACAATGGACTATTGGCGACGATCAGGGAAAAATCCCTGCGGATGATTCAAAAACATGCCATCACAATTGTAATCCTCTGCAGAGGGGATAATTCCCCTGCTTTGGTAGCCAGATGAACTGTGCGAAAAGTCAAGCACTTTACGACAGTTTAATTAGGGCCCGCGCAACTTCAGTCCCTACGCCAGTGATTCTCAACCTGTGGGGCGCGCCCCCCTAGGGGGGCGCGAGCACACTAGAGGGGTGGCGCGAGAATGTTCAAGAGAAAATATTATTTAAAAAAAATTTATTAAGTGGATGAAATTAAAGCGCATATACTCTTAGAAAACAAAATACATTTCGACATATTTAACAACTTTTTAAAGTAAAAAAACATATTAAATCAAAACTTAGGTGGGGAATCAAAGGTGGCTTTGCTTTGAGGATTTTTCCTAATTTTCTGGTTAAGTCTGTGCAGCTGAAATTTTCGTTGTAACATCTTACCCTTATCTCTAACACATATCACGTATACTTTTAATTGTAAAATAAAATTCCATTTATTTTATAGTATAACTTCGAAATTGTAGCTTCTGCGCCTATGGTTTCCCACAGGTTCCAAAGGTAGGCCATAAATTTAAATCACTTTTTCATTTACTCAAATTGTCTTTAGAAAGGACACTTGGACTGGCAAACGTCTTTTAAAAAGACACCTTAAGTGCCTCGCTAGTAGGGCCAAGTTTTTCGACTGTAAAAAAGGTATTTGTTTTTAGAGTGCATAATTTATTTATCTATCATTTACATTGATAGTTCCTGTGTGACGTCACTAGCGATTCTTTTGAGTTAACTCATTAGAATAAAACAAGATATACTGAGTTAGTTCGTTCGAAAGGGTTAACTATTAATCTGATAGATTAGTTCAAATTAAAGTAATGTGGTTAAAGAAAAAAAATAAACTTTCAGAAAACATATCATAACTCAAAGTTCTAAGAACTTAAACGCATATAAATTACAATATCTTCTTACCCGGAAATTAGAATGACAACTGCAAAAAATTAAATCGTTTCATACAATGAAAGCTATTGAAGGAAATATCTTCCAATTCAGCCACGTGCACATCAGATACAAGATTTACAATGCAGCAGGGCCATCTTGTGATTCAAAATAAAAATAATTCTATTTTTGGGGGTAGGGCTACGTTAGGAGCACTGGCCACCTTAGGCTCACCCACCTTACTTTATCAAAATATACTAAATTAAAAACAAATTTAATAATTATTAGTGACTTCCTTAAGCGAATCTTGCAGAGCAAAACTTTTCGAGGTAAGGCTTAATATTAGAAATAGCCACTCTCAGTTCTGTTTCTATATTTAGCCAAGATCTATATTTTGTCTTCAAAGAATTTACAGCAGAAAATCTAGGATGTTGAAAATGGTAATAGAATACGAGATGCCCTTGTTTTTAGTGCAGAAAAATCATCCTTAACTTCTGCCCAAAATTCAAACAGTGATATATTACTAAATTGTCTTATGGTTTCGCCAGTTGTCGTGAAATCTATGAATTTTTCTTCCTCATCAATTGAGAGTCCTTCGGGAGTCTTATGAAATGAATCTCTAACCCACTCGTAACTTGCTATCAGCTGGTCGTCAGCAAAAAATACTTTTTAAAATTCTTTGCCAGCATGGCTAAATGATTTTCAATGGTTACAAAAACAGCTTTTATATGTTCTTCTTTGGCCTTATAAGTTTTCGTACAATCATCCACATTTGCAAACATTGTTAGGTTTTTTTTTGCTTTAAATTTCTGCCCCATAATTCCAATTTTATACAAAAAGCATTAACTTTATCACTCGTATACAACATATGTGTATTTGTTCCTTGGAGTTGAAGATTCAAGTTATTTAGTTTCTCGAATATGACGACCAAGTAGCTCAATTTCATCACAAATAAACAATAGCGAAAAATCTCGGCTTCCGGTCGGTTGTCTTCTAGGAAAATGGCCATTTCTTCTCCTAATTCATTACACGTTGCAAAAATTTCTAACGTGATAATCATCTTGCCTCGCAAATAAATAGTAAAACTGAATGTACTGAACCCATGTCTTTACAAAATGCGGAAAAGGTCCTCGGTCTCAGGGGTCTCATTCTTAAATAATTTACTACGGTTACAACCGCAGTTAACACAATATTTAAACCAGGACTCATTTATTTCGAAGCCAAAGCATCTCTGTGGATCATGCAATGTGTCCAGACACATTGAGGCCATTTTTGTTTTACAAGTGCTAGTATACTTTGGAATCTTCAGGACAGTGAACGAGCACCACCGGTTCATATTCCGACGCAATTTTTGCATTCTATGTTTGCCTCATTCATGAAATCATTTAAAATAGCAAATAATGCGAGCGCTGTTGTTTTGAGTTGTTCTACTACTGACATATTATCACAAAATAGAACTTAGGCAATTAAATGAGCAACATTATTAATTGTTGCTGTATCTGCTGCCTGTTATCAAGCTGTATTGAAAACAATTTGTCACGCAACTTCGAGAAATGCTGACACTATACATCTTCAGCTATATCACCAATTCTCATAGCAACAGTATCATTTGAAAGAAGTATGGACTGCAATTGTTTCGAAAAATTATCTCCAAACTTAGTTTTTACAATCTCAATTGCTGCTGGCTTTTACTTTACTTTTGTTTCGGCAGTCAGTTAAAAATAATTTAAAGACGGAATTCAAAATACTCAATATACATTATTGTTGTATGCATTTTACTGTAAGTGTGGGGCGTGAGGAAAATTATGATTGAAAACTGGGCCGCGAATACTGAAAGGTTGAGAAACACTGCCCTACGCAGATTAATCTAAGTGATTACCGATCTTCTCACTGACCGCAGCCAGTGATGAAAAAGTGAGTGTCGTAAAATCAAGGCACTTTACGACTAATTAGGGCCAGCTTGATTTCAGTGTTCTACTAGGAACCGTGTCTTTACGATCAGTGTTTCGATTTATTTACACCGTTTAAAGTATGAGCGCTCAGTGCCAGAATTTACCAGAAATAACGCACAATTTAACATCAATAAATATTACGTAACAGTTTTTACTGCCTAAGAAACTTCACTAGAGTTATCTTTTAAGCAATCTGGGAAACAGAATTGTATACAGTTTAATTTGAAAGAATAAGTTAATGTAAAAATTAATAATTTAACATCCCTCTCGAACGGGCTAATAGAAATTTTCGAATTATAATTAAAATCAGATGCTGAAATTACTCCATGCTCCCGATTTCGGTTTCTCGATTCAGAAGTAAGACACAGAAACAGACACCCATTTCTTTATTGTTATATGTTCTGCCATACAAAATTTCCATAAAAAACTTATTCCGTACATGTTGCTTAGTATTCATAACTATGCATAAAAATGTTTCAGAAAAAAATACTTAACACTTTTGGGAGAAAACAAGCTCAAATTATTTAAAAGGTTTCAATTTTGATTACCTTTTTTCAAACATAAATAATAAAACAAAGAATAAATTGAGTTAATGATGGTTTCATTAAAATTATTTTATTATATTCTCGACTCTTCCGTTGGGATTTCTGCGATTTAGGATTAAAACTCAATTACCTGTATTGCATTTTGTATAATTTATTGAAAATTGTATTATTCATAACTAATGTAAAAAAGTTATATATATATATATATATATATATATATATATATATATATATATATATATATATATATATATATATATATATATATATATATATATATATATATATATATATATATATATATATATATATATATATATATATATATATATTGAGGAATCAATTTCTAGTCTTCAATTAATTAGAGTGGGGCTATCATCTAGTCCGGGTTTCAATGAGAAAAAACCCATTTAGTTACCGATAGCCTGTAATATTAAAACTTTTTAAGATTAAGGTCGGAAGAATTTTTTTTTGTCATGCGATGATTTTTTAAGTTATTGTATAAGCACTCATGAAATTGTCGATATAACTAATATATTTTGAATTCAGCACATTTTGCCTACCAGGATCAATGTAATGATTATAATTTTTGGAAAAATTTGCTCAAGAATGTTTTTCACTAGATGTGCCCTGATTTAAACCTTTCTTAAACATCGTTGGGATCAGAAAACTTTTCTTCAAGCAGTTAGTGTTGAAAATGTCTTTTTAATGCATGATTACAACCCCCTACCTTTCTGTTTCAAATTTCAAAATTGATAGGTCACTAGACCATGTGCCCCTCATCTTGATTGTTTAGAATTTACCTTGATTGTTTAGAATTCTCAACTTAAGAAATATATTTTTTCCTTATCACCTTGTTTAGTACACATTTTTATCACTTTTTAAATTTTTTGTTGTTGTCATTATAGCATTCTTGTATCAATCAGATATTCTTTTTTCTGCTTAACATTGTTTCACGCTATAAAACCGTCGAAATAAGTGATTGAAATCTCTTTAAAACACACTACAATATTACTTTTTTTTTAACCATTTTTTGTAGCTGTTTTATATTCCTATTGTTAACAATTTTTGTATTTCATGGTCTTAGCTTAAACTAATATTTTTAACCTTTTTTTATTGAGATTTATTATACAGTTTTCGTTGAAAAATAACCATATCATTGAAATGTAATAAATAAAATTAATTCTATTTTTGCAAGTTTTAAAAGTATATGCTCTCTTCTCATATTTATGTTTTTCGTAATCATTTAATCAAATAAAAACGTGACTCTTATATTTATCCAAATATTTTAATGGATGTTCGGTATAGATTTTTGTTAAAAATGATCGTATTATTAAAAATTAACCCAACTGATAACTCCTTTGTCAAATTTAAAACCAATTACGGTCTGCATAAGATCTTAATCTAGAAAATAGATTTAACTCTTATGATGAAGCAAATTATATCCACTCATATTATCACTCTAATTAATGTAGTGAACCAAATCTTTATTGAAGTGTCGGGTAATATCTCAGGTGCCCATTTTTCTGCTTTATTTTCTCTCACGCAATAAAGCGAATGAATGGACCTATCTCACGCTACTTTTTTGCTCTCTTTTTGAGAGAATAGAATCTTATTTCTTTCACGTAGAAATCTAGAGAATCCTCGCCGCCACCTCATATTTTTGCCTCTCCAATAAACGTGACTCTTTCAATATTGGAACTTTTCTTTTTTGTCTATTGCAATTGGCAACGGATCTTATTCATTCCACGGACTCTTCGATCTCCGAGTATGTTGTTTTTGGAAATTCAAAGAAGAAAAGAAAGGAGTATTTTTGAGAATTATGAAAAAAAACTACTGAAAAGCGAAAATGGGGAAAACGTGACACTTTTTATCAAAGTTATGTTTATTTATGTATTACGAATTCAGAAATGAAAACGTTTTGAAAATGGCTTTACTGTTTGTGTCACGAAGAACTTATTTGGAACAGACATAATTTGATTTTTTTAATAGTATTTGACTCTTCTTCGGATTCGATTAATATTTGTTTCCGTAATCATTGATTCAGACCACAGTTTTTAATGCGTGTTGCAGTAAGTTTTTGTTTTTATGTAAGTTTTAAAAGAAAAGTATTGTTAACTGAGGTTCTAATTTTTAGGTTTATTGTTTTAAGGTATGATTTGATCATGGAAGCATTTTTTGCTAGACATATTTTTTTGCAATTACAACCACTTTTTCGGAAGACTTTTGTTTTTCAATTACAAAATTTTTTTTTAAGACTTTTCTTTCAATTACAAAGTTTTTTCTCAGGACTTTTCTTTCAATTTAAAACACTTTTTCTCAAGACTTTTCTTTCAATTACAAACACTCTTTCTCATGATTTTTCTTTCAAATACAAACACTTTTTCTCAAGACTTATCTTTCAAATACAAACACTTTTTCTCAATACTTTTCTTTCAATTACAAACACTTTTTCTCAAGACTTTTCACTTTCAATTACAAACGCTTTTTCTCAAGACTTATCTTTCAATTACAAACGCTTTTTCACAAGACTTTTCTTTCAATTACAAACACTTTTTCTCAAGACTTTTCTTTCAAGTACAAATTCTTTTCGCAAGTTTTTTTTAAGGTATAAACACTTTTTGCAAAACTTGTCTTCCAACAATAAATATATACTTTTTGCCATAAAAGGTCGGATATGCAAACGATTACTTTGCTAGTCAGAAAGCTTTATTTGACAACATTTCTTTCTTGCTGGCGAAGAGCAAGTGATGAGATTTTAATAGAAGAAAAATTTAATTGAGAAAAACTCGTTTTCTTGATATTTGTTTTAAATTGATGTTGTTTTCAATATAAATGTAAACAACAACGATCTCGAGCTCTTGACCTGCTCTACTTCCGGTTAGAAAGTATACAGCTGCTTACTACAGCTTATTCTGCGAGGCGATATTTTCAAATCGATAATTTTTTTAATATAAAAAAAAAATTATAATTTCTGAGTTCAAATCTTCTGTATTTCATAAGATATTAATGATATCAAATAATTCCGGCGAGTTTGAAGTAAAAATTTGTTTTAGTTATTTATAGATGTATTGGTAAAAAAAGTGACATGGCTGCTAGATTTAGAAAGAACTCGCTTTGTTGGCAGTCCCGATTTGGCCTCTTTTTACTTGTTTATTACTGTTCTTGTTGCAAGCCGTGCCCCATCATGCGTTAGTGTTAGCCTGTTGTTCGAGATGTGGGATTAAGTTCATTTTACAAATTATCATTTAGGTTTAAATTTCGAAGTTGGTATATTGCTGACAAGGTAAGAAGTGTTATATAACGATTATTTTTTTCAAATGACGATTCTTACGTCTTGAAATGGCAGGTCTTTAAATGACGATTCTCAAAACGATTTTTTTTTTAACACAAATAATAAATCAGGTAAGAAATACACGTATAGAAGAAATACTACTCAGTCTCAACATACAATGATCACTTAGTGAGCCAAATGGCTTTAAGATACACTGGAAATAGTAACCCGGAAGTATAGGCAGTAAAGAGCTTGCAGCGCACTCTAGTGTAGAATACACATCCATATTTACAACATTAATGCATTCTTCAAATAAAGTTTTTGTACGATTGAAGGCATTTTTAATTATTTTACTTCGAAAAACCGTGCACACCCGTTAAATCCCTATGCGCGACGTGCGCTAGCCTCAGAAACCTTCAATCTTCGTTATATTTCACGGTTTGAAAATATTTTAGCATTCACGCGGGCCTTTACTTCAGCTTTTTTACATGGTAAAATATCGCCTTTTTTATCCATGATAAATTTGTTCCAATTGATTATTTATACACTGCGCATTAAATAAACAAATAACTGCATAGTATAAAACTGTGAAACAAATAAACATAGCACATAAAGCCACAGAATCACGTCCGCAACTGACACAAGCGAGAATGCGACTGAAACCGGTTTGCACTTTTTCACGTTCGTGTATCAGTCATATCGTCATATCATATCGTGTGTTAACATTGTAATGTAATACGTTAAAAATAAATGCAAATAGGAAGTATATAAAAAAATCTTCTGAATGAAAACCCATTATATGTATGTCTAAATATAAAAGCGTTGCATATAAACTCGTGCAGAACATGTAATTATTAAAAAAAAAAAAACTGTAGTGCGTCTAATAATTTGACCAGGGACTATAAATATTTCATTCTTTTCTTAAAAATCAATGTAAGGGCTAACTTTTTATTTCAATACAAATGTTATACAATATAAATCGCCAACCATAGATCTCTTCTCATGCTCCTAACTGTCCGTTGGGAACAATTCACTTTAATTTGAAATTCTTGGTAATCGGACTGGGACAACTTTTCTCAAATGAATTTATTTTTCCAGGATAAATATCCTTTTATAACAAATTAGAATGTATCTCATACGGCCAAAATATTCTTTATACTAAAGTAATGCTACCTCTACTAACCACTGAATTGGACTAACCACCCCGATCATAGCTTTTTTTTACAGCAAGCTGTTATGGTGTGCTATTAAAATAACATCCAAGAACATCCAATTTAAAATCTAGAATTTTGATGAAATAGTACGTGGTAAAATAATAATAATAATAATACTTGCAGATTATTATTTATCCAAAAGTATACGAGAAGTACATGTTTTAATCTGAAGGTCGTTTTTCATGCTGTAAAGGGATTATCAAGGTTGAATTCTTATTTAATTTAAGTTTTAAAATGTTTAAATGTTTTGATGCCGGATAGTTTTTGAATAAAAAAAAAATTATTCTTGTCTTTCATTGTTTCACATCTTTATATAAACAGAACTAGGTTTTGTGTCATTTAGATAATTTTAAATTTTGCTTAATATTCTCCCCCCTATCATTTTTCGGGCCATTTTCCTTCTCTGAAATTCTCTTTTCTTTCGGTATTCCTGAAATAAATGTTTCCGTCAAAAGCTGTCTCGATTTTATATAAATCTTTTATATTCAGCTCGGTAAAAAAAGGGGAAAAATTGGGTGCTATTTACTCTTGCTCTGGATATCATTCTACTGAATAAAAAATAAGAACGGTGGCCGAGTGTTCAAAAGTTTTGGTGCCCGACAGGATGGACTATGTTTTGTTAGGCACATTTTTTTTGTCTTGAAAAATGAGTAGAATAAAAAGAATCCTTCTTCTATTTTTTGTTGGTTTTTTTTTCTTTTTATAAAATGGAATGGCTGCCAAAATATTTTTCTTACACTCTTCTTACAAAAAACGGAAGGATTTTTTTCGTACTGTGATATTTTTTGGCTATTACAAATTAATATATTAAAGTTACAGCATAAAGGAATTTATTGTTTATTTTGTGGTTTTCTCTTTCTCTTATTTCTACTTTTTGAAAATGAAAATATTATTTTATTATTCTATATTTTGAAATCTACGTAAACGATCTGTAGCATAGTGTATTATACGATAAATTTATAAAATAAAAGCAGGTACAAAATTTATTTTTTAAAATTCTCCACACTACCTCTATAGTAGATGCAACATATTCTTTATAGATTTTAAATAATTTTGAAACACCTGGTTAGATTTTTTTACGTGTGCGTAAGTGTGGAAAGCGTTTTACAATTCTTGAAATTCAAATCAATTGGTAAGCATATTAAATTTGAATTAAAATAAGCTTCTGTTGGAGTCTGTTCTTATTTTATTATAGAAAATTTTGCGTGAAATAATGTACAGTATTGACATAAATCTTTAAAGAACAAATAAACACAGTTTTGTCCTTTAAGCAACAAACTGCATAAAAACAAATTAAGAATAAATTAAAGTTTACTTGTGACGATCTTCATCGTTTCTCGCTTCAGTCAGCTTTCAGACCTTTGCTTAAGTGTTTTTGGAACGGTAAAATATCAGAATAGCAAACTGTTTTTTTTAAAAATTTATTTATTTATTTTTAAATTAGGAATTTAGATAGCCAACTGATTGCCAAATAACGTGCTTGTGTATAATCCAACATGTTACAGACATATTAAAATAAATTCTTATTTGATGAAAAGCATTTATATTATAACGTGAAGAATGTTTTTTTAAATAATGCTATCCAGAAACCTTTAGCAGCTTTCATTCGAAATAGAATAGAATGTTTTTATCGTGAAAATTGCCAATTTATTCCTTATTTCTCATGAATCCAAAATTTCATTTGATAAAATAAATAATTGATGAATTATGTTCTTTGTAATAATGATTTGTTTTTTCATTTCTCGTAGGCTTCCGAATTATGTTTTGTTGAAAACACGGGACTACGACCTTTAGGTGTTGAAACTAGGGTAAGAAGCAGATTCTTATTCTAAATAAATATTAAGTAAATAATCTTAAGAAACTAAAGATATTACCTTATTAATAAACTTCGTTCGCTTCGAAAATAAACAGATTGAATATAATAGTCAACATGTTTCAAGCGCTCAAAAATAGGCACCCATTTTCATGACTTACCAGATGTGAATGAGAAGAAACAAAAGTGATTTAAAATATTCAACTTAAAGTTGGCAGCAAAAAGGGGAAAATAAAGGTGAGAAACAAAACTAGAAAAAGAATCAGGCCTTTTTTTTTAAAAAGTTATTTTTAGATCTGTTAACGAAAATAAGTTTAAGTCTCTTAAAGATCCTATTCTTCTTCTTCTATTGGCATGACAGCCCTTTGTGGGCCAGAGCCTTCCCTAGTACATTCCTCCATTCTGCTCTTTTCTTTGCGATTGTTCTCCAGCTAGTAATTCTTAGGATTTTGAAATCCTCTTTCACACAGTCAAGCCATCTGATCTTCTTTAACTTTAGTTCCCATTGGTTTGTAACCCGCAAGCTGTAAGCGACTTATTTTGATGTACTTCTTGATATCAGCTTCCTTGAAAACCTATATAGTTCAGACTTATGTCGTTGTCTCCATAAGTTATCCACATTTATAGCACCAAATATTTTTCTCAAGGCTTTAGTCTCAAAAACAACCAGCAGGTCTGCTTGTGATTTAGTTAAAGACCATGTTTCGGATCCATAAGTTAAGACAGGTCTAATGATTGTTTTATATAGCATTATTTTTGTTCAGCTTCTCATTAATTTTGACTTTAGAAATGTTCTTAATCAGTGCCTGTATCGATTAGCTGCTATAATGCGTCTCTTTATTTCTGTGCTGATGCAAGTTGCTAGCTTAGTGCTTCATTTTCTGGCATTAGGGCGTTCAAAAATATTTGTTTTCATTCGCAATTAAGTGTCGCTCCCATAAACCCCTAAAAGCATTAAAATTTACTGCGAAGTATGAAAAATCGCATGAACTAAACACTTCTAAAATTACAAAATAGTCCTAATTATTTTTTGAGAAATTAAAAAAGCAAAACAAAGTGCCCCTTCCATTATTGCAGGGTAATGTATATTGTATACTAAATGTAAACTCGCTATTCGTCGTAACTATAAATTGTCTACTAGTAATATAAATGTTATCATTTATATCTGGCAACATCTGTCCACTTTCTCTTATTACTTTTATCTTTATTTCTCCATTTTTTTGTGACTTTTTACGTCAAATTAAACGCGAGCTAATAAACTGATGATCTCGAGAGAGAGAAATTTTTCGGCAGCAGTAGATAAATAATCATTATTTATTGCAAAAATAATGAAAAAAATTCATTAAAAAGTTATTAATAATGCAATAGTTTATAAACAAATTGGAATTAAAAAAAATACTCGTGTTAAATTCATAAACAAATTTCAACGCAGTAGTTGGATTCTTGCTTCCGGTAGAGCGGACGTCCGCATGGTGTTTTTGCCTACAAGTTTAACAGTCAATAATTCTCGAGCGAATTATCGAACGTTAAATTTTATTCTATTGTACTTCACATACAATTTCCTACAGACATTCGTTATTTCTTGTTTCTAATAATCTTTTAGTGTTAGCGCAGCAAAGCACGATATTGAGCTACCAAAATGGAGATGGCTCTTACAAATTGTTAATTTAGAGAGAAACTTCTATTTGAAATGACTTCTGTTTGTAGCAAGAAGATACATCATTTGAAAAAAAAAAATCATTTATGATATTTATTTTTGCTTATAATTTTTTATTTATTTTGATATAAATGAAAAAGAGGCGTTACTTTGCTTACAAATTTTTTTAAAGTTTCTCTTTTTTTCGCTTATGTTTGTCTCAAAATAACACACCTGCTATTTTTTTTGTTTGTTTACAACGTGTTGGTGACTTAGTTTATAGCACCACATAATTATAACTCACAAGCAAAATTTTAGGCAGTTTCATTGGCAGTGTTAAAGCCAACAACTTGGCGACCATTTAAATAATTTTCACAAAATTTTTTGTAACGAAACTATTATCTACCTTATCGAAGCTTCAAGGCTCTATGCATGAAAGAGTGAGATAGATATCCAAGAATTTGCTGGAAACTTGGCACATTTTCGCCTGCAGACTATGACGTAAGAAAAACCTTTATTTTATATACAGAATCACATAGTTATATCTAAAGGGCAGGAAAAACATTAAAATTTTTTAGTCAGTGTTATTTATTAATAATTTCAATTAATTAATCTTTAGAAGCTCGAATGTCGTAAATTACAAAATTAATTAGCTTTTTATTTATGTACCGCGCTGTAATAATTATATTTTTATAAAACTAATGTGGGCATTCTTACAAATTTGCGAATGCATTAAAAGTTTTATTTTCTTTGAACTTGCATTTGATAATTGAGATCATCAAAAGTTATTACTTTAAAATAAATTCTTACAATTTAACTCATCTGCATGTTTCACTCAAATCCCATTTGAAAATTGCAAAATATTTTTAATTTATTTATTTAGCAAGGTAATTAAAAAACTTGTTTGTCAGAATGAGAATAAATTAAATATATTCTTATTTTTCAAATGTTTTATTTATTTTATATTAGAGTGTGTAGAAGTGTATTTTCCTAGGAATATTTTATTCAATTTTATATTGAATTGTATTAAATTCTATTTAAATAGAAATCAAATAGAAACTACATTTTTGCCATGCCCAATACTGAGTTGAGTGTTACAAAAATGCATTTAACATCTCAACATTGACTAATTTTTCCTACTCAGACATTTATTTTTAAGTTGTTAAGTTGTTGATTTAAGCCTTTTTTGCAATTAGTATATTTTAGTAACTCATATTTTCTAAATTTTAAAATGTTTCTCAACTTTTTTAATTTTAAAATTTTTTTAACTCAAAATAAAAATAACTGGGATAATGTAATTATTAAATTTGATGATGAATGATATTATTATATTGTATACGCAAATAAAATTTCAAATGCAGTTTCGGATATTTTTCTTTAATTAGCGTCTTTAATTCAAAGCTTATTTTAAAGTGAAAATCTTTTTAGTTTATATAAGGTTTTATTCAATTAAAATTAATTTCATTTCGGCAAGACAACATTTGCATTTTGTAAATATTAGTCTCAGAGTTTTGAGAATAGGATAAATTTTTATTATTTGTTGTGATAAAATGAAATAAACAACATCAAATTATTTATTTTGGAAGTAAAATTAGTTGATGGCATAAAAGCCTTTTTACTGAAATCTAAATATCTTTCAACAAATTTCCGTAAGATATACAAAAGCTTCTTTACTTGAATGGTAAATTCATACCTGTACTCGTGTAACGTATGTCAAAAGAGGATTTTATTTTAAACCGACGTTAAGTAGCCGACTCATTTTTGTGCTTACCACTATCAACCGTAGCCTTGTCATTTTGAACAGCAACCCAGAAAACAAGAGAACTTTTAGATCAAGCCTATGGACAAACTACTCTTACCAACATTTACTTTTTACGAAGAGAATGATATTTAATGTCAGCATTGTAGTCGATGCAAGCATAGAGTAGAATTCGTATCCACCAAGCATAACTGGTATTCGAACTTGGGTGTTAGCTCATTGGAAGGAGAGCGCTCTATCCTCTGAGCTGATTAAACGGTTTCTAACCAGTCTAAAATAGTCTGATTGCAGTTAGCCTAAAACATTAAAATGATTGGAAAAATCGCGGAGCTTTTTCCAAGCAACCTGGCTCAATGCAGTGACAACAATTGACGAAGACCGGGATAGCCTGGTCGGTAGGGCGCTGGGCCCATGTCCGAGAGTTCGTGAGTTCGAACCCCGCTGGTATCAATGTAACGTGACTGATGCACGTTAAATCTGTCGAGTCGCAAAAGTCCTCCATGTTCCTATAACAAATCAATTCCTCTGGGGGTACTGGATTGGAGATCGATCGTTCTCTGATTCAGGTCAAAATTACGATCTGTGGATGAATGAATGGATGTATGAATGGGTCCGCCCTATAAACGGGTGCGACGTATGGTGTGGCAGAAGTCGAATTCTTGGCCATAGATGGCGCCACGGAAAAACAAGAAACGCACACTCTGCCTTAAATTTGCTCGGTTTCACCAAGCAGGCTTGCCCGTGTGGCAAGTGGCATTAGAAACAACAAGCAACAACAACACAATTGACGATTTTTTTAAATTAGCCTACTTCTGCCCTTTTCCTCAGCAATAAATATTGTACTACATGAATGAATATTATTTTCTAGTTCGAAGCTTTTCTACCTCACTTAAATCTTGTGCTTTCCATAAGTTTATCAATATTTTTGAAAAGTATTCTATCGAATTTTAGAAGTTTTTCAGCTTCAACTAAATATGCTGTAATATATGATGCTATCCATAGTGTATGTATAGATATACTTTTTTTTCTATTTCATGGAAGCAAATGCATAATCAATACTATTCCCCTGTATGTTAGCTTCACTGATCCAATAACTGAGAGACGTCGAAAATTCTTCTTCAGGTGTTTGAAAAAAAAAAAAAAATATTTTTTTATTACATAAAGATGGTTGAGAATTTTAAAACTTCTTTCGGAGAAACTTTTAGGCATAATTTTTAAGTATCTCTATAAGAAAGAGAAAAAAATATTTCACGGTTTGGGTTCAAATTTTCCTTTTCGAGTAAATAGTTTTCTCCCACTGAGTTTCATATTTTCTTCTTATATACCAAGAAAGTCTCTTCATTTTGTTTGCTTTTTTTATTTTTACAAATTGCTTTGAAAACTTTATTTTTCTTTTCATCTCATTTTTTAAAAGAGAAAAAATTGTTTAAAATGTGTATTAGGTTATTATACAGTTATGTTGAGGTCAGTCGTTAAGTAATTTAAAGGGCGGATATTTTAGATCTTCACTACATAATGATATGTTTCTTTAAAAGTTTCTTTTCTTTTGTCTTTTAAACCTACATTAGATGTGGAAAAAGTTTATAAACTTGAATTATTTTCAACTTAAAGTGACAACCATTTAATATATTTTTAAAAATTAATTATTTATTTACATATATTTTTATTTAATATGAATTTTTTAAAAATTTTGTATATGATTTTTTTAGAAATGGAGAAATAAACGACACTTTCCACGATCGAAACAATCATTACCTTCACTTCGTTTCATCTCCTCGTCAGCAGTCACTGACGCTGTTGTGCCTAATGGTAAGGATATTTTTAAAATTCATTTTAAAAAAATAGAAAAACGGACAATATTTAATTTGAAAATCAAATTATTTATTCCCAAATTATTCATGTTAACAATTCTAGAACTATTTCCCTACCTGTCTGATATTTTTAATATCGTGAAGAATCATTCTTCAATGGAGCAAAAGGCAAGGTGTTTCACATATATTTGAGGTCTATAAGAAATAGGAATCAAGGAAAAATAAACTGAGAAAAAAACGAGATACCGAGAAGAAACGGTATACTCAATTTGTTCACAAGAACTATTTTTGGAATTTATTTGCCTAAAAAGTTAAAATTAACTTTTCAACTTTGTCTTTTTGAGTTTCTTAAGTTGAGTTACTTACTATTAGCTTAGAATGACTGTTTTCTTAACTTCTAAGCTAATATGTCATTTTCCTGGCATTCAAAATTTAGTGAATTTCTATTTTTTTTTTAAACAAATGTCAATAAACTACGCTGTCTGTAGATGTAACTAAGTAAATATACGAAAAAAAATTTGATTATTTTGAAGACTTCAAATTTGAGGTAAATTTTTTTCCGAATTGTCATGTTTCCAAAGAATCACCCATATATGCAATGAAATAAAAAAAATTTATAAAATTAAATTAATTACAATCATTGGAAAATTCATTAAAAAATCCTTTCTTTTCCATATGCTTCTAATGTGTTGTTACCCTTAAGAGCGAGACTATTTTATCTACTTAAACTATTTAATATGTAATAGTAAATTTTTTTTTTAAATTCTAGTTTTATCGTACTGTTTGGCGCATCATGTCCTGATTTGGACCTTGTACCATTGAACCCTAGACTCAAACAATCAATATAAATTCTAGTTTATTAACATAATAATACGTAATACATTTTCTTCTACTATGAAAGCTATTTTCTAGCACTACATAATGTTTATTTTGATATATTTAATAAATATATGTGTGTTACGTAGTATCAAATTATATATAACAAATAAAGATATTTATACCATAAATATTTATTTTAAAAAATTTATTCAAAGATTTCGTCGCAGAAGTATACACACCTGGGTCCAGCAAAGTATACATATCAATATGCAATTGAGATATATTACAATTATTATATACTAGTGGGCTGCGCCCCCTGCTCGCTAAAGCTCGCCAACCCCCGAAAATTGCTGCGCAATCTTATATGGTTTGCTTCGTAAACCAAGCTACTAACGAAGGAACATTGCAAATGCACAAAATTCTAAGAATTCAAAACAATCATTCAAATCCATATATAAACTTTTTTTAAAAAAAACATTACATCTTTTTAGTAAAGACAAAGTCATTAAAATAAATTTGAATTCAAATGAATGACATGTAATTCGTTAAACCTATTAGAAATGTGTTATAGTATAATTCGTGATATAAATCAAAAATCGTCAAATAAATTCGTAATATATAAGTTCGTGAAAAAAAGCGCTTTCGACAAAATACTAAAATAGAGATCTGTCGACAAAGACTACTCACTTCTGCCTAGCTTAATAGTATGAGATTGCCGCAGCTGATGCTCTCTGGTTATTTCAGTTTCCGTTTTTAAAAGCGCTATATGTTGAGCCACCTCATCTAGATTTGGTATGTGACATTTTTAGCGGCAATCATGGGTCGATTCGCCGTGTAAGAGAAATAGTAATGTAGACAAAACAAAGCAAACGTTGCCACCGGCGGAAAAGAAATACAGCCAAAATTTGGGAGCCACGTAAGAGAATTATGTATATTAGATTCATAATTGTTAATCTGAATATTTTAATCAATTTCTTAACAGTATTTACAATAGCTTTACATCTTTTACTGCTTTTATAATTGTGTAACAGAAATGTTTTTAGTTCTTGACTTGTGTTGAAAATTTTTTTTATGAAAAATGTCAAGTCCTTGACTGTATTTTCAGTTATGTGTAATTTTAATGGTAATATACTTTTTTTTCGTGGTAAAAAGAGGTGACGGTGTACTATAGTCGCGGCCTGCCTGTGATAACGGTGCCTCTACCTTCAAGACGTGAGAAGTGCCGATTTACTCTGAAGCCTGTGACTTCCAAAGTGTCTGATTTTGTGCAAGATCTGCAGAAAGAAGACAAAGGAATAGACAGGGTCATCGTTCAAAGTACAGGTACTAGTACCATTTTTTTTTCTACTGCGCGAAAAATGAATTATAAATCTTCGACTTTTTTAAAGTTAGCTAACTCTGGAGCTATTTGACAGATTCCATTCATTTTTTGTATTTTACGATTTAAAATTTTCATTCTTTAAAATGATGTAAAAATTTGTATACAATTCAATATTTTTTTAGATTATTATTTAAAAAAAATGAATAGTTATTCTTTGCATTGAATTATGTTTGAATAAACGAATTTTATAATTGTGCGCAAAATTTTTTCAAATCGTTTAAAAAGCTTTTGATATGTGGTGATATACACAAAAAGTGATATTAACAGTAAGGTGTCCAAATTGTGGACTGCTCTCCTATTGAGAAACTATTTCCCAGATTGTGGTTATCCACCATAGTTTCCGTTGAAAAAAATGTTTGTTCAGCGAAAATACGTTTCTGTGTCTGATTTCGTAACTTAAAATGTCGTCTGCATTAATTGGTTAGTATATTTAAAGAGAGACCTTCAGACCAGTAAGATTGAACCTTAGTACGAGATAATCCGATTTATGCGCTGAGTGACCAAATTATTATGACCACCCCTTAAATGCACTGTTGGACTAAATTTAGTTCATAATACTGCTCGAATTCTTTTTGGCATAGGTTTTATGAGATGTTGGTAGGTGGTAGAAGGAAGTTGATTCCATATCCGATGAACTGCACTTTGCAGTTCCGTCAGATTGGATGGAACTGGATCCAGCTGTCTGATGCCCTGATCGGTCGCATCCAACTAATTCTCAATTGGATTGAGATATGGTGATTGTGCGGGCCAACAAAACAAGGTAAAGTCACCGTCATGTTCTTCGAACCATCTGACGACAATCCGAGCTGTATGACAAGGAGAACTGCTGAAAGTATCCATCCCCGGCAGGGTACACCACTAACATAACATGATGTACTTGATCTGTGATAACACTTAAATACCCTTGGGCATTTAGACGTTGTTCCACAAGAATCAAATAATCCATGCAATGCTAAGAAAACATCCCTCAAACCCTAACATTACCTCCACCAGCTGGAAGTATTGTGTCAATGTAGTTAGGGTCCATGCTTTCGTGCTGTTTTTGCCGTATCCAAACCCAGCCTTCTGCACGGTATAGTTGAAAACGTAATTCATCACACCACATGACCCTTTTCCAGTCATCTACTGTCCAATTCTTATGCTCCTTTTCAAACTGCCGGCGTCTGCTCTTGTTCAAGGCTGACAATAGAAGCTTTCGAACAGGTCGTCAGCTCGCATAGCCTTGTAACGATAGCAGCTATATTGAAGAAACAGTTTTCTTATAAAACACATTTATTGGACACAACAATCACACATCAACAAAGAAAACAACAAATGGAAAATCCCGTAACGGGTTAGTATATGAATCTTAAATTCAAAACAAAAACTTTCTCATCAAAAATCAGCACCTCTCTGATGTTCCATAAATTGTCACGTTCTTTTTATTTTTAATTTATCTCATTAGATTTTTTTTAATTCTTGCTTATGTTAGCCAGATATCTTAGATATTTCTAAGACTTAATAGCCTGTGCGGCGCAAATTTCGTTGAGAGACGTTTACAGTTAGTTGTACCTTCCGTAAGATTCGCCACTATTTGACGCACTGTTGCTCTTCTGTTGGACTGGACAACTCTGGCAAGTCTCCTTTCAGCTCGAGCATTCAGAAACCTGTGACAACCACAAGCCTGACGTTGAGATCTAGTTTTCGGCTTGTTAGTCCACTCTCTGTACGCATGAATAATTGTTGTTCTCGAACACTTCACAAAAGCGGCTGTTTTGCTGATACTGGTTCCGACGCTTTGAGCGCTTATAATCACCCGGATTTTAAACTCATTTAAGCAGCGTTTTTTTTTGCCCATATCTCCTCGCTTAACACAGTGCAATTGATAGTTCATTCTCCTTGCATTTCCTTCTTGCAGCTATCTCGCTCTCTAGCTGCAACACAGTGACGCAAAAGCTCAAATTTGCGTAAAACTGCCATGTGGTCATGGCTAATCAGTGTATATCAAAAGTTATTCACGATGTACAGTGCACAAAAAAAAAAAAACGGTTTACCATGAATAATTTTTAATCTAATGATCGGATCTTCCCGTTCTATGAATCAATCTTAATGGTTCGAAGGGGTGATCTCAAATATGTTGATTAATCAGTGCAGGCGATATTTCAAGTTACAAAATCAGACACAACAACTTTGTTTCTCTGAATAAACATACCTTTTTCCCAACTGATTTGGATTTCTGAACTCCAAAATATAGATGGTAACCGCAATCTGGGAAATATGATCCTCGTAATTTGGTCCGGAGAGTGATCCAAAGTTTGGACCCCATAACGTTAATTTTACTTTTTGCGTATTTCACCATATCTCGAGGACATCATTTTAAATTCTGTAAATTTTGATGACAATAGATTCGGATTTCTGACTCCTAAAATATATAGGGTAGCCACCATTAATATGATCCCCATGGTTTGGTCAGGAGAACGATCCAAAGTTTGGACCCCTTAATGTTAATTTTACTCTTTGCGTATTTTGCTACATCTCGATAACCAGTAAGATTAAGTTCTAGATCTTGAAAATACGATCTATAGATTATTCTGGGTGTCCGTTTTTTCTTTTGGCTCTCTGTACAGTTCTTTTAACACTGTTTATTAAGATGATTGCAGTCTTTCATTGTAGAACCAGTTTTCAGAACATCGAGTCATTAAGTGATTTTTTTTCACTTCTTGGGGTAACTTCACTTTAAGGTTTCACCCAAAACTTTTTCTTCATCTAGAAATGTAAAATGAGGTTAGAAGTAAATTAAACTATAAATATCCTAATTTAATTAAATAAATTAACCTTGCAAGAAAGGTGGTGGATATTGGGCAATTTAGTTCGATGCGCATTAAAATAACTCTTCAAAAACATTTCTCGCTGGCTGTTATTTTTTATACCATTTAATGACATCTGAAATAAGCCTTTTAGCCGAAACCTCTTTAAAAAGCTCTTAAACTCTTTATGATGGTTTCACGCTCCTGCACCAAAAGAAAAGAAAAATGTGACCTCTTTTACGTAAAACCCCGGATGTTAATCCTTAGTGCACCCATAATCTTCTTAGTGAAGTTTTATGACTTTGTCGTACATTTTCTATCAGTTAGGGTTTCATCGATCTCTGGAGATGGAATATGGTATAAATTAAAAAAAAAAATTTCTGAAGGAAAAAAAAATGTTTTAAATAATTCTGAATAATCTCGTAAAAACAGGGTCTTGTTAATATTTCCATAATATGTTTTTACATAGGGACTGAATTATTGATTCGGGAATATTAATAATGTAGGCACAAAGAGCTTCTGTGCTTGTGAAGAACTAACAGCTTAGTTAGTTAACAAGAATTCTTTCTTCGCTTATAAAAATTTTTCTTCTTCAAAAAATAAGATTAACTTCGTTCCTGAAAGAGCTGTTTGAACCACCTAACAAAACATAACTTTCATGTGTAATGTTGCTATGAAAAAGAATTAAATTAAGATAAATTTTAGGATGCACTTTACTTTTCCTACTTTGTTACACATTGCTTAGATGAATTTTTAGAAAAGAAATTAAGGGAAAAAAGATTGGAACTATGAGTGGGGAGCGATGTATCGTGATTTTTATTCGACTTCTAAAGAAAAAAGAAGTAAACAGATTTTATAACCGTCGTTGAACAGCTGATCCAATTTTGGGTTTATGACCACTAATGTTCAACGCCATAGCCTTGTAAATTACGAACCCAATCTAGAAGACAAGGGAACTCCAGGATCAAGTAATGGGAGAAATTTTGCCTTCATAAAGGACTTTTTGAGGGAACTAACCCGTATTTGCGCTACATGGAGAGGAAAACCACGAAAACTCACACAATTAGCGTGGCGGCAAGGAGACTCTAACCTATGATTCGTCTACCACTGAGGATATTTTTACGTCAGCTATGTGGTCAGTGCGAGCCGGGTGCAGGATTCGTATCGACCAGCCATCGCAGGGATTCGAACCCGGTTCATCTCATTGGAAGACGAACGCTCTATTCCCTGAGCCATCGCAGTTCGACGTGGACAGATTGATTGAAGCGGACATAAGAACTAACTTACATATTTTTTTTGTAAGATTAGTTTTACTTGCAATTTGTTTTTTTTTTTTTTATGCCAAATGATAAAAAAGTGCATAAGTTAAGTACAACCTAATTTCGAATTAAAAAATGACTAATCTTTTTTTTAGTGACTAGGTATTTTTTTTCAAGTATGACTTGACATTTTTAATATTTTAGTATTTAGATGGGAAAAAATCTGTCTGAGAATTGAGAGCAGACATTAATTTTGAACTTTTTAACTCGAACTTTCTGAACAATCATCGGGGGAACCACTCTATTTTTCCTTATCTTTCCACTGCTGCGTATTTCGAATTTCTGATTTCGCTTTTTCTAATACTATTGAGTTAAAATATAGTGCCAAAATACCAATAAGCTAATCTTAATTATAAGTCTTGTGCGGATGTAAAGGGTCTTGGATAAATCTGCAACAATAACTGCGGAATAGCGATCGATAAACCACATAGCTTTATGATAAAATCGGCACAAAATCGAACAAATGTGATCGAGAATTGAATGACTATTTATCAAATGCTCGATTCAATGTGCGTTTACTTTAATAATTCAGTATTATAAAGATTTTAAAAATTATGTATTGGGTAAAAATTATGAACTGCAGAAAAAACGATCGAAAAATTAAGTAAATTCATGATGGAATCTGGGCAAATCAAATTTGTGTGTCAAAAAGTTATTATTCAATCATGCGATTTGAAATTTACCTGCTGTAATAATATCGCATTGAAATTATTGGAATTGCTTAAACCATGTGGAAATCCGTAGCTATGACTGCTGTAATGCCACGTGAATTTACGATGAAATCAGCGCGAAATCGATTCCGCATAAAGGTTATAATTTCGATGCACGATTCGAAATTTCCGTGTCTGGATAATTTCTTAGTAAAAATTGGCACGTTCAGTTCCATTTCATAAAAAAAAAAAACTAATATTTCTTTTTTTTTCCGCACGTAATTTTCTTACGAGGCTCCTGATATCAGAATACCGATATCGGGTAACGCAAAATCGAAATTTCATCCAGTATTGTAAACTTGAGTGAAACTTTCGCTTATAAAGCGTAAAAGTTATCACTAAGATAATGTAAATGCCCGATTGTAAGATACTTTGAAAGTACAACATGGATATTTATTAAATATAGATATAAATATAGACATAGATATTTAAACAAATTAACTAATATTTCTTTTCTTTTCCGCACGTAATTTTCTTACGAGGCTCCTGATATCAGAATCCCGATATCGGGTAACGCAAAATCGAAATTTCATCCAGTATTGTAAACTTGAGTGAAACTTTCGCTTATAAAGCGTAAAAGTTATCACTAAGATAATGTAAATGCCCGATTGTAAGATACTTTGAAAGTACAACATGGATATTTATTAAATATAGATATAAATATAGATATAAATATAGACATAGATATTTAAACAAATTAACTAATATTTCTTTTCTTTTCCGCACGTAATTTTCTTACGAGGCTCCTGATATCAGAATCCCGATATCGGGTAACGCAAAATCGAAATTTCATCCAGTATTGTAAACTTGAGTGAAACTTTCGCCTATAAAGCGTAAAAGTTATCACTAAGATAATGTAAATGCCCGATTGTAAGATACTTTGAAAGTACAACATGGATATTTATTAAATATAGATATAAATATAGACATAGATATTTAAACAAATTAACTAATATTTCTTTTCCTTTCCGCACGTAATTTTCTTACGAGGCTCCTGATATCAGAATCCTGATATCGGGTAACGAAAAATCGAAGTTTCATCCAGTATTGTAAACTTAGTGAAACTTTCTTTTATTAAGCGTAAAAGTTATCACTAAGATAATATAAATACCCGATTGTAAGATACTTTGAAAATACAGCATAGATATTTATTATTCCATATAATTTTAAAAATGTTTGGCAGCATTCAATTTTTTTTATATCCCAGTTCCATTGATCAAATAGTCTATATAATGAAATTCCATTGATTGAAGTTGTTGATGATTGATGTTGATGACAGCTGTAGATGTAGTTGATGATGTACTTGGAGGAAGGCAGTATTAATGTAATGTTTATTCAGAAGATGATGATTAGCGCAAGTTGAAGAATCTTTGTTGTTCGTGGGAAGCGGAGTTAATGAAAGAATACGTTAATGAATCATTTTAAGAAATTGTTATGGTCCATTCGTCTTATTATTTGTCCAGAGTGTAAGGATGTAGTGAAGAATCAAATCTGATAAATACTAAAAAAATATATTTATTTTTGAAAATATGGAGCTCCAAAGTAAAAAGGATTTACCATTTTTAGTGAACATATAAAACGTTAAAAATAATAAATTCAAAAAAAAAATAATAATACCCCCCCCCCGTTGTTGTAACTTGTTGTTGTTCATTTACGTCGCACTAGAGCTGCACAATGGGCTATTGACGACGGCCTGAGGATGATCCGAAGACATGCCATCACAATTTTGATCCTCTGCAGAGGGGATCCCTTGTTGTAACACCAAGAATTTAAAATTAAAAGTGACTGAATTGTTCCAAACGGACACTTTGGAGTAGGGAAAGAGATCCATAGTTATCGAAAGATAAAATAACCGAAAACGAAGCCAACCCGCGTTATTGATATTATTAAATTTTAAATAGTTTAGCTATAGCTTAATCATCAAAAAGACCTTAAGAAATTAATATAACCCTAAACATTTTTGTGGTTAGAGAAATAAAGTAGCCTAAGGAATAAAGAGAGAAAAATAGAATTTGATGTTCGATTCAGTCGCGACAGTGAATTACTCAGTTATGCATTTGCGTTGAATTAAATATTTAGTCTTATGTTGATTGTTAAGAATGAAATATTTATGTTTGTTTTTCATAATATGTAATAAAAGTGAAATAAATGTTTAAAATTAGATTAAAAATGATTAAATAAATCAAGCTAATTTGAAGAAATTTTAAAAGCTAAGAAATATGTAATGCCATCACTGTCTATATACATTAAATATATGTTATGCATTATTTATAGATGGAACGAGAATCGCTTCATCCACAATTATATCTTCCCTCATGAATGAAGACTTTCATCTCATTATCAACGACATAGTTTATTTAGTTCAACCGCCTTTACTTGGTTTGTATATTTTCAATTTTACTATCCAGCTACCACTAGAACAGCTCTCGACTCATGCTATGGAAAAGAGAATAAAAGCAATTCTTACGGATGAGAATTTGATGAAATAACATTACTTAAACTACTGGTAAACCCCTATTTCATGTGACTTATTTTCGTAACCTCAGTGACCACCAGTACGCGAGCGTGGAGGAGTTCTGGTGATAGCTGGATTGTATTTTTTTTTAAATTTTGTAAACAGATTTTAAAACCAATAAATATATTTATGATGATTGTAGGCAATATCGTTCAAAATTAGACACTGCTGTGGAATCCTTTGAGATGTCAAAAGATTCTTTTTGCAAATTATTTTATCCAGGATGAGTTGAAGTAAAATAATACTACTTATGTAATTCAACAACCATTGCCCAAAAAGTCAGAAATTACATAGTGTAGAAATAATTAAATTGTAATATAAAGTTATAATATGAAAAGTGTCTTTAGAAACTGCTTGATAGAAATTGTGTTGGGCTTTGAGTTTATATTATTTAAACTAAACATTCCTTAAAATATAATTTATACTGAAATAGCATTTGATAAATAATAAATTTTTGGGCATAATTTAGTTTTTATTAAAATTTATGGAGGAACTGTTCATTTTATGTAAATGAGGAACTTCTTCTGTGTTGTCAAATGGACATATATGGGACGATGACTCTGAAAATAAATTTCCCCTGGTGACTGGGGACAAAAGTAAAAGACAAATATATAAAAAGTAAATATATAAAAAGACATCAAGATGTAACTTTATTTATCCGCATAATAACCAAGTTCGAGGCCGGGATAGCCTGGCTGTCAAGGCGTTGGGTCCATGTCCAAGAGGTTGTGAGTTCGATCCCCGCCGGTCGCCACTATCATCAGGGGACACTTACTTCCCCTTGTATGGGAAAAAAGTTGTCTATCTGCAAAACGACTTTGTAGTCACCATGAAAAATCACCCTTAAACACAATTAGTGGAAAAGTAATGTTTGGAAAGCTTTTCCCTTTAAACTTTTGCAGCCTCAGGGTTGTTAGTTCATTACGGAATTACTTAGCGTGATGAAAAGTATTTTCTTTAATTTAAAAATTTTTAATAGCGCAGATTGCAATTATACAATAAATAAAGACTAACAAACATAAATTAAAATAGTACAAGAATGAAATCAATTAAAGAAATGAACACAAAAATTGTTCGGTTTCATTTTAATGACTTTTCCCCCAGTTTCCTTCAGCATATTAAAGAAGCCATATTAGATAACCTAATTATCCTCTTAAAACATCAATAGCAATAGTTGTAATTACATAATAAAAGTTATTGAATTTTTAAAGTCAGTTTATTCTTTTCGTCGTTTACATTTATAATGTCTTCATAAATTTCCTTTACATTTCTTAAATCAGTTGTTAAAATATTTTCTACACTATTAAAGAAAATCTTTTAAACCCAGGGGTTGTCATTTGCCTTTTTCATTTCATTTCCATGCTCATGTATGGTTAAATATGGCTTCAGTGCCATGTTAATTCTGTTTTAATAATGTATAGAAATAATTTAACTATGAAGCTACGAGGCGATATAAGGCTGAAGCTTACATATTTGGAACCAAACAGTGCTAATCTAGCTAAGCGCTATCATGCACATTCTTTTCATTAATATATATAAAAATTTTATTGATAGAAAAAGTTGCCCGTTCTTAAATGATTTTTTTAAAATCTTTTTTTAAATTTTTTATGCAAGGGTCGGTAAGAGAATTACAACATTTTTGGGGGAAGAAATCAACGTAAGTGACAAAAAATTCAAAATTGAAATTTAAATATATTTGCCATCTCTGTATGATAAACATATACATGTTGTAAAAACATTTTTGTCAAAAATAAATTTTGCTTTATCAGTTTTCTGAACTTCTGTTTTAGCGTTCATAGCGTTAGCTATAGAGAGGAAAAAGTTGTCAAGCTACTTTTCTAGGAATTTGTTGAGAAGAATTTAAGTTGTTTTTGTCAATTGGGTGGCAGAATTCAACTCCCCACACAAACCAATCAGCAGTTTACGACCGTCGTTGAGCAGCCGAACCAATTTTTTGGGTTTACGACTACTTATGTTCAACTCCGTAGCCTTGTAATTTAAAACCCAATTCAGAAGACAAGGGAACTTCTGGATCAAGTGTTAGGAGGAATTTGCCTTCGTGGAGGACTTTTTGATGGAGCTATCCCACATTTGCGTTATATGGTGAGGAAAACCACGGAAACCTCTCCTTTAACGATAAGGGGACTTTAACCCATGATCCGTTTACCACTGAGGATACTTTACGTCAGCACTGCTGTCGGTGCGAGACGGGTGCGAAATTCGCATTGACGAGCCATCGCTGGGATTCATACCCGGTTCATCTCATTGAAAGGCGAACGCTCTATCTCCTGAGTCACCACGGCTCCAATCAGCATTTTGTCTTTTTCTTTCTTAGTCACAATATAAACAGGGTGCGTAGCGTTTTTGAAAAGTACTTAAAGGTGCTTCTTTTCGATTTTTGTCTTTTAAAAGCCTTTAAAGGTGCTTTTTTTCATTGGGTGTTTTTAAAAAGTGTTTAATTTTCCCTTTTTCAAAATGAGATTGTTCGTTTACTATGTTGATTTTCGCTACGAATTATAACTAAAAGACACAGTTCACATTGTTCTATTTAACGTTTTCACAATTCATTCTACCCCTATCTATTTCGACGTATTGTCAGTCCGTAGCGTATGAAAACGCCATTCGTTTTACATGATTCAAAATTTCATAATTTTGTCAAAATTTGAATAATTGATTTGTCATAATTGTCAAAAACAATGCCAAAGGTTTTTTTTTGACATGATGGTTGAAACAAGATAAAGCCGACCAATTGTCAAAAATTTTCCAACCCTGCCTAATTATGACATTTTTTTAAAGTGCTTAAAAATATTTTTTGATTGCTTGAAAAGTGCTTAAAAGGTGCTTATTTTTTGTTGAATAATTTGGCTACGCACCCTGTATAAACAAAAATTTAGAGCGTAGCAATTCTCGTGGCCAATCCTCTCGCAAAGGAACTTGCCATAAATAGGAGGTACTGGCGTTTGTCAGCTGTTGAGGCAGCCAGGGCCTACAAGAGACTGTTGCGCTGACGAAGAAGAAGATTCCTCTCGAAAAAATCAGAACATGCGCAGTTTTTTTCTTGTTTGTGTACCCTGGATCAAATAAATTTGTTAAATATTTATTAACGGATTATTTCGTAACGGAAAACAGTTATCACTTTTCAACGCCTGTAAGATATTATCATGGATTTCAACCTTCATCTAGTGTTGTTCAAAAATTGAAATAAAATGTTTCAAATTGAAAGCACGTCCATGTAGTCAAGGGCTGCTGGTGTCGGAAAGGCTTGTCTCGTTTACGATACGATGTCATATGTGAGGGAATGGCGCCATTGCGGTATGTTTCTGAACAGGTAAAAGCGGGTGTTAAACAAAGACTCTCAACTGTATTTACTATTAGAAATGAATTTTCCTAACGCTTTAAAATGCTATGAATACCTTCTCGTGAAGAAATCTTTTTTTCTTCTAGAGAACTTACCTTCGGAGGAAACAGAGTGCTTATCTACAGTGCGTGCTCGTGTTGCGCAACTATATGAAGCTTTAAATGTAAATGAGCATCAATTAGCAATAGAAAATAGGCTACTAGGGGAGCTAGAAAAACTGAAGGAAGAACTGACGCCACTAGAAAAGGTATGTTAATCATGTATCTTATTAAACTGAAGAGCCTAGGTAAATATATTGATAAGCCACATTTTCAAATTGTTCTGAGAAATATATTGAGCCTAGGGAAATATATTGATAAGCCACATTTTCAAATTGTTCTGAGAAATATATTGAGCCTAGGGAAATATATTGATAAGACACATTTTCAAATTGTTCTGAGAAATAGATTGAGCCTAGGGAAATATATTGATAAGCCACATTTTCAAATTGTTCTGAGAAATAGATTGAGCCTAGGGAAATATATTGATAAGCCGCATTTTCAAATTGTTCTGAGAACGTTTGTAATTAAAAAAAAACACCACGACTTAAAAGTTTTTTTTTGTTAGCTAGAGGAAATTTTGAAAGGGAAGCAAATATACTCAAATTAAAACAAATACTAATAAAGGTTTGGTGTAAAAAAAATAAAATTATACCCTTTGAAAAAGGGAAGCCTGTCACTATATCGCTCCAAGCTTTTCAATTGTAGTTTACTTAAAAAATGCTTTAATAAAATTGAAAGTAGCTCTTGTGTTAAAACAATTTGTAAGGAATCCTGTTTTAAGCTTGGATGGATTGTAGTTGTCTAAAAAAAAGCCATAATATTAGTTATAGCTATAATATTGAGTCGGTGATTTTGTTAAAATTAGCATGAATTCTCGTTTCACAGAGATAATAAGATTCAGCTTTAAATTTCTTTTTGAAAGTTTGATATTTATAACACAGTATTCTAATGTTATTGTTAGAAAAATCAAATTTTCGTTTGAATTATAAATTATTGTTGAAAAATTAAAATTCTTAGTTTTTTTTATTAAAAAATTGAATTTTTATTAAAAATTGCCGTTTTAATGGCCTGGCGAGAATTCATTGTCTTTTCAGTTCAAAACAAATAAAAATTATTTAACTTTGCTTGATTCAGATTGCGGTGATCCGAACCTAGCAGCCACCCAAAAACCGTGTAACAATGGTTGCCTAAAGTGCGGATTGTTCATCCAACCAATTCTATTTTACGAGGTTTTTAGTCCGTTCCAAGTTCCTTGGAGATCAAGTAATGTTACACATACATGCAAATTCGTTTCATCCGCGAAAGATTGCTTAAGAAATTGTACTCTAATGTTAGATTATATATAGAGCGACGCATTTTTTATTTTATTTAAAGCGACACTCTCTCCCAATTGGTTTCAGCATCACGTTACGGTTAAAACCTAGTTAGATTGATGAGTATATCGTTATTATTTAATAATTTCAACTGAATTGATGAAGTTGGCTGTAATCGTGTGTCTTCATTAATTCGTTGCATCATTAAAGAATGAACATCTAAGTATTTTATAAAATTAAAATAAAAACAAATAGCCAAACGATCATAATGAACTTCGTAAATTGAATTAAAAATAGTAAAATGAAACGATTAATACATCAATTTTCGCTAGCCGTTAAGGTTTTTTGCATAGCTAGGCACTAAAACCATTTGGTGAATTGAGAAAAAAAATCGTGTCGCCTCATTAGATGCACTAATACTAGAGTGGAAACTATATATTTCTATCTGGTTTCATCCGTTTAGATGATTTCCAAGTCAGAGGTTGTACCTTATCACTTGATTATTATCATTCAATAAATTATCAATAAAATATTGTGGTTTTTAATAGCAACCAGTTGTTTACATTGTTTTACTTTGAAATGAAACGTTTTCTTGGAGTCCTAATTTATTCCAATTGGTTGTTACTTGTAACTGATTGTTCATTGATAAATATTCAGTAGGCTGATAAGTGACGCTAGCTTGATAGAGACCTCTAGATACCGCACTTTTATCCCCAACAAGCAAATGTGCGTCTGCAGCTCATTGGTTTAATTATGTACAAGCTCTACCTTTTCTGTTTACATACATCTAAAACCCATTAATTAATTTGCTGGAGACTTATTAAATATCTTTTATGAGTCCTCATGATTTTTATGGGAGGCCTGAACTAGCAAGCCTCAAGATTAAATGTTATATGTTGTTGATTGTTTTTACAGAAGCGAGATGAATTTCTGACGAAAGCTCAAAAACGTTCTACAGCACTGTCTTGGTTCGGTCTGGCTCTGATGGGGGCACAGTTTGGAGTGCTGGCTCGTCTCACGTGGTGGGAGTATTCGTGGGATATCATGGAACCCGTCACCTATTTTATCACCTATGGAACAACGATAGCCATGTATGCCTATTTTGTGCTCACCAGACAGGTAATTTTATTTACTATTCAATGTGTTTCATGCGTATGGGCAGTTCTCCAAAGGTGAGAATGTTACCGAGAATGACCGAAATCTAGAGAATGTCGACTTTTACCGGTGAATGTCAACAATCACATAGTCACTTTGGTGAATGTCCAAAATATTTGTTATATCCGATTTGATATTAATTTATTTGTTTATATTATTATACACCGAAGAGCCATTACATTATGACCACCCTGCTAATAACATGTAGGACCACCTTTAGCCCTCAAAATTGCTGATTCCACAAGGTGCTGATAGGTAATCTGAGGTACCTGGTACCAAGCGCTCACCAACTGGTCCTGCGATTCCCTCACATTGCAAGGGGGTTGCGTGGCAGCACGTATTTGGTTTTCCAAGTAGGACCACAAATGCTCTATTGGATTAAGGTCAGGTGAATTTGGGGTCCATGACATGACTTGAAAGTCACTGGAATGTTCCTCGACGATTCGACCCTTATGACATGGTGCATTATCCTGTTAGTAAACACCATTCCACGCAGGAAAAACTGTTGCCATGAATGGGTGAACCTGGTCTGCAACTATGTTCAAGTAGCTTACAGACGTCAGGGATTGTTCTATGAGGATTATGGGTCCTAATGTGCTCCATGAAAACATTGTTCCTGGGCGAGAAACCATGAAAACCTGGGCGAGCACATTGTTACAGATGGAGGGTGGTCATAATGTAATGGCTCTTCGGTGTATTTATTCGATATTTTAATATCTGCTGAGGATAAATTAGGAGAAACATCAGTGCTCGGAGTACTGGTTAAATGCATATTGGGCAATGGCACTTTACCTTAAAACTTACCATAATCCATCCTTATAATAATATTTCGGATATTTAAGTATTTTCTTGCGTTTGTGTAAAATATTTCTGTTGTGCTTACGCGTGAAGTATAGGATTGCCCCCCCCCCCGAGAAAAATTAGCAAATACTAATGCCGATGTTTTTTAATCTAAAATTTATTGCTTAACCTAATCTCATGTCCTGAAATTCTATGAAAATTGTTATGATAATTTTAATTTTGTGTAATGAAGAATTTCTATTCCATAAGTAGTGAATCAATAGAATTCATAATTAGCTGCTGTTAACGTTATTATTTCTACCTTATGTGAAGTGTCCGTATGTTTTTAATGACTAATTAATATTTTTTGAGAACTGGCTTGTAAAATTGTCTAATGTTAAAAACTAACATAAATTTTTTTTCGTATCATTTGGGAAACTTTTTATATGAGTAATTATAAATAGAAGTATAGCAGTATGTGCAAAAAGTTTTATTATTTTTCGTTTCTATTATTAAACACGCGTTTCTATTATTAAACACGTTTATATTATTAAACACGCGCTTTTTTATAAAATTATTTTCATTTGAAAACAAGAAGTTATAAATTTTATTCAGGCCTTTTTTTTCAAAAATTTTCCATAATGCATCGAAACATTAAATTAGTATTGGGACCGTTTTGTAAATTACGATAAGCGTTGAAAGTCGTTTGTTTATCTGAAAATATTATTTAGAATTTTGTATTGTTGTTCAACGCTAATTGATCTTGCTTTTATTTTATTTTATTTATTTATTTTTAAGATTGACTGATATTTTCGTCACTTAATTAGAAAAAGTAGATTTTTTTTTTATGTCACAGCTTTTTTGAGTGAAAAATTGAATGATACCGGGATGAATAATTGCATAAAAAAAAGTTCTGTTCAATTTTTAGCTCTTTTTCCTAAGCATTCTCATAATGGAGCATTCAACGCATTTAAAGAAATAATTATATTTGAAAAAATAATACTGTGTTTTAATTGAAAGTGAATAAATTTTTATGAACTACTAAGTCACTCATGGGCTGACATAGCGGCACAACTCAAAAAATCATGATTCCTAAGGAAACTGCATAAGAAATGTTTTGGTTTGCTGAAACAAAGATTATCTTCAAGTAGAATTATGAGTTGTGCTAGCATTGCAGCTGAAAGAATGTGTATTTTCATATTTATACCCGTCCTTTGTCGTGTTTTTTGAGTTGTGCTACTATTTCAGCTCATGAGCGAAGTGATAAGGTTTTATATTTCATATTATTTTTTAAGAGAGTATTAAATAAAAAAGTTAGATGATTTTAACCCCTCTCTCACTTTATAAATTTCAGGAGTACATACTTCCGGACGTATGTGATCGCCAAACTCTATTTGGTTTCCACAAATCAGCCAAAAAAGGTGGATGGGACGTAAAACGTTATAACGCCCTCAAGGATCAAATCTACCACATAGAAGACGATTTGCGTAGGCTCAGGGACCCTCTAAAACTACAACTTCCAATTAAAGAGCCTCGTAGATAACCTTCAATTTAAGTTTTCCTTCTTAAAATAAATAAGAGTGAAGTTTAGCAGTTAACTGCGAGTGCTGTTCTCCAAGGAGTTCCATCGAAAGTGTTCTTTTCCTTTTTTTTAAATAAAAAAATATTTTTCTTCCAATCATCTTTACGGAGCACCGATTAAAGAAAAGTATAAAACACTCGGTGATCATCTAATGAAGATGGAGTTTACGTAAGATCAAAGTATGAACCCTTCTTTGTTACCTTAAGAATTAGCACTTGAGAAATCATCTATCATTCGTTTAAGTAGCCAATTCAATTAAAAAAGAGTTTTCAAAATAGTTGAGTGAATTGTTTTGTGATAGAAATAAGGAGATTTATAAATATGGAATTCGTTATTTATATGCAATGTGTGTGTATTATGTTATAGGATGTACAATGAAGTACAGTAAAGTACTGTTTATACGTTAAAAAATTGTGCGTCTTTTTCGTTTATACATCGTTTCATTGTCGTCGCAATTCATTCTTAATCTATCACTTATTAAAATAATCCGTTAAACATTGGAAAAAAGCTCAAATTTTTTTATACGTCGTTTTTTGTTATTTTATACATATTTGGCCTGGATTTTTTTTTAACTTTCGTCTTCCTGTATAAATTTGTGCACTCAAGATATGAGTTAAAACTATATTTTTTCCCCTTCTCTAACTGATGATTTGTTTTAAAATTATAATTATTAATGCAATGAAATCTGTGTAAGTTGGACCACAGGTGGTGCATTGCTTTATTGGTCAGCTGTAGACAGGTAGTCAAGTTATAGAAGGTTATGAATCCTTTTTCCATACCATGTCATTCTTAAATATATATAAGAAAGCGTGTAAAGTTTATGAGCATCAATAGTTTTACCATATGCTCATGGTCAACTTACAAAGGGGTTAAGGTTAGCTTTCTAAAGCACTTTATTTGTTCAGTGAAATTCTAATACATAGTATAGTAGCATAATAAATTTCCTAAAAATTATTTTTTTTGTGGGCTAACTTATGAAGGGTTTAGAGTAGCATTCAAAATCACTTCAATACAATTTTGACTGGAGGTCAACGTTAAGAGGTGGTCGACTTGACAGGTTTCACTGTAGCTCTATTGTTTTATGTATCAATTATAAACACCAAATTATAAATGTTATTAAGCTACCAAAATTATTATATTTACGATAAATTTCGATTATTTTTTTACACTTTTCAGTTAATCGTATTTTCATTTATTAATCGATTTTTATCTTTCACCTGAAAGACGTATAAACGATGCTTTGCTGTTTAAAGTTATGGTTAAATAAGTTAACAATTAACGGAAAATGGTGTTGTTTATAACTGCTTCTGTTTGTCTAAAGAAATAAGCTTTATATGAATCAGGTAGGCAAGGTTTCTAAAAAACATTTGAATTGTAAGTTTTCAGTTTGTTAACTGGATTTGATATATTTTTAATAATAGCAATGTAATGAAGTAAATTAGCTTATTTTGTGCATATTTCTTTTTACAAGAACTCTGTTGAAGGTTTAAATAAATAAAATCGATATAGTCTATTTGTGCTATAACGGCACGAAGTTTATAAATTCATATGGGGAAAAAACTTTTTCTTTTTCTTAAAAAATTTCTTTTAGTGATCATATATATTTTGCATAAACAAAGTTGTTCCCTATTAAAAAAATCTATTAATTCTTCAGTGCTTAGCTAATTCATTTGCCTTACTTCGAATATTAGAGTAACTAACCCTTAGAAAAACCCTATGTGGCCCTAATTAAAACATTAGGGTATTTTTTTAAACAAATTCCCCTAAAAGTTTCTGTTTGATGCAACCACAAATTGAGTCTTCTTTTCAGAAAATTTAACTTTTTTTCAGAATCTATGCAACTGTATGGGTCATATTTTCTCATGATTCCTGCTCTTTTGTTTCTTTAAAGTTTAGGAATACTTTAATGTGAAATACTTTACCTGTTGAGATTCTTCGAAAAAATTTCTCTCAGAGAAAATGTTTTCACTCTTTGAAAAACTAATTTTTTTTATATGCTGGAACGGATTTTGGGTAAAGTGGAGTAAGGCACTGTGTCTTCATTATTGTGTTAGTAGTAGCAGATATACTCAAACACTTTTGAAGTTCTGCACACAGACTTATTTAGATGTTTAGTCTTTCTCAGAACTAGAAGACCAGTTTCAAATATTATTATACTCTTTTTAAATACACTGGTGGTCAAAATTAAGAGATGGAAGACATTTTCCCTAATATCTCAAAAAATACTGAAAATAAATAAATGAAATTTGGTATGGATATAGCTTATTCCATGATAATAAAGTATGCAAAACAAAAATGAAAGTGCCATTCACTGGCAAGACCTATTGCCAAAAAATCCAATGTAGTCTGAACTTAAGGATAAAAGATGACGATAAAAGTGAGGCTTGTACAGTGTGTGTTGCCTCTAGTATGGTGTATGGTCACCCCTGACAGACAGACAGCATGCACAACGAGTATGCATGCTGTTAATAAGGGAGTTAAGGAGGACTTGTGGAAGACCCTTCCACTCTTCCACCAGAGCAATTTTTAACTCCAGAATGGTTCTGGAGGGAAGTTGGCGCATCGCAATAGCTCTCAAGAGCATCCCAAGCATGTTTAATGGGATTCAGGTCAGGGGATTTGGCTGGCCTATCCATTCGTTGAATATCCTCGCTTTCCAGATACTCATCAGCCATGAGAGCCTTATGTGGTCGCGCATCGTCGTCCATAAAAAGGAACTCAGGGCCAACAGCGCCCCTGAAAAGACAGGCTCTAAAACCTCCTGCCTGTACCTCTGGGCATTTACGGAACCATGGTCAAACTCATGGAGCGGTGTGCGGGTATCTTACATGTGCGAATAAATGTGCGAAAATGCTTTCCATCTCTTAATTTTGTCCACCAGTGTAGAATAGGCTGCTTAAGATTGCTTGATTTCCCCACTCTCCGGACATTCCCCTCTCTGTTACTATGGTATCCGTAAATCTAGCCCTTGCCAGTATATCTAGTCGTCCCCTTTGCCAGTATATTTAAACCTCTTACTAAAACGCACTGCGGAGAGTAAAAAAATGAGAATTCCCTTAAGTTGGTAACAAAGTAGAGGGGAAAAGTGTGGATAGAGGGTAAATCGCATAACCATGAGACACTTATTTCCTTTTACAAAGAGTATTGGCTGGGAAACGGTGTGTAGAAGTAAAAATATATCCTATATTTGCCTGTTTGCAAAATCATTGGATGTCTAGGTCATTCTATGAATAATGAACAAGCCAGTGCCATATTGCTGTGTTGTTGCTGTTGTATAAGCTTTCTGCCATTTTAATGTATAAACTACTGCTAATGAGTAGTCATTAGACAGAGGGAATTTTTTTAATTCTGATTAATACTAATGTGGTAAAGATGCCAAACTATAAGGACTTGACAATGCAAAATAATGAGGAATTGATTTGTTCTGGTGCTCCAATATCGTTTTCATCCTACACTAGACCTTGTCATCAGTGCTATCAAGCCATGATGGGCAGGTTTAAAGAAATTTGAAATTTGCAAGGATTTTTTTTTTACAATATTAGCTTTTGCTGCACCTTCAAGACTAGAACAATTGGTCACCGCACGTGCCGTTAATATTACATAAGAGGTTAAGTTACGGAAATTTGCTAAACTGAATCGGTGCAAGTATTTAGTGAGGTTGTTAAGCCTTGTTTTTTCCTTCTAAAAGTGATTTGAAAATAATAGTTGAGCTGGTAGGAAAAAATTTCATTCAGCAAATCTCTGTTTCTTCTCAAATCCCTGAATCCGGAATCAATCTCCGCTATAAAAAAAAACTATGGAATCAGGTTGAGGATGGTCAAAGCCAGCCTTGACCACAATGTCAGCAAACTCATTACCTGCTATTCTTTTATGATTTTCAGATAGTCATTATAATCTCAGCATTTGCGATAAGAGTGTCCTGTCACTGGACATTAAATAATTTAAATTAATAATTAAATTATTTTATTAGGAAATAAGTAATTTAAAGTTAAGTTTTTCTTGCCATTATTTCTTGTTTCACCTAGTCATTTTTTAAAATTTTATTCATATGCTTAATAACTATTTTTTTTCAATAGTCTAAAAATAAAGTGGCATGGCTTGCCCCCCCCCCACCACTGTGTGCGATGTTTGTGTTTTTACTCCTGTGTGTTTACTCCTATGTGTTTTACTACTTACACAAGTGTTTTTACTCCTCTTTCTCCCTAAGCTACTCGTATAGAGATATTTACGCTATAGCTTATAAAAGCAAAATCGGGTGTTTAATATCTTCATATAACTTGAGAAAATATGACTTTAATAAAGTTTTTTTCTATTTTTTTGGAGTAAAGGCATTGATGTAGATTCCAATAGTTTCAGTTTTGATATAGTTGGGAGAATATAATTTTATGTATAAAAGGACTGCATAATTAAATGCTTAAAAGGAGAGGGTGATCACAAACTATCATTTTGCCTCTGACAATAAAAACTATACACTTCTTCTATTTACAAATTATCAAGTGTGAACGATTATATAGTTTTATAAATAAGTATCCTTATTTCTAGATTAAAAGTAAATCTTATAAAGTTTTAAATTACAACAGCATTGAATTCGAAACTGCCAACAAGATGCAAAATAAAACTTCTTGTAAAGATTGTTTCTTTTTAACCTAACACATATTCCCCAAAAATGCTTGTTTTAACCAAAAAGAAAACGAAAACATACAGTCGAACTCGCTTATAATGAGTTCGAAGGGACTGCAATGTCTGCTCGTGCTAACATACAATATTGTATGTATAGCAATATTTTCTATATATACTTGCTAACTTGTAGATATTGGACTTTCTATTCATTTTTTTATTTCTGTGCAGTACAAAAGAAGTTAGTTAATTTGCTTTAAACTGCCTTATTGTCTCTTGATTAAGTTATTGTTTTTTACGGATAAGACTCATGATCCGAAAAGCATTGTTGACATCAAAAAGGAATTTGTCAACCCGAGAAACATCAAAAAAGTATTTTTCCAAGCAGACATTATTTGTGCTGGAGAAGTGGAATTATGTAAAAATTTTATTAATTGTAGTTTCCTCGCTAAAACCAAGGATTTTCTCGTTAAAAATGAGCTATGCTACGTTAGATTTAACAAGGATTTCCTATATCTTCGTTGAATCCAGGTTCTTATTAAATTAGGACTCATTACTATAAGCAAGTTCGTCTGTACCTTCTCTTTGAATTCGGACGATTTAATTATTCACTAAAAACATTTATACATGTATATAAACCTTCTTCTTTCTGTTGTTAAAGATTGTTCATAGTTACATTCGTTTTGTGAACAATTTAAAGAAAATCAAACTTGCCAAAAATGATGGAACGGAGCAGCAACTTCTGGGGAACCACTTCGCTGTAAGACATTTATAGACTTTTCTCGGTTTATCACGTGATCCTGGAGGATAATATAAACTTTAATATAAATGCCTGAAGTGAAATTACAATCAAAAGGAAGTGCTAACAGTGTGAATTTCTTTCTATGTAATGTGTAGGTTAAGATTGTGAAAAAGGTTACATTAAAAGTGTGTCTTATTTAGACTCTTATTAGCTCAAATATTTCTTCTTGTTTTTTCTACACTTTCAGGTCTTGTTTGACATTTTAGAGAGATGGTGAACCGTATTGTCGTTGTTTGAATGAGCTGATACTTAATTTGGTGCTTTTCTTAAACTTTATGAGACGATACTACGGCTCAATTATATAGTTTAATATAGTTTAATTTTCATTCTATGAAGATTAAAGCAAGTTTATACTGTATTATTGTGATCGTTATTATGGTTCAACACGAAGGCAATTTTTGTTTTAGGAGAGTATCTATTTTTTCTATAATGGCGTGCTTATGCTTAAAAAAACCAAAACTCTAATTTAAAATAAAAATTTAAATGATTTTGTGTACTGAAATAAAATTGATTATTGAGTTCAAAACGTTATTAAAAATTTTAATTGATACTTAGTTACGTTAATTTAAGTTTAATATGAAATTTTCTCTTGACAGTATCTTGCATAAAGCATTCTCTTGACAGTAATTTGCATAAAGCATGGCTAAATATTAATGGCTAACAAAATAATAATTAGCATGGCATAGCTAGATATTTGTTTAGCTAAAATTGCGATAAAAGTAGCTTATCGAATGAGGCCTGAAAGAGTTTAATAATCAATCTTTGTTAAGAGCTTTTCAACTGTATCAAACATTTTGTTTCCTATTTTTTTGCATTCTGTACTTAAATGTTATGTATTTTTTACTTAATGTGTAAGCTTAAGTATTAGTTTTTAATATTTATTTATTTATTGTTTAATAATAATTACGATTAAAAGTTTAATTTTTTAACGCTTGTATTAATATTTTTGCCCCAATTCTGAAGTTGTACTTAATTTTTTTGTTAAGTGAATTGCTATTGTCAATTAAATATAATAACTAATTTTGTAATTGTTATGATAATTTTAGTAGCATTGCTCATTCCTTGCACTTAATTTATCATTTATTTAATGTCACAAAATTTTGTTTAATGTTTCTGAAAAAATTAAACTTTCTATTTTTACATTGTTTGACTAGGTTGATTTCGTTTTGTAATTTCTAATACCTTCAATAGAAATAAGCTTTAATGTAGTATAATTTTAATGAATGATTTAAAAGATACGTAGTTTAAATTTATCAACTTCAAGTAAATAACAGAACAAAAATAACAAAACTTCTTTGTCTCTTTCAATTATTTTAAGTTTTCAAAAATGGAACGGTAAGTTGATAAATTTAAACTTTTACCAACACAATTGTCTTTTTTAGCCTAGTGAAATAAAACTTACAATTAACTCATTAAATTAAAGCCAATTGGCTTCATAAATTTATAAGAACTAAATAACTTAGTAAAATAAAACTAACACAGTAAATTATCATTAGCTTTCTAACGAATTAAATTTAAAATAAATTATCTCGACTTAGCATTTTCTAAATTTTATAATATATGACGTAAATGTTTTTTAAATTGTTATAGTCTAGCAGTGTTTTTGTAAATTTCTTCAGAAATAAAATAACTTTAAATTTAAATCTGACAAAACTCTGTCATAAAGAACTTTTCATAATTAGCTTTACACAATAATAATATTCGAAACTTTGGAAAAATTATAAAAGACATTATTTATATTTTATTATAAAGAAACTATTTTTAAAGACCTCTTTTTAGGTTCCTCCCCCCCCCCATTTTAGGGTCCATGATGACAAAAATAGAATGAAAATCTGCATAAAAAATATTGTAAAATAACATAATTTCCTAATTTTACTAATATATTGAAGAATGAAATTTTATTACATCAGTCTCGTATTAAAATTTAATATTGAAAACAAAACTGCTAAGTGGTTTTAAACTACTGAAAGTTTTCTTTAAGTGTAAAAAAATTTATTAAATTACACTATTTTTTCTATTATTTACACTATTAGCATTATTTACACTATTTTTTCATTAGTAATTAATCTTGTAATATTTATTATATTTCTTTGTTTTCATGGCATTAAATGAATGTAAATGCATTTATTGTGCACTTGTTATGAAAAAGGCATTTAAGGGCTATTAAGGAAGCCTTGTGTACTCCTTTATGAAAAAGGCATTTAAAATTTTGTTCTTGAGCATAATTTGCCCAATTTTTTTTTAAAAGAAAGATCTGTCATAAAATATGTTTAGTTTCTAGTTTTCAAAATAAAAAAAATTTAAATTGCAGGTGAAGTTTAAAATATGTTATTTGTCGTTAATCAGAATAATTATGTAATTGTTTAATAAAACTCAGCATTTAAAGAATGTTTTTGTGTTCAAAATCATCATGCTTTTTAGAGATGATTTTATTTTTGTTATTGGAAGAATTTTTAACAACAACAATAGTTAATATAAATATTCTATGTAGCATTAAATAGTAGTAAAAAATGAAATATTAAAACAGGAAAACATTTTTTTTTAATTTTCTGTAGTTAAATACTAAGGAAAGAGTGCTCGGCTTTAACTGACTTAATTAGAAATTAGCACATTTGCTGCATTTAACTATAATAATAATGAAAACTTAATTATGTCGATTTAGCCAGATACATTTAATTCATCGTTATATTTTATAATAAAATGAAATCATAAATACCTCTACAATAAAAGTACATAAATACCTTCTCAGTATTAGTATAATATTGCATATAACTCTTACAGTGGCTATAGCATAATGTATTGAGTAAAGAGGTAGTTAAAAATAACTTCTGGTATTGAGTCTAAATTTATGTTAATGCATTTTTTAGGTTCTTGTTCGAATTCCTGAATATTTTTGAATTCTTATAAATTTAACCTAAATGTTTACTGTAATGCTGTTCATTTTCTATTATTTAAAATATTTATTAGTGTATATCTTTGTTAGTTTCACCACTTAAATATTTGGGAATTTGTTTAGTATATAGAAATTTAGTATTGTTTTTAATCGATTCACATTTTGAATTTTAGTTATTTGTTCTTTTTAACGATATAATGAACTCTGTGATTTTTCGAATGTGTTGAATTTTGCAAACAATTTACAATCATTGTTTTGTTTGATGGTTTATGTAATTAGACATGAGGTAATATACAAACCTAGCATTTGTTTGAACAAGATCAGATAAGTGTACCCTTTTTTCTGGCTTACTTCTTTATGATTCCTTCTCTTAAAATTGTATTATATGTTCTTTATGAAAAGTGTTACCTTATTTTTTCTCGGAGTATATTTCCCCCAAAACTATACATATCTTGCGAACCTATTAGCTTAGTAAGAGCTTTAGGGGACCAAATCTTTATTGTCATTTTGAACCTAACCGCCTTGAACCTGTTATTGTTAACTGTTGTCTGCAGAAAATATTTTATCTGTAAAACGAATTGTCACTAGCAGGAGTTTAATACCTCTTAACACTGTGGAACATTACGGAAAAAATATATATTTTAAGATAACGTAACATATGATTCAATTCATGTTATGTGTAAGAAGTAAATAATATAATATTAACTAAAATAATACGAAAACAATTGTACCAATTTTTTTCATGGCAGTAGTGATACCATGTTTGAATAAAAAATTTCTATTTTATACCTGTTAGATACTTGTTAATAGTGTTTGAATGTATTTAAATTTAAAGAAAAGAGAAATAATATCGCCTAGAATAAATAAAATTTTGAAAACATTTAAATAATTTAAACAAGATAATTAAGCAAGATAATTTAAAATGAACCAATAAACTTCAAAGAATTGCTGATTCGAACTCAACTAGAACCTAGAAAAAAAATCAGGATTGTAAATAAATTTGTTTTCGAATTTGAAACTTTGTTATACTTCAGATTCCAAAGCAATTTTTTCCTCTAAAATGCAATCATTTGAAATAATTGACAAGTTACAAATATGCCAGAATGGCAGAGTTTTCTAACTGGCTCAAACTTTAAAAGTGAAATAAAAATGCTTACTACTGAATAACTAGTTAATCAGAAACGTAATTCATGATCGTTCAAAACTGACTAGTTGCTCTTTTAGAGGTCTCGAGATATGACATCACTTATTTATGTCAACTGTTAAACCTCAAAAAACCCTTGCTACATGAAAATGTAGAATTGTTCGTGTAAATTTGATGACTTATATTAACGCAGTACTGTCAGACATTTCTTGAACTCGATTCAAACTCTTAATTAAATTCAAAATTTTATTTTAAATATTTCTTCATATTTCATCAAATATTTATCAAGTAATGCTATCGCGACTTTTTCTTATTAATTAAATTAAAATAATCTTTTCACTAGAGCAGCCTGTTACAAATCAAGGCTGTCTCAGCATGTTTTCCACGGCAGCCGCCGTCCTCCAATCGGAGACTGCAGTCGACGCTCGATATACCGACCCTCGTAGTCCGGGTGAAAATATGCGTAATAACTTCGAGGTCGTTATATTTTGGAGACACAAATGTACCGTAAATATTAACTCATAGTCAAAAAATGACCTATTTCTATATAGCAACGTTTAAATTTTATAAGAATTTGGTTACTAACAGAGAAATTGGTACGGCAACTAATATAAATGTTAGTAAAGTGCGTCAAAAATGAAGGCGCTGCCATTTTTACTCAATAAAATACGTCAATATAACAGCAAACACAACATGTTTTAACTCGAAAATAAAACAAACAGGGGGAATGACATTTCCTTAGGAAACAGTGAATAGAATTTTTCATGATTGATTTGAAAAGAAAATTACACAGATTACGGATGTCCGTAAATTCTGGCTAGGATAAGAATTTAGGGTATCGTCACTCTTCCTTCATTCTAACGTCTAAAAAAATAATGATTTAATTAATTTTTTTGTACCTCTTTCTAAATCAATTGACTAAATTTTGTTAGCTCTATTGGATTTAATGCTTTTGTGCATGCTCCAATAGAAATTTAAAAAAAAATATCACGTTTCCAGACTTAATGCATCGGTTGTTATAATGGTTGGGTCGCTGTAGTACCGAAGAATGTCTAATACGTTTAGGTTAATTTGAATCACGTTGTGTACTAGAGTGTTATATTTTATAAAATTTTGTTTAACACGAAACATATTTTAAAGAACATAAGAATCCCTCAGATGTTTAAATCGTGAAACCTAAATAAGTATTAAACTCACCTGCGAGTGACAATTTAAATTCCTATTATTGGATCTCTTTTGACGAGGTAAATAAATAATAACTTTTTGCCTTCGAATGAATTGTTGTAGAATTATTTTTCAGAATGAAGTTGTATGAATGCAAGTGATAAACCCGGAATATAGATAAAACTAAGGAGTGTTTACAGAGAGCTAAGAACTTTTTAGAATGTTTAGAATAGATGAAATCAACTTACATGGAGTCAATGCAACTCTTGTTAATAAATCTCTTTCATGAGCATTGTCGATCCTTATGAACAAAATCTCTAAAAAGTCTTAATCTAGTTCTTGCTTAGTAAATTTTCAGTATTCTAACTATCATTGAGACAGAGCTGCTGCTTTAACACCTTTTTTTTTATTTTGAGACTGGTTGTGAATGAATGGATGACCAGTGTTCTATTTCATTATGTCACTATTTATTGCAACCTAATACAGAAATATACTTAAACTAAACTCATAGGAATGTTTAAGGACATTATGATTTTCATAAACTATCAAAATAACCCCTAAAGGATATCGCTTTAATAACTGCATAGAAAGTCAATTTTAAAAGTAAATGATAAAATCATTCTTAGCAAGTCTGTTGGTTTTAGTTGCAGCAACCTTTGTATTGATCTACATCAAATTTATCGGCTGTGAAATGTTTGTCTTGCGGTGCTTGTTCTGTTTTTTTTTTTTTTTTTTTTTTTTTTTTTTTTTTTTTTTTTTTAAATAATTGCAGAATCGTAATAGAAACAAGTTTGTAATAAAAGAATCAACAGTTAATAAAATCATGCTTTGTGAGTCGGCATAAAAGATGCTTTCCTGGGATCTATAAACCTTTCAGAAAGTATTAATTGAATGATCTTGTCAGACAACATGATTAGTGATAATTGTGTTAAAACTTAAATTCATCTGAAACATTTTTTACACTTCTGAACTGTGAACTTTCTTTTAATTTCATGAGTTATTTTTGTGAGTATTTTCTATTAAGATGTATTTGTTCAAATCCTATTTATATTCTTTCGGACAATTTTAATCAACTTATACTGCACATAGTTTCAATGTTTATGAAAAAGTATTACATTTTTGCTACTCTCCAGATATTTTACTAAATTCGCAATCAAAAACTTTATATTTGAACTTAATAAAAATAATGAGTTTTCAACGTAAAATAAATGGAATTAAAAAAAATGTTTTGACTTATAATTATTTATGAATGAAATTAGATGCAACATTTATCAAGTTTAACATTATCTTATAAATTCTATCTTAGCGATTCACAAAAAATATTATGTTCCAAAAATGAAAATTTTTTTCCCCAAAACATTCGAGAGAATAATATGAAGTAAGCATCTGTCGTTGAAGTGATCTCATGGATGAAATGTGAAGGGAGTAAATATGTCATCAAAATAGCTTTATCCATTTGATCAAAATGCATCGAGCATTTTTTTTTTAAAATATGAAATGTTATTTTTAATAGTACGTTTAAAAATGCTCCATGTTGCATACCTTACAGGGACAATTTTACAATACTTCATTTGCTTAGTCATTAAAAAGCAAATTTATCTAGTTTAGTTTTGATATCGCATTTTTCATTTACATGATTGTAAATAAGAAATGTGATATTCAAATATGTGGCATTCGCTTAAAATGTTAAACTAAAAGTTTTTAATGAAAGTAATATTGTAATTAACCTGAAATGAAAAAGAATTGAAAGGAAATGCATTCATTAAAGGTATAAGTACAAAAATACTTGGAAAAAAACTACTTGCAAAAATATAATTGTTGGAAAAAGTGTTTACCTGATGTTAAAAAGTGTGCATTTCTCAGAAAGTTTTCCCACTATATGTTTGAAAACTTAAAATTTATGACACGTAGCTTATTTTAATTTGTAATTTGCATTGTATTCATTCCAGTATTTTTATTTCGAAATTCATAATTTACATTATAAAATCTTTTTTGAAAATTTAAGTCATTGTTAAAGCTATATTGTTCGTTTTTAATGCGTATATTTAATTGCAGAAATTCGTAGAAACAGATTAAAAAACATTAATTGCGCAAGTGACTTCGTATACCTTTTAAGTCACAAAAATATAGTGGTTTATTTGCGTAGAAAGATTTACATGTGTGCTTATTGGCGAAGTATTGAAATTCAATAATCATGCATGTATGCTGCATAATTCAAATTTTTTGTAAATTAAGTTCATTAACAAAAAAGTCACAAAAATATAGTGGTTTAATTACGTAGAAATATTTACATGTGTACTTATTGGCGAAGTATTGAAATTCAATAATCATGCATGTCTGCTACATAATTCAAAATTTTTGTAAATTAAGTCCATTAATAATAATAAAAGTTCACTCGCTTAAAATCAATTTTATTCCAACTGCACCAATAGAATAAATTCAAACTATATTAATAATCAGTAGTTTAGTAAATTACATCTCATTCATAAGTCAATTATCTATTATTTAAACACCATTACATATATTAAATGTTCTAAAATAAAACTACCGCACCCAATTTTTTCTTGTGTATTTTTAATATACCCAAGATAGTACAAGTTTCTTTTTTTTATTGAAGATGTTTTAATGATAGTAATATTTATAATTGCCTAAGGGATAGGTAATATTAAATGTTGCATATCTTTGTGTTTATTCTTGCAGAGTACTTATTTAATATGAAAGCAGCAGCTCTGTTATTAGTTAAATTCTATATTCATAGCTATTGCATTTCTAAATCCATACTTATATATCAGTACACATTTTTGATACTTCTAGCGCTTACTGTGGAGCATCGAAGCATTCAGAATAAAGTTTTATTCATGACCTTATACATATTATATATATATACTGTATAGTCTGATTTGGACTAAGAGAGATAATAAAATATTTCTTGATTTCTTTTCTTCTTTCATTATTTACCAGCACATTCACTATTTGCTCATGTTAAACTGTTTGCAATTAAGAACGAGATTACTGTCCATGGGCAAAAGAATCGACAAATTTCGCAACTTCAAGGTTTTGTACAAGTAGTTTCCATACTTCTTAAAACCAGACATAGATGTTTCAATTATAAAATTTTAAGTTCACATCGGGGAAAAAAAATAGGTGCTCACTGGCTCAATGGAGGTAGCCGGTGATCTGATCCAGTGATTTAAGTATCTATGATAGAGACAGTTATTTCATTAGATGAAGTCATTGGAAAGATATTAAGGAAAGTTTAATTTATAATAATGGGTTTCATCTTTTCGATAATGGATCAGAATTACATGACATCGAAATGTGGCTGGTGTTTAATAAGCTTTTTCAAACTATAGAAAAAAAAACACGATTCAAATAGGTAATCTCGAGTTATTAGAGCATATCCATAATTTTATATAGGTAGAGATATGAAGATTTCATGGTACTTTGGGATTATCTCTTCGACCTATCAATGCTCCCAAAATTGCGCAAATCCCTTGGCACCATCAATTGAATGAAAAGTAATTTCCTAACTAAACATTCTAAACACACTAAATTTATTAAATAATAATAAAATAATAACAAAAAATGTCAGTGTGAAAATACGTAATAGGAAAGTTCAATAAAAAAATAAAAAAGTAAGAACCTAATTTTTTTTTAATAATTATTCTTGAATCTAACCATATGTATTATCATTATTAATTATTTCAACTGCCCAAAATCCTTGTCAGCTTTTAAAGCGCAAACAAACTAGTCATCATCCTTGTGCAGTCGCCGACACATAAATTCGTTTAAATACGAATCCAAGTGTTTTTGGGTAGTTCAGCGGTGTTTCTTGTTTTGCCAAGCAGTATATTTCAACACGTTAAAGAAAATTAACTCTCGTAGTCAAGGATTACACAGTACATATGATACAATTTGCGGTAATTGGTGAAGAAGCTACCTTTTTGCGATAAAATCTGATTTGGCGAAAATGGTTGACGGGATAATCCCAAAGTACTGATTTCATTTATGAGTCATGTTAAAATTAGTCTATTTGCTGCGCTGAAAAAGGAGCACTGTCTCACAATTTCAAACAATGTCTTAAATGTAGTGAAGAAAGAGAAATAAGTTGAAGGTTACTAATCACTTTTCTGTATAAAGCATTTCCTCTCTAAATATACAACTTATTAGATTATAACAGCCAAATCTACAGATTCTGAAAAAAATACTATACTGCCTTCAATGCTGTCTAATCTTTCAAAAATATAATAAAAAAAACGGTCGCCTTGTCGATGCGTGCAGTCTAAAATCAAAAGCAGGTAATGTTTTCATAAATATCCTCGACACCCTCCAACAATTGAGAGTCGTATAAAATACTTTTTCCTGTGGTATAGAACTAAAACAGGATTTTTTTATAAACTTTTTTATCAGAATATTAAAGTATAAACATTCCTCTATATGATCTTTTGTATATTTGCTTAAATTGTTTGTGTGTTAATTATTGATGGACAAAATTCTTTTAAATGTTATAATATTAATACATTACCTTAGCTACCACTAAGAAAAATATTTTCTGTAAATGCAGAACCTTACTATTATAGCTGCTATTGTTTGTTTTGAGAACTATCATTAAAAAAACTGTTTTATTCTATCATTTTCTTTTGGTTTATTCGATTTAACAAACGGCCGTCCAATGAAAATAAATAAATAACTATTTCGCTGACGTTTCCAAAAATGTTATTTCTTAAATTACTAACGTGCCAGACAGCTCTTGAAAATTTAAAGTTTTTGGTATAGATTTAATTCAAACAAACGTTTGCTGTCATATTTAGGTATCTATTATAAGTATGCTTGAAAAGTAAAACAAATCATTTATATTTGAATGAATTGTACTTTAGAGGGAAATTTATGTTTAGAGGTCTTTAAAATCACAGTCAATTCTTGCTAAACTTATTTTAATGAGGCAGATTTTTAATAAAAATTCACTATCAAGCATTTCTTATTCTCAAAATATCACTGATGTAACTTTAAATAAATCTCAATTTCAAGTTATAAGAATATATATGCTTTCCTCAAAACTGGTTAACAGGATAAAACTTTAAAAAATATTTTTTTTTTTAAATTTCGAATTCCAAACTTTTTGCTGCGTCTGTAATTAAGGGATAATTTTTCGACCCTTTAAAAATAACAATAGAAAAAACTAACCCATACCACAATAGATACAGGTTATTTTGTAATATAAATTTTATACATAGTAAACTTAAGGAAACAACATTTTTCAACTAGTGGAATAATTTACTATTCTCTCTATACCTGATACAGTTTTAAAGCAAATTCTTAAAACCCTAAATAAATTTCAAAACAAGAGTAGCCTTCCAAACAAACACTTAATCATTTTAGAAATGATTTTTTTTTATTCGCATCAAGAAATTTACAAAAACTATAAGAAGTTGGGAAATATAAAGGCATACAGAAAAGTGCAATGAGATTACAGTAAAACAAAAAATACACTCAATAACTTGTTGGAGAATTGTTAACTTCTAAACTTATAGTGAGAAACACATGTTATGGTGGATGACCGAAATCGGTGAATGTTGACATTCACATAGTCGATTTGGTAAATACCTTAAATATATACTAGGTCTAGTAAGATGTTCCTACCCGGTATGCACTTCATCAATATTTTATTAAGGTCAAGTGCCACTGCCAGGTATGCATTCTCCGAACTCTGATGTTTCTCCTAATCTATCCTCTGCAGACATTATAATATCGAATAAATATACTAATATCAACGAAACAATTAATATCAAATTGAAAATAACAAGTATTTCGGACATTTATCAAAGCGATTATGTAATTGTTGACATTCACCGGTGAAAGTCGACATTCTCTTGTTTTCGGTTATTCGTGGTAACATACATATCAGAATACTGTGTGACTCTCACTGCAGCGTTGAAATCTGACGTGCTTGGCAATTTTTATTTGTAAACTTAAAATGATTTATTTTTTCGAAATTCCATTTTGTTAAGTTATCACGGTTTTTAAATGCTTTTCCTGCGATTTTTTTCACTTTTTGCTTTAAACAATAATCGCATAACTTTTATGGCAAGAGAACTGGAAATTTTATAATTTTACTTATTTTTCAGGATTTTTTTTTCATAAGCCCGTTTTACTTTGTTGAAGTTAAAAGTGAAAGAAATGGGCTGTGATGAAATTGCCTAGGTTTACCTTAATTGTAAGTTTTCAATTTATTTAAATAAATTAATGCCTTATTTTACCAACTATTTTCCAAATTTAAAAATAATAGAAGTATTTATTATGGAAAAAAAATTATCGAGGAAGCAATCGATGTTTTGAATGTCCTGCAAAGGTAGACTGATATTTATTTACCATCTTCAACATGATGAAATTCTGTACAAAGAAAGTTAAGAGAATACTGGGACTCCATTAGTGAGAATAGCATTCAAGTCAGCATCTGAATTTTATTTTTAATACAACATAATTTTGTGCTATGATAAACAAAGAAAATTGATTTTCATAAAAGCGCGCTGCTGACAAAAACTATTATCAGTGGTAGTTATAAAAAGGTTAACGTCCTGTTGCTGATAGAGAAAAGATGGGGAATCATCTGACATCCCTTGAAGGTGTCCAATTAAATCCGAAAACTGATTCAGTGTGATAAACTCAAACTTTAAAGCTGTAATGTTAACACGCCACGCACTACCACGTGATAGGACATAACCATGTGATTAGTTGCAAGTACCTAATGACATAAAAGATATGGCGTTGTTTGTCGTAAAAATTACGTTTGTCTCATAAATAACGCATTATTTTACGCAAACATATTAATTTAACCATAATTAACGTATTACGTAAAATGTTTTCTAGAAATTATGCTATTAGTACCTTTTGTATTATTTTTTCAAGATGGGAGGGAAAACCTTCATACCTATACCCATTTGAAAGATCAATTTTACATTATTTTCCTTTCTTGTATTTTAAAATTTTATTTCTGAAGACAAAGAAATTCTAAGATATTTGTTGCTGCTTTTATTCACTTTATTTTTGACTATTACTTTTTAATTAGAATAATGCGATAACTATCAATAAGTATGCAGGATATAGTCCTTTAAACAGTTCACTGAGTTCTAACGACTTTAATTTTCTCAGAGCCATCATGATTATCTGTAATCCTAGAATGACTCGCGGTAGTAAGTTTTCTAGAATTATTTAATTAGACAAGGATTAGGTGAGAAACGCGGGTAATGAAAACAATACTTAATCAGTCTTTTCAATTTAGAACGTCTAAGAATTTTCTATTTCGCTGCATTTTTCTTTTTAGTTAAGAAGGGCTTAAAATACCATACCTGTGCCGTATTAACTGTATCTTTTCATAAGATAGAAGTTGTCCAGGAAATATTAGTATTAATTCGTAAGATTTAACATTAAATAAGAAAAGAAAATGAATTGTTTTGGAACAATTTTTTTACGAAACTCTTTATATTTAGATCGTTTGAAATGTTTAGAGAGTTTTCACTAAAATTTTTTTTAAGGATCTTGATTCTTCTTTTTCTTCTTAATTCTAAATTCTTCATTTAATGTTCTTTTTCTTATTAAAAAAATTATCTTCTTTTTCTTCCTAATTCTAAATTCTTTTTTAAATGTTCTTATTCTTCTCAAAAAAATTCTTCTCTTCTTCTTAATTCTAAATTCTTTCTTTATTATTTTTCTTCATAAAAAAATACTTCTCTTCTTCTTTTCTTTATCTTCTTAATTCTGAATTCTTTCTTTAATATTTTTTTTCTGCTTAAAACGATTCTTCTCTTCTTGTTTTCCTTCTTAATTCTAAATTCTATCTTTAATATTCTTTTTTTTTCTTCAGAAAATTCTTCGCTTCTTCTTTTCTTCATCTTCTTAATTCTAAATTCTTTTTCTAACATCCTTTTTCTCCTAAAAATTCATCTCTTCTTCTTTTCCATTTTAATTCTAAATTCTTTCTTTAATTTTCTTTTTCTTTGAAAAAATATTCTTTTTTCTTCTTTTTCCTCTTAATTCTAAATTCTTTCTCTAATATTCTTTCTCTTTTTAAGAAAATATGCTATGATCTGTTTTATTCTGAGCAATTCGATACCAAGTGTTAGAAAATGCACAAAAAATCTTGTATCAAAAATACTGAAGCTCACTAAAAACAAAAAATAGCACACTTATTTTCTAGATTTGACTCATCAGCAAGTTAAGTGTTTTGGCCTAAAATTGGTATTATACGGGACGCATATTACCTTGCAATTGCCAAAGTAATTGTGTAAAATACACTTTAGGATTAAGTAAAATGTAGGTGTAGCACGGAGTAGTGCCCAAATGACTAAAATTATAATACATGTGGTACAAAATTTAGATTATTAATATTTTATCAAACCAGTGCAGAATCATTAATTTTTATCAAATGAAACGTTGCATGAAATATTAATTTACGTTAAAGATTAATTTATCTTACAAACATTGCTGCACTAGTGATAAGTGAATAAGAAGATAATTAGCAATGAACCGTACGGTTACTGTGATATATTTAAATTCGGTAAAGGATAGTGGCTAATTGAAATTTAAATTTTTTTTAAAGAAACCAGTTTTAGAACAGCAAAATAAGGTTTAACAATAGAAAGAATTCCAAATTAATCTTCAAAAAACCATAAATTTTCGATCTTGATTAATATAAAAATAAGCATTTGTGCAAGAATAAGAAATTTCTTTTAAAATAATTTAACACAAAATATCCTCAGCATGGATGCTTTATAGAATAGAATTATAATTCTTATAATCCAACATGATATTAAAATTTACTAACAATTAAATATTTAAAAGGATGAATTAAGATTGAGTTTCGAAAGTTTTCCAGGCATTGCGTTCACCAACACCTTAAGGCTGTTTTTCGAAGGATTCGTCGTAATATAAAATAATGCTTTTTTTTTTTTTTTTTTTTTTTTTTTTTTTTTTTAAGAATAATATGTTTTTTTTTTTAAGAATAATATGCTATTTGTATAACTACTGTGAGTTTTCAACTGTTACTCATGGCTGTTAAGTCAATTTTAACCTATCTAAAGCCAGCGCTGTTTACGCTTATTTTGAAAATGGCGCAAAACGTCCATATGGAGAAAAGTCACAGTGTTGTGAAAATAAAAAGCTTTCATGGTCTAATTTTTTTATTATTTCAAAACTAACTTCAATATTGCATTACCTGGGCTCATAAAAATTTGCAAACACTGAGAATAAGGCATTGATTTCGATAATTTTCATCTGGATGGAAAATTGTCGCCAAATAGGTGATTTTTAAAAAAGTTTAATGACTTTTAAAATATTTAAGTTATCTGTCTGTTTTAAAGCCCAGATAATTCTTCAAGGCAAGATTATAAGCAATGTTTAAAATCATCGCATTGCTTTAAGTGTAAGATACTTAAACTATGACCTTTTATATACTTACTTGGCGACTGAGCTTCGAAAAACAGTGTTAAAGCCTAAAAATTCTGAAAACAACTGGAACATTGCTTGTTCTACTTGGGCTGGAATTAGCTTGTTGGCTCTCCCCGCTTGCGAATAAATCCCTCTCAGTGTAATGCTTTTCAGGGCTGCTGGAATCTGTTACCATTCGTTGGGTGAAAAGAGGAAAGTTCTTCACTTTATTTATTGTAAACGGTAAGGCTAAGTCTTTTTCATCGCGATTGTTTTTCCACTGGTGTGGTTGCAACATCTCCATTTATTTTGTAGCAAGTTTCCTCTTTATTGATTACTTTTGGTCTTTAAATTTTTTCCGTTTTTCTCAGTTTAAAATTTTAAACTTGGTGCGCAAGGTTACCCGACTTTTATTAAACCTATTAAGTTAATACTCGGTGATTGGTTAGAGTACTGTACATTGCTTAAATTCATACTAAAAATAGAATATTGGTAAATATTTTGTGATCAAAATTTTTTTTTTAGTGAATATCTAAAAAGTTAAGTTTTTTTTGTCAATTTAAAAAATAATACCTTTTATTTTTCAATTTCTTTAAGCCAGAATGGTTTTAAAAAGGGCATATTTAATTGCCTATCTAAATTTGTTTCAAATCATTAATATGAATTTTGTTTTCTCAATAAAATAATATTACGTATATTCCTGAAAAAATACACAAAAGCAAATAAATTCTGAAAATAAAATCTTCTTTTGAAAAAGTTTTACCTTTCTCAATTCAATTCCTAAGTTATAATAATAAAAGGAAATGTTTATGGGTGTCTCTTTCTTATAACTTAAGAATCTTTTATCTAAGAGCCGTTTATCAAATCACCGTTGAATGTTTTTTTCTTCTTCTAAAAACAACTTTGCTGAAAAAGTCCGAAAAGGAAAGCGACAAATGATCACCTGGATGATTTTTCTAATATTTTCAGTTGTCTCTAGAAAAGTCGATGACAAAGAAAAACAATTTACTTTAAAATAAGAAGCATGTAGAAAATAAATTAAATTCTTCTGAAAAAAGCTTTTTCCATTTCTTCTCACTTCTAGAATCTTAGAAAAGAAATAAATAAAAAAAAAATTCTCATACGTCACTGAAATTAAATTTGAAATGTCAACTTGAAGTGACAAGTTAACTGGAATTGAATTTGAAATTGACAAGAGGTTTCCGGCGATAACTTATGTAACGGTGAGAGCAGTATAATCGAAACAGTGTTGAATAAAGCTTTGATTACATCTTTCTTTGTTAACACAATAATAACTGAGCAAAAAAATCTAAATTAATTTAATTTTAGGAAGTTTCTTTTGTAAAAGTGCTTCACATATCAAGTAAAGAAAAAGAAGCAAATATATTGCCTCGAAATTTTGTGATAAAACAAGTTATACATAAATGATTTTTTAATATATATATATATATATATATATTAATTCATTTTAAAACTTATCGATTAAAACATCTGAAGTAAGTGTGTTAGAATCGACTAACAGTTAAATATTTTTTATATCTATAATTGATTTTCTTATGTTAAAAAAGTTTTAAATACGAAATAATACGAAATCTTGTAAAGTCGGTTAGAAAAGAGAAATTAGCGTAAAAAGTGTGCTTATGGGATTATAAAAGTAATTTTTTTCATTAGGTAATAAATTTAATAAATTAATTTCATGTTAATTCATTCAAGTTAATTTGGTGTTAAAAAAATTGAGTGAAATATGAAATGAGGGAAAACACTAAAAGCCTATTTTACAAGGCATTTCATATATTGATTAGTAAGTAAGGTATTTTCTATCAAATGTCATTTCTCTTCTTCATTCATAATTTTGATTTAAGTTATTAGAAATAATTTATAATAAAAGAATTATTCAAATTCTATTTAAATGGTACTAGAATGATGCTATTTAAATGATACGAGATATATTTAAATGATAGCAATTATTTAAGCATTTAAAATGAATCAACAATTTATTGATTAAATATACTACCGCTTTACTAATCGTATGTCATTATATTTATAAACTATATACATTTCCGAGATTTCTAGAATGTTTATATAATTTATACCTTAAACACAATATTAGAATAATTTCTTACATAGCTTACTAATAAACATATAATTTGAAAAAAGAATACCTTCGTCAAGAACTGTACACTATAAAATATATAATTTCTTTTGTATGGTATGAGGCAATGTTTATATCCCACTCTGAAAAGGAAGGCGAAGCTACCGCTCGTGAAGTCACAAAGTGGTTGTTTGGCTTTCTTTTCGAGGATGTTTTAGTTAGGTACACACACTCAATAAATAAATAAAATAAAGCGGAAGAGAAGAAAGAAGAGTGGAACAGGAGTGGAAGAAGCATTCATAAGTCCAAATCGCACGATAAGGAATTTAGAATAAAAGGGAGAATGAAGTAATTACTTGGTTTGAAAAAGCTATTGTATTATGAAATGGTGGAGTTTTTGCAGATTTTTAGTGTTATCACAGATTTTTAGTGAGTTTTAATGTTAATCCCTATTTATATTGATTTAATTTAATAATTTGCGAGTCTAAAAAAATTTTCTATCGTCGATGAGCTTTTATTATGAACAAAGCTCGAAATGCTTGTTAAGAAACTAGATATGCGAAAGTAAAAAAAAAAAAAAATGATCCAGCAATAAAGTCAGCCATTTTAATGTTCAACCAAAATTTAACAACAAAACTAGATTACCTTTTAACTACTTTTCCTTGATTTTTCAGGATCTTTTCGTATTCAGTATATTGAACGATAAAGTGATTTTAAACTATTTAAATTCATACGAAGGATATTTAATATCAGTGTTATTAATTTATAGAACCCGTGACAACCTTGCAAAAACTTATAATAATTAACTTTTAATACCTTTAAAAAAAACTAATTTAAAAAATTTTGCTAAGAGATTTAGAGAAATGAACGACATCATATTATGAACTTATTTGCATCCATTATTTATTCTTAGAATAAAAAAAAACAAATGCTGTGTCCTTAATAAAAAGATCACAGACGTTGTGTTCATTGATAATAACTTGATTTGATGATATATGAGCTTCTTTTTAAAAAGAAACAAATATAATATATAATAGATGGCATTTGTAGATCGAAATATTTATTCAACAACAGCTAAAACGAAAAGAAAAATGTGTAATTATGAATTGAATTAAAATATATTATGATGTATAAACTACAGAAGTAACAAAAGAAACTGTGAAATTGGGTTCCTCCTATTTTGACACAAAAGAGTGAATTTATTGTCCTCGGGGCAATAGCAGCTCAAAATATCCTCGAAAGCTTTCGTTTCTGGCGTCTCCTGATGGTGAAATTCAGTGAAACGAAAAGACAGGAATTCGCTTCGATGTGCAGAACCAGCACTTTAGCAAGTCGTCTATAAAATATATTTTATAGACGATTTGGATATTTTTAAGCTTAGAATTGATATTCGAAATATTATGACCTCTTTTCGAGTTATTTTTGATAGTTGGGCAAAAACGCTACAAGAGTCTGTAAAATGAAAACAGGTTAAGTACTATTTTATATATAAGACATGTTTTACACTAATTTTACATTCTAGCTTGGTTGAAATTTGATCAGGTTACATTTTGGAAGTAACAAAAATCGCACTAGAATCTTCTTTGTTTCATGATGAAGCAGCAATAATTCTTATTTTACTCATAAATTAATTTTCATAAAACCTAAGTAGCGTATTAACAGCAACATATGCTTGATTAACGTACAATAATTTGAACATTTAAAAGGCAATTTTAGTGCGCTTTGAATGCTCGTTTAAAAGTGTTATTTTTATTTTCTTACCCTTGATGCTCCCTCTTTTTTTTTTTTTTTTTGGCAGATCCAATCTGACGTGACTGTCTTCGTAAATGTGTGTAACTTTTTTGTGACTCTGAAACAGCTCTCTACAGCCAGCCACGTTCAGAATCGCTGTTCCGGTTTACTTTTGCACTTACTTGACTTCTGTATTATGCACTTTGCCTTACCATTCGAAGCATTTTTTAGGATTTTCACTGAGCATTCGAAGTATCTCAAATCTTTTCACGACGAAAATCATCTCATCGTTGAATTTAAGATATGCACTTTGATACTGAAAAGTGGAGTTAGCAGCCACAAGTTTGATTTTTGCCTCGAAACGTTAGCCCATATTAGAAAATCGTTAGCACACTAAAAAGCTTCGCTAGCCCATTCACTAATATATATATATATATGTACAGGGTTATTCATAATTCCCTCCTCCTGTAAACGCCATTTTTCTTTACTACAACTGGCTTCAATGGTACATGTTACTGCCATCTACCGGCAACTGCTTAAATTAAAACTTGAATACTTTCGGAATAATTTCATATGTTCTTTTTTGCCATATTCGTCTTCGTTTCTTTACTATGACGCTTCGAAAACCCGGAGGGAATTATGAATAACCCTGTATATTAGTGAATCAACTAACATTTGACTCACCAGTTACAATTGACTAATGTTAAGCATCTGCATATAGAATTTTTTTCAACTAACTGTTACAATACGTCAAATGATGATTTTAATAAATGTTTAATAATGATTTGTACTATTAATCACAAAAGTTATCAAAGGTTAATATTTGAAATAGTAAATAGAAAGAGATCAACTCAGTAAATCTTGGGACACTCAATTTGAAGTTTTATCATTATTATTTATTTATACTTATTTAGTTATTTTTTATTTGTCGAAGCAAAGAAAAAATTAAGACTCTAACGTAATGCATAGTCTCAAAAAAGACAAAACACTAAAAAACTAACTAAACTCATTTATAAGAAAATAATTTGTTATTACATAAGAATATAGTAAAAATCTGTTTATAGTGAAATCTGTAGTGAAGATCTGTTTGTTAAATTAAAAAAAAAACTACATAAAGAATTTTTTCGTGAGAAAGAGCTGAATTTGTGGTTCTACTCGCTTGAACCACTGTTCTTCTGAAATTTTTCCTACTTTCTCCTTTCTTGGACGAATTTCGGAACAGGAGGAAAATCTAATTGATATAAGAGTGCATTATGCTGCGCAATTCAGATCGGCTATATATATATTTTTTTACTTTCTAGTTTTCTTTTCTTCTGTGGTAGTCTCGACCAGACGATATAAGGGCTGATCCTATTCGCAGCTGCTCTAAGTAACGATTTTTATTATTAACAATAAAGAATTTGCAATCTATGATTTATAGTTTTATTACTATACTTGTATTTTTTAATGTTTTTATGTAATTTTTAAAATTAAAATAAGAATACACTGTAAACAAAATTCCTTTATTTAGACCAAATATTTTGCAATGATATGATGACGCACTTGAAAGATATATAACGCATGTGAATATCACAAAATATCTTTTTTTACGTCAGGCACTGAACTTTCGTTCTTCACCTGTGAAGATTCCGTAAGTGTTTCTCATTTAACGTTACCCGGTGGGCACCTGTGAACATAAGTCACGAAGGCGAGCAAAATTACCAACGCCACACTGCCACAATTACCCGTTTACAGGGTGGGCCACATTCACACATCGCACAAAAGAGAACAACTCACAGAAAGAAACATTCATGCCTTAAGTGGAATTCGAACCCCCAACCATTGGCTTCACAGTCAGGCACGCTTACCGCTCGGCCACCAGGCGGGCTAGATCACAAAATATATGAAAGCATTGATTTTTGAACGTACATGTAATTGCCCAATTCTTTTAAAACGCATTTTTTTCCCAATTTTTACAAAGGAAATGTAGAACAATCGCTATCTCTCTCATAAAACGTCTGTTCGTAATTTTGTAGCATAATCCTTAGATTTAGTGCCCATTAAAACTCGAAGGAGAAAAAGACTTACAAAGTGTAATCCTATTTTAGCAGTCACTTTTAAGTTTTATTTTTATTGATTTTACTTGTGCAGTTAAATTCCTATCAAGTTTTTGAAACATTACTTTTTAAAATCTAAAGCGATATTTGAAGCAAAAACCTATCAAACGTCATCATAAATTTGTTAGCTTAATTTTTCCACTAACTTTCGCAGCTTGTTATTGCTTCAACACAAATCTTTGAATTAAATCCATTTTTATTATTCAAAATCAAATAGTTTTATACCTAATTCTTAATTAAAAGGGATAATAAATTAAAAAACTTTAGTTATAGTTAATTTTTATTAATTTTCTTAGTCTAATTTTTCGTTTAACGTAGTATAAACTATTCTAGATATTGTGCCATTAAATTCTAGAATCATTTCAATAAATCAAAACACTTGTAAATAATCGTAAATACATTAAGTCATAAATAGTTATAATTAACACTCATAAATAAAAGACTTATGCAACATAATTTTTCACATTTCAACTTTATTTATTTTCAACTATTTAAACTAAAATTTCATATATTTATTCACTAACAAATTCAGAATTCTATTTAAGTTCTGTTTCATTTATGAGGTTAAAATTTAGTTCAACAAATTTTTGGAAAAGAACAGATCAATAGTTTGTTAAGATATAACAAAAACCAAATATTTTCTAATTTTAATTTGTTTTTTTCTTCCCTATAAAAATGCTTATTTAAAGTGATAGTAATAAAATGATTTGTTAAATTAAATTTCCACTATCCAGACTTTACTTTCTTAATAGTAAAATAAATATTATTTTAATACTTAAAAAAATAATTAATTTCTTAAAGAAATTTAAATATCATTGTTTTTCCCTAAAGTAGCGCATGTTTATCAATAACAAAAATAGAAATGTTGGTAAATAAAGCTAAAATTGACACTGAAACAAATTTAAATTATATACAAATTGAATATTAATTTTATTCTGTATAATATCACCTATTATACTCAACATTTTACTTTTTAATTTTACTACATAGTGCTTTTTTTCTCTTCACACCATAGTTAAGTGATTTTTTCTATCCTTTGCCATTTACTATAAATTAATTTTAAAATAGGCTTATGTACTCTGGAAATTTATTGGGCTAATAATAAATAAATAATTTGATTTCAAAAATGGACCACATAATTTTTTCTTAGCATTTCTTAACATGTATAATGAATGCAATATTATATGACAATAATTTTATTTTAGGCAATAACGCTTTTAAGAAAACATTGCTTATTTCGGTTTATTTAATTATTTAGCGTTTTAATAAAGTTAGAAAATTAAAAAAAAGTGAAATATATTAGATGTCGCCTTATGTTTCTTATCAGCTCATTAAATGTTATGAGAAAAAACTTAAATGAATATTAAAAATATTAGAGAAAATTTATCTCATTAAAACCATTTCAAACTATTCCCACATCACTTGATATCCCTACGCAGGCTGATCAAAGTGATCAACTCACTAATTGCAGCCAGTAATGTTTGAGTACACTGGCTGCGATTAGTGCCAGTAGTTGTTTCACAGGTCTTTACGATTACACTGTAGTACATTGTCGAAACTAGGAAATGGAAATATTCTATTCGTTTAAATAACCAATACCTAATATAATTAAAACATATCTTAGCTTTTCTTAATTCTCGATAAATGAAACACTTTTTTTCCCAATTTTATCTTGTTGCTATTCTGCAAAGCAGATCATGTGATAATTCCAAGGAAAACTGGTGTGCCGGGAGAAAGAAAAATATCCCCCTGAATAACTTTTGTTTTAATGATCAGGTTTACATAAAGTGTCAATCAAAATGGCTTCAGGTTGCAGAACAAAGGCATTACTTTTTTTGAATAAATAATACTTACCTCTTTTTCTGACTGACTTAGAACTGTAATCTGGAAAATACGATTAGAGAGTCAGGAGAGCGGTCGAAAGTTTTGTTTTAATGGTCAGGTTTACATGAACACTTTAATATTAATTTCACATTGTGCGTATTTCTCTAATTTCTAGAAGTTCTCCTCAAAAAATTCGAAAATCTTTACACTCAATCATAGAGTTCGTTTACCCAAAGATAATTTTATGTAAAAAATATTTTTTAATAGTTATTTAATATTTTATTTCATTTTGTCTAATGTACACCAGTTTTTGCAGCATTTAAATTGTGTAATTTTAAAAGATAAAATACTATTAAAAAAAGAAACAATTAAATTGAAGGAAATCTGTCAGTTTCTAAGTACTAAAATCTCAATTAAAAAAAGAGAAAAAAATTTGACTGATTTTTTTCTCCAAGTTTGTATTTTATCATTTAAAACTACACGTTTTTTTTAAAATTTGCATAATTTGCATTTCCATTATTATTAAAAAATTGTTAAATAAGATGCTAGAAAATAATAAATTATATTTCACACGGGATAAACAAACGAATGGAATTTTATAATGGATTGCAAAAGTTTTTTTGATTCGTCGAAAGCCCTCCAGTGATGTAACGAAATTCGCAAAAAGGGACATAAGCTCTCCTGTAATTGGTCAATATTTTGTAGATTGTGGCTGTCTTCTTTTTTTGAGGGTCAAAACTCCAAATTCGTCAACAAAATATAAGGTATGTTTATTCAGAAAAATTCGCTCTTGTGCTTAATTCGGTAACTTGAAAATTTGTCTGCACTGTTTAATTAGCATATTTGTGGTCACCCCTTCAAATCAATAAAATTGGCACTTAGTTCATAAAAGTTGATCATTGGAAAAAAAATTTATTCAAAATTACTTCACCCCTTCAAACCAATAAGATTGGCACTTAGTTCATAAAAATTGATCATTGGAAAAAAAAATTATTCAAAATTTCTTCACCCCTTCAAACCAATAAAATTGGCACTTAGTTCATAAAAGTTGATCATTGGAAAAAAAATTATTCAAAATTCCTTCACCCCTTCAAACCAATAAAATTGGCACTTAGTTCATAAAAGTTGATCATTGGAAAAAAAATTTATTCAAAATCCCTTCACCCCTTCAAACCAATAAAATTGGCACTTAGTTCATAAAAATTGATCATTGGAAAAAAAAATTATTCAAAATTCCTTCACCCCTTCAAACCAATAAAATTGGCACTTAGTTCATAAAAGTTGATCATTGGAAAAAAAATTATTCAAAATAATATCTTATTACGCATTTATTTATTTTTCTTTTACGAGGATGATTTTTAAACACTCAACGCTTACGGGGTTGCCTGCATACTCGCCATCATAATAATTCACACCAATTATATATCCTAAATTTCGAATAGTCAATGCCCAAATCTTCAAATACTTCTCTCATAATTTCATTCATTAAAACAAATCGCTGTTTTTAAAATAGGATCGGATGTAAACGTTTCCCTTTGGAAATCTCTAAAACTTGTGGCAAACATCCAACGAGAATATTGCGTCCTATTCATGTAAATTTGCTTGGCATTTAACTACAGTTTGCTCTTAGGGAATAAATGTTTGTTCATAGCCCGAAAAAAAGGGAGAAAAAACAACAACAATGGAATACAACAACAATCGTAACGGTTATAAATCAGTTTTTTAGTCAAGAAAAATATGCTGCTGATACGAATTGCGAATTAACTCGAAAAAAAGATATACTGTTGGAGTTAGAATTTTGTTCACATTTCTTAAAAGATTACTTACAGTGTTGCGAAGACCTGCATCGAAATACAGCGAGAGACTGATCAGTAGAGTTGAAAGCTCAATATTTTCTTTTTTATATACTCTTCATGAACTTTAGTCTCTTTAAAATTAACACTGATCCAAGGTGCATTCTTTTTTATATTCATTCCGCTGGCTTAACCAGAAGCACCATTTGATCAACTTACCTAGATTATGTAACACTATTTACAATTGGCTTAATATTGGCGACTTTTCGCGATACCTTTAAGCAGTCAACACTATCAATCCTGAACTAAATACCGATCACCGAAGCACTAAATTTATCTTTTCGCCAGATTTGTTTCACAAATTTTTAAGTCGTTGTATGGAGAACATAATGATATTTTTGTTTGGGAATCTTGAGTCGCCGTCAGTTTGGCTTACGCATAAACTTTGTCATTCAATCAAAGAATCTTCCGAATGACATTATTTTGTTGTTGTTTCTAATGCACTTAAAAATACCAGCAAGCCAGCTGCTTGGTGAAACCAAGCTAATTTAAGGCGGAGAGTGCGTTTCTTGTTTTTCAGTGGAGCTTTCTACAGCCAAGATTAAGACTTCAGCCGCACACACGTCACAGCCCTTTTATAATTTGGACTCATTCATACATCCATTTATTCATCAACCGATCGTAATTTTGACCAGAACCAGTGAACGATCAATCTCCAATTCAACACACCCAGAGGTATGATTTGTTATGGGAACATAGAGGGCTTTGTGACCCGGCGGATTTAACGTACACCAGTCACCATTTACCACACGGGGAGTCTTCTGCTGGTGGGGGCCGAAGTCACATTCTCTCCACATGGGCCTAACGCCCTATCAACCAGGCTATTCCGTTCACATCATTTTTCAAAACTCTTTATTTAATACCCTTATAAGAATGACAATAAATTGATTGTTTTGATCTGTTTGTGGTTTTCCTCGTTAAAAAATATGTCTTATTTTGTAGCATCTCTTATTTGATGCGCGTTTTGCTTGTTGCGAACTATAACTACAGTTAAATGTTTAAAATATTTATTATTTACAAACTTGCCCTAAAAAATATTTCCGATAGAGTTGAAAAAAGTTAATTTCCACTGAAAAAAAAATACACGCAAACTGATATCAAAAGCTAAAGTCTACCAATACCATTGATAATAAAATGTTTTCTCTAAATGTATACAGATAGCCATTCAGTAGTGATAGTAAAACTGCTTTCCAATTTATCTTGTAACAGTTTGCTCATCGATTTTTGCCGGTGACACAGTCTATTTTAAGATATAGTTTTCGTGTGTGTTTTGTGACCTTACGAGACGATTTTGCATCTTCCCAATAAAGATAATGCTTTCAAATATAAATAGCTCATAAAATAAAATTCATCTCATTTAAAGATGCATTTACCAAAATTTTAATTTATCTAGACATTCTCAAAGGCCTTAAAGTAGGAGTTCTACAACATTAAAAGTGCTCCAGTGCTTTTATCCGTTTTTCATGTCAGACTTATTTTATAGAACAGTTTAGTTTACTTGGAGGTTATACTGCCATTTTCGAATGATTGATCATTAATAATTAAGACTTAATATTCTACGTTTAATTCAATTCACTTATAGCATCACTGTATTTAAATTACCTAAGAGTCCATTAGAAGCGGTGTAGGCAAACATATTTTTATTAGCTTTTATACCCTGGTTTTGTTCTTATTATTTATTATTAATATAATTATTTCACTATCATGCCGTTAATCATGAAATTGTTCATCCTTAACCATAAAAACCTGCTTTTACTTTAATATAACTATTTAAGTTACTATATGCTTAAATAAAGTATCAGTAATTCTTGTATAATTTAAACAAAATATATTTTAATAAAATAGTTAAAATGATATTGTTTTACTAAAAATGTTTCAGATGCTCATGTCGCAAATGTTCTTGTTCAGATTTTCTTGTTCATGTCCCAGAGCGTCGCGCGCTTCGCTCGGTATACTATGCTGTTACTTTTACATTTTTACGAAAATTAATTTCCTAATTTGGTATATTTTTAATCGCTCGGTATACTATGCTGCTACTTTTACATTTTTACGAAGATTAATTCCATATGTTGGTATATTTTGATCGCTCGGTATGCTATGCTGTTACTTTTACATTTTTATGAAAATTAATTCCGAAATTTGGTATATTTTGATAGCTCGGTATACTATGCTGTTACTTTTACATTTTTACGGAAATTAATTCCATAATTTGATATATTTGAAAGGGTAAGCTATTGTTTTTTCATTTTTTGAAAGTTTTATGCCGTGTTGTTTCCCTTTTAGCAAGTTATAAGAATTCATTTTCTATTCACTATTTCTTAAGTTTTTAGAGAAAATGTGCTTGTTGAAAATTTTTGGACTTAAATTTAAAAAAAATATCGTATTGCAATAAAAATTTATTTTCGAATCGAAGACATTTGCTTTATTTTAGGCTGCAACAAAATATAAGGCATCCTTACACCACTGCTTGTATCAACGTATCAAATCAAACAACAAATGAGGTGAAAACGAACCACAAAATGCATTTGAAAATCGATACTCCTTCTCTATCTTTTCTTTTCGTTTTTGATGTCAAAGGAATTCGAGATTATTTCTGGGAAGAGGTTTTTTTGTTATTACGGTTATTTTCGATCGTATTCTTTTTTATTTGCATGTAGATTGTCTTTTTAATATTTTCAGTCTTTTGAGTTTTGATTTCAACCGGAATAAATTTGCTTTTGAATTTTATATTCAAATATTCAAACACGTTGTTTGAGGGAGAAATGTTTCAAGTCAAGAGAGTTGGATCGAGCTTTGTTTAAATAATACATTGAGGAAAAAATATTTTTATGTTAATATTGCGTAAAATGTTCGTGCGTGTTTTATGCTCCGTTAAATTAGTTAAATTGCGTTAAGTACCTTCTTTATAATTGAATTCTCTGAATTCTTTATGATAATTCTTGTAACAAATTGAATATCAGGACGTGTGGTGTTTTCGAACAACTTTTTCAAATTACAATCCTATAATAATTACGTAATTTGAAGATCAGATGCCTGAATTTTATATTTTAAACTCATAAATATACATTTAGTAAAGAGCTACAGATAAAGTAGAATGAAAAAATGCATTTGTAGTTCTTAATAAGTAGAAAGTCGCTATATTTCTTTTCGAGAAAAGTGTATATTTCAGATGATTTAAAAAAAAATAGTGCGTGGAGTCCCTCCGCGCGGAAGAAGTTAAACTTCGCAACCTGCGACGTTAATTGTGGAAGAATCAGCAGTCGTAGAAGGATCACTAGTTCTACTTCAACGACTCTTTTCCTGCTCCGCTCGCTTCCGTGCTCTGTAATAACGGTAATATTGTGCATTTTTCCCTCGTGGACCTCTTGAACCAGTGGAAGTGCTTGTGGTTGCCTCATCGTCTCGCCCTGGAAAATGTATTTGTATTAATAATGTATGTGAATGCGTCATAATGTAATTTCAGAAGAGAAAACCTAACAATCAATTGATATTCACAAGAGACGTACCTTGACATAACCTTAAATCCGTCGCATTGTCCGTGGGATTGTTTTCACTCATTTTTTACAATTGTCATCCACTAAATTTGAAAATAAAAAATACTACCATATTAAATTTTATATGTATCAAGACAAACTAAAAAAATATTTATAGAAAAACAATACTTTTATTATTTTTAAGCTAGTGAGAACCAAAACAATATGGAAATGAATGAGGGAAAACTGGATCCTATCACGTAATTTCCCGGCCAATAAAAATGTAGCGTTAAACGTTTAACGCAACCATGTTGGAAGTCTCATAAGAAGTATAACTTCAAAAATCTATTCTGGAATATGCACATGGACATTTACGTATTAGCATAAATATTTTTGGTGCCTAGGCTCCTTTTCACTTTCTTTCTTTCTTTTTTTCATGCAGGGTGTAGTTATTCCTTTTTTTACTGATCAGATGGTCAGATAAGTTTCCTATACGGACTTAACCATCCCGTTTAACATTTTTAAATAATTAGTGGCAGTAAAGTCCATGAAAATATAAATTTGGAAGAATCTACATATGTACACTAATGTAACCATGGCCATTGGATAGAATTTGTTTCTTTCCGATGGCAATGTCTCAATTAGATTAACATAAATTACTCATGAATAAAGGTAGCTTATTATCTTAAAATGAATGAAATTTTAGGATGAAGTCTCGAGGTGACATGAGTTTTCGTAATCTTTTTTACATATTGTTGGAAGTTAAATGCAGAGTTTTTAAGTAAGTGGTTGAAATGCTGGACTCCGATTCCGAATTCGACTTTCCTAAGAGCCCAATTTCGAAACTATCACCAAAATATTATACTAAGTAAACATAAATTTCAATTTATATCAGCACGATTAGTATTTTGTTTAAATTTAAAATTATGTTTCCCACTATATCAAAAGTTAAAGGAATAAACTTCACAAAATATACATTAGTAAAAAATGCTGAAATTGTACGAAACTATTGTAAAAAAAGAGCAAGATATCAATATCTGACACGCGCTGTCCCAAATTTATAAACATCTTATTCCAAAATGACACTTTAGATGATATTCTGGGACTAAGAAATAAATTATATACAGAATCCATTTTCACATCTTTACAATTAAGTTTCCAACCGATCTAAATATATTTGGTTTAGGAATTTATGTACTTTTCAAATAGTTCCACCACACTTATTCCTTTAGGGTAAATGAAATTTGTGACAAGTTATACTTGTATAAACTGTCCACAATATTTATTCGAGATAAACTTTTGCTCACGAATTAATTATAAATGTCTAAATAATTTTTATAACATCAAAAATTTCACTTCTTCTATCAACTTATAGACTTAACTTCCGACTAACCTGAGTTGGAGTCTAAAAAATTGTTCCGATTTAAACTCAGACTCTTTTTAAAATGTTTTGAGACTACGACTCCAATGCATAGCTGAAATGGCAGTAGAATTGCAATCCCGTTTCGTATAGAAGAGTACGAATTATTTAATAGCAATAAGACTCATTTAAATAAATTAAACACATCATTTATCACTTGCAATTTTTATTTTAAGACTTATATATGCGATATCTGAGATTCGAAAAATAAGCAATCAAATAATATAAATGCAAATTATCACTTTTATCAATTTGAATTTGAAATTTTCTGCTGATTACGAAGTTTACGAAAAAAGAAGTGCGTATACAAAAGTTATTAAGTGCCAAACAACAATGTCAAATTGTTACTTTGTTTATAGACAAAAAAAACATAAATTATTTTTTTTAGTATACCTACCCTGCGTCAGTTGCTAATCTTAGCAAAATATCGTTTATAATACAGATAAACTTCATTGATATAAATTCAGTTATTGAGAGTAAACAAACAGGATTTCGGTTTTTTATTTAATAAGTTCCGTTTATTTTAATTTGTTTTAATTATTGTTTTCTTTCAAGCAGTTTTTCTCGCAATTTTGGACCCAAAATGTTAACCTATTTTTTAGTGTACTTCATAAAATTCAATAGCAGTTGTGAACATATTAACAAAATACGCAACTATTTTGAATGCATTACTAATTATTTTGAAAATGGTTAATCTGAGGAAAGAAATGTTTTCATCGTTTTATCAATAACAATTTTAAAGTTTGATTTTACGCCAGACAATTGAATTCGCTAGGGATGGAAAGGCATCTAGACTAGTTTTAAATTAGTTTTTTTTTCTTCCTGCATGCATAAACTGACTATAACAAGCTGAATTATGGTTCTTTGTTGAAATGGAAATGAAATGTCATAAAATGTATTATTAATTAAACACTAATTGTTATTAGTACAACTATATACTATATTTAAATTTTGGTTTTTTGTTCCTACTGGCATTTTACTTAAATTATTCTTTTAGAAATAACCGAAATATTAAATATATAATGGATGAGTGATTAGATATAATTATAACTACAGGTTTCAAAAATCATAGTTGGTAAAAGTAAGTCTTGACTCTTGGAACTCCTATGACCCCTCCTCTCCACGGAACCCTATGTCTCCAAGGTACATCTTTTGAAATTATTCACTCTTTGCGTTTTCTGTACAAGTATAGTCAAAAGGCCAGTCAATTTTGGTCTAGTACGTACTAGTACATTATTTCCTTAAAAAATACTGAACTACGAGGTTTTAGTATTTGGTGTACGAGTGAAACGAATATGGATCCTAAAATGGCCTGAAGAGAACTGTGAGAGTTGTTTGGGTAATCGGCAAGTAAGAGGTTGGTGAACTCCATTAATAGTTAGTAATAATGATAAAAATAAATAAATAATTGCTTTATTTTAACTCATTTTGACCTAACGTGACATATACGTCACGGGAATTGTGAGAATTTCATGAGAAATTTTCTGATTTAAAGAAGGACTGTTTTCACACTAAGCAAATGATTTTCATTCTTTTCAAAAATCAAGAAGTAGCAAACAGAAGAAAATATTCATTAATTTAAAAAAAATAGTAACCTATTTAATAGAAGCTATACGGTATATAAAAAATTCAGGCTTGAATGGGCTTATTTGTAGTTACATATTTAAAATAAGACTATGACGTAACAATGTAAAATTGCTTCATTGAAACAATATTTCCCAAAGAAGTTATTTGCTTGTTTTTTAATTAATATTTTAATTAAAAAACGTATTGACGTTGCTTATAAAAAAATCTCTGATGCTAACACTTCATTTTAAATTCCGGCCGAACTGCAATCACTTCCTTTGGGATTGTAATAATTCCGGAGAGTATGACGAACATTCACAAGCAGATACACGACTTGACTCAAAAGAGCTTAACTGCTTTGGCGTAATGCCAGCGTGGTTTTTTGTTGTTTCAACATCGATATCTCAATCAGTTTTAAAGCTTGCTTCATAGCGTTTTATGTTTTGTGGCATAAATTCGCATCGTAAAAGGAAAGCTGTTGCCAGATTTTACTTTTTATATATATTTATATGATATTCAAAGTAGAGAATGGAAATGTCATTTAAATTATAAAATATAAAAATCATTTAGCTTCATTTTAGGATATGGCTAACTCATAGCGTCACATAGCATCGATTTACAGTTATAAAGTTATAGTCATGAATACTGTAAAAACCAGTTTACTATAAAAGCCTAATTAGAAACTGGTTTTCTCTTCGAATTTGTTATGAAACAAAAAAAAAACGATCTGAAGAAACACTTAATTTTAAGTTAACATCAAATCAAGCATTCATATACTTTTCATAAAGAGTCTAGTTAAATTTAAACATTAATAATTGAGAGTGCTCATACCATTCCTGAATATTTTTTACTTTCGAAAACACCACTTTTGGTATGTTTTGGATTTCATCAGTAGATTATTTACACTGAGTTAGTCGATGTTTTGTTTACTTTTATATATATCTACACAAACAAAAGTTCGATATTATTAAATGCACGTTTGTTTTTAATTGTTAATAAGGATAATTATTTTTAAAATTTACCGATTGTATTAAATAATTTTGTATTATTTCATATTTTTCGGCATCTGTTCTGTCAAGCCTAATTGGATTTCTTCTTAATGTCCTCGTGTTATGAGTATGTTTGATTTGTCAACTACTTTTATTTTAAGAATTAGTGAATGCATGCGTTATGAATAATTGGTTGCTGTTTCACATTTACCAACAAAATATTTTGACTTATTCTTATGTATATCGTATCCTACTTTAATTATAAATTTTAGACCTTTTCAAAACAAGAGCTAGTCTTGATCTGTTCTGTCTTAACAGAAATATAATAAAACTCATGTGCTGGGATTTTGAAGTTTGCGGTGTAGGTTTTCCAGCCTCTTTAAAATGAATTCTTAAAGTCCTGACATTTATTTTGTCGTTTGATGCAAATTTTCATGCAAAAGTTGGTTTAATCGCTTTTCATTAGAATCAACAGCGTGGCCAGAACGAGAAGCGTTTTTGAGGTCAAAATATTTATTTTTAAACTTTGTATACCAATCATGAGAGATTCATTCCGCTATGGCACCTTTTTCAAACACATCACGAATGTTACAAACAGCTTTTGCGGTCTTAGAACCTTGGTTAAAAGCGAAAAGAAGGACTGTTGAGAATTCTTGTTTTCCCAACTTGATATGCTATTTTCATGATCAGGATAAATTTACTCAAACTAAAAAAAAAAAGGAAAGAAGGAAAAACAATAGATTTCATAAAACAAAGCATCCTACTTCGAGTGATTCAAAATCTTATATCAAGATAAGTTGGGTATTTAAATTTTAAAAAAATCAGCGGGAACTTAGTTGCCAACCAAATATTTTTATACTCAAATACTACTTGGCAGTTTTCATTATCAAAAGTAGTAAAATATACTTTACGTTGTTTCATTACAATTTCTATCTTCCCTTAAGGTTACAACTCAAATGCGCATTTTTAAAGCATGTATGAAACGACAGTTTTCTTAACATATTCGGGCTATAAAAATTTTAAGTACATATTGCGTCACAGGATAAGGAGTATCTTTTTCTTTACAGAAATCTTCCGAAACAAGTTGCAACTGAAATCCAAAATATAAGGCAACATTACAGTACAAGTGAAATCTATTTAGTCAGAAAAACAAATGTTAGGAGATGCAATAAATTTATTGAACTTTCATTGGATCATTACGATTTTGGTCCCTTTTCTCCAGAAAAAAAATCTCTTTATGACCGCTATTTTTAGAGAACTTTACAACTCAATTGCAATATGTTAAAAACCGCTTCAAGGAGAGACATGAGTAAAATCTGTTTGTATTATGAAAAAAAGCTTTGAGAATCGCTTTTTTATTTGTCCATTGTATTAGTTTCATTTCAGTTACAAGGGGTGCACAACCTGCGGCCTGCGGGCCAAATGTGGCCCTTCGACTACTGAAGTGCGGCCCGCAAGAGCTTCTAAACACAATAAAAAAAATTTAAAAAATGGCAATTTTTAATCGCACTTTTAAGTCATTACGTTTTGACACAATCAATTTTAACAGATTCTTTAGTAAATGTACGTTTAACGCGCTTTCTTTAAGCCAATTTTATCCTAAATATAAAAGATTTTTTTAAACAGTTTTTTCCGCTTTTCTGCGTGATTTCGAAAATCCCGAATTTTTATTACGACGCGAGTTTCAGATCACCCATTTAAATAATTACTTTTTGCTGCACTTTATTTGTGACGATTTCATCTTAAATCTAAGTGATTTTTTATCTGCAATTCTTTCTTTTTTTCAAAAATTTTTTTCGGCAGTTATTGCTATGCGTTCCCACGTATTATAAAAAATTCCAATTATTCTATTAAGACACGCAAATTTTAAATCGTGCATTTGACACGCTTAAGTAATTCCCCCCCCCCCCCCAATTATTTCTATACTTTTCCACATGATTTTGACGATCCTGTTATTTTACTATGATGTTATTACGACACGTGATTGTTAACCGCGCAATTAAAATCAATTTTTGATACGGTATTTCGGTGCAGTTTTATCGTAAATCCTAGTTATTTTTCCTTCGTTTTTTTTTCCGCAACGAATATGATTTGGTCGAATGGTGGTAATGAATTGTAATTTGGTCAAAAACCAAATATTCGGCAAAAAAAAGAACAAAAAATCGACTGAACGTCGTACACTTGGGGCCAAATAGTAAAATCTTTTAGCAGCATAGCAACACTGAAACTAAAATTTCAATGCTCAGAATAATATTTCCTGGAAAAACGTATTCATAAATTTACTCTAAAAAATAAAGCCAATCAAGAATGTTTTTGAAAATGTCGAAAAGCGAAACAGAGAACATAAAAATCAATCAATTTTTGAAAGAAAATTTCAAAGCTGAACATCTCAGTTTTCCAATTACCAGCAAAAGCCAAGAAAAAAGAATTAATTAAGTCAACAGAAATGCTATTGAAAATTATTGCGTTATAATAAAAACGTTTAAATTTTTTTTTTTATTTAAAGAAAATAAAAAGTTAGACAAAACGTTCTTAATCTTTTAAATGAAAATCTTATGCTGAAAATCTAATTTTAAATTTTTCTCATTGCCATAATTTTAGAAGAAAAAAAATTGCTATAAAATAAATTTTATTAGTAACTTTATTTTTAAAAAAAAATGCTGAGTCATAATAAAAATGCCTAAAAAAGAAAAACAGAAAAAACAAATTTTTATTAGTTCCAGAAACAAAACTTTAATACTGAAAATCACACTTTTCTATGTTACTGGTTATTTATATTACAGTACAGTGAAAGAGTGATAATAAATTAATAGTATGAGACGTTCTGTTTAAATGCTAGGTTATAATAAAAACAGCAAAAAATGGAAAAAAATCCTTCTCAATTCTCAAAGTATCGAAAAAATTACAAAATTGACTTGTCTGATTATAATTTTTAAAAAAAAGTATTATCTATAAAAATTCAAAAGTAAACAAATAAAAAAAACTTAGAAAAATACATTTCTAAAAAATATGCCGAATATGATCATGAAAATATGATCATTCAACCAACTGAATTTTTCACGGAAGGGCTAAATGCTCGTTACATCCCTAATTTAAATGCAATGTTATTGCAACCTCAGAAATTCATAAAATGGCGGAAAACGTGAATTTTTAAACTGCTCACTATTTGTAGTTCAGATTTTAAATTTTTTGTTACTTACGTGATCTTTTTCGATAAAAAAAAGGAAAATTTTTACGATATAAAAAATCTAATAATTAATAAAATGAAATAATAAAGTACATTACAAAATAAGCATTGAATCTTATTTTAGGCTTTTGTTTAAAACCTATAAATTTTCTTCATTTAAAATATTTAATTTGAATTTATATTACTGAATTATGACTAAACTTTTTCCTACTTTCATTCTGTGGGCATTGCAGTTTTTTTTATTTATTAGAATTTGCGAGGCGTATCCAGAAAGTAAGTTTCCCCATTTTTTAAAAAAAAAGAACTCATACTTTCAGGAACATATTTTTTGGCAACAAGTACATCAATGCTTCAGCTATTTTCAACATAGCAACATAGAATTGAGACACTTGCCGTATCATGGGTTCAACTTTTGTATCTCTCTGTCGTAGGAAAATTTTTTTTTGTAAAAAAAAAAGTATAAGTTTTTTTTATTTTTGAATGAATTCTAAAAATTTTTCAAAAATAAAAACACCTTTAATTTTTTACAAATTTATTGCTAAGTTTATTGATAAAAAAAATAGAACGCTAATGTTTAAATAAACATTGCTACATTTGTCATTAACATGTCTCAATACATGTTCGGCCCTTCGTTAGCCAACCTGCTGTGCAAGTGGCCCTTCATTCAAGAAGGTTGTGCACCCCTAAGCTACATTTTCACCAAGAACTATTTATGGCGGCTGTTTTTTTTTTAACAAAATTAAAAACACATTCATGTAAATGACAATATTTTAAAGAGGGACATAATTGGAATATATTTTCATAATTTTTCAAAACTTTTAAATGCATTTTTTAAGTGTCCTGTGTGCCTTTACCATTTCTGTCTTATCAAAAGAAAAACTTTTTTCCTGACTGGCTTTTTCCGAAAAGTTACTACTCAAATGCAAATTGAGTGTCACGATATTCAAATCATGATTAGTAAACATACAATAAATTTCTGTTTCTTTGAGATAAATTTATGAGAATCCAATGTGTAATATGAGTTCCAAGCATAACAAGATAAAAGCACTTTTTGGTTAATATTTTTAGAAAACTTAACATTCAGATGGAATATTTAAGGCACCATCTTAAAAAACAGGAGTAGAGAATGTTTATTTCATCAAAACATTGATTCTCTTAGAACTGTCCTTAACTGTAGACTAACACGAGATCTTTTCTTGTAGGCTCGTAACACAAAAACTGTAGCCTTGAATGTAAAAGAGCGATAATTATTTCACACTGTAGAATTTATAAACGGTTTTTAATATTTGTGGAATTAAACTATACATTTAATTCAGTTCTTATAATCAAGAAGTTTCTAAGCATAGATTAGGACCCTACAGCAACTAACACACTTTGAAATAATTTTTACATCACGTTTAATCACGAGACCTATTATTGTAATTATAATATTTAAAATTTTATTATTCGTTTAAGAACACATGGATTTTTTAAACATAAAATCGATAAATGCGAAATCTTTTACGAAACAGCTTGAACGATATTTCTTAAAGAAATAAAAATAGTTTTTATGTTAAAATCAAACGAATTCATTTAAAATAGTTCGATCTAATAAAATAAAATAAAAATTCACAAATTTTTCAGTAAATTAAAAAAAAATATTGCTACGAGATTAAGTTTCGAAATGCGAATCCTCGTAGTCAAAACCTATCGAAATTTTAGATGATATACATCCTGAATAAAATATCTATATAGATATTAACTCAATGTAAAGTCGATCCTACTCTCATCCAACTTTATGGAAGACACATAGAAATATATGAGAAACTTGAGTGTACTAAAATCGGATGTTAATTTTAAGAAAATAGTAACTTACTTCTTGTGGATCGCTCGTCATTCTTGGTTGCCTTGCTTTAGTTTGGCACATTGATTGGAGAACACGTCTCTTTTAAAATCTCTATTCCGATATTTCCTAAGCAATTAAATAAAGCTTTGAACTTACATTTTATTTTGCTTGTCTCCATCCATATTTTCAAACAAATTCGGGAGAAAACTTTCATCCTAATTAGGTGGATCAATAGAATTTAAAATGCATTGATTCGAAACAAAAATTGATCCTTCGAGTCCTTCGAGCTCACAAACATTTCATTTTCACGAACGAAATAGGATTTATGACAATAATGAGTGACTAATCTTTTTCTAACTTGTTTTTCGTATTATCCTAATAGTGTGTTTTTTGTTAATAAATTAATAATAATTTGTTATATAAGAAGTTGTTTGCAACAAAAAATTGTGTATCGAAACAGAATTTATTGCTTCAGTAGAAAGAAGAAACTGAAAGATCTCTAGAACTTTTTTTATATTATGCATTATTACATATATATATATATATATATATATATATATATATATATATATATATATATATATATATATATATATATATATATATATATATATATATATATATATATATATATATATATATATATATATATATATATATATATATATATATATATATATATATATATATAATGATTTTTTAGTAAATTAGTATTGAGAACAACATGATTGAAGAGTCCAGTTGTGCATAATCTTCTTTTATTAAGTTGCGATGGTGAAATAGCAGTTTAACCCCTCTCCGAAGCGGGAGAGGGGGAACAGATATCCCGTCTAAGCTGACGGATTTTATATTAGCAAGATAAACATCAAAAAGCCACGCAAAATCTTGCGGTCTGCATTTTATAGGATGATTAAAAAGAGTAAAAAGTCCAGCCATATGGTTTTTTCTGTATTCTTACGCCTCATCAAATTTATTTATTACTCAAAGCAAATCGTTTAATCTTTCCTTATATGGAAGTGAAAGATCTTAAAATAACTTCTCTTTTGAAGTATTAATCTAATTATTATTCATTGGCATGTTTTTAGCCTTGAAGTCCCAAAATAGAATTTCTACCCTTATCCTTTACTAAAGATATTTAATGAAAAGGAATGAAGTTTTAATGCTTTTATTAATACAAAAGTATTTAATTTTTGTATTACATCCCCCCCAAAAAAAATTTTGGTAAGCCAAAAAAAAATTTAGAATACTATGAATACATAAACTTAATGTTGGTATGACTGTCCTCTTTCCTACTATAAATAACCTTTTTCCACTATGTGAAAAAAATTATTTACAGCAACAACAATAATAAAAACATAATAATACAATTTATCTATTTAGTGAACTAAACAGAAAGAAAAATTAAACATATTATATAACTATTCTAAAAAACTTTTCAAAATTTTTCACACAAAAATATACAAAATTTTTATGCAAAACGACCTGGACAACAATTGTCATTTAATCAGAATTTACGATTCTGTATGGTTAAAAAAAAAATATTCACAATTTTTATGTGAAAGAGATGGACAACTAAGTGTCATTTAATCAGAATTTAAGATTCTGTATGGTTAATGGGGTTTTTTACTTGATGAAATTCTGTATTCCCCGTTAAAATGGAGGAAAACAGAATTTCATGAAGCACTGTGTAATTGAGAGATCCAGACTGGATAAAACAAAAATAGTTTAGTAAGTTTTTTCTCACTGTGTTGAGAAAAAAAAGTTCATGTAACTTCGCCCTCACTCCTAACTGATGCTGAGGTAAACATCTCCACAAAACGCGATTCGGATCTCTCAAAAATATAGGGATTACTTCTTCCCTTGAAGAAAGTAAAAATTTTCTGTTGGTGACTATTCATGATTTAATTTTAACATTTGTGGGTTGTGATATTTCCTAAGCTTTGAAACATGTACTATTTCAAAATTTTGTTTGCTTAAATTATTCTTTTTATTTATTTTGTAATTAACTTCTGAAATTTTTTGAAGAATTTTATACGGTCCACTGAAAGGAGGTGACAACTTCCTCGTATTAGGATAAGTAAATTCTTCAAACAGAACTAATTCATCATTTTTAAAGTCTATATCTAAAAATCTAGAATCATAATAAATCTTATTTCTTTCATGATATTCTCTAGTTCTTTGAATTGCTATTTTTTTAGCTTCTTCAACAGGTGGATAGACTTTTACATTTAAGGGATTTTCGTAGGGGAGTCTACCATGCATCAGGTATGCAGGTGGAAATTTTGTTACAGAATGGGGAGTTAAGTTATAAGTATTAACTATATCTTTCAACAAAACAGGCCAGGGAGTTTTAGTAGGTTTTTGATTAATTTTACATTTTAAACGGGTAATTATTGTTTGACCAAGGCGTTCAACCTTGCCATTAGACTGCGGATGATGTGCAGTTGTCAATAATTGTTGAATTTTATTATGTTTCAAAAACTTTTTAAAATGAGAAGAAGTAAAAGCAGCGTTTCGATCACTTAACAAGGATTTAGGGATTTGATTTTGAAAAATTTGATGCAAAAAATTTGTATAAGTTTCTGAGCTAATGGATTTTGATGCAAAAGCCCACATGTAGCGTGTAAGGTGGTCAATAATTAAAGTTAAATATTTTTTTGTTGAATTATAGTAATTCAATCCACCAACACTATCTATTGCTAGTAAGTCAAAAGACTGATTAACAGGGGGTAAGGATTGTAATAATCCAAATCTTTTTTGTCGCGGTTTTTTATTTAATTGGCACGTATGACAATGTTTACAAAATTTTGTTATATCTGAAGTTATGTTGTTCCAATAAAAAACAGGGGTTATTAAGTTAATCATTTTCTGAACTCCTGGATGATTAAACTTATCATGAGCATTTTGCAGAAGTCTTAATCTTAACGAAAATGGAACAACTATTTTAGTAAAATTTTTCTTACGTACACACAAAACATTATTGATATCAATAAATTTACCTTGTAAGTTATCTTTCCTTTGAGCTTCCACTATTTCACTCAAATTCAATAAATGTGAAACATGAACATTATTATTTTTACTATTACTTTGGACAATTGAATGTGTTGCATCTCTCGAAAGCCAATCTGCTTCAAAATTAGCAGAGCCTTTTGTGTATTTAATATCATATTCATACATACTTAACAATAATGACCATCTAAATAATCTTCCTTTTAAATTTTTAACATTTTTTAGCCAAACTAAAGCAGCATGGTCAGTATGTATGGTGAATTTTTGTCCAAAAAGGTAATGATGGAATTTATTTAGAGAATCGACAATAGCAAGACATTCAAGTTCTGTAATTGCATAGTTTTTTTCATAGTCCCTTAATGAACGAGAATGAAAAGCTACAGGATGCAATACACCACATTCATCTGTCTGTTTTAGCACACATCCAATTCCAACTAATGATGCATCAACAAAAAGATGACATTCATGATTAGGGTTAAAAATTTTCAAAATTGGTTTACAACTAATAGCATTTTTTAAAAGTTCAAAAGATTGTTGACATTTTTCTGACCACACCCATTTTACATCTTTCTTTAACAAGTTATTTAAAGGATGTCGAATACTCGCATAATTATCAATAAATTTATTGTAAACATTTATTGATCCGAGAAATCTTTGTAATGATTTTACATTTTCAGGGGGCACTAATTTTTTAATCACTTCGATATTATGGTTATCGGGTGATACAATTCCATTTTTAATTTCATATCCTAAAAATTCTATTTGTTTTTGCAAAAATGAACATTTTGAAAGTTTTAATTTTAAGTTTTCCTGTTTACAAATATCAAAAATCTTTTTAAGATGGGTTAAATGTTCATCATAAGAATTAGAAAATATAATGATATCATCAAAGTAGTTTGTAGCAAATTTAATTTTATGTTTATTTAAAATTCTACGAACTGTACGTTGAAAAATGCTCGGGGCATTCTTCCAGCCAAAAGGTAATCTTAAGTATTCAAATAGACCATTGTGAGTAGCGAATGCTAATTTCTCAGTGTCATCAGGATGAATACGAACATGATGATATCCCTGTGATAAATCTATTTTAGAATAATAACTACTATTAGACAATTTTTCTATTAAAGTTTGTATTAAAGGTAGAGGTTCAGAATCTGTTTTTGTAATTTGATTTAGTTTTCGATAGTCAATACATAAACGACTCTTTTTATTTTCATCTTTTTTAAAAACTAAAGTTACTGGGGCTTATTACTTAGAGATATAGGTAAATCTGAGGTTAACCTGACTCTTTGCGGTTCCATTCTAATTTCTCCTACGTCGTGTTTATGTTTTGCAAAAATATCATTATAACTTTTTAAAATTTCTTTTAAGTCCACATTTTCTATCTCGCTTTCATTTTTTATTTTTTCGTCGATATTAACCTGATAATGTGTGCACCCATTACCTAGATCTATCTTCGAATCATTTGAAATTTTTGGACATTTTTTCTTTTTCCTATTTGTCCTTTTCCTTTTATTTTTGTTACCCTTTACATTATTTTTTTCAATGTTTACTTTTACTGAAACATCTTCAACTTTTATTTTTTCAACATTTTTACCCTTAACATTTTGAGAATTGTGCTGTCTAATGTGCAAAGATAAGTTGTCACTGTTAAAATTAGCAGAGGTGATCAATCTCTTACCAAATTGAGTAACAACTGGCCCGACACAATCAATAAACAAACAAAACTCTTTGCAAGCCTGCAACCCAAGTAAAGCATATGGTAAATCAGTATCAATTACAAAAAACTTAACTGACCTAACAATTTTGCCTAATTTAAGGGGAAACTCACAAATTTTGTTAAGTGTTAGTTGTCCTTTCGTTTGGGTAACCTTTAATTCCTTACATTTTTTAATAGGAATATTCAATTTTAACACCAAATCTTTTGGTATTACATTTAATGTTGACCCGGTATCAACATTCAATAATATCTCTTTTACTTTTTCATTTTTATTTTGTTTTGGACGTCCCTTTACGTATTCATTTTTCACTTTATATCCATTTAGGTATTCATTTTTAACTATATATCCATTTTCCACTTTATATCCATTGAGGTACCTATTTTCTACTATATATCCATTTTCGTACTCATTTTCAACTATATATCCATTTTCGTACTCATTTTCAACTATATATCCGGATATTAGTAATTGCTATTGATTACTTGTCATATTTTGAACGTTCACATCAACCACATTACTAGGGTTGTTTACACACGAAGAGCCCATGTGAAATTGATTCAAAAGTCCTTTCTTTGAGCAATATTTACATTGATTCAATGGGTTCTCCTGTGTAGTATGATGTATTTTGGGTTTGGTCACATTCGGGGTTACATTTTTATTTTTAGGACAAGCCGGGGCTTTATGTCCTGGTGCATTACACTTAAAGCACTTAATGTCATATTTCGGGTTTTCTAACTTCCTAACATATGGTCCCTTATTAGCTTGAAATTTACTTTTATCTAAGTCAATTTTAATTTTTTCATAAAGTTTAAGTTTTTGTTTAAATTCAAAAAGATTACTGGCTCCATAAAGAACTGTTTTATTACTTGTTTGGTCTGGTATTCCTTGAATTATATAAGTGATTAGAGCTAAGTCATCAATATCACTTTGAGTAGCTATTTCTCTCATTTTTAGGAAATATTCTTGAAGAGTTTCATTATACCTTTGTTTCCTCTTTTGCAACATTGCATGTACTTCTGCACTATTGCAACTAAGTCCAAATTCTTCAAGCAAAAGATTTTTTAGTTTTTCATACGAATTTAACTGAGTTTCACTTCTAATTAAAGTTAATGCGTTACCTTTCATGCATCTTTTTGCAAATAAAAACTTTTGCATATCAGACAATTTAAATAAATTAGCATGAGTTTCAAAATTTTCAAACCAAGAATTTATGTTATCATAGCGATTTCCATTAAACATAGGGGTAACTGCTTCAATATCTGAAAAACTAACTACTAATTTTGTTTCATTTTCCCTATTTATATTATTACTAGAACTTTGACTATAGGATACCATATCTTCATCAACACTACTTTTTGTACATATAGAATTTAAATTAACTTGTGTAAATTGATTTACACAAGTTTTAGTCTGTAAATGTGGTTCAAAATCAGTTTGAGTGTTTTTACTCTCAAACTGAGTAGTTTCCTCCTCATCTTCGGAGGGATTTTCCTTTACGATCGAATTTTTTAAGTGATTAAAATCACATAAACAATTTAAAATATGCTTGGCAATTTCCTCCTTATTTCCTTCACTGGAAATATTTAGAATGTCTGAAATTTTGATTAAATCCGAAAAAGTAAAAGTATCACAAATTTCTTTTAGTTTGTTTGCAAATTCATTATCGTTAGTTTCAAAAGAAAATTCTGAAAAATTAAGAATTTTGTTACGGTTTAATCTAGACAAATCATTTGGAAATAAAAGTTTAAATAATAACTTAATTTTGTTTGCCTTCGTTACTTTAATTGACGTTTGAACCACATCTATTTCTTTTAAAAACATTTTAAAAGCAGTATAAATGCACTATATCATAAAAACTATATATCATAAAAATAAAAAAAAACAATATAAACACAAGAATGCACTTCATATTATTATGAAGGAGAAAGGAAAAAAAAATGCAGATATGCACGGGATTTATCTTTGTAATAAAAAAAAATAAGCACTTTTATCACACTTCGAAGGAGGGGAAAAAAAAAAAAATCTTTTTCCTATAAAGGAATTTTCCATAGGAGCAAAAGCTCCTCTAATTTTTCGAATAAAAAACGCGCACATATAACAAACGCGCACATACTTCTTCTGTTTTGATTTCGCAAAACTTTTTTTTTTTTTTTTTTTTTTTTTTTTTTTTTTTTTTTTATCACTCGGTGCCGACTCACAACACACTTTTTTCTTTCTTTTCTTCACAACATCATGATTAGGACTTTCGCACACTTCCGCACACTTGATTAGGACTTTTCTAAAACACTATAAATCGCACACTTCATTGTTTCTGAGGGCACTAACAGGCATTGTAAACACAAACGTTTTCATGGCTGTCACAGTCTCAGGCAAAATCGAAGCATTCTGGTACCGTAAATTCACCGATGAAGCAATTTTTCTCCCGGGTGGGTGAGGAATCCTTCAGGACCTTCAGGGCGGCATTAGGCGATCTCTTCCGGTTGAATGAAGCTTTTTCTCTTCAAACAAAGAGGGTGAAACAGGGATTTCCAAGGCGACGAAGTAGCATTCAGTTTAGGTATAGTTCGCAATAGCATTGCACAAAAATTTTCTTTTAAGGGGTTTCCTGCACAAAGCAAACATCCTGCCGGCTTCTAATGATTTTTTAGTAAATTAGTATTGAGAACAACATGATTGAAGAGTCCAGTTGTGCATAATCTTCTTTTATTAAGTTGCGATGGTGAAATAGCAGTTTAACCCCTCTCCGAAGCGGGAGAGGGGGAACAGATATCCCGTCTAAGCTGACGGATTTTATATTAGCAAGATAAACATCAAAAAGCCACGCAAAATCTTGCGGTCTGCATTTTATAGGATGATTAAAAAGAGTAAAAAGTCCAGCCATATGGTTTTTTCTGTATTCTTACGCCTCATCAAATTTATTTATTACTCAAAGCAAATCGTTTAATCTTTCCTTATATGGAAGTGAAAGATCTTAAAATAACTTCTCTTTTGAAGTATTAATCTAATTATTATTCATTGGCATGTTTTTAGCCTTGAAGTCCCAAAATAGAATTTCTACCCTTATCCTTTACTAAAGATATTTAATGAAAAGGAATGAAGTTTTAATGCTTTTATTAATACAAAAGTATTTAATTTTTGTATTACATATATATATATATATATATATATATATATATATATATATATATATATATATATATATATATATATATATATATATATATATATATATATATATATATATATATATATATATATATATATATATATATATATATATATATATATATATATATATATATATACGGGTTCGATCCCCGGCCCAGACACCGGATTTTCGGGATGCAGAAAATCCTCAGCGGCCATGTCGTATGATTATGCGGCATGTAAAAGATCCCTGGAGTGCCTTATTGGCTCTTGGCATTTCCGGCAAAATTAAATTCCTAGTGCACTTTAGCATCCAAAAAGAGTCTCGGTGCTGCCATCTAGTGTGGCAGAAACTAGACGTCCAAATTAACATGACCAACGGTATCTCACCCATTGTGGTGGTCCTGAAAGAGTGGATACCACCTCTGGAGAACGCACTAGGTCTGCTTATCGGCAAGACCGATTGTGCAGCTCATTGGAAATAAAATAAAATTTAAAAAAAAAAAAAAAAAAAAAATTATATATATATATATATATATATATATATATATATATATATATATATATATATATATATATATATATATATATATATATATATATATATATATATATATATATATATATATATATATATATATATGCAACTTTTCGACTTTGCCAATGGTTGTGAGGTGGCTTGATACCATTGCTGTACTCCTAATTCATGCGCTATTTCTCGAACAAAATGCGAGGATTAGATTCATTAAGCGCTCTCAATAGGGTGTCATTACGCTTTGATTCTGGTCATCCACGTGGTTCATTTTCAAGATTTCCATCGCAAATGAATTGTCCGTTCATTAACAGTGGCTTTAACAAATACAGGCTAATATTTCGAATAGCTACTGAACCGCTATGGCCATTTTTGAATTCATAAACAAAAATAACACGTAATTTGCGAGATTTAATGTTTAGAAATTAGCCTCTAAAAAGATACGAAAAAATAATAATACATAAAACTTTTAGCATTATAAGAAAAAGCACATAATAAGCTTTAGAATAATATATAATTTTTTTTTTTTGAAAAATTAAGTTTTAGAATGAATAGTAGGTTGGTTGCACGTGTGCTACATTTAGTATGTTCGTAGGGAGTGAGCATGGAAAACAGTTATGCTCTTCCTTGCCACTTGTTTCAGTTTATTATTATTTTTAAATATAGTTCATGGTCATTTATATTTTTATTAAGAGTGGACAATTTATTTTGTTATTTTAATTCAATGTTACATTTTAAACCAATGTTTACACGTTGTAGTAGGTCGGACAGACAAAATTTGTTATTTTAAGCTCTGATTATCGTTTTCACATGCGGCAAGCACCGAAAACGTTTTCTTTTTCTGGTTTTTTCTACCTTTTTTTCTAGCCTAATTTTTTTTATTGTTATTTAGTAAAGTTTATAGACATTTATATTTTTAAGAAGGAAAAACTCACCTTTTTATTCATCTATTTATTTATTTTTTATTTTGTATATTTCATTGCAAGAGGAACTTGGAGTGAAGCATATTAAGTGAAAGAAAAATTTCTTCACATACAATGCTTGTACTTTTTTTTTCTTCAAGGAGTTTCAATTAAAGGATTTAAGAAAAAAATCCTAGTTAAAATTGATTTATGCTGATAAAATGATGCTGATTTTTGCTCAGGTTCTTTTAATATATAACCAACCACGTCATAGCATTTCGTTAAATTAGTACTCGTTGGAAGTGAGTTTGCCGTCATGACTCTTAAATAGCGCAAGGATAATGTAACATTCCTGATGAAAAAGTAACAATAATTGTATTATGCTTGAAGTTGAATGATGTAAATACTTTTTCCTCAGTAACTTGTCATAAAACAATTATAATAACTATAATATGAAAAATAATGAGAAGTAAGCTTGATAAATGCACGAAACTAATAAACTTAGCTTTCAGTTCTTTAGAATTAGAATAAGAAAATTGGCATTCATTACTAAGATAAAAAATTGCAGTATTCAATTTTAAGCACTACAAATTAAGCCTATGGACTCGATAAAAATGTTTTCCATAAAATTTCTTAAAATTAAATTTTGGAATCAATAAAGATTAATATATTTTTAAAAGAAACTTCAAAAAGATTAATTTTTAAGGAATTTTTTGAAAGAATCCTATTAAATTTATAATATGTTTCAAAGAATAATTGAAACAGTTCACTCTTATAAAGAAAATAATGTCGCACAATTTCTTTTTTATTCAGTATTATTCGAGTAAATAGTTTATATCTTTAAATGTTTTAATGACGAAAACAAAATGACTAATATGCCTTTCTCTCTTAATAAACATTCTTTTCAAGATTTTCTTAATTAAGTTTATCGCTGTTTATAAATTAATAAGCTCGAAGTTTAAAATCGAAAATCAATATATTCTATTTTAGAAATTATGTACTCTTATATCTAATGTATGCTGTTTTTGCTGTTCAATTTTGAATCTTCATTCTCTTGCAAACGAGTAGCTTTCTAATTAATTTAACAATAACATAGTCTTTAATTTGTTTTACAATTTATTTTTGTTTTGTTGCAAATGTTTCAAATGAGTAAAATTATGTAATGTATTATTAACTTTTTACTTGATATCATATAATATAGTTTAAGTAATTAATATTGATTAAATATTGCTTAAGTAAAGGAAAATGAGATGATAAAAGAGTTCGCTAGCAGATAATCTGAATTATTTATTTTTTCATTATTAAATTTATTTTGTTTCGTACAAATTAAATCCCATTAGAAGTTTTATTTTAGATGAACTTTGCCTATCTTTTAAATGTTAGCTTTTTTTAATAAAGTTAAAGTCATAATAAAGTTAAAGTTTCTTAATAAAGTTATAATTTGCTTTAAAATATAAGCACTTCGTCTTACGGCTGCATATTTCTTGCCCAGATTCAATTCAGCTCCGAGCATTAGTAGTTCACTTCCTTTTAAAATTGCACGGATTTCTCAACCCATGTGATTATTTTGTTTACGTTTCTTTTTAATCAGTTCACCACACCATTTAATCCGGTTGCATAGACAGCGTAATATGTCTCTTACGTTTGTCATAGTACTGTCCTCTTGTGTGATTCAACCCTTTTTTCAATTCAATTTACTTACTATACTGAATTAAGTGAAATGAGAAATGTAAAACAGTTGAAGATTATTAATTATTAACATTCAATTACCATCTACCTAAAACATCCATATAGCATTCAGTCAAGTAGTACATTTTTAAAAATGCACTTCAGTGACTATACAGGGTTATTCATAATTCCCTCAAGGGTTTCGAAGCGTTATAGTAAAAAAACGAAGACGAATATGGCAAAAAAGAACATATGAAATTATTCCGAAAGTATTCAAGTTTCAATTTAAGCAGTTGCCGGTAGATGGCAGTAACATGTACCACTGAAGCCAGTTGTGGTAAACATAAGGTTGTAGTAAACAGAGGGAATTATGAATAACCCTGTATATATATGAAAAATATTTTAACCAAGAGATAGATCTCTCTCTTTTGTAAATAAAACAACATTTCTTATTTCTTATAAAACATAACCAACTATGTTCTAGTATTTTATATTACAATTATTTTTTAGATAACTGATCCAGTCTTACACAACTATACTGTTATTGTTTAAAATGTCTCTCTTTTCTTAATGTTTCTTTTCCACTCTGTTACCAACTTCTATTTTCTCGAACCTTTCAATAAACTGTAAGCCATATTTAGTTATGATCTAAGACATAATAAATGTCTGCTTTAATATCTGAATAATTTATACTGTTCAATGATGACAGTTATTGCATAATCAATGTTAATTATGAACCAATAATGTCAACGGTGTTATGAACAATCATTATCTCTTTATACTTTGCGAATTAGTGGCCAATATCTGATGTGAAGTTCGTTTTTATAGCAAACTGTGACAGGGGAGGAAATTCGATTAATGCATCATGAAAAGGTTATTGTTTTATTTTATTAATATTTTATCTATTGTAAGTCAATCGAACTCTCCAAAGTTTTATTGACTTCAATAATTTATCAAAGCTGGATAGGATAATTTCAATATTGCTACTAGCTTTATGGATTTATTTTCTTTTCAGTTAAATTACATTTCTTTCTAAGACACTTTCTGTACCGAGTAATCACAAATACAGCTCTTAATAAAATAGGTTTCTTAACGAAGAATTTACTCTCCGTTCTTTTTATTGATCTGAAGAGAGATTTAACTCATGGGGCAAACTCTTCATTTGCATCAAAATTATAGAAGTGGGAAAAAATCGACAAGTGTCGAGAGCAAAAAAATAGACGCCCATTCTCAACATTGCCAGGTATAAATAAAGAAAATAAAACAGACTGCAAACAGAAAATTAAAGTTGCCAACGAATTGGAAAATAAATAAAGATGAAAAACAAAACCTGAAAAACAGCGATAAACAGAGAAGCAAATTAGGGTAGAAGTATTTCCTTCTTTGTACGTCATGAAAATTCAATATATCCTCTATTGCTGTACATAGATGGAACCTTGGGCATAAATTTTATTTCCTTTATGTTAAATTTTTTATCTACTTCTGTGTCATCAGCTTACCTTAATACTAGGAAATCTTGTTTTTAATTCCTTTATTAACGACATGAGGTACCTCACCAGCTCCTGGAATTTATTTTTCTTGACCACCGAGGTTTTTCTAATTTTATTTTATAACTTCATTTATCTTCTATTATTTCGTTGACAACCTAACGTTTTCTGCTTCCAATCTGTTGCGTTTTCTCATTCTCATCTTGGTCTTGAGAATGAGTGCCTATTTTGGAGCGTTCTCAACATGTCGACTTTTTTCCGCTAATAGTTTTTGTATAAATGAAGTTTTTAAATTATCATCCCGTTTCAATTTCTAGGAATTATTGTTTTCATATGAAGAAAGGTTGAATAGTTATTTTTTTATAACGGTGTGCTGACATAACTACTTTTTATTTGTTTGCTTGTGTATTTGTTCAGATGGAATCTGGAGAATGTAGTTAGAATGTAGTTCGGTGTTCTGGAGTTCTGTGTTGGACGACAATCCAAGTTTCCATCACTTTCGACATCAATTCTAGGATATTTTAACCCCCATTTTATCACTATCCCAAAACATAATTTTTCATTCACATTTAGGTAACCTAAAGTGCATAAATATCCACTGGTTCAATGTCTGCAGCTAACAACAGGTTATAACTGTTTCCTAAATGGTGTAAGCAAACCTTATAGAAACCCAAAATTTCGACCCATTCCCGACCGACATAAAACTGAAATAATGAAAATGATAAGATAAAACTAAATTTTTGAAAACTATTTTCTAGTAATATAAAAAGTCAAGAAACTATTTCATTTTTGTCAAACTTAAAACAAAAAATGTTGGACGAAGCACTTTCTTAATAAAATTCAATCAACAGCGAATCGTCCACACCAGAGTTTTATAAAATTGATTGTACCCAATGCTTTTATTTTAGGCCTGACTGCACTTGAACTATTTTCTTCTTTTAAATTTAGTTGACAAAGTAGTTTTAAAATTTTTTTTTATCACCTTATTATTTTGATATCACTTCATTAATTTCGAATAAAGCGTTCATCGTGTTGTGATAATTTAAGGGAAATACTTTAAAAAGTTATTATATATTCTTTATTTTTTTAAAAACTGATTTCAAACGCTGTCCTGAAAATAGGACGAGAGAAACGAGGTCAGTGAATAAGATATTCTCAATTTGTAATTCATGATGTGTTATTGCTGTAATAAATCTTAGTATAAACTGTCTAATAACTATCTAATAGAATATTTTTAGTTACCATGCACTGTATTTTTCATTTAAATATATGAAACTTATTCTCACACTATAAAATATACATGATAATATAAATATATCTTGCAGAATTCACAAATCAGTTTTTCCACATAAAAAAATACAGATAAATTTAGTAGTTTAGGGTATGTTTGTTTTCTGCAGCAATATTTTTTGCTTCTGAATAAGCACAATGATGATTTTTTTAAAAATATTTTTAATAAAATATTGACTACTGGAAATTTCCATTCATTCAAACTATTCTTACAAAACCCTTAGGAAAAACAGAATACATTTAAGACGTCATGAAAATCGATCGAACTAACAAATAACTATTACTTTAAAAGTCACGTCAAAAGTTTTCTTCCATGTGTCATTTTAGGCACTTCACAACTTTGAGATCTTAGAAGTTCTCGTTAAAACGATTGTCTTGAAACTGAATGATTTAAATAACATCCGAAATGTATTTTTGAAATTATATTTGTAGCAAAATCAATCATTTAAAATTCTTTACAACGGTCAGAAAATAATATAGATTTTTCAGACAATAGGTTCAAGACTTGCTGGGTGTGAATGAAAAAAACAGAAGTGATTTGAAACAGCAATTCAATTATATTCAACATAATACATAATACATACAAAAGACCAAAATTCTTTCCACCCCAATCACATCAGCTCATGTCGCTTCCCTGGAATCTTTTTTCATTTATCTGAAAGCAGGTTTTGTTGTTAACGATATTAGTTTTGTACCACCTCTCCGTAGCCCGTGAAAATGCATTTTGCCCTGATTTGCCTCTCTCGGCCATATTGGTTTTTCTAAATTTATTTTTCATCTTTATTTATTTTTTCTGTTTTCTTCTGGGCTACTATGTTTTTTCCAATTTACTACCTGTATTTTTGTTTTCAACTTTACACTCATGCTTCAAATATCTTTTGTTTTTTTTATTCACGTCTGGCAAGTCTTTTTTTTTGACAAATCTTATTTTTTTTCTGCTTAAGTTTCGTTAATTAACGTTTCATTGTATTCACAACTTGTTTTCTACATTTTAAAACCAATATTTCTCATTTATCTAAGGAAAAATAATTACATTCAACAGATAACAACTTTAGCAAGTAACCAAGTAAAATAATTTAAATAGTTGAGATATTATTTCACCAAACAATCTTTCAAAATAACAAATATTGTTTCGCAAATACATTTCGGATGATATTTAAACTTTCCTATAACAAGAACTTTTAAGATCTCAAAGTTGCGGAGTGCTTAAATGACGTGTAGAAGAAATTAATTAAATTTACTTTTGACATGGCTTTTTAAAAAGTAATATGCTACTTGTCAGTTTCAAGGATTTTTGAGATGTTTTAAATGTATTTCTAAATTGTTATTTTCCTAAAAGTTCTGGAGTTAAAAGTTAAATGATTTATTTTAATGCTTAATTTGTAGTAAGATATGCGATTAGAATCTGAGAGCATAGCTTTAAATTTCCTTCGTCGACAATAACAATTGAATTAAATAGCTTTTCAAAATATCTTATGGTAAATATGATTCGAATGCATCAAAATATTTTAAATTGATAATTTATTTTGGCAAAAGTTTTTAATATTTCATAAATTAGGAGGGATTAAATGAGTGATAAAATTCTTGAGAGTGTAAATAAATATTTATATTTTTATTAAAAATATTTTTTATTGTAAAAATATCCTTATAAATTTATTTTAATTTCTAATTTCATCAATCAGTTCAAAAAAACTGTAACAAGTAATTTTTTTTATGATCGTTAATTTATTTAAAAAATAATTGTTCACTGTATTTTGAAAAGTGTCGAAAACATAAATAATTTCGACAAATTGTTTTAAATTTTCTCAATCTTTAATTTCAAAATATGATTTTCATTGCCGAGATGTTGACAAATACTGGGTTAACAGAGGGATTAACAGGATGGGAAAGATCTACCATCAAGATAATGCCAGATCTCATTGTGTAATAGTGAATCAGGAGATGTTTCAACACATTTGGTTGGTAAATTATGCCATAAATTTCCAATTTATGGATTTTAACCCATTTAAGGCATTGAATATCATTTGTTTGAATCACAATCCATAAATCAAGAGGATGCCACGTAGGCAATAAGACTTTTTTTGTCTCTCGAGACGAACTTTGGTTCGTTGAGAATATACAATTGAAGCTTGAAAAAGTTTTTTTTAAGTAAAATTTATTTTTAAGACATAATTGGATTGTTTATTTATCACTGAAAAATCTAACACGAACTTTTTTGGATGCTGGATGTCTAGAAAAAAATCTACAGGACGATTTTACTGTTTTTTCTCCTATGTGATGCATAAAATTATTCATTAATTTTAAATTTGTTTCCCCGCCTTCAGATCACTCGACATCCCCACATGAGAAACGCGAAAAATCAATAAAAGCTACGCCTGGGAAATATGAAGAAATGGATGAAGCTACCATGAAGAAATAAGAAAGACTTCTCACATCTGGCGTTCTGTTGTTGGGTTCATAGCGACATTTGACAACAGCAATGCAATACCTTATCCCAATTCTTGGTTGTTTTGACCACGTTGACTATAAAGATAAAGCAGAAAGACAAATCTGGGCCTCTTTTGTTGTTAATGTTTTCATCTGTAATTTTTAATTGAAACATCAATTGGACAGATCAAAGGGTAAAATGTGTTTTTCCTTATCCCACTCTAAAAAAACCTGAGGATATAAGTAAAAAGGAAAATTGCGTGCAATTCGTTATTATCGTAAAATGATTTAAGTGAGAAAGCATAAATAATAATTTTTTATAACAAGACAGACATAAAGTATCTAATTGAAAAAAAATATTTATGAAAAGAAAGACTTTATTTCAATTAAATCAATCATTGATATATGTATGGTTCTAATATTATTGTTTTAACTGTTCCATTATAATTTAGCAGTAACCTGTTATTATAAAAATAACTAGTTATCAGGAAAGTATATTTTAATGACTTGCTTTCAAGATTGCACTGAGTCAAATGATCGTTTCTGCAGTGACATTTGTTCGGTATTATGCTATCAATACAACTCCTTTTTTCACACGAAAATGACGATCACAATATTAGAAATAAATTAAAAATAAATTTAAAGTTTTCAAAATAATTAATTTTCATGAATTCAATGTTCCAAATAATTAAAATTTCCTTTTTAAAAATGTTTACAGAATTATGAACTGCACTATTTTCGAAATGTTCAGTTCATCAAGTAAATTCTTGAATCGAGTTGATCTTGTTAACGGAGTAAAAAAAAAGTACCCACCTTTTCTGGAGATATATTGGTAGGTATTGATGGAGTTACGTTATTGCTAAATCGGTAATGAATAATCGATGGTTTTTCTTTTGGATCTGGATTAGATTCTCTTGGTTGATGGGTGATCTGGCTCATTTTTATTGACTGGTACATGAAGTTGTCCTTATAATATGATGAGTGTTGACGATTCCTTAAAATTCAGTTGTTTTCAGAAAAAATACTTCATATGATTTACTTCCTTCATAACATTAGCTTTATTTGGTCATCCTTTTCCTTCTCATTGACATTTTTGTTTAAAGGTCTCGCTTTTGAAGTGTTTCGGATATTTCTTCTTTTAACGATCTTCCTTTTGACTTAACCCCCTAACGATCGGTTAATTTTCAAGAAAACGGTCATAAGAGTGCCTATTTTTTTTTTGGCTTTTGTATTTGTATTACGTATTTGATTAGTGCTGCAACTAGTTTAAAATAAACTGACTATCTACAATTACCTTAAAAATATCCTGGTACTGCCACCAGGTGTGTAAAATGAGAAATAAAATGTTTTTCGGGCAAAAGAAATGAATTAGTTTTATTCTTATTGGCTTGGTACTACTGAACACTCCAGCCCGTCAATATCACGGGAGCTAGAAATAGAGGGCGAAAACTCAACCCGTCATTTTCACTGGAGCGAGAGGGATTAGGCAAAATTAAGGCAATTTTGATCTAAAATTTCTGCTACTTTTTGCATTCTAATAGCTTTGCTCTGTAATTTAATAAAGCAAGTTGAAAATCTATTCAAGAGTCTTCGGATTTTTGAAATCTTTTCACTGACCGTCCATTCGACCTTGGAAAAAGGGGATTACATGTGGTCAGTTTTAAATCATAAGATTTAGTATACTTGTTGATTCAAACTGTGTATCATTGTCATTTAGAACTTCCTTGAGAATTCCATGTCTTGTAAAGCTATTATTTGAAGTTTTGATTGCAACATTAGTTGATAAATCTTTTCCGAAATTTCTGGATAACTTAAATATGAATCATGAACGACTAAATAACGTGATTTTCTTTCATTGTTCTTATTCGTGTTTGGCTAAAAAAATATTCTTCTAGAATTTCTTTTCCTTTTTTCAATTCCTGCCCTTCATGAATTCTTTTAAGCTTATCTTCTTTCATCCATTTTGGTACAATCCTATTTCCTTTTATGACTAGACCATCAATTAGTCAAATCTTCTTTGTATGTTTGATAGATAGGTATTTCCAAATTGTTTGTCCATCTATCTCTGTCTTAACATTTTTTTTCGAAGTTTCAATTCTGAATTTCCTCAACATTGATTGCTTCAGTGATGTTAGCATTGTTACTATTGATTCCACATATATTTGTACAGCTTCTTTAATTTAAGATTCTTAGGTTCTTGTAAATAAGCCCTCGGCAATGTATCTGCAATTATCAATTTCTTTTCACTTACATATTGAAAAGAAAACAATGATGAAAGGAGAAAAAGGGAATCATATTTTTCATAAATCCAGCTGTAACTGTCACAAATCCGATCGTTAATCTTTTCTCCCCCTCCTTTTTTTCATTCAAGCTCACTGAAAAAGCATTTTTAATCAGACCAAGGTCATACGCCAAAGAAAGGCCAAATAAGGATTGTTTATTAGATCGTATAATAACTGTAAAATCTGCTAAAAAAGTTTTTTTTCTTAAATTTTTCATCCGAACTAAAATTAACCCCTACGTTTTTAATTGGTTATCAATCATTATATGATGTTAAAAGGGAATTATCTTTATTTATCTTTACTCTGGTTTTGGCTTAAGAATATAACAATGAAATGATTTCAAAAGCCAATATATATTTAAATATATTTTAAAGGATACGGATGTCTTGTTTCTCCAAGAATTGTGATAACAATAAAAGAATGGCTAGTTTTAATTTATTCGTGTGTTATTAGCTTTTACATTATTAACTTGAGCTTTTATATAAATGGTTATTAAAAACCAAACAAACAAACAGATACCAAATGATACCCTATCTTAGGAAACTAATATCTGAAGAAAAAAAGAAGTTTTAGAGAATAGAGGACTATTGCCCCCTCACTTAGCATGATGTGTGACACCTGAAAGATATTTTGTTTTGATCTCTAAAGGATATTTTGTTTGGTGTGACAAATTTCATAAATGTCAAGCACAGTTACAAAAATTCTTTATAGTATCCCCCAGAAATATATGTTTTTTTTTTTTGGATTTTGCAATAGCCTAAAAATAGTGCATAGAAGCATCTTATGTCATTAATTCTTTATTTGGCCAACTCAACATACCATTTCTTTTTACTGATTTTTGCTGACTTGATGACACGCTACCTACAATTTGACAAAATTTCAAGTTGAAGGCTTATACTATACTATTTTTTAAATCAAAAATTAATCTCAAAGTTATAATTTGATGATGAAGCACACGGTACAAAAAAGTTTTCTAAAAAATTGCTCTTACAATTTTTCCTCAACTGTCGACACTGAAGAATTAGTGTTTGCTTTACTTCTATTTTATCTCCTGTCCCCAATTGTGTACTACAGATGTGTCAGTTTTGTGTAACCTCAAGCAAACATTAAGGGTTAACTGAAATCATGCTTTGGAATCTTACATTTTGAATGTCCCTACACCCATAAAGATATTAAAGATCGATGCAATTTTTCACATACACTGTAAGAATTTTTTTACATCCCTTTGTTTCCAGTTTTACTTGGCAGTCTTGGCACTCGATGTAGAATGCAGCATTTGTTTTTTAGATTTCAAATTGCACAATACACAATCAGACAAATAATATCGTTCAGTCTTTAAATTACACTTGAAACTGAAGCAGTCTAAATATTGGTTAATGTGTTTTTTTTTTTTTTTTTGCTGAAATGCATGCCTTGTTTATTGTTTAATTTAAAAAGAGACATTTTTTATTTAAATCAAAGAATTTATCAATTTAAAAAAAATAGCTCGTGTTTTATACAAAAGCTGCATTATTTGAGTATTGATGTCATTACGTTGTATAAAATTATAGAGTAACTGAATTTAGAGATTTTTTAGCAATTAACAGTTTATCCTACGCCATTTGTCCATATATGGTCAAATTTATAACTTCTTTCTCCCATTGAGACTAGACGAACGTAATGTGAAATGATGGCTAAAAAGATCTATCATTTTATTCTTTTTATTTTCTATTAATTTTAAGATTCTGACACAAATATCTTTAAACAACCATTTAAATATTTTAAATTGCATTTTTAAACACTTTTGACTGATCATTTCGTGGTAAATTCAATATTTGCATTATTCTCCGAGATTTTACTCAAAAAGAAGATATCCCCCAATTAGGCAAGACAAGAAGATATCAGGGCGATTCTTTCGTTACGTGTGTTACTTTTACACGACATATTTCAACTTTAACACTTATTATAATAAACTTGTTAGATATTTTTTATGTTTTTCTTAATTTGTTGTTAAATCTATATGTGTTGTAAGTTTTCAAAACGAAGATTGAAGGCGCAAATTAATTTGATGTTGAAAAAAAAAATTTCTGAAATTTTGTTACGTGTGTTACCCTTTATAATGCTAGATATTTGAAACTTTGAATATATTCATTTAATTCTGTGAAGTATAAAGGCAAAAAATTAAGATATTTTCTTTTATAGAGAGATACAATATCGAAGCTGTGTTTAGTGATTTTTAAAAATTTCTTGCAACAGTAAAAACTTCTTTATTTTGGTGAAATTGGTGCGTTACGTGTGTTAACTGAACGTTACGTGTGTTACCCTCTGTGAATATTTCTACTGAGAAGTCATAAATGTTGCACTAAAACATTTATTTATTTTAATTTAGCAGAAGTGAGTTTTGCTAAATTAAAGCATTAATTTAGAATGAGAGATCATTCTAATGAGCGAGATGAGCATTCTAATGAGCATTCGAGCATTCATCAATGCGAGATGAGCATAATGAGCATTCTAATGAGCATTCTAATGAATGAGATCATTCTAATTCTCAAAATGCTTCATGAGAGAAGCATTTTGGTGAAATTGGTGCGTTACGTGTGTTAACTGAACGTTACGTGTGTTACCCTCTGTGAATATTTCTACTGAGAAGTCATAAATGTTGCACTAAAACATTTATTTATTTTAATTTAGCAGAAGAAAAACAATTTATTTCAGCAAATAAAATAGTTAATGGTCTGGAAAGATGGTTGTAGCCCTTCTTTATACTGGTTTAGAGAGTAAAACATAGCAAATCTTAGGCACATCTATTCCTTCTAAATCATTTCTGTTTGGAAACAAAAATATGCATATTTTCCAATTATTTTATGCAAATATTGCATTTTAAGTTTACAAGCATGTGCATTTGCGTCAATAATGTTCCCGAGATAGAGCATATGTCGTTTTAATTTCAGTTATAGGCGCACTTCTGATCAGGAGGGAACAGAAATTGACTTACTGACTATTTGCGTGCCACAATGTGCATCTATGCATCTTATTCAAGTATCTAACGATACTTATGCATAGATTTTATGCTTTGTATTACCGTTGCCATGCATTGATCTTTTCAGTTAATATCTTTATTTCCTTTTGGCTAATATATAATACTGCTGTATTAGGCATGAGTTGATTGGTTAGCTTTGCAAACAACACTAGATAGCAAATAAATTTTTTTGTATAACAACACAATGATATAAATAACTTTGCTTTTTGCTTCGCTTTCAAGATTTTGTACTACACACCTATCCCATAGAAGGAACTTCTGCATGTGATATCGTAAAATATTTCCAAAATATTTTCTTTTTTTATATTTTGATTGACAAAATATGAAATAATTCAACCATATATTTATTTTTAAATTCTTAACTTGACTTATTACTATAGAAGGTTTCTGTTAGCTCATCTTCTGAAGTAGAATCGTTTTTAAACAGTCTTAAAATAAAAGTGTAGACATTGTTTCACCTTTGTCTTTGCCTTAGGAAATATTGTAAAGGACTCTATTTTAAACTCTTTAGGAGAGTATCGTCTAAGACAACAGCTGCCGTGAATAACGGAACTGTGACTGGATAGCATAATGCTGATTGAAATTCGTTTTGATATTCAAAAGAATATGCCATTGCAAAGTCAACTTGAATTTCCCTGGTTTTAATGCTAGATATGTTTGTTTGGAAAGTATCACCTCGGATTCTTTTAACTCTTACGTATTATTGAAAGTTAGTCCAATTTCCAAGAGTTATTTCAAAACATTCTTCTTACACATTTGCCATTATATATTTTTTTTGTGAGCTATTGTCATATTTTTCTCATCGTTACCAAACTACAATAAATGATGGTTAGAAACCTATAACAAACAATGAGAAATTTTTGTAAGTATCAGAAGCACCCTTCCAACAATTAGATCCAAAATTTCTTTTACTTTATATACATAAATACTTCTACCATCACCATGTATTGTCATAAACTTAATTTTAGCCTTCCAGTTAAAGAATAAAAATTTCATGATATTTGTTTTGATTCTAAGTTTTACAGTAGCAATAAATTTTTTAGTCATAAAGTACTAAATATGGAAAATTAAACAATGTTTAGGATGCAACTGACAAAAATCAGTTATAAGCCTCTCTTAGAAACATTGTTAGATAGTTCTTTCGTTTTATTGCCCGTTTTTACCCGTAATAATCCAGAGAACCAGCTCTTGTTTCAATACAAGCATAGTATAAACAATCTAACTTTTGAAGAAAATCCATTTATTAATAATTAAGTTCATCTGAAATACTTAGTGGTGAACCTTTTACATCATTATCAATCTGTTTTGAAAGTTCAAGTCTAACTTTCATTATTTCCTTATTTTCTTTCCTTTGAAGTGCAGAATCCTATGCTCTTTTCTTTTTTTCTTCATCTTCTTATTCTTTTAAATCCAGATAAGGACACTATTTTAAGTTTATCCATTTTATAATAATCTAGCAAATGCAGTCGAAATATTCTACTTAAACATAAACGTATAAAAAATAGAAATTTCAAAATTATCGTCTTATTATGCTGTTTTTTTATTAATGCTTATACCGACCTGAATTTACAAAAAACCACAATCTTGCAATTCCGTATTTGTGGCATTGAAGTTGTGCGGCGGATTGTCCGAACATGATTTAAATCTTTTATTGAAAATAAATAAATAATTAAAGCGTATAAGTACCTCTAACACACATAACAGTAACGCGCGTAACTTTTCGTTACGTGTGTTACCTTGAATAAAATTAATTATAAAATTTTAACTATTGGCAGTTTTAATTCGAGAATTTTTTCCGTTGCATATCTTGCCTTCTTAATTTATAAAACAAAAAATTTTTAAATTTTCTTTTCTACTAAAGTTTTTACAGAAAATAATGCAAAATTATGTTACGTGTGTTACTGGGAAATTAGACTATCTTGATTAATCGACTTTTAAACAAGCAAAAAAATTTAGGCCAAATTAAAAAAATACATTAAACAATGATAAAAGAGTAAAATAGTTATATTTATTACTAAAAAGTATTTTATTGCTCTTTAATATTTTAAGAACTCCATTGGAATATAACATAACAAAGAAGAGAACTCCTGTTAAAATTCATAGTGTTCCACCTTTTGTTAGAATTCACATAAATATTTTTTGTAATTCAAAAAACTATCTTAACTATTAAAAAATGTACATCTTCTAGATTCCGAAATTGTGTCATTTTTGATTTTACGATAATTTTGAAAATTTAGTCACTCAGGACCACTTTTCGTGGAATCGCCCATCAACGCTATTGTAACCCTTTCTCAGAAGTTACCTCTACTGAAATTATTACTGGTACTCTTTGTCTTCATATGGAAAAAACGACTAAGATTGAAACAGAAAGAGGATTATTAATGAACCACAGTAATATATTTTATTTCCATCCATACTATTCTTCCTTCTTCATCATATTAAATTCATGTGCTGTTTCAAAAGATCCACTTACAAAAGAGATAATACATTGGAAAAATCAATTTAATCAGATTTTTATTCAATTCATTTTCTCAATCTCTGATATCTTTTTTTTTTATCGATACAGTAACAAAACCATTCGTATCTATTTTACTTAAGCCATTTTGCGGTAATAAAAAAAAGCAGATATTTTTTTCGACTCTCTTAAATAAATTGATTTTACTGGGATTATTATTAAAAAACACTTTTATCTTTTAGTCTATTCGTTTTATAAATAATTTTCAATAATAAAAGATTAAGTTAAAAGCATTATCTATAAAATGAGGGTACTACAAACACCCATAAGGATTTCATAGCAAAATTGTGCAAATTATGTCGAAAAATCAGGCCAATCACTGGTCTAGTGGTTACTGTACTGGACTACAGGGCCTGTGGTTGTGGGTTCGAATCCCTCCGTAGGCATGAATGTAACTTTCTCTCTGTGTTCTATGTCTTTTCTTCTGTGTGATTTTTTTAATAAAAGTCGTTGAACAGCCGACCCAATTTTACAGGTTTACGACTATTAATGTTCAACTCCGTATCCTTGAAATTTTGAACCCAATCCAGAAGACAAGGGAACTTTTGGATCGAGTATTGGGAGAAATTTGCCTTCGTGGAGGACTTTTGATTGAGCTAACCGGCATTTGCGTTACATGGAGAGGAAGACTACGAGAACCTCCCACATTTAGCCTGACGGCAAAGGGACTCTAACCCATGATCCGTCCACCACTGAGGATATTTTAAGGCAGCTCTGTGGTCGGTGCAAGCCGGGCGCAATTCGTATCGACTGGGTTTCGAACCCGGTTCGCCTCATTGAAAGGCGAACGCTCTATCCCCTTAGCCATCGCGGCTCTCTTCTGTGTGTGTGAATGTTACCAGCCCTATAAACGGGTTTGTGGTTGTATGACGTGGACGACGTTACTCCACCGCCATGGCTTAGCCACAGGTGCCCCCTAGGATACGATAAGAGAGTAGCAATTTTGGCACTTCTGAGGCCAATGGGAAATAGACTCAAGTGCCAGCCATTTGAAAAATAATCATGATTTTTTAACCTTTGACGCTTGGGGGTGTGGAATAAATTTCATTTTATTGAACTGAAATTTTTCAAATATTTGTTGATAACCAAATGATACCTTTTCACTTTTTTAAGGGGTGCCGTGAAAGATTGGATTGAAACAAAAACTTTCCATCTCAGGTTAATTTAAACATATATATTATACACACATGTACTGGTGTCAGGGAGATACCTTTTAATGCAAGTTTATCATAGGTTGATTTGATTTGGAAGCAATCAATTTCATCGATGGGAGTGATAACTAAATTACTCTTTCATTGGAGGGGGAATTATTGGATTACATGGAGTAATACGATTACACGAGATGTTACCGAATTCCAAAATAGTGTTAGATTACTGACATGACATGACATCATTAACGAGCTTCATGTCCTTCTAGAGTGAATTCTAACTCATCAAAATATTGATATTACATAATTTTCATTTAATTTTGTCTAAACATCGTTAATGATAGATATCGTTTTTCAAAGAGTGGAAAATTACATTAAAATTTGTACTTTTCTTATTGTAATTCTACAATTTATTATCAATAATAAAAGAATCTATAATAGTTTTTTTCTGACATACTCAGTTCACTTCGTTAATTAAATCCATAGAACAAGAAGAAGGGAGAAATGCGATTAAATAAAATGAATTTGTTTTAAAAAAAATCTGTATAATCTAAAGTTTATTAAACTAATTTTTCGGTCAGAGGTGTTACTTGCTATTATTTTGGAGATTAATTTAACAAACTACAAATGTTCTAAATGCTTTGAAACTTAGATTTAAATTTCGAAGATAAAGTTTCTTAGATCAAAAAACTGGGTAAATCGATAGGTGCAGGGAACGGATCATATGTTTATATTGTCAAATCCCGAATCAATGCTTAAAATAGTGTAAAGTCACTGTTAATATCTAATTTAAATGGTTTCAGTTAAGGCGGGTAGACAAAAATTGCGTCATATCAGACCGAGGTAAGGGAAAGGATTCTCTTATTTTTTCGTGTGTTGCGGTTATGTTGAATTATGTATTAACAATGACTTTTCTCAATTTTCGGTAATGATTCGGGTTATAAATCATTTCTAGATTCCTCTTAATAAATTTTTTTTCGTCATGAAATCATTTCTGATAAAGAATCAGAATGTTATCTTGAATTACTGGCTAATATCTATATTTTCTTTTCTACAAGAGAAAAATCAGCAACTTTCTAATCACGAAAAGTTATTTCTTAATAAAATTGACTGATTAATCAAAATGTGCGTGATAATATAAGCAAACGTAAACAGCCGAAATGAGAGAATTAGAGTATTTGAAAAAAAAAATTTCGTTTCACTTATGTAAACACCACTAGAGAGCAATTAGTTGGATTAGTTTTGAATATGTTAAAACCAGAACTTCCACGAATAAATTAAATATTCCTTTTAAATCTATCCTTAATTAGAGATCGTTGATTGCATTTCATGCATATGGAACGTGTAAAAAAGTTTGCCAAACTATAAATGTTAAGAGGAATTTATTTTGAAAAATATGAATTCCAAACGAGTTAATGTTGCAAGCTAATTTATTCAATTTAAAAGCACGCTGAAATAGTATTGATTTAATACTCAAGCATATACTAGAGTACGTTAAATGTTTCTTATGAAATTGAAATTTAAGACGATTTGCATTGGAACTGTGTTCTATTTAAGTATTTTTTAAAGGAAAAAAACTATTGTATTTTAAAAAATAAAACTAGCAACAAATACCTATAGTTTTAAATTAGTACAATGAATTTATTTAAAAAAGAAAAAGAAAGGAGATAATTATTTCTAGGATAATTATTTCTAGACATGTGCAAACAACAAAACACATCAGCTTTATTTAGATTACGCACTGAAAAGAAAAGTGTGATCAAAACTATCAGAGTATGGTAAGATGTACTGCATTTCAGCCTCTAGGGGAACACCAAAGAGCACGGTAATTTAAAGAGCACGGTACCGAAGCACTTTAGTAAGGACTTTTGGTAAAATTAACAATAAGCTATGGTTTTATTACCAGGCTGATTGTCAGTTAATTTGGTCAATTTGGTAATTTTATCATGATATCTTAGAGCATGGCATAAGAACCATTTATTGGGTTGAATTTGCTTTTCAGATTTATACCTTTACTAAATGTGTGGTAATTAAAAATATATTTTGAAAAACATATTCCGTTAATATTGGAGCAGAAAAATTAACTATATATTTCTAATATTGTCCGATATATTTTTAGAGGAAAGAACATTTAGGATACACTTTCTGTAACGTAATATTTACTAAAGATTTCATATTCTTATTAAGTAAGATGAAGTTAATAGTAATTAAGCCACATTCTTCTTATTAATGTCTAAGTTTTAAAAATAGTGAAAACAATTTACTATTCACAAACCCATTAATAAGTCTTGTAAGGTGATTCATGAATAATGCCAAATTAAATTTTATTTAATTTGTATTGTAGAGAATGCATGCGGCATAAAATACTTTGTCTTAAGGAAACAACTCTTTTTGTCTTTTAAAAGGCAAACATAATTCGCTTTTAAAATATAATTCCCTAAATATAAACTTGAATATACGTAACTTTGATCAAATTATTTTGGTTATCAAAATATTACATACTTTGATAAACAGAAAACAAAAGGGAAATAAAAGAAATCAAAAAACTTTTAGTAACAGATAATGAGAAAATAATTTTCAAAAAATGTAGAATTAAAAAGACATAAACGTAACAAACAGTTTTGAGTACTTAATACAAAGATTTCTTTACCCGTTTAATAATTAATAGCTAGCAAAGGATTTCATTTCCAACCAAGCTGAAATATTTCATATGATCTACCATAATGTTATCCATCTATAATTATATCACTAAAACAATGTTTTTAATTATAACTGAAGCATTTTATGCCATAAAGTATAGATAAAAGCAGCGTAATACTTTTTAATAAAATCTTAATTTAACTCAACTTTAATTATAACCTGGTATCCGAAACAACAAAATATTCAGGTTATATTCAACTGTTATTTAAATAACCTTCTAGCTTCAATTTCATTTTTCCAATAAATTTGTAAATTCGATTAAAAAAATTTGTTATTAAAACTGGAACAATACTAATACTAATGTACTAATACTAATAAAAAATTGCTAATACTAATAAAAAAATGTTATAAAAAATGTTAAAACTAATAACATATTCCATCTACAGTATATTATTTTATAACTGTCATTGAACAGCCGACGCAATTTTGGATTTACGACTACTAATGTTCAACTCCAGAGCCTTGCAGTTTTGAACCCAATCCAGAAGACAAAGGAACTCCTGTATCACGTATTGATAGAAATTTGCCTTCGTGTCGAGGACTTTTTGATAGATCTAACCAGCATTTACTTAACGTGGGGAGGAAAACTACGAAACCCTTCCACGGTTAGCCTGATGACAAAGGGACTCTCTCCCATGATCAGTCTATCCACCACTGAGGATATTTTACGTCAGCACTGTAGTCGATGCTAGCCGTGTGCCCATCTGCAGTATTAAAAAGAAACTTGACTAAGCCATTTTCATTCGATTTATTAAGAAAAATTTAAATTACTTTGAAAATGGGAATTGAAAGAAAAACACCCACTTAATTTCCGCGGCAAAGAAGAAATTTTAATGCCCATTCATTAAATCCGTTCTTTGGAAGCCGTAAATTCAATTACTTATTCGGTAATTAGAATTCATTTTAAGTAAATTTTATTTTATCGTCAACATCTAACAGATTTTTCGAATGTGTAAGCTTTAAACCCGATTAGTTTTTTTTTCTTCCATAATTTGGCCTGTCTTTCAAACAGATTTGTTTTTTTTTCGATTAAAACTTTCAACAATTATATTTTTTTACACAATTCAGCTGAAAAATAATCCGAACTAGACTGTTATTTAATTAATTACAAATGTTCGACACGAGAATAAAGAGAAAGGTTTCATCATTGCAAAATTATGTCGTTTTTCATCTGAATAGTTGATTTTGCTGCATTTGACATGTAAAATTGACAAATTAAGCGTAATATATAAAAATACATGTTTATATTCAATAAAATTTTTTTTTAGGTAAACAGATGACCAATATAACTTTTTTTTAAAAAAATGAAGAAAAATGTATTAGTGAACTTTTGATTTTTAATTGTCCATGCCTTTTCGACTCTCCTGAGGAATTTACAGCATTTAAAATTTCACTATTAGATTGTTAGATAAAGCTGAGATTTTGGCAAAAAAGTCAAATTTGCCTTTTTTTCACCACTGCTATTGTATATTTCTTTTATTGGTGAAACAAGGTCAATCCTTTATTAATATACAATATCAGGGTTAGAGAGATTCACGTCATTTAGGTAAATATGCTTTTGATGCAGATAGTAATTTTTTATATAATGAAGCAGACTATAATTTCACTTAAAGTTTCAAAAGTAAACATGTGAATGCATTTTATTCCTAAGAACTCAAGATATCATCTCTTTATAGCTTCAGAATTTCTTAAAAATATATTTCAAACATATTCAGATATTTTTGAAAGTACTTAAAAACAGAAATGCAGCTTCTTGTAAGAATGAAAATTTTACACGTACCGTAAATGTACTTGTATTCTTGATGCCATCAGGAAAATCAATAATTATTATTTAAAAGTTCTATCTTTCGCCCTTTTGAGATTCGAGTGTCAAATAATGGCAGAAGTTGTGATTTTTAGAAAGAAATATTTACTTTAGAAAATAAATTCCAAAATACGATAAACTTTTTTTTAAAAAAAATACTAATCAATTACTTTTGATTAACTTTTTGTTATTTTTGATAAATTTTAATGATAAATTTAAATTTTTAGTATTTTCTTTTATGTGCTAGATATTTTTAGTTACATTTTTCTCACAAGAAAATCCCTTTTACTGTCTAAGTTGCTGTCTAAGTTACTGTCTAAGTAAGAACCATTAAACTGTCTAAGTTGCTTGAAAGAAATGTCTTGCTTTTCTTATAAAAATTTCAATTAATGAGAGTAAATCCAATTATAGATAGACTATCGCTTGGTAAAGCTATACGCACTAAAAAATCTAAGAAATTTTTAAATTGAAACAAAAAAAAATTCATAAATTGAAATTTTCCATTGGAAATGTGCAAGGGTCAATGTTGCTGCAATGTAATTTATAAAAAAGTATGGCATTGCAGTGAATTTATAATTTAATACCATTCGAAATTAAAGCTACTATTCTAAGCTAAGTAACTTTATTAATTTTAAGTTAAAAAAAGCAAACGGAGTTACAAACAGAAGCTAATGCAAATGAAGGAGTAAGTAATCATAAAAGAATAATGATAGCCTCGATGCTTTGAGGTCGTGGGACTCCTTGTCGATTAAATTAGGCCAATCTCTTTCTAAGAGTTACGTTTTGAAATATATTTTTAGTAAGAAATGACGGATGGGATGAATTCTAAATAAAAGAAAAGAAAGAATGTCATTAATTATAGGAAACATTTATTTTTTTTTCTCATAAAAGTACGAAATTGCAAGAAACATTACTTGCATTTTTAATTCAGATTTTACTGATAGTGGAGTAAAAACAAAATTTTAAGTTAAAATCTGTCGATTTTATGAACCAAAGGTAAAGAGAACAAGCTGTTAGAAACCAAGCCAAACAAAAAATTAAAAGGAATGAAAATGAAACCAAAAAGCAAGAAATGGCCTCGATGTCTTGGAACTCGCACTTTTAACATGCCGATATCAAAATATTAGAATATGAATAATAAACTAGGTTCGAAAAACATTGAAAACTCTTATATTTAAATTCGTATTATTAAGCTCCGTTAAAACTGAAAATAAAAATCTCATTATTTAACGAAGTTAATTAAAAGTTGAGAAATTAAATTATTCGAGGAAAAAAATCTTTTCCTTAAGCACCTTCACGTGAGAAACTCAATCTAGTGAAGGCCAATAAAGTGTTGAAAAAAAATTTAATTTAGTTTTATGACATAAATTTCATGAGATATAAACAACCTAAAAGTGCTATAAACGCTGAAAAAAATTCGATTTGTAGAGGGAGGGGTAATATACCTTAACGTTAATGTGTTTCTTTCGTAAATTAATGTTGAAAATAAATGTATCGTTTAGATTGCATGGTTGTTGTTAAATTAAACTGTTGCGTAAAATTGTCTTTGGTGTTTCAGATATCATTTATTTTTATTTCATTCTTATTGTATTAAAATATTTATAGCTAATTAAGCTTTTAAGTGCTTTTATCACACATGAAATAACATTACATTGTAAAATTACAGTTCTTCAAATATTGAATCCTATTTGTTTGAACAAAAATTAATTAAACCTTTATATGAAACAGTGAAAAGTAAAAAACGAATTTCAGTATTGTTTCGTTAGAAATTTTTTTCACTGATTTCTGAATTAAGTGGAGTTGTAAATGAAGCTTCTCGTATCTTAAATATTTTACTGTATTTTATGTATGTGGGTTTAAATCCTATATTTTGAAGCATATTTTAAATAAACATCTAAAATATTGATGCATCAAGGATATAATTCTAAAAACCTTGTCTTTTTTTACTAATTAAAAGTTCTAGAAGAATTATACTTCATATAATATTTGAAATAGGAATCGAATATCTACTGAATAGTAATACAAGTTCTAATGAGTTTTTTTCTTCTGGCTTATGATACTTTGTAAAATGAATATTATATAGACCCTCAATCAAATCGATGTTCCAATGGCGAAGTCAGAGCCACATTGTTTTATTGTGATATTTTGAATAAAGTTTTCTAGCACAAGAATTTGTAAAAGGCTGCGCTGCATTCATGAAACTTGTTTGGTTTGCTTTTGGGTTTTTCATTTACCTTAAATGTGTAAACTAATTTAAAAAAAAAAAACGAATTTGTCTTTTGTTTTTAGAATTCGAAATGAAACATCTGATAGCATCTGACATATAATCATATAATATACATATGATATGATAACATCATCCCTGATTGAATTGAATAGAAGAAATAAGAGATGATTGCCTTCTGACTCTTCATGAAAAGTATATCCTTAAAAAGGTTACTAATATACAATTAAACAAATTGTATATAATTACTTTATTGTACAACTATATACAATTAAACAAAACCTATGTACAGAGTTTAGTTTGAAAAATAATTTGCAAACACATTTGTTTTCTTAGAAAATTGGAGTGGAAAAATTTCCTCATCAATGTGTAATATATTTTAGAAAAATGTGAAATTTAACATGTTCTTTGTCTATGTTAAATATTTGTCAAATATTTTGTGCTAAACACATATGAAATTACTTATTAAAGGTTTATAAAACCAAGAAGTGGCATGGTATAAGTACAGTGCAAAAAAGGAAAAAAACGACGGTACAATTTTAAAATTGTGAAAACCTGAATGTTATAGCCTGATAACATTTCTAGTAATAAATTCAAAATGTATGGTATTTAAACGATTTATCTGGTTGGTTTTTCGTTCGCATGTTTGTTTACAAAAAATTTTGGTTTTTAAGATTGTAGATTTCACTACCTCGCATTTAATAAAAATACAACACTAAAAAGTAAATTCAGCTGAATAAATGCTTTTTATGCCATTCTCTAAGGTATAACAAAAGATTTATCAAATTGTATCACATTTACCACCAAACGGTATGGCAATAAAACAATATAGTTAATTTTAACTAAAAGTCTTCTTTGGTAAGAATTATCGTGCTTTTTAGTGTTCCCATAGGGCCAAAATCTGCGATAATCTTACCATATTCTGGTAGCTTTGACTATCCTTTTCCCTTAGTGTACTTAACACGTCAATTCACGTTATTGTCAGTATTTTTGGATTAGAACTTTTTAAAGCTCACATATTTAATTTTAAAGACAAAATAAATAACTAGATAACAAAAAAGTACAAAAAATATATAAAATATTTAATCAAATTTTTGCAACATGTACTATTGATAACTAATGCCATGCTTAATTAAATCATCAAATTTCATCACATTTGCTATCAAACATAGGATGGCAATAAAACCATTTTGATGGCTAATTTTACCAAAGAGCTTCGGTAAAAATTACGGTGTTCTTTGGTCTTCTTATAGTGTCAGAAACACGGTGAAATTCCCCATATTCTGTAATTTTACAATTATTTTTTCTTCAGTGTGCTAAAGTTAATTGTTCATTTACTAAAGTTACTGTCAGTATTTTTGGTTAAGAACATTTTAAATTTACGCATTTAATTTCAAAGATAAAATAAATAAATGAATAAGCAATAAAAAAGACAAAAATATGTATAAATTGTTTCAAAAAAGATTGCAATATGTAACATTAATAATTTATAGATGAAGAATCTGGTTATAAAAGTAGTTAAACTTAGCAAGTCGATTCTTTTTCCAAATTGAGCCCTTTTCCAAGTTGACCCCTTTTCCAAGTTGACCACCAGTCAAAGGCAACTTCGACCATCAAAAACCAAATTCAAACCTATATAATTAAAAAAAAAACAAATATTTTTAACCTGACTACCAGTCTAACATATATGGTGACCACCGAAATAACTGGAATTTGTATTGGGTTGTTATTAACACAAGATTGCCCGAGGAAGTCATTTTGACTGCCTTTAATTTCAATTAGAAAAACAATGATGTATGTTTGTACGAAATTGTGGTACCAGAGGCTCCACAATTTCGAGAATTACGGCATGATTGTGACCATGTGGTCACCATCGCGCATGCGCCGCTTTTACTTCGCAGACAAGTTCGTGCCGATCGCAATGAATATAATGACACAATTTCTTAGAATTTTGTGACTTTTTGCACAACATATAATTTCTTTTATTGTTAATATTTACTAATAACTTGTTATATAACTGTAAATAATATTAAAAAATGCTAAAAATCAATTTTAAACAAATTTATTTACGCATTCACAATCCAGTCATTTTGACTGCGTTTGGGCAATATAGATATATACTAATTTTCTCTCCTTCTAGTGTTGAATATTGTCTAAATCCTTCTAATGTTGACTCGGAAAGAATTTCAGAAAATTCTTCTATGCTTTTATGTTATACACTAAAACTTCCCTGAATTCTAATTTTAATTAAATTTCGAAAGCTAATTGTAATTTCCTATATGAGATGATGTATGGAAACTTTTTTAAGGCCTTTTGTAAAAAATATGTTCAGAATTATTGCAAAAAAAATTTTAAAATGCTAAAATGGTTATAATTTCAAGTTTTCTAACTGTCTTTCTTATGTACTTATATATAACGAAATTGTACATCATAAATAAATGACATGCATAACTATTAAAATAAGCTTTTCTGTTTTTTTAAGTGATAGTAATACTAATTATTATTAATTGATCAAATTACAAATTATTAATAATCTTATTTATAATATTTTGTGTACTTGCAAAATAAAATTTTAAATACATGCTACAGAAGTGTCACAACATTTATCTTCATTTTGATTGCATGCTAGAAATATGGGAATAACATAGCATATATAAAAATAACATGTTATAAGATTTGATAAAAAGAAAACTACGACTCATCTCTTGCATAAGTTAACCACCTGTTTATTATAAAAGACAATAACTAAAGCAATGATCCGGGGGTAGTCATGTTCTGCAAGAGTAAAAGCATTCCCTCATCAGCCAGTTGGAAGTCAGAGGCTCCACAGTTTTGAGAGCAATGGCATAACCGTGACCATGTGGTCACCATCGCGCATACGCCGACTATACTTCCCAGACAAGTTCGTACCGATCGCTCTGAAGCTGTGAAAGATTCAAACCACACTGGGGATCGAACTCTCGTTCTTCAGCGTTATGTTATGCAACTTATATTAACAATTTTGCAATTGTTTATCAATTTCAGTCAGCTTTTCTTTTTCAATATAAAAATAATAAAAGAATATTAATACCTATTCTTTTTTGTTGATTTTTTTGAATTATTGTTAATCTTAATAATTTAAATTGTCATAAATGATTTTAAACATCGTGAAATGTAATAAACCATGAAAAAAAAAACATTACTTCAAAATATGTTGCAAAAAGAAACATATAAAATATTTTGTTGCCTTTCATATAACCTTCACTTTTATACATTATATAGATTTTGAAAGAAAGAAAAACTCGCTCTTCAGCAAAATGTCACGTATTGTCCATTTTATCGTACAAATATTTCTCCTCCTTTCTCGTAGATCTTTGAGTGAAAATTCAAATCGGAGCAGAACAAAACTGAGGCATTGCCATATAAGTTCTCGTATTGTATGTTGTCACGTTTTCGAAACGAAGGACATATTGGAACGAAATATCATCCGAGATATAAATATGGTTTCGGAGATTTGTGGGATAGGTTTTGGATTCTTTATCTAACAATGGAAACGAATTTCTTGGGCATTAGCAGAAAAAATCTGGGAAAACAATTAAATTCTCAATTATCAAAACAACCTATAAAAAACTTAAGCTGAGTCATAATTTTAAAATTATTACATATTATATATTTAAAATTAGATCGTTACATTTATTACGAATTAATTAATAACGTGAGTGCCACAATTTGGTTTTCTTTCTCTTTTTTTATTCAAATTCCGAAATAATCACAGGATGTAAACCACTTATTAATTTTTAAGTTCTCAAAATTCATTTGCAATATTTTTTATTAATTTAAACTGAAACGTATTGAAACACTATTTATACATATATTATATAAAACAATACACTAAACCTATAAAATATCTTTTCACGATGGCAACAAAGAAATGAAAAATGCAATATCAAGATTGAGAAATTTCTGAATGAAAATTAAATCTTTTTCCGTACAGTCAACTGAAAAATGAAACAAACTGATCGCTAAGAAAGAAGGTGAAGAAATGAAAGGTGAACGATGAAACATTTATGTTAACAAACTATCTTGTATTTTTGTTTTAATTATAGAATTAAGTGATGCAGGCTCAATAATGATTCGTTTTAATGATGCTGTTCCTCATCAATGCGGGAAAAAAATGCGTTCTACAAATGAAACTCGTCCAGTTATTCCCTTTTTTTAACATTTTATTTTGTTTCTATAAAAGTAAAGCTTTCATACAAGAATAAAGGATTAAAATTGTTGTATCTCGAAACACTGAGATTTATGGTTGTGTATGAATAAAAAATTCAATTAATTATTCCTTTCAAATATCATTTCCAGTTACTGAAATGCGTAAAAATCGAATCGTAATGTATATAAATTGAATGAAATGTAAATAAATCATAGCTAACGTATGAAGTACAGAAGTCGTTGCCTATTTATTGAACTTAAATTTAAAAAGGGTATCACCATTTGTATAAGGCTAAACTAAAATGCATAAATAACCAATGAGTGAACCAAGTGAGCTGGTATTGCGAAGCAAACTGAAATAAACTGCGATAGTGGTTTCAGGGGTCGGAGAAAACAGCAAGCAGGGGAAGGGGCACTCTATGGTATTAATATTAGTGCATAACAAAATATGTAATTGATGGCTCTAAGAACAAAAATAATGCTCTTTTTTAAAAATAATATAGAAATAATTAGGTGTGTATATCTTACGGTCTAATTGTGTTAATTTTTAAATTTAAATTGTGTTATTTTGCAACTTCTCACTCGCATTAAATACTAAATGAAATAGATTGAAAATAATGCTATTGTATAAATCGATATGGAAGGAAAGGAAAAAGCCTTAGTAATTCAATGTCCCGCAGTGGACTGATCGTTAAGACACAGTTCCCAGCAGATCACCGAAGTCAAGCATCATTGGCTGCGGTCAGTGTGCGGTCGGGTGACCACTTGGATCAGTCTGCGTGGGGACTGTTCTATCGTGAAGGATAGAACAGTCCCCAAGCTCGACTTCGCGTGCAGTTCGTCGGGCTACCGAAGAGGAAGTGCCATTCCCTCTGCAGACGATCAAAATTGTGATGGTATGTCTTCGGATCATCTTCAGGGATGTTTCCCAGACCGTCGCCAATAGCCCATTTTACAGCTGCAGTACGACGTGAATGAACTATAACAACAACAACAGTAAATTCAAAATTCTGTCTGAAACTAAATGCTTAAAAAAAATTTTTTTTTTCCAAAACTTTTTAAACATAGTTCGTGAAATATTGTTTCAAGTATTTATATTTCTTTTCAGGTGCAGGTTAGCTATTGTGGTTCAACATTGTTATTGCATTAACATGTTTACTTAAATAGTTACAGTGCTGATAACATTTGTTCTTGCAGTTTATTTTAACGGTGGACATCTACAGTGGTTAACTACAAAAAAAAATACAATCAGTACCACATTGTGATTCTGTAAAAAGATATTTATGGATAAGTAAGACGAAATATTTTAGATTAGTTCATAAAGAAAACACACTAATTATTTTTTACCAGAGATAAGCAATTAAATATGTGATTACAAATCCAGTAGTTGTAATACCACATATACCATTTAAATTGATACTCTTTCTGTTCTTAGTGATTCAAATCGAAGTGAGCCTGCATTCAAAAGTCTATGGTGCCAAATAAAATAGCTGACAGAGTTAGAGAACTATATATGTTATTTTTGTTGAATCAAATGTGTAAATAGAGTTTCAATTTCAGTTACTAATTAAATTTTTGCTCTTAAAATTAATTAAAAATGATCATGTTAAAATTAAACCCATTAAAAATTATCATTAACACGTATTTTGCACATTTGTACCTAAATTATATATTTCGAACGCAAATTTCCACTTCTTGTTTCCTTTTTTTTTCTTAGCAAATAATTATTTAAAAAGCTACCAAAATAATTTTTCTTTAAGAAAATGATACATTAATCCTGCATTTCTGGAGCGCCACTTCAAATTTTATTTTAGCGGAAATTGCTGAAAAGTTCGAATTTTTCTTATATCTTCCATTTAACAGGTATTTAAGATCGTTTATCTTTGTAGACATGAGGCCAAGTATAAACAGAACACAAGAGAACAAGATCATTTGGTGTAAGATAAATGCTGATCAATATTTATGATGGAATAAACATGACTTCCGATCACTGTTCGGCTCTTATTTGGTCTCAGGTTCAAGTACTTGGTGTAACATTTAAGACTAAAATATTAGGGTGTTTTATCAAATAAAAAATATTATTTGCTTATGAATGTTATTACGTGACAGGACGTATATATATATATATATATATATATATATATATATATATATATATATATATATATATATATATATATATATATATATATATATATATATATATATATATATATATATATACAGGGTGGTCCTAAAATATATGTCAAAAATGTGAAGGTAGGTAGAGGGGACATAAATAAGCATATTTCGGATAGGAATGTGTGTGCGATAATGGCACATTAAAGCACTAGCTTGTGAAGCAGTATGAATCAGAGGAAACTGAAAAGACAAGTAAAGACAAAAGAAAATAAAAATTTATCAACAGTTTACAAGAGGTGCTCGAAAGAGCAGCCACCAACATGGATACAAGATTCACAGCGACGGCGCATGGATCAGCGTACATTAAAAAAGACGTCAGGCATTTCGAGCACATGTAAAGCAGCAACAGACAAGAGGGCAACAAGATCTTCCTGATGGGACTCTCGTACACCAGGCTTTTAATATGACCCCAAAAGAAAAAATTCAAGCAGGCTAAATCAAGAGAACGAGGTGGCCAGGGAACTGGACCACCCCTTCCTATCCAATGCTGACCGTAGACAGCGTCCTGGTGATTTCTGACGCTCCCTATACAACCTCTGAGCAACTAATTCGTTTCCTAGTGCAGCCCCATACATGAAATGCACGTCGGCAAGCTCCACATTGGTGAAACGATGCATGCTGTTTGAGATCCGTACGGGAATCCAGCTAGCAAGCGCTTTTATAAGCCGCAGTCATCAGCGCTCTTTACCGGCTCAAGGCGGCATTACCGCACACACATTCCTATACGAAATATGCTTATTTAAGTCCCCTCTACTTACCTTTACATTTTTGACATATATTTTAGGACCACCCTGTATGTATATATATATATATATATATATATATATATATATATATATATATATATATATATATATATATATATATATATATATATATATATATATATATATATATATATATATATATATATGTGGGTGTGTGTGTTACTGTGGATAACCAAAACTGGTGGTTGTTGACAATCGCATAGCCGCTTAATAAATGTCCGAACTATATACTAGGCCTAGTTAAGTGCAACTTCCCGGTATGCCCTACATGAATTGCTATTGCATATATGCATTTAACCGGTACTTCGAACTCTGTTGTTTTTCCTATCCTCAACAGATATTAAAATATCAAATAAATCAACGAATAAATTAGTATCAAATCGAATATAACATATATTTTGGACATTCACCGAAGCGACCATGTGATTGTTGACATTCACTGGTGAAGGTCGACATTCTCTTGATTTTAGTCATTCGCAGTAGCATGTATGTATATATGTGTGTGTAGATATAAACGCCTCCTGTAATTATGTTTTACAAATGCAATAAATCACATTTAATTAGTTCATTTATCATTCGGTTAGCTAGGAATCAGGCCCACGGCTGTTCGCTGACAAGCGTCAGCCATGCGGTCTGGTTCCAAGATAACGAAATACTTATATTCTAATGTATTTCTGCTCAAATATATTGGATATTACGTTAAAGTTTTTTTAGTATAAGACTAGGTTGGAGTTTAGTGACACATTTAAAAATCCTTCCATTTAATCCATATCTAATATTATTAAAAATTGCAATTTCCTGTATTCATTGAATCATTATTCCTTTACATTTTTATTTCAAGACAGAAACATTACAATTTTGTATTTAAATCAAGGATAATTACAATGTTTTATTTTTGTCTATGAAGTTCGTCAATGAAATTACATATTTGTTATTATGCCAATGGAATTACACTTTCACATTTCTACGATTTTTGATTTATAGAAATAGGGTTAAAACTCCAAAATTTACAATTTGATGCGATGCATTTAAACAGTTTCAAGTGAAAAAGAAATATACTTGATATAAATAGATTAAATAATGCCACTGAAAGAGCGATAGAAAATGATATGAATGATAGTTCTACCTCCCCCTGAGTAATATTTCGCAAGTTCTTTTTCAGATTTTTCAATGTGAAATGATTTCACCATAAACCTTTCTTGGCATAAACGATTTTATTTAGATGCATTCTTATGCCACGGCACAAACATGAAGTATATAGAAAATAATAGTAATTAATCACATAATCAATGAAACTTCGCGCTCCATCATAGAACATTCCAGTCTTCTCACACCAAGCTAGAGAACAGCCCCCAGCTTCTTTTTTTTTCTTAAGTTTTTTCGTATCTCGCTGCGCCATCTATTGTCGACGATTCTTACAAGTCCCCCCAAAGGAAACACATTCGTCACCTTAGAGACAATGCTGCTGAGAGAGAGAGAGAGAAAACCTGAAAAATACAATAAACAAAAAAAAACAGCACCACAGCTTCTATTCAGGTGATGAAATTCAAGTGAGAGCTCCAAAATATGCAGCTCCCAAAAATCATAAATATATATATAAGTATATAAAAAAAACTATATTCCTTATGATAAATAAAAACATAAATATAAACAATTCAAAATATTACAAAAAAAAATTATTTATTTATATATTTTTTTCTTTTACACGTTATCAATGTAAAAAAAAAAAAACACTTTTTTTTTTTTAAACAGCCCTGACATTTAAGTTTTGTTCCGAGTTTAAGACAAATATATATACATGATTTCTTTAGGAATTAACTGTTAACCTTGATAATGCGTCGGCATTTCCATGTGAACTGCCCTTACGGTATGTTAAAGTCATATTATAGCGTTGTAATGCTAAGGCCCACCGAGAGAGTTTAGCCCCATGAAGGGTACTTCGGGTCAGGTAAGTAAGGGGATTATGGTCTGATACAATTTGTACCTTGGCACCGAAAATCCAAGTATCAAACTTTTTCAAGGCTTCGATGGCACAAAACGCTTCCCTCTCAATGGTTGACCATCGTTGTTGGCAAGGATTTAGTTTTTTGCTAAAAAATGCGATGGGCATCTCTTTTCCTTGTTCATTATTTTGAGCTAAACATGCTCCAATTGCAAACGCAGACGCATCAGTATAGAGTTGAAAGGGTTTATCGATGTCTGGATTATGTAGTGATGGCATTTTAATCAGCTCTTCTTTAAGTTTGTTGAAGGATGCTTCTGCTTTCGAGTCCCATGCAGGGCCGTAACTACGCCGGGGCACCGCCCCGGGGCCCCGACGGACAAGGGGGCCCCATATGAAGGGACCACGCGAAATTTTTTAAAATAATTTATATATATATATATATATATATATATATATATATATATATATATATATATATATATATATATATATATATATATATATATATATATATATATATATATGAAAGAGATTGTGTGAAGATTTGCTAAAATCTTCTTTTTCGTAGTTACATATCGACTTTAAAATAGGGTGAAAGACTTTTTCCGAGAATTATATCCCTTCCTCAAAAGAACAAAAACGCTTCACAGAAAAGAGGAAAGGCATTTTTGAAGCTATACCCCTAATTAGAAACTTTATGTTGTTCTGAATTTAACTTGAATGGGCAAATAAGGTGCCTTTTGAAATTTGGGAAAGTAAAGTGAAAGAAAGTGGAAAAATATCTTTATTTTCACTCTATTTTTTGAGCGTCGAAAACTTTATTTTGTTTCAAAATTGTAAAGGAGTGCTTCACCCCTTCTAAAATTTAGACATTCTCAAAAGTAAGTTCTAGTAGAATTAGTAAATTCAGAAAGAGAAAAAAGCTATTTTTTTCAACATTTAAGTTATTTTCTAAATAGAAAACTTAATTTTCCTCCAAATAAAAAAGAGAAATCTGCTGAATTTTTTTTTTAAGGAAAAGCAAATTTAAAGATATTTTCCAAGTAGAAAATTTTATTTTCCTCTTAAATTAAAACGAGGGAGCTAAGAAAGTACTTTGCTTCTTCTGTAATTCAGACATTCACGAAAATAAAGTAAAATTAGTATTTAACTCATTTTTTTCTACTTTCAGCTATTTTTCAAGTAGCAATCTTTATTTTTCTCGTAAATTTAATTGATGAGCGTCATTCCTTCTGAAACATTGACATTCACTACAATAAAGTAATTTTTGCTTATAAAATAGAATTAGCAATTTCAGAAAAAGAAACTACTATTTTTTTCACCTTTTGACGCTATTTTTCAAATAAAAAAATAAAATAAAACTCCCCCCCCCCCGACCGAGACAAATACGTCTGTTTTGTTTGAATTTTCTTCTACATATGACAATTTCTAATTTATTAAGAAAAAATTTTAAAACTTAAATTTAACCGAAAGAAGAGCTCAGCATAAAAAAATAAAACAAGTGTTTAGGAAACTAAAATAATTGCCTCTCTTTTTCCCCTTCCCTGGTGTAATAAAATGCATCTTTCACTGACATATATTTTAAAGCATTCCTTGACTCTCAACACCTTCAGATCACCAACCGAGACAGTTATCTGACCCCTCAAAATATAGCCATCTCCTTTTACACCATGAGAAAATGTCCTTCCTTTGACTTCTTCAAATTGCCCTGGGCTTTACGACCCTAGGCTTTTTGTCCTTTTATAAAATATCATATATTTCCAGAACCATGCATTTGTCGGTTAGTCACAGTTGTCTAGATGTTCTAGGAAAACAGATGCAAGCTTTTAAGGTATCGAAGGGGATTACTTTTGTTGACATATTTTTTCTGAAAGAAACGCGGGAATCACTCTCTGTTAAACTTCAATTTTTAGCTCCTTTAATTGCTTTATTTAAATTAACTATTTTTAATTCAAATATAGATTTTTTGTTAACTTATATTTTGCTCAATCTTTCAAATTAAAATTTAACTTTAATTGATACTAATTAAAATTATTTGCAACTTTTTTTTAAATATAAATGTCATTACTTTGGATTACAACAAAACGAAAAGGAAATTGATTTCTAAGGAGGTAAGAAATTGTTTACATTAAATTATTTAATACATTCAAAACTGCGTATTAATGTACTGTTGGAATTGCTTTTTTTATATTCTTATGTCAAATTGCTTTTATGTAGAACATGTTGTTCTTATTTTATATCTTTAAAATTAAGACCATTAAATTTTTAAAATTGGAAATTCGATTTTTTATGCTTTTTAACAATTTTGTTTTCATTCAAAATTGAAAAGCAAACTTTGATTTTGTTTGAAAAAAATCATATTTAATTTAATTAAATAATCGCACTTAATTTAATAAAACGCTATGAACATTGTTTCGTTGAGAATAACTGAAAATATGTCATCATTTAAAGTATTTTGGTTTAAATAAACCATTGTTTTTCAATCAATAAAAAAAAATTCTTCGAAGAAAATTTTTTATTAGGTTGTTTCGATAAATCTTTCTACTTTTATGAGACACTTTTGTCGATTCTTTAAGATCAGCATTATCTACATTGCATTAAAATTAAACTAATTTCAAATTCCTTGCTTTCACTGACAAAAATGGTACATGTTGTAGTTTTATATACTTAAGAGAGGAAAAAAAAGAAAATATGTTAATTCAAACAACAAGGAAATATCACGATTGGGTTGAGAATGCAATTAATTTTCCTTTAAATTTACTATTTCATTCTTATCTTATATGATAACCACATTATATTGAGCGGAGATAAGACACCAAACCCATTGCACATTTATTCTGTCTTATTTATTTGACTATCTCTGTTGTTTTTACAGCACTAATTTATATAAACAAAAGTAGCTTTTATTCTAACACAAAAAATTATCCTTAACTTATACTTCGTTTAACTAAAATATTATTATTAAAAACTGCTTTAATTAGAAAAAAAATCATATTTTCAAAAATGGCACAATTTGTTTCCATAACATTTGAGGAAGGAGGTAGTGTTGAGCGCACTTAATGTAATGTTTTTTAAATAAAACTGTTATAGGATAATCAAAGTAATTATCTTGTGATAATAACTTTCTGAGAACTTTTTTCATGCATTATTTTTCTCAGTTTATAGTATACATTTTTGAAAATTTTAATATTGAAACTATAAATATTGCTGATGTAGGAAAGGAATTTATCCAACCATCAGAATTACATTTAATCATTTCTTTAAAATGTGTGAACATTTCTGTTTACCAATGAATTACTTTATTTTCCGTTTTCAATATTGGAACAAGATGTGTAAAACATTACACTTAAGATTCTAGTTTTGAGACTTATTATTTTTTTTTCCATTGTGAATATGATTTTCACTGCAACCAATGTTTAAGATATTCATTGAAATATTTTCAAAGCTATTGTATTTTTCAATATAGAAATCCAAATCAGATAAAATTCATTGTCATTACAAACCATTAAAAAGGTTTTCTTCTTATTTTTTGTTTTAGAAAAATAAGAAATTTTTTTTTGGAATATTAAAAAATATTAGTTTCTTATCATAATTTTTTTATCATATATAATTACATGCCATCATAAATACATATATTTATTTGCCATTTTGTCTGTTCAGAAGTTTCGATAAGCAAAATATTCATGAATGAATTCTGCTCTAAATATTACTATATTTTTAGGACCCTGTACAACAAGTACAATTTTTACTTGAACTTATTTATCTTACATTGCTATGCTATACAGACAAATGAGGTAGTATTTCGTCTGTATTTTAAATCACTGAACCAAATAAGACAAAACACGAAACAACAGTGCTTACATTTGAAAAGTTGAAATGTTTCTTTTTTTTTCATGTATGTGTACAAAAGTACTGTCTTTGAAATGCACTTATTATGAAGAAGACCATTATAACTTCAAAACTATTTATCCTATCAGCTTGAATTACATCTCATTTAATTATGTATCAAAACTTTGATCGAAAATCTTTCCTTACTTGAACTACTACTTACTTCTAAAAATATCTACAAGCTTTTTTTGAAACATTTGAAATGTAAATTAATTTGCATTATATCACAAAAGTTTATTTTTTAATTCGATAAAACAAATGTTATCAAGCAATTTTGCATAAATATATCAATAAATAATCGTCAAAATGACAAGTGATTTAAAAGCCATTTAAATCTATCTAGCTTGTCACGTATGATGGAATGCATGTGAACTTAAATTATGTAATGAAAAAATCTTTTAACTTATTAATTAAAGAAGATACAAATTCATGATACGTTATTGAAACAACCAAAAATAAATTATAAAAATTTTATTTCCCAGTAGTCAAATGTTTAAAATCTTGGATACAATAAATTAGATGACAAGAATATGTAAAAAGCGGAAATACGTAAAAATGTCTTAATATGCAGACAAAACGTTAAAATACAAACTCAGAATATTTTTCTAAAAACACAGTTTGTTCGTTTCTCAAAATGTGAGAAATCTTGGTCAAATCGAGATATTTTGTTTCTTCTTTCTTTTCCTCATTTTATTAATGTCTTAAAATTAATATATCCTACCCTTTAACATTTGAAAGAAAATTCTAACGTAACTATACTATATAATAAAAATTTCTTGTTACGCTTATTCCTAGTATTCTAATGTAACACTTGAAAAAAAATGACTTTTACACTTGGAAGTTCTGAAACTTTATTTTATATCTAAAATGACCGACCTATATGATGATAAACGACTGGTGTAGGAGGAAAAGAAAGTCTAAAATATAAATAGTTGTTAAACATCTCTTTTAAATGTAATTGCTTATCTATAAAATGTGTATGAGATAATTAATTGTTCGCCCATTTGAACTAAAATTGAAAGAAATTTTTGTATGAGGATCTCACTGAATTAAGAAATTAACAAAGAAGTTAATGACTTTGAGTATTTACATTTAGATTACTACAATAAAATTTGAAATAAGAAAAGAAAAAAAAAAAAACATTAAAAATTGTCAGTTACTAACAAAAATCACTGGATTAAGGATGTATTATGCACTTCGTGACAGTGTGTAGAGATTATACTTGTTGCTATACTTTCTCAAAATTGAAACTTATAAAAAATTATTTAAGAAGTTCGATGGGACAGGATCGATTGAATGGACTTGCTCTACTGTCTATTGAAAACGATAAAACACGAAATATTGATTTCAGCGATATAATTGATGAATTTGCGGCAACAAAGGCCTGGAGAAATAAATTTTAAGTTTTGAAATTTTTATTTCAGATTTTTGAAATCTTTAGAAAGATTTATGTTCAGTAATTTTAAAATTGCTATAATTTATTATTTAATTTTTATTAATTAATAATAGATTAGCAAATTTAGTGGACTGTGTTTCAAATTATGGATGGATTTATATTTTGTACTAATAATTATAAATATAAATTTCATGACTTTTTTTCATTTTATAAAATTTTTTTTTCTTTTTACCTTTTTTAAAAAATTTATTACTATGAAATCTATTTTACAATTTACTTTAAATATTTTTCAAAAACTGAAACTAATCTAAAATTTTAAATATGAAATCTTTATTCTAGACATTTATTTTAATGCAAACTGATGTATAATCAACAAACTTAAGTGTATAAATCTATCTACCAAACTAGAACCATTAAATACATTTAAAATCTGTGTTTAGTATGTATTTTGTAATTATTTTTAGATGTCTTATTTGTGTTTTGTAATTAAAAATTAATTTTTTTAAATACTATAACATTTTACATTCTAGTGTTAAATTTACAACTTGCAATATTTTGTAATCCCATTTCTATGTGAACAAGTGACTTATTTTCATAAATATATTATTCAACATGATACATAAGTAGCTAAAATGGCGATTAGAGATGGAGTACACAAAGTTTTAGAAAAGGGCCCCGGCAAAAATTTGAGCCCCAGGGCCCCAAAGGGTGAAGTTACGGCACTGGTCCCATGAAATATTATTCGGAACATTCTTTTTAGTAAGGTTCGTTAAAGGTAGAACTATTTCAGAAAAATTTTGGATATATTCTCTATAATAGCTCACCAGCCCTAATAGACTTCTAACTTCCTTTTTGGTGGTAGGCTTAGACAAATTTTGGATGACTTCTACTTTTTCAGGATCTGGAGAGTGAGTGCCAGAACCTATTATATGGCCTAAGAACTTCACGTGACTCTTTCCGAAATCACACTTTTCTAGATTTGCGGTTAGACCAATACTTCGCAGAGTTTGAACCACCTGGTCGATGTGGTAGAGATGTTCATCCCAGGATCTAGAAAATATCGCCACATCATCAATATATGAGCGACAGTAGCGTCTATGGCGAGCTAGTACTTTATCCATGGATTTCTGAAAGGTACTTCCAGCATTCTTTAAACCGAACGGAAGGACCTTCCATTGGTAATGGCCAGCATGAGTGACAAATGCTGTATATGGTTTGGCGCTTTCCTTCATCGGGATTTGCCAGTACCCTTTCGTTAAATCGATTACTGTTATAAAGTGGGCTTTACCTATTTCAAAAAGTAGGTCTTTTGCGATCTTCATTGGATATGCGTCAGGAACTGTGAAGCTATTCAGAAGTCTAAAGTCAATGCACAGTCTAACGCTACCATCCTTTTTTGCAACGCATACCACAGGATGTGCCCATTCACTGTCACTGGGTTCTATTAGATCCCATTCTAGTAATTCTTTAACTTGGCGATCAACTTCGTCTTGTAGCGAAATGGGGACACGATAGGGTTTTAATCTCTTCGGACTGCAGTCTGCTGTAACTCTTATGTCATGACCATCGACATGGGCTTGACCTGGTTTGCTACTAAAAACATCGGTGTATGATTTTAACACATTGAATAGTTCCTTTCGCTGGTAATATTTCAGGTCACCTTTCATATTTTGCAAGTGGGTCCATAAGTCTTCAGTAGATTTGTCCATAAGATCCGCTGGTGCATAGTGGATATCTCCAAAGTCTTCATCTTGGTCGAAAATGATACCAATATGATCCACTCGAACAATATAAGGCCTTAATTTATTTATGTGGAGTTCCCTTATACTCCCGTTTTCCATTTCGACTTTGGCAGAGTGAGGTCTGGTAAGTTCGATTACAGTAGCTGGTCCTTGCCAAGTACTGAGCAATTTGTGAGATGACGATGGAATTAGCACAAGGACTTTGTCCTCAACATTCAAAGTCTTATCCTTAGACCGTAAGTTGTATCTTGATGTGTATCCGTCTTGAGAGATTTTGGAGTTTTCAGCTGCAATGTCATGAGCTTTTCTTATTTTTCCGATAAGATCATGTAGGTAAGTTTCAATTGAGCGGGATGCAGTGACTGGAACGCTACGTTCGCCTGTCCAGATCTCTTTCAATAAGGATAAAGGTCCCGGTGGCAGTCTTCCATACACCATCTGGAAGGGAGACAAACCAGTGGTGCTATGTGGCACTTCCCTGTAGGCAAACAGAAGATAGGGAAGGTGTAGGTCCCAATTTCTTCCATGTTCCTGGATATTTTTATTCATCATTTCTTTTAAAGTCCTATTCCATCGTTCGACAGCACCCATACTCTCGGGGTGTCCGGGAGTGGAAAATCTGGGACATACGCCAAGTAAGTCTTCAAAAGATCGGGTGAGTTTGGCTGTGAAATTAGTTCCCTGATCGGAACAAATCATTTTCGGAAATCCGGTTTGAGAAAAAATCTTCATCAGGACGTTGCATGTGGTCTTTGCACTTATTTCTCTAACAGGGATGGCTTCTGCCCATCTAGTGCATAAATCAATTGCACATATCACAAACCGATGACCTCTTCTGGATGGTGGTTCTAACGGTCCAATGCAATCAACACTCCATACTTCAAAGGGTGTTTCTGGTCTGACGATAGGTTGGATTGGAATTCTATCTTTATATGTGATTGTTCTCTTCAATTGACATTCCTTGCAGCTTTCACAGAACTTCTTAACGTCTTGTTTGATAGTAGGCCAGAAGAATGAATATTTAATTCGTTGAGTTGTCTTTTTCTCACCGAGGTGACCAGCAAGAGGAATTTCATGAGCCATTCTCAGAACTTCTGTTCTTTTCTCTAAGGGTAACACAACTTGTTTGATGTTTTCGCCACAAATATTTTCCGAGTGAAGTAGAATTTCGTTTTGAACTGTATAAGCATTTCTGTTCCTTTTCGCCCATTCAAAGCATTTTTCTAGACTCTCATCTTGTTCTTGAAGAGTCTTAAAATCCAATTTAGTGTCATTTTCCATTCTTGCATTCTTAATGTCTTTTTGTGAAATTTGGGTAATGACAGCACAATTTGAAGTATTTTCTTTCAATGGTGATGGTTCGTCGCTAGAGTCTTCCCCCTCTGAAGAGGTATTCCATTGAAGATTACTGTGACAAAGCTCAATATTTTCACACAGTATCTCATAAACTGAAGAACTTAGCAGCAAATCGGTTACCAGCTTCTTTGAAACAGCACAGGTGATAGGTACACTACCATGAAGTTCGTCATTTATTTTCATTTGGAAAATTTTCAGTGGAGTGACTTCGCTTTCTCCGAAAGCAGAAGATATCTCTATTTTACTTTCTCCTTCACAAGGTATGTCGGCGACTAACTTCTCGCGGACTACCGATATCTGGGCTCCTGTGTCTACAATGCCATTTAGAACCACGTTTCCGCATTTAACTCTGACGAGTTTTAAATCATCTATGTTTCCAGATATATCCACGGATTTTGAGACAGGAATAGAAATCTTGGCAGTTAGCACTTCTGGTTTTTCTTTTTCTAAAGGGAGTGGTGACGATTGGATTAGATTGTTTTGGGCAGTTGTAGGAGTGTTTCTAGGTTGCCGATTTTTAAGGCAAAATCTGGATGTATGGCCTTCTCTTCCACAAGTATAACAAGATAGTTTGGAAAACGACCTCTGTAGTTCATCACTCTTACGGGGTGTATATGCGCTTGATGAGCCCTGTTTGTAGAATGATTTGTTTCTTGAATTTCTTTCTGAAGGTGGAGAACGAGGTCGCCACTTTTCATTAGTTTTGTCTTTTGAGGGAATTCCAGTAGTTTTCCTTGAATCATTACGTACACTGTCATATTCGTCAAGCTTATCCGCTAATTTGGTTGGAGAAACGAAATTTGCCCACTCATCAAGAAGGTGGTCTCTTACTTCATGAGGTATCTTTTTCTTAAGTTGATCAGTGATAATGAGATTTTTTAAACTAGCAAAGTCTTTTATTTCAAGTCCATCAATCCACTCTTCGAAATAATTCGTGATTTCATAACAAAAATCCCTCCACGATTTTTCAGTGCTTTTCTGGTGCATCACAAACTTTTTTCTAAAACTTTCAGGATTCAATTTAAATCTCTTTAATAAGATGGTCTTAATGTATTCGTAGTCTTCAAATTTTTCTTCAGATTCTCTACCAATTAGTTGAATGATTTCAGAAGGCAATCAAGTTAATAAACATGACACCCAGTCTTTAGAATCAATCCCTGTTCTTTTAGCCTGTCTTTCAAATAAAGATAAATAAATCACGATATCATCATCCCTTAACTTGAATTTAGGAATGAGCTTAATTAAGTCAACGCTATGTTGTCCGTATCCATTGGGCGATGAAGTTTGAGTTAGTTGAGTACGGGATTCAATTTCAAGTTTTTTCAACTCAAATTCCATTTGTTCTCTTTTCTGCTGAGCTTCGATTTCGTCCTTCCTTCGCTGTTCCTCAATTTCTTCCTTCCTTCGCTGTTCCTCAATTTCTTCCTTCCTTTTCCTCTCTTCCACAATTGAGAAAAACATTTCTCTGGCAAACGCTTCATCATATGTGTCATTTTGTGTTATTTTGTTTTTTAGTGTTATAATTTTCATACTTGGATCCACATCAATTTCTAATTCGGTGGCCAACGTTATCAAATCCTCCTTTTTACCCTTTCCCAAAAATGCCATGGCTTAAATTTAATAATTCTCAGTCATAAAAAAAAAATTTAACGGAAAAAATTGACTACTTCCTAATTAATATTCCAATAATTTCTTAAAAGAAACACATAAATGAACATCATTCACAAATCTATAGAAAATGTCTATTTTTGACAACCTCACAACGAAATTAACAACCTCAAAATACTGAGAATACTTTGTAATATTCAGTTATCGATTTGTTATATAATAAACCTTATATAACAAACCTTAACACTTATGAACATTTTAAATCAATACTTTGTGTACACTAGATATAATATATACTTTCCTACAAGTTCACAAATTCAAAACATAAAAATTATTTTAACCAAAATAATTATTCTTAGAACAAAAATCAAATTCTACGTGAGAATGAAAACTTTAACTGAATATTTTAAATCATTAAATGCGATAAGAAATTTATAAATAACTTTCGTATAAATTTCTCATTAAAATGTACGAAAACAAAATATATCATACGTATAAAAAAAATTCAACAATGATACAATTCAATATCAAAATAATCAAATAGAATAAAACAAACTCAGTTTTGTATTTTTTTTCTTATTAAAAGACACTTGCCTCTTCTTTCAGAAATAAAAAAAAACATTTTATGCAAAAATAAAAGAATCAAAACAATGGTTTTAGAATGAGACTTCCAAGGTTGGTTGACGCCAAATTATATTCCGTTATTTGATACAACCTATGCTTTTTTTTTGTTTGGTTTAATAAATCTTATTTGATATAAATAATAGATCATTCAGCATTCTTTATTTTTCGAAATACGATTGCAACATTATATTTTATGCTGCTTCCAATAATTTCCCAAACAGAATTTAAAAACCACAATAAATTCAATTTTATCAAATAAAATTTTCAATTACGATACCACGCTATACGTTATGCACTGGCGTGCTTCCAACAATTTCCAAAACAGAACTTAAAAACCACAATAAATTCAATATAATGAAATAAAATTTTCAATTATCTGGGACAAAAATCAAAACAACAAGAACAACCAAATTCTTTTTAGAAATATGCTATCTACGTACTCTGGCGAGTAAAAGAATTCACTTTAGAACACTGGCGTGTTCGTACTCTGACGAGTAAACTAAATTAATGTTCCATGTCGGAACACAAACATTTAATTTCCATTTTGTATAATTTTCGCCCAAATAATTATAATTACTTATTTATGGGAGCATACATTTACAAATATAAAGTGAGCTCTCACCTGGTTTTTGGTTCTGCATCATCTTCGGCGGCTGCGCCAGTAATATTTCGCAGGTTCTTTTTCAGATTTTTCAATGTGAAATGATTTCACCATAAACCTTTCTTGGCATAAACGATTTTATTTAGATGCATTCTTATGCCACGGCACAAACATGAAGTATATAGAAAATAATAGTAATTAATCACATAATCAATGAAACTTCGCGCTCCATCATAGAACATTCCAGTCTTCTCACACCAAGCTAGAGAACAGCCCCCAGCTTCTTTTTTTTTCTTAAGTTTTTTCGTATCTCGCAGCGCCATCTATTGTCGACGATTCTTACACCCTGTGTCGAAACACAGAACAAAAGAGGGAAACACGTGAGTTGAAAGAAGAAAAAATCACTAACATGTTACAAGAAGTGACTTGACTACTAGGGAGGAGAGAACACGCTAGGAACAAGATAATATCTAAGAAAAGAAGGGAATTAAGAAACAGTCGTGGTGAGTATAGGACTACATACCCTCCAACTGCTACGGAATTCCCGTAGTTTCAGAAATCTTCTTTTCAGACGGTAGCAAAATTAATGTCTCAATATTTAAAAAAAATTAATTTTAGCGTAACTTGTCCACTATTACTTATAAAAGTGCAGGCCATATGGCTATATTCTTAAGTTCTGATAAAAGTTTTATGAGAGATCCATTTGCTTTAAAAATTTCTACTTTGGTTCGCTACCACTAGAAAGAATTATTTTCAAAATCTTCATAAGTTGGAGGGTATGGGACTAAATAAAGAAATTGTGTTACTGGCTGGTGGTCAGTAGTAAATAACAATATAAATAGTGATTACTTTTTTTCAAAAATTGAAGATTCTAAACTCTTAAAAAAACTGTATTATTAACGAAGTGTTTAATTTGAAGCACTTCCCAAAACATGATAAACGCTATAATTTGTTGTAAAATGATTCAGTGACAAATGGCTGCATTGAATAAAGAGACCATATTTGATTATAGCACAAATTTAATAATAGTAAAGCAATAAAAACAACAAAATGATGGTACAATATCTTTATGGATTTTCCAATAAGCCATCCATTCTTATCCATAGCTTGCCACACAAGTGATTACAGAATTATTGCGATTACAACGCCCTCTTTTGATGAGACAGAAATTCGGAACACAGTTAATTTCTGAAATGACGAAAAACTTTTCTGTCTTCTCCAAGTAAGTTCCTATATAGTTTAAGTATTGCGTATAACGTTTTAAAAATAACAAAATTTAGAATTTGAATTTTTTAATTAATGTAACACAAAATTAATACTTATTAACAAAATAAATTTATAATTTCATTTAGTTCAGATTAATTAATAAAATCTGAACTAAAATCACCATCATAAAATTATATTAGATACATTACTTTTAATTAAAACCAACCATAAATTAAAACAAAGCGAGATTAAGTTAACTTGAATGAAACCTTTGATAACCAAATTGAGTCCTCTAAATTTTTAACCGGTTTATAACAATCCGAACGTCGCGTGCAATACTGTTTTCCGTATAAAAAATAGTCTGAGAAGTTAAAAAGCACATGCTTTGGAACACGCGTTTTAGGCAAACAAAAGTGGCGATTCACAAAACTAAGTTTTTGAACACCATTATTTATATTAAGTGGCCCTAATGATTTGGGTGACCAGTAATTTTACCTCATAGTGTTGGGGATGAGCTGAGAACCCATTGCAGGTATTGAAAACTATTTTTAGTTCCTATGTCTTTTAACAGTTGGAGTTTTCACCCATCCTCCCACCTACTTAGCTCCCTTCGTGTGATTATCTATTACTCCCTCTCCCCAATTTGTCAACCCACTTTTCCCTCGCAACATATTGATGATTTTCCTTGATTAAAAACTTTATTTGCTTCAAAAATATGCAAAATGGAAATAACAGTCGACATTTTTCAAACTCTCAAAAATAGATGCCTATATTCAAGATTTATCAGAATTGAAACGTTACGTCTCACGTCAACATTTACGTATTGCTGGTCTTGAAAATGAGTGCTTATTCTTGAAGTGCTTGAAACACGTCGACTGTTATTTCCAATTTCTATATTTTTGAAGTGAATAAAGTTTTTAATTACGTAATATCTAATCACTTCAGTTTTTTTTTATTTTTTATTTAATGTTAGTGAGTTGTTTTCTGAATCACTGTATTTCACACTTTCATTCTACATTTTGACATTTGTGAATGCTCTTCATTAACTATAGTTTATGTACAATTGTTTGTACTCGTTTATCTTTAATCATTAAAAAAAAGCTACGTTCATTTTTCTTTTATTTTTTTGCGACTGTTGTTTTCAGCTTACTTGCTAATAGATTGATTTAAGCACAAGCAATAATAAGCTAATTCCGATAACCTTATTCATGGCTATTATAATGTCTTCATGATATACCAAGTATTACATAATTAGGCTCTAAGCATAAGATAATAGCTATAATTTAACACTATTTTAAAATAATAAAATTAAAAATACAATACCCATAAAGAAGTACTTGGTTACACCACTTATTGTTGATAAATGCTTTATTGTCGAACTTCTTTGACTAAAAATGTGCCATTAAAAGTCATCCAATGGAAAACTAAAGGTGATTTTCATTTATAATTTCGATCTGGGTTGAAAGCGCAACGTGAAAACTAAGTTTATTGAAGTTATACTTCTTATGCGACTTCTAACAAGGTTGCGTTAAACGTTTAACGTTACATTTTTATTGGCCGGGGAATCACGTGGTAGAATCCAGTTTTCCCTCATTTATTTCCATATTGTTTTGGTTCTCACTAGCATAAAAATAATAAAGTCATAAGAGTATTGTTTTTTACCACGTTTATATAAACTTGCCTTCGTGTATGTCTGTCCGGGTGGAATTTTGCAATCGATTTTGAACTAACTTCCCGACTAGCCACAAACTTCAAATTTCGCGCATACTTCAGAATTCGTGATCGCAACGAACTATAGGGGGCGTTGTTGTATGAGACTAATACCTGCGATTTCTATATGAACAGTCATTCATTTACTCTTGAGACGTTTTTAATGTAGCGTGTAGCATTGCAACGTTCCTCTTTATCGTGGCTAATTAAATTTAAAAAAGATAAATGTTTAATATCCTTTCTTATGCAAACGAAAACAAAATGGTATCTCTTTTTTTTATAGAAGGAACATCCAAAACACATCGGAAAAATATTTGCACATAAACAGAAAAAAATATGTATATTCTTATAAGAGTTAAAACCTAATGCCCGAGAAATAGTTTTACTAAATTTAATGATATAACATGAAATGCCTATTTAAACTTTACATGCCATAGTTTTAAGAATCATATTACTTCAAAAATTAAAATGAACAAAAAGTATACATAAGCCTCATAATTTTATGAAATTTAATTAAGTAAAAAAAGTTTTTTGACAACAATTTTCATGAAAAGATTTCAAGTTTCAGTAAAAATCATTATTTAGAAACTAAAAAACGTAAAATAAGGAATGCTTACCATACAAAGCAAACAAGAAAAAACCAATTCTAAAAATTCCTTACATTAAAATAAGCAGCTTTCATGTTTTCTCTTTTTTGATTCATAATCGGACGCAGAAAACCATTCTATAGAAAACTATCGTCAAATAAGAAAAAAAACTACTTAAAAGTAAAATTTTTTATTTTATAAAAATTAACACTTACCTGCTTTATAAGTCAGAAGAATTCCAAAATGATTTGTTCTTCGATTTTTGTTGCCATTTCTTAGTGCTACGAAAATGCGTCTTTGGGATTTGCCAAAAATAGAACAAGATGCAATTTTATTTTTTCAGGAGCGAAATATTTTGCCCATTGTCCACCGAAATCCGATAAACTACTTTGATTTTAAATAAAGTGTTTCATTTTATGATTTGACACAAAAAATTTAGGTGTAGATAGGCGACACTTAAAAACCGCCAAATCTGTAGCTGCTGTGGCGTTAGTACATAAGTACCGAATTTTTATTCATACTTTTCTGAATCATATTACTTGAAACATTAGAATATGCAAGAAGTATACATAAACACATAATGTTATACCATTTATGTTTTCAAAAAAAGTATTTTAACAACTATTTTTATCCAAAAATTATAAACTATAAAACAGAAAAAAAAGAATTCTTTGGATAAAAAACGATTTTAAGAATTCTTTACATTGAAATAAAAAATTTCATACTGTTTCTTTTCTTATTATTCTCATAGTTCTTAATCAGACGTAAAATAACATTCTGTAGAGAACTGTTCGCGATCGCAACGAACTATAGGGGGCGTTGTTGTATGAGACGCATACCTGCGATTTCTATATGAACCGTCATTCAGTTACTCTGGAGACGTCGTTAATGTAGCGTGTAGCATTGCAATGTTCCTTCTTTAATGTGGCTTATTAAATTTAAAAAAGAAAAATGCTTGATATTCTTTCTTATGCAATCAAAAACAAAATGGTATCTCTTTTTATTAGAGAAGGAATATCCAAAACACATCGGAAAAATATTTGTACATTAACAGAAAAAACTATGTATATTCTTATAAGAGTTAAAACCTAATGCCCGAGAAATAGTATTACTAAATTTAATGATATAACATGAAAAGCCCATTTAAATTTTACATTCTATAGTTTTAAGAATCATATTACTTCAAAAATTAAAATGAACAAAAATTATACATAAGCCTCATAATTTTATGAAATTTAATTTTGTAAACAAAGTTTCTTGACAACAATTTTTATCAAAAAATTTCAAGTTTCAATAAAAATCATTATTTAGAAACTAAGAATCGTAAAATAAAGAATGCTGACGAAACAAAAACAAAAAAACAATTCTTTTTTGTCGCCATTTTTAGTGCTACGAAAATTCGTCTTTGGGATTTGCTAAAAACAAAACAAGATGCAATTTTATTTTTTCAGGAGGGAAATATTTTACCGAAAAAACGAAAATGTACCAATTCCCACAACATGAAACTTTATCTTGGTAAACGTACGTTTTGGAAATGTTATTTCATTTGGAATCTTATTTATCAGAGTTCATATGGCGATATGATTGTTTTGAATCTATGCTAAACTCTATATCGGCTCATTTTCCACCGAAATCCGATTGACTATTTTGATTTTAAATGAAGTGTTTTATTTTATGAATTGTCGCAAAAATTTTAAGTGTAGATTGGCGGCACTTAAAAACCGCCAAATCTGTAGCGGCGGTGGCGTTAATACGTAAGTACCAAATTTTTATTCCATATTTTTCTGAATCATATTACTTCATTGGAATATACAAGAAGTATACATAAACACATAATGTTATACCATTTAATTTTTCAAAAAAAGTATTTTGAGAACAATTTTTATCAAAAAATTATAAACTAAAAAACGGAAAATAAAGAATTCATAGGATAAAAAAACGATTTTAAGAATTCTTGACATTGAAATAAAAACTTTCATATTGTTTCTTTGTTTATTAATCCTATAGTTCTTAATCAGACGTAAAAAACCATTCTGTAGAGAACCATCATCAAATGAAAAAAAAAATATTTACAAGCTAATTTTTTATTGTAAAAATCATTGCACTTACCTGATTTATAATTCCCGGAGAATTCCAAAATGATAAGTTCCTTGTTTGAAAACTTTATTCTCAAATAATAGATACATAGTTTATCTCTTCATTACTTTTAGATAACATACTACACAGCAAAATTTTATAATTGATAAGAATTTGAATATGTAGCTAAAAACCGAATAGCTGAATTCTAGTTGAACTTATTCTTTCAAAATTAAAACGAACTTACCAAGAAAACGATTAAAATTAATTAAGAATCAGCACAAATGGCACTATTTCAAGTAACTTGGATAATTTTTTATTGTTGTTTTCCGAATTATATGGATACAGAAATATATACTATTCTATAACGAAGAAGAATATGCTATAACCACGGCCGGATTATCCTATAGGCACACTAGGCACGTGCCTAGGGCCTACGAAATTCAGGGGCCTACGAAAAACTTGGGAGAAAAAAATTTATTGACCAAAATAATTTAGCTTTAAAAACAAGTGTATTTTGCACAAAATTATGAAAATACAAATAAAAATATAACATTTTTCGGTAATAAATTATTTTGCAGAATCTTATGATCTAATATATTACTTTTTTGCGATTTTTGGATTCAACGAAATCTTGTATTATGCTGTCGAATTCCAAACTACGCAAAATGTCGTATTCAATAGACATAAGTGTGAGAGATGCCAAACGATCTTGATTCATTGTTGAACGCAAATAATTTTTTATAAATTTTAATCTGGAGAAAGATCTTTCTCCTTCTGCATTTGATCCAAGAATCGACAAATATATTCTTAATGCAATGTGAACGTTAGGAAAAGTATTCACAAGTTTATCTTTAATTTGAGCCTTCAACATTTCTTGTGCAGATTTATGCTCATACAAATTTGAAAATAGTAAAAATTCATCTACAAAGTTTTCCTCTAAATCGGAAGAGTAAATTTTCACCAAAAATGGTATTATCGATATCAACTGCAATATCGGCAGTATGTCGGTATTGCAGATAAAGTTAGATAAACAAATTCGTAAATTAAAACCCATATTAATAAAAATGTAAAAAAAAAAATATGCAAGAAAATTTTAGCGGGGAAAGAGGGGAGGAATGGGGGGGGCAAAAACGGCTATGCCTAGGGCCTACGAAAGGTATAATCCGGCTCTGTGCCTAGGGCCTACGAAAGGTATAATCCGGCCCTGGCTATAACTATTACAATTCTGTATGTTCTGAATTCATATTTATTCACTGGAATGACGAAAGCAATGTTGACTTCACTTTAATTCGTAATGAATTGAAGACAGAAGAAATGCATTTTACCTTAATACACACATCTGTAACAGTATCCGAAATCGGAAGTCATCAGTTGCAAGTTTGTTGATAATAGAAATTAAAAATTATTGAGGAATTTTTCTTCAAATGTTTGGCGTGTTCTGTTCCTGAAAGATTTACTAATATTCTGGAGATTTTTTTCAAGTTCTTCGGCCTTTTCTTTCGGGAAATTTTGTTTCTTATTTGCTGCTAAAAAATGGCGTCTGATTCTGTCAATGACTTTGATGGAACTAAATGAAAACGTGATAAATTAATGTCTGATATTTACAGGCTCCCGCTAGACGGCGTACTCGAGCGTTGCGATCGCGAAATTTACAAGCTAATTTTTTATTATAAAAATCATGACACTTACTTTATAAATCCGCGGAGTTCCAAATGAAATGTTCTTCGTTTGAAAGTTTTATTTTCAAATAATATGTACATAGATTATCCCTTTATTACTTTTAGATAACGTACCACACATCAAAATTTTATAATTGTAAGATCTCGATATGAATTTGAATATGTAGCTTAAAAACAGAGCAGCTGAATTCTAGTTGAAATTATCTATTCTTTCAAAACTAAAAAATACTTACCAAGAAAACGATAAAAATTTATTAATCATCAGCACAAATGACACTATTTCAAGTAATTTGGTTGATTCTTTATTGTTGTTTTCCGAATTATATAGGTACAGAAATATATACTGTTCTATAACAAAGAAGAATATTCTATAACTATTGCAGTTCTTGCAGTTCTGAATTCACATTTATTTATTGGAATGACGAAAGCAATGTTGACTTCATTTTAATTTGTAATGAATTGAAGACAGAAAAAATAATTTTACCGTAATATACACATCTGTAACAGCAAGTGATCATCAAATTGTAAGTTTTGTTGTTGGTAATAGAAAGGTAAAAATTATAAAGAAATTGTTCTTCAAATGCTTGGCGTGTTCTGCTTCAATGTTTGGCATGTTCTGGTTGGTTTTTCAAGTTCTTCAGCTTTTCCTTAGAGAAATTTTGATTTTTATTTGCTGCTAAGAAAATGGCGTCCGTCATGGCCAAGGATTTTGATGGAACTAAATGAAAACGTGATAAATTAATGTCTGATATTTACAGGTTCCCGCTAGATGGCGTACTCGAGCGTTGCGATCGCGAATTGGATGACAATGCATGAAAATGAAGAGAAAAAAGACATACAAAGTAAAATAAAATTAAAATTTAAAAAAAAAATCATTTTCGAGATTGTCTTTTGTTGTCGATTCCATTATTTCAAATTAGTATTACATGTCAGGTGAAAAGATTTTTATTGTCGGAGTATTTTTATTGGCTGAAAAATCACGTGGTAGGATCCAGTTTTTCCTCATTTATTTCCAGATCGTTTTGGTTGTCATCAGCATAAAACTAATGAAAGTCGTAAAGGTATTGTTTTTCTATAAAGATTTTCGTATCCCTAATTTAAAATGAAAGTTCTATTATTTTAGTAGTGGTCTTGAAGTAGTCTTGACTACTCTTGACTAAGAAAAATAATCTAAATAAAAATATACATTTTTAAAAACCACGTTTTTTGTAGTGAAGAATAATAATTAAGAAGTAATAATTTTTAAAAAATATAAAATAAAAATTAAAAAAATTATAATTCAGAATAAAAAAATTCAAAATAAAAAACAATATTTTTAAAAACGACGTTTTTGTAGTGGAGAATAATAATTAAAAAAAAATTTGAAAAACGAAAAACGTGGGGCGAATGAAATACATAACAGAACATATACGCATATATATACACATTTTCTATACACATTTACACATGCACAGCTACATACATATGCATATACACAAGCATATTCCACATCTACATTCAGATACAATTACAATTACAGATATACATACACATATTCTCAACAGCACACACACACACACACTAATATAACATTACTGTTATGTATTTCATGCGCCCCACGTTTTTCGCTTTTCAAATTTTTTTTTTAATTATTTTTCTCTACTACAAAAACGTGGTTTTCAAAAATATTGTTTTTTATTTTGAATTTTTTTTATAAATATTTTTTTAGTTTGTTTTGATACACATATAATTTAATAGGGTAGTATTTTTTATTTTCAAATTTAGTGGATAACAATTGTAAAAAATGAGTGAAAACAATCCCACGGTCAATGCGACGGATTTAAGGTTATGTCATAGTGAATATCAATTGATTGTTAGGTTTTCTCTTCTGAAATTACATTATGACGCATTCACATACATTATTAATACAAATACAATTTCCAAGGTGAGACGATGAGGCAACCACAAGCACTTCCACTGGTTCAAGTGGTCCACGAGGGAAAAGTGCACAATATTACCGTGATTACAGAGCACGGAAGCGAGCGGAGCAGGAAAAAGAGTCGTTGAATAGAACTAGTGATCCTTCTACGACTGCTGATTCTTCTACAATTAACGTCGCAGGTTGCGAAGTTTAACTTCTTCCGCACGGAGGGACTCCACGCACTATTTTTTTATTAGACTTTAGAAACTTATTCTTGTATAAACTTAAAATAACTTAAAAAACAAATTTCTTAAAAACTTGTAAACTTAAAATAAATACTGCCTTCTTTGTTTTACTAAAAATTGAATTTTTTTCCTGCGGGTGATGAGAACTTAACAAGTGCCGGTAATGGTACTATTGAATGGCCAGTTTGTATCCAAATGATTTTCTGTTATAATTTTCTCTAGTAGTCATTCAATGATTTCTCCGGGTATCTCATCCTCTCTGATAGGATTTACTCAATAGCATTAATGAGAAAGCTGGCTACTTTAATTGCATTGATTGAGGATGAAGCTGTAAGTTATTTGTTTGGAAAAGGAGAAATGGATGAAACGGGAAACTAAGAATTTATCTTGTTGGAACATGTCCAAACTAGATAATGTTATCAAGATAGGAATTAAGCTAAAATAGCTTACAGGGCCTACTTAGATAACTGAAAACGACTACACGACAGCGATTGTCCAAAATAGTTCGGTCCGTAATGACTACTACCCCCCTTTCTTCATTTATTTTACTTAAAACTAATGCAATCTGAAAGTGTTTTATATTGGAAGGTTTGGACAATATCTATGGACAAAAAATATACTTAAGCTTGCAATATAAAATTAGATGAAATAAACAACGGGATTTCTATTAATCTGTTTTAACAACCATGACTGATAATAATGGTTATTTGCTTGAGAGAATGTTCAATGGAATTTCAGAAGTCGGGTACTGCTCCAAATTCAAATTTAAAAAATGAGAAACGACAACGTTCAAGATAACAAAAACAGCAGTGATAAAAACTATGTTTGATTTAGATCATGTCTACTTAAGTCCTTGGACATGCTAATGTTATACATTTTTTATATCAGTTCAAATTATAAAATCCACAATTGAAATTTGAGAAATACAAATTTAAAGATATATTGCGTTTTGAAAATTTTATGTCACGAAATTCAATTTTGTTCAATTTTTTTCATTTAGAAATATAGAATTTTAAAGAAAATTTGTACGATGAATATTCAAAATATTTTGGAAATTTTTTTAAAAAAAACAATAAAAATAATAAATTGATATAATATTTTTATTACATATAATTAATTTTTATAAAGGAGTTTCATGATTGCACGCAATCGCTTAAATACATAATTCCAAAGATATCACAAATTATGCGAAAATGGATATAAATATTAAACGAAGTTTCCAAACGCTCTCCTGACTGAACTATGGGATTCTATTTTTTATATTTCGCACGTCACCAATGTTTTGATTGATTTACAGAAATTGTGTTTCTGAGTTTGATTTTCTAACCTAAAATATCACCTGGGACAAATTTATTAGCATATTTAAAATTAACCCATGAAACTATTAAATCTGAGTCCGACTGTGTGATACTCGGTCAAAAATAATTATCGGGTTACTCTCTTTTATTTTGCGTGATACGAGTGTTCTTACAGGTTTATAGGTCTTATCCAATTGCCCAATGATTAAGAATCTTTATATACAATCCTAAACTAACACTCCACGAATGTTCTATAGAGCAGTTAATTGAACTGAGGCTGAAATCACCGGAAGAGGTTCACTAGTGGCTGCTGACATATGAAACAATATAAGAGAGAGAGAGGGAGAGAGAGAGAGAGTGATTCTGTCAAGTTAATTGAATTCGAAGCCCTTCTAAACAAAGCCGATTCGGTTAATTTTGAATTGTTCTGGTAGAACAATGAGTCTTGACTCATGAAAAAAAAATTTGGATTACGAAACGTTTGCAAGTAAATGAATAATGGGCGAGATTAAAAATAATTTCGATTACAGTAGTGGATTAATTAATTAAGTGGATTAGTGGATTAATTTTTATTGTATTTTATTATTATAAGAGAGTAAACGAAATAAACATATTCTTTTCTGGAATAAAATGCAATTTTTTCAAATCTAATATTTAAAAATAATAAGTTGTAATTTTTCAGTTGATGCCATTGAGAGTTTTATGAAATATGGTTTTTCAAGCAGAATTGGTTAAGTTATTATGAACGTGCTCTATGTATGCGATAAAATAAAAGAATCATTAAATCAGATAGAATCTCAAAGAATCAATAAAACATCGAAATACATTAGGAAAGCATGCACAAAACTGAAACATCAATACCTACACTATTAATAAAGCTGAAATAATTTCGTTTATTCATTATTATTTGTGGCCTTTCTCGGTGGGTTTACGTTATTAAATTAATATATATAAAGTTATGCTGCAAGAACCAGAGCAAATGTAAATATAATTGTTCCTTATATTCTTCGCTTTCTTATAGAAAAATATTTCTATTTTAGCGTTTACGATAAATTCCATTAAGTGCCCTTTAAAAGTGAATTTATTACAATGCAGTTTAAGTGGCAAAAAGAACATGTCGATAAATAAACTGTGTCGTAACGCGTATAAATAATATCTTTTAAAAAAATATTTATGAATAGTTAACATACAATCAATAGTGTAAAATTGTTTCCTTTGTGGCAGATGCTAATGTTCTCATGTCTGTTCAGAAATATTCCTTCTGTTTATTTCTTTTATGCAAATTTAGCAAAGAAGAGATACTTTTTAAAAAAAAAATTATTGAAAGTAAGTGTTTTCATGAAATTTCTGAACGTTTTTCTTTAATTCTCACTCTATATTGATATTGAAAAAATAAAAACTATTTATCTTTCGCAATCCCATTTCTTGCAATCATATTGGTATATTTTATTTTCTCAGTATAAATAAAATTTGATAGCTATTGAGCAGTTCTTCATCTACACATCGGTACGCGTTCCTTAAGTCTATATTTTAAAGCACGTCTTAACCTCCAAATTTGACTTTCTCTGCTCGCTTGCTGCTATGCGTAGATTTAACCCTTCTATAATTGATTCAGCTCTTGCTTAACCGACTACACCTCTTTTTCTAATTCTGATAGTGAATTTGTTACTTTAACGTTTTTTTTTTTTCACTAGCTTGTTACGAAATTAAGACCCTCAGCTTTTTTGGATGCAATGTAATTTTTAGGCCTGCTGACAATATTAAATTTAAGTATATCTTCAAAATTCTATCAATATTGAAAATCGCTAGGGCATTTACGACCTACCTTTCCTCCGCAATCATTAGACCTCCACGACTTGCTTCAAATGATTTATGTTTCTTCTCAATTTTGTTTCGCAAGTCTAGAGAATGAGCGCTTAAAATATGCTAATTTTTATTCCCATCTGCATAATTTGAAGCCAATGAATATTTATAACAAGTGATATCTTACCTCTTCAGTTTCTTGAGTTTATTTCTTTAAGACTAGAAAATGTATGCATTGTTGAAATTATAGAACTATAAATAGAAGCCAATATAATGCAATTTAATAAATAAGATCGAATTTAGTTTTAATAAAGAAAATTATCTGCTATAATAAAATTTATTATAATTAATACTTTGATTTATATATTTAATTGTATTAAGCAGAAAACACTTGTAACAATCTGTCTTCTTCATTTGAGTTTAAAACATTTCACTGAACGTGACGAATACGATATTCGGCATCTTTTAATAGATAAACTAATAATAGTACTTTAAATATAAATGTAGTAAGTATACATAATAAGTACTGTTTATTTATTAGTAGCAGAATGATTAAAAATTTAAGGTTAGATGATGAAAGAACTTGTTCCAATTTTTAATTTAAAAAATTGAATTTACATTTAAATCATTTTCATACGAACATATGGAGTGAAAAGAAATGATAAAGAGAAATGAAAATAAGTTATACAATAATGATTTAATATGATTAGATAAGATAAAGAACAGGAGTGTAACTTTCAATTTAATTTCACATAATTTCTCTTTGCAAATAAGCTTAATATCAAATACATTTATTTTTCCAATCAATACGAAAATTGTCAGACTAGAGAAGCGTATAAATTATTCAAACTATATAGAAGAAGAGAAGTAACTGTAATCAAGAAATAGGTAACGAAAAACAAGTCAGTTTATAAGCAAGAGGTGTAGACTTGCACAAAAATGAAACAGAAGCAGTACCAGAATGGAAATCGATACATAAAAATAAAGAACACGCTACACATCAATAACTCTTCACTTCTGTAATTTGTTACGGTAGCTTTTTTTTTCTTCAAGAAAAAGATTTATGATAATTTAATTATATATATATATATATATATATATATATATATATATATATATATATATATATATATATATATATATATATATATATATATATATATGAAGATGAAATTAAAATCATTCCATTTCTCAAAAAGTTTAAAGGAAATGTGTTTATCTTCATTATTTTTAAGAGTAAAATCTAGAAAATTTGTTAAAAGATTTCAATTATTAGTTTTGCTATGAATTAATTCACTTGGATAAATTCGCCCAGTTAAAATTTCAAAATGATCAAATTTAATAACCAAAAGGTCATCAATAAATCTGAGAAGGGAGAAATTTTTATTAACATTACCTAATGATTCAATGGATCTATACTCTTGGAAAGAAAAATAGTGCAAATATTAATACTTAAATTATTTCCCAGAGGGACACCACTAATTTACTGAAATCGATAGTCATTAAGCAAAATATAATTGTTGTTTAGGTTAACACTGAAGGATAAATTTCAAGCTTTCTAAATCAATAACATCCTTTAGATTAAATAGGCTAAAAACTTTAAGACGGTTATCAAGAATTTTATTATTTCGTATATAAGTTTTCGAAATTAAAACAGCGCAGAGAATAAATTTTATTTAAAGATTTCGGTGTATTTAGAGTATAATTAGTAATATTATTTGGTTCAATTTCAAATTTCTTACAGATAGCAATATATTATTAATAATATCAATGCTGGTGTTTTGTATGTAATGCTGTTGTTTAGTTCATCAGAAAAAAAGTTGTTTGTAAAAGATATTTCAATTAATAGCAAAATTATAACTATACCTTCATCAATAATGGTAATACAGAAAGTGTTTTGAATATCTTTAATTTCTTTTTTCAGTTCAGATTTAAAATTTAAATTTTCTTGAAGAAGTATTTTATTTCATTTCATATTAATTTTAAAATCATTAATGATATTTTTTCTTTATTCAAAAGAAACTTTATTTGAAAAATTAAGTTAGTATGATAAATTCAAAATGAATTCATCAAAACTTATAATAAAAAATAAAAATAACCTTATTTTTAAAAGCAAGAGATGGTGGTTTAAATTTAAAATCAGAGGACCTAATTATTTTTCAGCTTATCATTATTAATAGTGTCCAAATCTCCGGTACCAATATAATTATGGAATGTATTAAAAAGGTTCTGCTTTTATATTAATTTACAATGATAGTTCATATTATCTGCAGTTAAATCCCTATAATTATAATATTCTCTTTATAACTAAAATTAGGTTTGCAATTTAACTGAATTGGGAGAAGGTTTTTTTTCATAAAGAATAATGTCCAAATGAAGTATATTAAAAATTTTATTTGTAAATTCTGAAGCTGAATAGTCTGGTTTCGATAAATCTTTGCATCTATAATCATTTTTATATCCATATTTCGCTAAGTCTTCAACTAAGTTTGAAATATCATAATTTGAATCAAATTACATTTTATCTAATTTCAAAAAATGTAAATTTTTTTAGCATTTCTAACGTCAATTGACTTTTTTAAAAGGACAAATATATTTCTCTTAAAAAAAGAATTGTCTTGAAAAATTAGAATTTAAGTACACGCAATGATATAAAAACACCTCATACTTTTTTCAATATCCAGTAATGAGTTCGTACTTTGTTTTGTTCAAACAAATAGTCTGTTGCGTAAAACTAATCCAGTTTAACAAATGTAAATATATCCTCCATCACATAATTCACAGTTTCTTACTACATGTATATAGATGTATGCATAGAAAGTATTTTCTGCTATATAACTTATTGTAAACCGATATAATTAAAATTTGTGAACTGTTATGAGTCTTAAACATTCTTAAGTTCATTTAAAAAAAGCTTTAAAACAGCTAGTAGAAAATCAAACCTTACAATTTTCAATCTAAGGGAACAGTTAGTTAGAATATATTCCAATATATTTAGTTTAAATAGGAATTTCGATATTAATAATTATGTAAGTAATTTCTGACATTTGAAATATATGAACTTAAACTGGATATAAAATAAAAGCAGACTTTTTAATAACAACGAGTTCAGATTCATCGTAAAAATAAGAATTCTGTTTTGTCCAATAAAACTTTGTTTGTCTCAATAAATGGTTTAGTGTTAGTAGTGTAGAAATGTTTCCGTAGTCAAACAAATGTTGAATAGAAAAGTCATATAAAGGAGGGACGAAAATAAACATATCTATCACAGCTGCAGTGAATTTCCAAAGCCGTGCATCTTGAATACAGTCATTCATGAGATAGAATTTACGATGCTGCGTTTATTTCAGTTCTGTAGTTCTAAAGAATTTTTTAGTTAATATTTCTTATTCATTTCTCTTTTTCACGCATCTATACTTAGTGTTTTAAGAAAATTTATGGACAAAATGCTGTGATAACAGAGAGTAAACTTTCATTAAGTAATAGTGTTTTCCAGAAAAATTGAAAAAAAAAAACGTTTATCTCATTTCCGAATTGCTTTAAATCTTGTGTACAATCCTAGTTTAACGATGATACTGCTGCGCAGTATGTATGCAGTTAAAATAATACCGTTTATACTAAATTCGTAAAATGTATCGCAGTGTCATCATTAAACCGTGTTGAAACAGAAATGTAGATTTTGTTATTAGCCAGATGCAACTTAACAACAAATGGTGATCCAATAGTCATTTTTGTGAAAAAGGAACGTGTTCAATGGACAAATGGTGATCCAATAGTCATGTGCCAATGGAAAGTGAGTCAATGGACAAATGGTGATCCAATAGTCAAAAGGGACAAATGGTGATCCAATAGTCATTTTTGTGAAAAAGGGGCATGTTCAATGGACAATTGGTGAGCCATTAGTCATGTGCCAATGGACGGTGAGTCAATGGACAAATGGTGATCTAATAGTCAAAAAGGTCAAATGGTGATCCAATAGTCATTTTTGTGAAAAAGAGGCATGTTCAATGGACAAATGGTGATCCAATAGTCATGTGCCAATGGACGGTGAGCCAATGGACAAATGGTGAGCCAATAGTCAAAAAAGGACAAATGATGATCCAATAGTCATTCTTGTGAAAAGGGACAAGGAAAAGGGAACTGTTCTTTTCTCCTGGTCTCCGTTTACTATTATAAACATAGATTATGTACTGCATGGGATTTTTACTTCTTTATCATTCACTCGATAATTTTTCTGTTTCAAAATTATAACTACCCGTTGCGAATAATTCGACAGTAACATATACAAATAAATACACTCGAAGGGAAAAAAAGTAATTGTATAAAGCGCAAAATAAGAAACGGGCCACCTTGAATAACTTTTGATCTAATAATCGGATTTTCACGTTCTTGGACTCAATCTTAAAAAAATTAAGAGATGTCTTCAAATACGCTAATTAATTAATACAGACGATATTTTAAGTTACGAAAGATCAGACACAAAAGCACACTTTTTCTAAATAAACAAGCCTTTTTTTTGACAGAATAGGATTTCTGACCCTAAAATACAAGGGGAAGCCCTAAATCTAGGAAAAAGGGTTCATACAGTTTAGTGAGGTAGTGTAGAAATGTTTCCGTAGTCAAACAAATGTTGAATAGAAAAGTCATATAAAGGAGGGACGAAAATTTTCGATTCTAAATAAATTTTCGATTCAGCCCAAAGTTTCGATTCTTTAATGCTAAATTTATTCTTTGCATATTTCACCACATCTCGAGAAGTTTTTAAGCAAATTGAGCCATTTTTGCATGCATTTATATAATTTGTTTAATTTTACGCATTTATAAAATTTGATAATTTATAAAATTACGCCGCATGCACTATTAAGGGCGGATCGGTTAATTTACTTAATTTATTTATTTAATAATGATCAAACAAATTTTGAGTGGTATGGTATACAAATTTTTACATTATTTTAAAAAATGTAATTTTTAATGACAAAGTAAAACATTTGTGCGAAAACGGTCAAATAGTTTCACTCAAATTTTGTATTTTGCCATGCAAAATTGCAATATTTAAAATGATATAAAAAATTGTGTACCTTATAATTTCAAATTTTTCGACTATTAATGACTAAAATAATAAAAAATCATAAATATTTATTAAAGTCTATTTTTTGCTCATATATAGTATTTATCAAAATATAATAAATATATATTTAAATCTATTCTTTAGAAAAGTGAATTTTATAAATGTGTGCAAAAATTATTCAATTTGCTTAAAAATTTCCTTAAAACGTTCTCCAAATATGGAGAAATTCTCCATAAATTAAATTAATATAAAGGGTTCAAACTTTGAATCGCTCTCCTGATCAAACTATTGGGACCAATCCTATTTCCAGATTGTGGTTGATCCTATATTTTGGGGATCAGAAATCCATATCTTTCAAAAATGATATTCTTATTCACAGAAAGTATGTTTTTGTTCATGATTTAAAAACTTAAACTGTCGTCTGCACTAATTTATTATCATATATTTTTGGTCACTCCTCAAACCATTAAGATTGAGTCTAAGGACGTGAAGATCCGATCAATAGATCAATAGTTATTCAAGGTTATTAAGATGGGGCACTGTGCATCTTTGTTATTGCATATAATTATAAGCAGCCAAACAAATTTGAAAGCCTAAATACAGCTTTACACTAATGCTATTAAACCAAAATGCTTTGGTCGATAAAATTATAATGCATTTTCCCCCTTAATTCCGAGATAATAAACTCACATAAAAGCGCATTCCAAGCTAATTTTCTCCTTGCTACAACCTAATGGGAACCTATAAAGTTAAATAGCTGCTTGTATTGGTCTTTAGAAAAAATATTCCCTCAGATACAGCTAAAGACCAGCTATATTTAGTACATCAGCTGAACTGTTTTTATCTCGCTGTTCGAGAGGTTTCTGTACTTATTTCGTCGGTACTGTTACTTTGTTCGCTTAAATATTCTTCTCTCTGTAGTCAATTTTAATGAATTAAACAGTATAATTTATGACCGATTTTTACTGTCTACTTAAAAAGAATAAATCATATAATCTAATTCTAGATTTAATTATCTCTAAATATCTTTCAGTAAATCATAACAGCAGCATTTGCTTAAAACTTATATGAAATATGAGTCTCGATTAAATGTTAAGATTGGGTCACTACACAATTTATAGCTACTAAAGGCTTGAATGCAGTCGGTATGCAAAAGATATCCGTAAATCCAATTACTATTGCAAAGTATGCAGCTATAAAGTGTTACAAAATAACGCTGATCGAACACAGTTATCACTATTATTAGTAACGACTACAGCATTATTAACCTTCCTCTGGTATTTATAATTTGTTTATTTTGAGAAATGAGATGAAAATTATTTAATTAGTACCTTATTATAATTATATACCTTATTATACACAAATTTCATTTAAACTCAAATTTACTCATGGTCAAGATTTCTTCAAAAGGTATATTGTCAATCGATAGCACCTGCTGCCAATAATGTCTAAGTGATGGGGATGGCCTAATGAAAAGGCTGGCTCAAGCCATACTTATTTCCTTTTAAGTATTTTTATTTAGCTATAAATTTGAAACATTCAACAAAATTCATGTCCAAAAATAGACTACGATTTGCAAATAAGGAAAACTATTTGCAAAATGAAACATAAATACAAAAGAATGATATCGAGAAAGCAACATATAAATTGCAACGTACATTCAGTACAAGAAAGAAATCATAATATAAGCATAAGACCATAAAGCAATCGAGAAAGCGATAACTCTCGATAGGATATAATTACTAATTATGAGTTGTTACCAAAATTATTTCTACAAGTGTTGATTTCATCGCTTATGCTTGGTGCATTTTGCCACACTCTTATTTAGTAAATAATAACTTATTAATGTTTACACACAAAAATGTTTAAAAAAATAAAAGTTAGAAACAGTGAGCCACATTTTGTTGTAGCTAATCTTAAGAAAGAGAATGTTTTATTGTTACTTTTAAAATAATCGTAAAATATGTATAGAACTGATTATTGAAATATTTTATTTTAATTTACTGTTAATCTTTCAACTACTAACATGCTTATGCAATATAACAAAAGTATATGATGTTCTAAACTGTAAGATTCAAATATATATATATATATATATATATATATATATATATATATATATATATATATATATATATATATATATATATATATATATATATATATATATATATATATATATATATATATATATATATATATATATATATATATATATATATATATATATATATATATATATATATATATATATATATATATATATATATATATATATATATATATATATATATATATATATATATATATATATATATATATATATATATATATATATATATTTGAATCTTACAGTTTAGAACATCATATACTTTTGTTATATTGCATAAGCATGTTAGTAGTTGAAAGATTAACAGTAAATTAAAATAAAATATTTCAATAATCAGTTCTATACATATTTTACGATTATTTTAAAAGTAACAATAAAACATTCTCTTTCTTAAGATTAGCTACAACAAAATGTGGCTCACTGTTTCTAACTTTTATTTTTTTAAACATTTTTGTGTGTAAACATTAATAAGTTATTATTTACTAAATAAGAGTGTGGCAAAATGCACCAAGCATAAGCGATGAAATCAACACTTGTAGAAATAATTTTGGTAACAACTCATAATTAGTAATTATATCCTATCGAGAGTTATCGCTTTCTCGATTGCTTTATGGTCTTATGCTTATATTATGATTTCTTTCTTGTACTGAATGTACGTTGCAATTTATATGTTGCTTTCTCGATATCATTCTTTTGTATTTATGTTTCATTTTGCAAATAGTTTTCCTTATTTGCAAATCGTAGTCTATTTTTGGACATGAATTTTGTTGAATGTTTCAAATTTATAGCTAAATAAAAATACTTAAAAGGAAATAAGTATGGCTTGAGCCAGCCTTTTCATTAGGCCATCCCCATCACTTAGACATTATTGGCAGCAGGTGCTATCGATTGACAATATACCTTTTGAAGAAATCTTGACCATGAGTAAATTTGAGTTTAAATGAAATTTGTGTATAATAAGGTATATAATTATAATAAGGTACTAATTAAATAATTTTCATCTCATTTCTCAAAATAAACAAATTATAAATACCAGAGGAAGGTTAATAATGCTGTAGTCGTTACTAATAATAGTGATAACTGTGTTCGATCAGCGTTATTTTGTAACACTTTATAGCTGCATACTTTGCAATAGTAATTGGATTTACGGATATCTTTTGCATACCGACTGCATTCAAGCCTTTAGTAGCTATAAATTGTGTAGTGACCCAATCTTAACATTTAATCGAGACTCATATTTCATATAAGTTTTAAGCAAATGCTGCTGTTATGATTTACTGAAAGATATTTAGAGATAATTAAATCTAGAATTAGATTATATGATTTATTCTTTTTAAGTAGACAGTAAAAATCGGTCATAAATTATACTGTTTAATTCATTAAAATTGACTACAGAGAGAAGAATATTTAAGCGAACAAAGTAACAGTACCGACGAAATAAGTACAGAAACCTCTCGAACAGCGAGATAAAAACAGTTCAGCTGATGTACTAAATATAGCTGGTCTTTAGCTGTATCTGAGGGAATATTTTTTCTAAAGACCAATACAAGCAGCTATTTAACTTTATAGGTTCCCATTAGGTTGTAGCAAGGAGAAAATTAGCTTGGAATGCGCTTTTATGTGAGTTTATTATCTCGGAATTAAGGGGGAAAATGCATTATAATTTTATCGACCAAAGCATTTTGGTTTAATAGCATTAGTGTAAAGCTGTATTTAGGCTTTCAAATTTGTTTGGCTGCTTATAATTATATGCAATAACAAAGATGCACAGTGCCCCATCTTAATAACCTTGAATAACTATTGATCTATTGATCGGATCTTCACGTCCTTAGACTCAATCTTAATGGTTTGAGGAGTGACCAAAAATATATGATAATAAATTAGTGCAGACGACAGTTTAAGTTTTTAAATCATGAACAAAAACATACTTTCTGTGAATAAGAATATCGAATAGGCGATGTAACATAATAGTGAGCACAAAACGAAAGTATCACTAAAAAAAGAATTTCGTAAGTACTTTTTCCACTGTATTTTGTTCGAAACGCCCTTTCTCAGAAATTTAAAGTATCGTTCTTGTTTCAAGTCTTTCTTTAAAGCTGAAATTTTCAACAAGTTTATTCTCCAAAGGAAACATTTTTTCAGCGTTGTTTAAAGTATAGTGAAACATAAATTTGGCTTTTTTTAAAGCCTATCCTAATGCTCAGGCTGGATGTTTTACCTCCATAAAATACTTTTGCATTGAAAAAAATGAACTTTTACATTTTTTTGAGAAATAAACATTTGAGTGTGCACCATTTAACCAGAGTTCTTAAAACCCGGGTTTAAGCAATACCTCCTAGATTGAAGAAAGCCGAAGGACGGAAAACGATGACTCATACAGTTAGGCCCAGATTTGCTGATCACTTCTGATGAAGCTTCTCTTTTTCCCTTCTGTTTCTCGACTCTTTTTCGTTACCCTTCTACTAATTTTTTACTTTCTACAAATTATTATTATTATTTTTTTTGTCTAGATTAAATGTTCTTAAATTGTGTAAAAATGCTTAATATATTTATTTGTTTTCAGAAATGATTAACAATAAATCAATTCTAACAAAAATAACTGTTGTGTGAATGAAAAAAAATATATTTTTAAGCATTAAATATCAGTTTTATTTTATAAATTGGAAAATTTTATCTAACTTTTTGTTATAAAATGTATGGATTAAAAACAAAGAAATATATTTTTAAAGGGATTTTACACATTTATTATTATTATAGTTTTGACATAAAACTAAGAAAGGGGTCTAATTTTTATAATATGATACTTACATTTTTAGTAGATGATTATTTTGGATTTTAATGATTATGTTTTGCATGTTATTAGAACTAGAGCATACGAAATAAAATAGAAATTGTTTATAAACAATGACATAAAATGAGCTTAAAAAAATTTAGAAAATCAAATGCAGTCTTCAAACAAGGTTTAGATAGTAAAAAAAAACATATCAAAAGCATGATTATAATTTGTATTTTTTTCCTGTGGAAGTGTGATTGTTAGAAGTGATAAACTAAAATTAAAGTAAGCAACCTTAGATAACAAATATTTTATTAAATAGCAAATTCAAAAAACGAAAAATAAAATGCAAACACAAATTTTACTGAAATATGTTAAAACTTTCAGTAACATTTAAAAAAGTATAATTTTTACCATCACACTGATAAACTAAAATAAAGTAAGCAACCTTAGATAACAAATATTTTATTAAATAGCAAATTCAAAAAACGATAAATAAAATGTAAACACAAATTTTACTGAAATATGTTAAAACTTTCAGTAACATTTAAAAAAGTATAATTTTTACCATCACACTGATAAACTAAAATAAAGTAAGCAACCTTAGATAACAAATATTTTATTAAATAGCAAATTCAAAAAACGATAAATAAAATGTAAACACAAATTTTACTGAAATATGTTAAAACTTTCAGTAACATTTAAAAAAGTATAATTTTTACCATCACACTGATAAACTAAAATAAAGTAAGCAACCTTAGATAACAAATATTTTATTAAATAGCAAATTCAAAAAACGATAAATAAAATGTAAACACAAATTTTACTGAAATATGTTAAACTTTCAGTAACATTTAAAAAAGTATAATTTTTACCCGTCACACTGATAAACTAAAATAAAGTAAGCAACCTTAGATAATAAATATTTTATTAAATAGCAAATTCAAAAAATGATAAATAAAATGTAAACATAAATTTTACTGATATATGTTTAACTTTCAGTAGCATTTAAAAATAATTCTAATGTCATTTAATATCTCTTTTCTAATGTCATTTTCCTTGAAATGCATCTCACATACCTATAACAAAATGAATACAATATTTAAATGTGCATTTAAAATAAATAGTACATACTATATTCATGTATGAAAAATTAATAGAAAATAGATTTTTGTAGAAAATTAATAGATTTTTGTAGAATAAAATTAATAGATTAATTAATAGATTTTTGTAGAAAAATTAATAGATTTAAATTTCATAATCAAATAAATTACAATATATTATGGTCAAACAAAAATGTTTAAAGTTTGAGCAACAATAGTAATAGTTGATATAGCAACAATAATAAATAGATTTAACAATAATAAATTTATTGAATGTGTTTTAGGATTCAACACAGTGTTAATAGTTTAGCTTCTGACATGTTTCAAGAAGACATAAGAAATTGATAAATCAGTCCTGTCTTATAAATTTTGGTAATAAATACTACTGGTATTATGGTAGTAATACGTACTGTGGTAACATGGTTATTACGGTTCCCGAAATCATCTAGTGAGTACCTGCTATTTCGAAATTACAAAAATGAACTGCACGAATTCTTTATCCAATTCAAATTCTATTCGCCATCCTTTATTCCCTGAAATAAATCTTTGGCTTACTTATGCAAATTACATTTGTCACAGACGAAGACATGGATGCTATCTTTTCTCATGAGAAGTGAAATCCATCTTATTTATTTGAATTTTCACCCATTCCGGAAGCTAAATCAGTGCAAAATTGGATAAGGTTTGAGATAAGAGAAAGTCTTGTTCGGAAGTTGAAAACTTCTCAAAGAAATAAAAATCTTTTCTTCCGGGAATTGATCTCAGCGAAATTAGAAACCGAAAGTAAATCCATCAAAAAAGTAATAAATAGCTTTTTAGGATTGTCCACAGAAACGATATTATATAAATCTAATTGAGAATTTTTAAATTACATTTCATGTTTTACTAAGAGACATTTCGATTATACGAGGTAAATTTAAAGCCGAAATACTATCTCAGGATTCTTCGAAATTTCATTTAAATAATTTTATGATATTTTAAATTTATAAGTTTAAATTCATCTCCATATGATAAATATCTCTAAAATACTTGTTGTACTAATGTACTACTATCGGAGAAAAACAATATAGTAAGTTCACTTAAAGGATTAGAAGATGGGATTTGGGCCATACCTCCTAAAGCAGAAAAGACCTCAGCTAATACCTCCTAAAAAGAGAAGGCATCAACATGGGTTACCATAAACGAGAAATTTGATCCATTAGTAGTCCGTATTTTCCATCACTGCGCAGCTTAGTAGGCCAAACGTAGTGACATCTTTCTTGTTTTTTCATTCACTGCGCAGTTTATCTTCGAAACGTCGGACAACTAAATTGATCCGTGCTGAGGTCTTCTATCTTCGAGGAGGTGTTGCCTCAGCACAGGGTAAACATAAAAAGAAAAATTTGATCCTTTAGTAGTCCGTCTGTAATGACATCTTTCGTAACATGATGGCATCTTTAACGTAATGACTTTGTACAAACGCCACTGTGCAGCTTAGTATCTCAAACTTAGTGACATCTTTCTTATTTTCCTCCACTGCGCGGTTTATGCTCGTTAAGTAGGACTACTAAATTGATCCGTGCTGAGGTCTTTTTATTTCTAGGAGATGCTGATTTGGGTCTGGATGAGTTGAACAATTGCTGAATCGGAAGTTAACCTCAGAATTTAACAAAAGTGATTCATGGTAATGTTAAGTGGTAAATGTTAAGTAGGTGGAAGACAAAAGAATGACTCGCAGAAATTTTCTGGTGATTAGAACTATCAGGAGGGGGAAAGGGAGGATAAATATTCGGCAAAATATTTACATGGGAAAATGATGAGGCTGCTATGTTGCTGAAAAAGGTAGAAAAAATTATTTTCCGCGTCTAAAGTAAACTGGATGTTGAAATTATTCATTTCTCAGTTGACCAATTCTCTCTGACATGGAAGGAGATTATTCTTACATATTTAACTGGCTATGTGCCGTTTGGTGGCATTTTTTCCTCTCCAATTTTCTATTCTTCATTATTGAGCAGGCGAATGAACTTCAAAGCTCATATTGTTTATCTCTTCTTTTAAAGCTTCCAAAGGGCACTACTAACAATTTTTTTGAAAAACTTTTTATTTTTAAAGTTACATAGTATCCTTTTATATTATTATTAGTGAACCTGACTGGTCTGCTTATTTTAAAAGGCGAACCAGACCGGCGACTGACTGGTTTGCCTTTTTATAACGTGTAGTAAAAAATATCTTGCGATCTGATCTGATGCCAACTGAAATACAACTACGGAGATAAAGTTTGACAAGCTGAAAGAGTCATTTATATTTGTAAACTTAACACAATTTTTTTTCTCGAAATTCTAATTTGTGGTATTAATGTGATTGTGTTTTTTCTCGCAAACTCTTCTTAGTTTATTTCTTTTGCTTTAAATATTGACTTTTAATCCGTTGCTGTAGAAAAATGCTTATCTTTCGAGGCCTTTATTTTCGAAGTCCGCACTTCAGTTGATGTAAAAGGTTACATAAAAAGATATATACATTAGATGTTCAGAGATTTAATATAAAAAGGGTATATATTTCTAAAAAGAAAAGTAAAAATAAAAAACAAAAAAACTAATGCTTGCCATTAACTCCACATTCAAACATATCCATCATTCATTTCAAAGTTATGACTTGTTGAAAGGAGTTAATATATGCAGAGTTGTAGCATTATTATTTTAACCTGATTCTTATTGATTGATTTGTATCAACACTTGAGTACACATCTCTAGTAGTTCGGGGTGTTAATCTGACTTATTTGAACTTGAAGTTCTCCTGGAATTTGTCTGTTGTTCGAACAATTCGCAATCAACTGACATTTCGGAGAACATTATAAGAAGATTAATCATCTCCACTTCCTAGATATTCTAGAAGGATATGAAATTGAATCTCACGAGAAAACTGCACCGCTCCTCTTAATTTATTCCCCTTATGTTTCACTTCGGATCATATACTTATACAAATATATTATCATTAAATTTGACCACATAGTTGTATAAGTTACATATTAATTGTGGGTAATTTTTCTAATTAAGAGTCACAGTATTTATGCAACTAGTTACGCATTTTCATACCTTATAATCATTTCACAGTAAATTTTATGTTTCAAAATTTCTTTAAAATTTTTGAAACGCTTTATTAATAATTTTAGAAGAGGTTTTGCTTATTTAAAAGCAGCATTTATTCACGGAGGAAAAGAAGAAAGGAATGAAAGAAGAAAGCAGCAATAATAACTTTTGATCTAATAAACGGATTTTTACAATCTATGACACAGAACCGTGATGGCTCAGGGGATAGAGCATTCGCCATCCAATGAGGTGTATCGGGTTCGAATCCCAGTGACGGCTGGTCGATACGAATTCCGTATTTGGTTTGCACCGACCGCGGTGCTAACGTAAAATATCCCCAGTAGTAGACGGATCAGAATTTAGAGTCCCCTTTCCGTCAGACTAATCTTGAGAGGTTTTCGCGATTTTCCTCTCCATGTAACGCAAATGCGGGTTTGTTTCATCAAAAAGTCCTCCACGAAGGCAACATTTCTCCCAAAGTTTGATCCCGTCGTTCCCTTGTATTCGGAATTGGGTTCAAAATTACAAAGCTACGGAGTTTTTTTCTCAAGAATGTGGAAATTAATTTATTTCAAATTTGTATTTTATCAAAATTTGTTTAATTTATAAACCTTGCAATTCAAAAAATTTTCTATAATTATTACCCTATGTTCTTACTTCAAACGGTTTAATCTCGAAATCATTGTCACCAACAATGTGCTAGACAGTTGATTTGGGAAATTTTTGAAAGTTGGACAGATATTAACTGTGACTTTTAGACTTTATCCCTTACTTCACAACAAACCCCTCACAAATTTAATGCATCATCTTAAAGACGTCAGCGTTCATAAATTGATTTATTTCTAATCTTAACCTTGTTGTCTTGATTTCAATCAAGCTGATTAACCATTTTTATCATAACACGAAATTACATTCAAATATTTATCACCCAAAAGTAACTTTATATAATATTATTTTTTTTAATTGCGACTTTTACTTTTTACAAACTAGGGCTCTTCACCATTAGAATTCTTGAAAACGTGCTTTTTATTGCTGTAAAATATTAGGCTGAAGAATGCAGGTAAAGTTTTCCTACTAGTGGTATAGACTCGTGTATCACAGCATCTTGATATTGTTTTATTTTTATTTTTGGTCAGAGTTCGTATCACCATTGATTCTATTGTGTCCCGTTCACAATATTGTTAAAGTTTCAGTTTATCTATCCAATTCTGGCTCACATTATACTATATAAATTAGACCAGTGGTCGGAAGCAGGGCACTACATGTAGTGAAACTACTATAGTCGCTACTTTTTTTCGTAGTTTCTAGAGTAATATATGATGCATTTTTTAAAAGTAGTGCTATACAAAAAACAGTAATTTGTTGCGATTCAGGACTGCTACTTTTAATGTTAGTTTAGAAAAGAAACAAGGTTTTGAATCAACTAATTTTTCGAATTCGATGGGTACAAATCTTCGTCCGCCAAATATCATGGGCACAAATCATCGTTCGTCAAAGGATGCTATGAAAATGACCCTGTGGCGGCAACTGAGCTTTAACGGAAATTGTGTATTTAAAATCACGTATAACTAATATTTAAATTAGCCATTATGAAATATATATATAATTAATCATTTTGGTCACACTTTGCAACGAGAATGCTCATTCGTGAAACATTGATGTTATTTCAAAGAAATGGAAAGTATTTTTGATTAACTTAATTTCTTAGAAAATGAAAGATCATTACACAATTAAAAAATTGCAATGATATCTCTTAAAGTAAATACTCGCTATCAAAAAAGGCATATAAAGTTGAAGATTAAATGGGCAAATTCGAAAAAAAATTTCTGAAATAACAAACTGGCTCATATAAACAAGAATAAACATTTCTTAGTTATTCCCTTATATTAAAAGGAAGCCAATTTCTCATTCAAAACCATTTTGAACATAGGCGTCAATTAAATTCTCCAGCAAAGTTCGTCTCCTAAAAGTAGTGAAGTAGTTATTAAATTCCCAAGTAGTTTGTAGCCACTAAATTTAAAAAAAAGTAATTGCAATTGTAGTTAACTACATTTATAACAAAGTAGTTGTAGTTCTAGTAAACTACAAAAAAATGTAGTTTTTCTGACCACTGAGTTATATATACATTCTCATCTATAAAAACGTGTCTTATTTTATATTCTTGAAGAAAAAAACCTTAAAATATTTATTACGCATGTGAGGACAGAGTCAATTTTGTGTAACATATAAGTAAAGTTAATAAAAGGAGAAATACCACCAATAATGCTACAAGAAATATACTATATTTTTAATTCTTCATTCTAGAACCAAAACTATAGTACAGGGTATCTAGTTCAGAGGAGGATTGACTGATTCCAACAATAAAAATCTCGGAAACAAAGGATAATAAGGAAATAAAACAAACGATATATCTGTCGTGAAAGCTGAAAATATTTATTCAGAAATTTAGAATTTAGTAACGAAAGTAATCAACAGGTGGCGCTGAACGTTGCACAGAGCTCTTGAAGGGAATACAAATGCCGTAGATGTGTGAACTTTTCATATTTCAGTACCAGAAGTATTAGTATTCAGTAGAATAGATGGTTTAAACCTGACCCGGTGTGACGACTTTCTTTTATACTTTAGCCCTAAAACTGATCTGCTCGTCACAACAACGTCACCTATCGGAATTTTTTAAAATAAACTTCTTAAATTAAATATTTGCATCTTTCACAATCGGCATACCCTTTGCTTCATTTCGTTATCTCCCCTTGTCTCCGACATTTTTAATTATGAAATATGTCACTTTTTTGTAGGACACTCGGTGTTATAGTGCCGATTCTAATATGAAGAATTGAAAATATAGCATGTCTGTTTATCGTGTATTATTTTTGCTCTTTCCTAACTTCCGATACATATTACATATTATGAATCTTAAGACAATTTACCTTCTACAAACTTGTGGAATAATAAACGGTATATTTCAAGAGGATGTTAAGCTATATATTCGAATGAAAGAAAATGTCTTGTTTTCTAATGTATTCATCTATTTATTGCCTTAAAAAATGAATTGCAAATTAAAATTAATGGAGTATTTATGTCTTTAGTGGCCAAAAATATGTTAAGTTTTAAAGAGCAAGCAATTAAATCACGTTCTGCCGAAGTAATGTTTCAATCTGTAATCCAAAATATTTTCCAACAAATGATTTTCGCAAGTTCTTTGAGTGTTAGGCAAACTCATTCAATGATTCATTAAACTCACAAGGGAGACTAGGGAAGTGTGATTCGCCAATTTTGAAATAAACTAGTGGGATGAATGCCTTATGAGGAATAATTTTAGGGGGCAACATTTGTTTCGGTCCATAGAGGGTCCTATGAGAGATAAAAAATAATTCAACATATAGAAAAATAGGTATTTTATTACTTCAATGCAGACTATTAGTTATTATAATTATCTCATACTCCAATTAATTTTGTGGTACATTCACGTACTACATAATGCATATTTATTGTCAAAATTGACTTCGGAAATTTTATAAATCTGTAGTTTTTCAGAAAAACCTGTTAGGTTAATTTAAAAAAAAAATTGGCATCAAATTTTGTAAATTTTTTTTCGAAAAATTTTCCAAATTAATTGGAGTATGTAATTGCAAATTAATTAATTAGCAAATTAATTAATTAACCAATTAATTGCAAATTAGTTGGAGCATGAGATAATTACAATAATTAATAGTCTGCATTGAAGTAATAAAATACCGATTTTTCTATATGTTGAATTATTTTTTATCTCTCATAGGACCTTCTATGGGCCGAAGCGAATGTTGCCCCCTAAAATTATTCTTCATAAGGCATACATCCCACTAGTTTATTTCAAAATTGGCGAGTCACACTTCCCTAGTCTCCCTTGTTAGATCCACGGGGAATTTAGACTAGATTTAAAATTAGATGGATTCTCTATCAAGAAGACATCGACTACTAATAAATCGTTGAGCATTGGTGCGAAATTCACAATTTTTGCATTCACTATTCATCTTCAGTTGCGGCTTATATATTCGATTGATAAATCCTCATTTTTTCTCAAGTATAGGTTTTATCATTATTTGCTTTGCAATAAATAGACCGTTACTTTATCTTTGATTTCCCTTGGCAATAGTTTTGTCGTCAGAATTCCCTCAGGGAGAAAATTTTTGATAGGATATCAGGGAATCAGAAAACGTGATGTTAGCCTTATTTATAGTTTATAGATTGTGTATTTTTCAGAAATTCACAAAATTTTTCATAATTTCTTGAATTTTTTTACGTAAAAATTGAAAATCTGATTTTTTTGATTCTGAAACCACATTATTTCTCAAAGAAAAGGCACCGTTACCAGAAATTCAGTTATTTTTAAATTTCAAAGCTCAGCCCTGTCCCGCCCCCTAGCGGGGGCATCCGGGGTGAAAATTTATTGATCAACAAAAGGATACAAAACAATTTCCAGTTTGAAAACAAAAGAAGATGAGAATTTACAATGATAAACATGAATAATAAAACAAAATAAATGAATAATAAATAAATATAATAATATTTAATGCTTATCCTAAATTTTAGTTGACATCCTATAATTTTAGTTGACAATGACTTGTATGCCTTAGATTTGAATAGAAACGAATTTGATATAGCATTACATGATTTCTTAAGTATCTTTGATTATTACTAACAACAACAATCTGAAAAAGAATACAGTATATAACATTGGATCCAAGAGGGTAAAGAGGTAAGTGAAAGATTGTAAACATAAAAAACATTGGATCAAAAGGTAAATTAGACAAGCAAAAGCAATTTAAACGTGATAAAACATTGATATTGAACCAACAGGCTTCCAGAATACTAAAATATAGAAATATCATTGAACCAAAAGGGTTCCAAAGTTAAAAACAAATAAATAGCAATGAAGTGAAATGAGTAGAATTAAAAGAAAGCATTAAGAGCATTTAGCTGTTTGTGGCAGGGCAGGTGGTCGCTATGCAACCCCGAGAGATGTTAATTTGGTACAAAGATCTAAATTTGATTCATATGAAGAGGGTCCATGAGATCGTCTGGTGTCATTATATCTAGGGTAAACAAACCAGTGAAGGAACACTACCCAGTGAAGGAACATTTCATATATATTGATTAAAAATAAGAATTTGAAAGTTTTTTTTTAGATTGATTGGTAACAATAGCTTACTGTCAAACAATAGGAAGTCATCTAGCAATATTTTGGATTACCTGGTCAAATAGACTTCTCTGGAAAAATTTTTGAATCTGTTATTATCTCTGCAACACCTTGTTTCGTTGAAAAAATTATAAGGTGAATGTTTGTGCTTATGTGTTTGAAGTGGAATTAATTGCATGTAGTAGTTTTATTTTCCTCACTGTGAAAAAGAGAATTCAAAATATAGTTAATGAAGTTACGTTTTATTTTTTTAAAGCACCATAGCATAATCAAGTACTGAGATAAGGGGGTGTTTATTCACTGGATCACCAAACGATGAAAAACCAGTGAAGGAACAAGTGTTCCTTCACTGGGTTTTTCTCCCAGTTAATGAAAATAAGAGAAATTTTTTAATTTTCTTGTACTTTTAATCATATTATACATCAAAATTCAGTTTAAAAGACAAAAAACAACTTCTAACCAGTGAAGGAACAGGCATGTTCCTTCACTGGATCACCGAAGGATGAAAAACCAGTGAAGGAACAAGTGTTTCTTTACTGGGTTCATTTCCCAGTTAATGAAAATAAAAGAAATTTTTTAATTTTCTTGTACTTTTAGTCATACTATACATCAAAATTCTGTTTAAAAGACAAAAAACAACTTCTAACCAGTGAAGAAACAGGCATGTTCCTTCACTGGGAATACTTCCAGTGAATGAACAGTAATGTGTGAAATATGATTTTACATGACTCTAGGATAAGTAATTCTGCTATATAGAGGACAACCGAAATTTTGTTAAAAATTGTATGAATAATTCCTGAAATAATTTCAGTTCAAAATGTCAATTTAATAGCTTAATTTATGAAAAAATTATAATTTATATTTATTAATGGGGTGTGTAGTTACATCAAATGTTAGGTAACCTTATAAACTATGTTTACAAATCGGAAGCTAATTAAATATAATCATAAAAATTTGAATAGAACATTTTTTCGCTGGCTTTTGCACCAAGAAATCCTAATAAGCTATCATTATAGGATAGCAACGTGATTATATAATTTATAAAAACTACTTTACAATGTTAGAATTTAGAAGTAAGCTCCTCAACAAAAAACAGAGTAAAACCGAAACGATACTCAATTTCTTCAGAAGCTTGAGAGGAAATTCCCTCAAGATATGTAGCAAATTTTTAACGCAACATTGACTGAAGAGTCTAATATCGAAAATATCCAAGAGCCTGTACTTTTTTCAATATGGAAGAAGTACGTATTAAAAGAAGACCACTTGGTTAAGTCAAACTTAGGAACTGAAGCTAGTATTGATAATGAATGCATCTTAGATATCGAATTTGAAATGACTCCTCATGCTGATCCTCTCTTAGTAGAAAAAAGAAATGATTCTATAAGTAAAATCAGTACTTCTAAAGATCCTCTAGATATAAGTCAACAAGAGATGGATTTGCCTCAAACTTCAAGACACCATTCCTCCGTCTATTTTCGAGAAAGGCATTCTAGAAATGTTGCTGAAAAATCAGAAGAACTTTGGAAGAACCATTTACATTGGCCAAATATTGATGATAAAAAGAAAGATCAAATAGGAAGAAAAACAAATAAATTACCTTTTGCACCAACTTCAGAGAAATGGCAAAAATTTCAAGAGGCTGAAATGTCTAAAAAAGTTAAAACAAGAGAACATGGAAAAGAAAAAGAAAGAAAAAATACTTAAAAAAGGAAAAAAGCTTCAAGAAATAAGAGGAAAAAGAGTAAACAAAAAGTTGATAAAATAATAATGATAATAAACAGCATCGGATGACACAATGATTTAGATTTGACTGTCAAATTATAAGAAAGAATGATTTTTTTAATTATTTTGTATTTAACATCACTTTAATTTCTAGTTCATGATTACAAAAAAAAGTTAACATTTTACAAGTACTTGTATGTTATAATTTCACAAACAGTCTTGTTTTTATATATTTGTATGGCTTAAAAATTCATAAAGAGCATTAAAAAATAACCAAAATTAAGTGTTCCTTTACTGGGCTATTTTGTGTTCTTTCACTGGTAAGAGCTGTTCCTTCACTGGGTCTTCTTACTACTTGTTATTTGAACCTCCAAAACTTTAAAACAATATTATGTAAGTTCTCTACATTTTTTTTGCATAGTTTGCAATTAGTAACAAATATATTGACACTGTCATTTAACTGAAATTACGAATTTTGAAATTAATATGATTTTTTAAAAGGCAAGCGAAGCTTAAGTGTTCCTTCACTGGTTAGTTTACCCTACCAGGGTACGTTTAATAATCTCAGTGATAGCATATTTTTGTGCGTTAGATCGGAACCAAAGAGTCAAGTCGTTCATATTACGAAAGAGATTTCCTCGGAGTGTCCGGAATTTGTCACATTCGGCGATTAGGTGTTTAAGAGATTGATATTTTCCACAGTATTTACAGCTGGCTGTAGCTTGGAATAGCCTAGCTTGATGCTCGCCGAAAACTCCGTGGCCCGTTAGAAATTGATTAAGAAAGAAATCGCTGGAGAGTCTATTCTCCTTGACCATTGGGTAGAAGATATAGGTATGTCTCCCATTTGTTGTGGTTGACCACCTGTCCTGCCAGATTGCGTTGCTTACCTGCCTCAGTCTGTAATTGATTTGTGGTTTTGAAAGAGGATAATAGTGATCAACCCCGCCAAGAAGAGTGCCTTGTTTGGCAAGTGCATCAGCTTCCTCGTTGCCAATGTCCCCAGAAGGTGCCTTTACCCAGTTGAGACAGCATGTTTTATATTTGACCATGTTCTTAATTTCTTCCACAAGTGGGTCATTCTGATTTGGGTTTTCTAGCGACTGCAGCGAGGATTTAGAATCAGAGAATAAATTAAATGCATTAATATTTTCAGCGTTTGCCCATGTGATTGCAAGTTTGATGGCAGCGAGTTTGGCGGGGTAAACACTTGCATCGTTATTAAGTCTAGCACAGTGTTGATAAATGGTGTTGTTATTAAGCTTCACCAAGAAACCACAGCCCACTCTATCCTCGGTCAACCCTGTATCCGAATTTGTTATTTGTCTTCTACTGCCGTCTGAATAGATTTCATAACCCACACCCCTCGGTGAGCTGTAGCCCCTTTCTATCATCTTGAGATCCAAGGGATTATGGTGTACTGGGGTATCTATCGGTAAGGCATCTAGTTCTCTGATTTGGAAGTCGCTATCGAAAATTATTTGCTTATCTCGCGTCCATCGATGTTTCTTTATAGTACAAGTCTGTCTAATTCTTAGGTCTATGGGGGGAAAACCAGCAAGAATTTGGAGAGCCTCTGTGCTGGTGGTGGAGTAGCATTTGGTGATATTTAGAAGGGGGATGCACTGTATGGAGTTCAACTTCTTATTAATTTTCACGTTATTTTTATACCATACAGTGATTTTTTTTTCAATAGCTCGGTGATAAATTTGTTTAAGAATGTTTGGGGACAAGCCCCAGGTGGCTCTACTGAACTGTTTCATTTGTTGTAAAAGATGTCGACATCGGACTTTAACTGCTCGAGATGTGTAATCCAGCTCAACCGAGGGTCAAAAATCACGCCAAGATATTTAAGTGTTTTTACTGGTTTAATATTGGCAGTAGTTGTGCCAGCCATTTTGATACGCGGTTGCCTTCTAAGACATTTGGCGTCTTTAAGAAATGTGATCAATTTTGACTTTTCAGGTGCGAAAACAAGGCTGTGTTCCCTGGCCCAGTCGGTAAGAGACTGTATAATATCTGTGCCTATTTTGTCGATTCTATAGAGTATTGAATGCTTCATCAGTAAAAAGACGTCATCGGCGAAGGCAAGCAAACTGCAATCATAATAGTTAAAATTGACGATCAATGAATTAATGAGTATGAGCCATAAAATGGGTCCCAGGGACGAGCCCTGCAGTACTCCTACATTGGTTGTTGATTCTATAAGAACATAATTTCGATTAAAACAAACATATCTATTGTTTAAAAAATCAAAAACCCCCGGCAGCACCGAGTCGCCCAAACTCAAACTATTTAATTCCTGCTTAAGCAGCCTCCAACTGGCAGAGCCGAAAGCAGTTGGAGGTTGCTTAAGCAGGAATTAAATAGTTTGGGTTTGGGCGACTCGGTGCTGGCGGTGGTTTTTTGATTTTTTTTTGTTTTTTTTTTGTTTTCAGTTATTTTTAAATGCATACTATGATTTTGCATACATAGTATGATATGAATATTGTACTATGTATTAAGTGTAATATAATTAGTAAAACATAATATTATGCAAAATAAATATTACTTAATAGTACCAAAATCTGTGCTATATCACAGTTTTTCATGTCTAAATGGTATTCTTTTTTTTTCTTTTTCTTTTTTGTTTGCTTGTTGTCCTTAAACTGTGAGCACATTCTGTAATATTAATGGTCGTACATATATTTTATTTTATTTTATAACTGCTAAACAGCCGATCCAATTTCGGGTTTACGACTAATAATGTTAGCCTTGTAATTTTGAACCCAATCCAGAAGATAAGGGAACTCCTGGATCAAGTTTTTGGGAGAAATTTGCCTTCGTGGAGGACTTTTTGATGGAATTGACCCTCATTTGCGTTACATGGAGAGGAAAAACACGAAGACCTCCTACGGTTAGCCTGACGACGAAGGGACTCTTAACCCGTGATTCGTCTATTACTGAGGATATTTTTGAGATGGCACTTTGGTCGGTGTGAATCGGGGGCGGAATTCGTATCGACCAGCCATCGCTGGGATTCGAACCCGGATCACCATATAGGAAGGCAAACGCTCTATCCCCTGAGCCATCATGACTCTGTCATACTTACATGTGGAAATACGGTCTAAATAAAATGGCGTAGATTGATTTTTCTTTATTTATTGTTTCTTATATTATTTATAAGTTACAGCACCACCAGACACTGCGGGTAGCGTTTGCAACGTCATGTTTCCGCGTGATTATTATAATTTCCTTTTGTTGTTGCTTTTTTTCATATACCTGTCTTGTCTTCTAATATCGATCACATTTTTAAGCAACAGTTATAATTTCAATTTGCTCCTAGGTATTTCTTACAGTAGCCGAAACAGTTCACTTATTTATTTTTAATTTATTATTTTTACTTATTTACTATTTATTTATTATTTGCCACCTGTCTACATTTATACTTCTGCACCATTTATTTCAACAAAAATATTTAGGTAAAGTTTTCATTAAAATAGAATAAAATACAAAATACTTCAATATTAATGAGATAGCGGTTTTTTGTGATGAAGACCACTGTGTTCACTTACTGGTCTTTCATTATAAATTAAAGGTTGAAAGAAAGCTTGTTAATATTCCATTTACGTCCTTATTCTATACTTGTGAAGAATTCTTTGTTCATTGTTAAATTTGAAGTGCATTCAATGGACATTTTGTTTGTGAAAAATCTTTTGTAACCTCAAACTTTCTAACTTCATTGTGTCATTATAAAAACCGTTCATTGTACTTCTCGTAAGGAATGATAGAACAGCAAATACAACTTTAAATTAGAATAATTATTCGGGATTCGACACGAGGTGGTGTCGAGGTAAATCTCTAAGAGACAGGTTTAATTTTTTTTCAGCGATAAATTTAAATGTTCTCTGAAAGCAACATTTCGCTAAAATCAGCATATTAGGATGGATCACATTTTAATGCTCTAGGAAGGATTCTGCTTCCATGAATAGTTAATGATGGACAAAGGGGCATGAATAGTTAATGATGGGACTCAGTTAATGATGGACAAATGATAAAATACAAATGCATCGCATTATTGCATAATAAATTATTCGAAGATGATAGCCACATGTCAGCAATAACTTCTTAAAATGTTATATTATGGAGTGTATCATTCTTTAATTATTTGCATCATCATTTAAAAAACACATATTTGCAAGTAAAATGTAGGCTAAGGAGTGATAGGGTAGTTCCATGATGGAGGGAAAATGCAGAATTATAATTTTAAGCTGTTTTTTCATGAATATGAATACAATTATTTTATATATTCAAATTCGTTACTAAGATATTTTAGGCATCGATACCTAGTTACGTAAAAATTTTTTGGCCTATATAGGCGTGATAAATCATTGGAATCATCATATATATACTCCGAGCCTTCACCATCTCGCCAAAAGCGATGAAAACTTAAATTTGGCGAAATAAATCGTATTTTGGTGAAAGTAAGAGCAAACGAATTTATTATACCTAAAAGAATCAAATACACATTCCCCTTGATCTTAAAAATGTCATCAGTGAGAATTTTAATGAAAAAATCTTGTTATTTTATTCCAAAAACAGTAATTTCTCTCAAATATGTCGCATAACTAATTCGAATTACATTAAGTCCAAATTAGGTACGCAACAAAAAAGTAAGAGGAAAAAAAACAAAGGAAGAAACTTATTATACAGATTAACAGACAAAATTTATACAGACAAATTTTATAACATTTGCCTGCAACAAATTTTATTAAAATTATATAAGTCTCTAAGTCTGCAAAGAAAAATTTTGAAAAATTTGTCTACTCAAAACATCAGTTAAGAGCTAATGAGTTTTTCTGTCATAATTTATCTACCTTGCAATTTTCTCTGTTTAGCTATTATAAAATTGCTTTATTTTAATTTAAATGCATATAATTTTGGGTAAAATTCTTTAAAGTTTTAATGCAATGTGTTTCTTTTTCTTAATCTCAAAAAATTTTTGTTCAGAGAATTCTGTATTTGTATAATTTCATTTTAATTTAAATAGGATTAAAAAAGCGCATAATTTCACATTTTTTCTGCAAAGAATTCATTGAAGAAACTAATGTTTTTTTTCAAATCCGTTTAGCAAACAGCTGTTACATTTTCCATATATATGCTTGACTTACACCACAATTTCTTCTCAAATAAAAGTTAAAGTGAAATACAATTTTATCTCCTTAAGAAATTGGAAAAAAGTATTGCACTCGTAAAAGTAATGCTATTAGAAATTCAATTTCTTCATTGTTTGATGTCAGAATGAGCTCTTATGTGTTTCCGTAAGTAGCCATTCAATTTTTTTCTCTCTATAAAATGGAAATAAAACATTATGTTCTCATCGAACCTATTCAAATAGTTTATAAAACAAATAAAAATAACAATTTAGTATGCTCTTTAGATGCTTTCATTTAAAAATAAAATATATCAGTAATGGAAAAACTAACTCTTAATTGCGTTGTTTTACATCGTTCGCAGTAGGTTATCGTTAAATTCAGTATTTGAATAGATTTTTCAACAGTCTCCTATGTACACATTAAGTTTCTATTTGATGTATTAAATCCAGACTATAAAAGAGCAGTGATAATTTTTTTGTATTGCCATTAATGCATTTTTTTAACCTCTAGCTACAGTATCAATAAAATACTACACAAATAAATGTTAAGCTGCGGAGATAAAGGGAAAATATACTAACTACTCGAAGAATACCAAAAGCAATTCATTTGAAAAAAAAAACGGAACTGTGTTTTATAGGGATCAATATTTTGGGCTTTAAATTTAAAAACAAACTCAATATTTTAGGCTTTAAATTGAAAAATAAATTTTTGTGTGATAAGATTGAAATCTAAAGTGCATTTTGTATATCGTGATCTTCTGTGGCGTGTCAATTGGTGAGTATTTTTGTCTGAAACAAAATTAATTTGATTACGAAGTGTGTGATACATAAATGCATTTGAAAATGTACAAATAAGGTGGCTGGATGGCGTAGTTGGTTTGTCGTCGGCCTTCTGAGCCCAAGTCTGCGGGTTCGATCCCCGGCCAGACCAGATTTTCGGGATGCAGAAAATTCTCAGCGGCCATGTCGTATGATTATGCGGCATATGAAAGATCCCTGGAGTGCCTTATTGGCTTTTGGCATTTCCGGCAAAATTAAATTCCTAGAGCACTTTAGCATCCAAATAAGACTCTCGGTGCTGCCATCTAGTGTGGCAAAAACTAGTCGTTCAAATTGACATACATGGCCAATAAGTTTCAGGACCACCCATTGTGGTGGTCCTAAAAGAGTGGATACCACTCCTGGAGGACGCACTAGGCCTGCACTTGTGCAGCTCATTGGAAATAAAATTAAAAAATGTATAAATGAAAATTTTGAAAATTCGAACCGTGTGAGTACCTCTGGTGTTAAAAAATTCTTAGAAGTGTAACGTTAAACGCATAATAACAAAAAGAATATGATGGATTTAACTCAGTACCACCATTTACACCAGCGTGGGTTACCTTCACGTAATCGAAAGATAATCCAGGGGTTGAACTCGAAACGTTATTTTCCAGCCCAAATTTGAGTTAAAACTAACTGATTTTATTGGTAAATCTGATCTTCAGGTTAATCTCTGTTTTCGGGGATTTATCGGCGGAGAGATTGTGATGAGGTAAAGCAAAAGTATAATATGTATTTAGGTCATACAAAAACAATATTTATTTTACTAAATGGAATCGCGTTTAAGAGGAAGTTATACCATGGGGGAAACTTTTCATCGCAAATTCTCGTTCACCTCCATAAGTTATTTAAAATTTATAATATGGAGGGAATGAGTTCAGAAAAACCTAGAATAGGCATTGAAGTATCAAATAATGAAAGGAAAAACTTCAAAATATCCAAATGAATGTAAATTATGAGAAGATAACTTAGGATTACGCAATTGGAAAGTTTCATTTCAATAAATTGCTTGCATTTTTATATTTTCAAACTGTTTTTTAAATTAGCGGGAGTTCACTTCCGAGGTCTCCTTCCCATGGACTTTCCCAAAGAGACTTTCTTGTGGCATCAATCCTCATGACCAGACATTTAATTCGTTTAACCGATTAAGTAAATGTATTGTTTTTATTTTCGTTCCTTAATCGATGATCAGACCTTTAATTCGTTGGTTTTTGGTGAATTTTACAATATTAGGTTCTTTAAAAAATACTGAACCGTCTGTCTAGACCCAATTAAGTATACTCCTCAAAACCTCTCTCTTAAAAGTCCCCACAGCCTGCGCAACAAGTAAAGACAATATCCAAGTCTCTGATACCTATGTTAGGATAGATCTTTCAAGACTCTAGTAAATTTGCTGTTTATTTCTCAGTTTCAGAAACTCTCATTTTAGAAATTTCTTTTTGTATTTTAGGGGTATTGTTGTGTTATACTTCCACTTCGAAAGAAGTAAAATTGTTTTGAAACTTATAAGTGGGTAATTTGACAGTAGACGACGTAAATCTATTGTTTTACTTTCATTTATTGACAATTTAATTCCTGTTTGTATTTATCTCAAGGGCCGTAGATGCCTGTTTAAGAGTCTGTACGGTCTTTGCCACTAAGCGGATATTATCCTGCTTAGAACAGAATATGAACTGACTTATTGAAAATGCTTTCCCTGATATTGATCCCTCCCCTGGTATTGATCCTGGTATTGATTCTCAGCTAGATGTTCTCTCTATCTGTAGAATATCATGTCTGTTACTCAGTATGTTGTTATTTTTTCCTCTTAGAAGTGTCTTTCTTAGTTTGAAACTTCTTCGTCCATAATATTAATTTCATGAAGGAAAGTTTTGTTCTACCCTACTCAAAGATGCTCAACATCTTTAAAGAGATTATACTTTCTTTGGAGAATATTCTTATATGTCATTTTTTATAGCAATCTTGTGAACATGGTGTTGAATAAAATGATCTCTGATGTTTCCTTTTCTCTAAAAGGAAATGTGGCGTGTCAGAACTAGAACACTCATATCATGTTGCTTTCTTTTTCAAGGTCTGAATATTAATTCAATCTAGATGTTATATTTTATGTTTTATGCTCCTTCTTTTTAGACTCAACTTTCACTTTGTATTTCCCTAACTAAGGAGGAAGTCTCATTCTTCCTTACAATATGTAAAATTTTTCTATGAAATAATGCATCGTTGATTTTCTATATTATTTCAAGAGATGCTCCTTTCATGATTCTCTTTTACTTATTCATGGATTAACCAATATTAAAATAATTTATTTCAGCCAAACCACATTGAACTCATTGCCTTGAAATAAAAGGTACTCTTTACTACCTTTTTCCTATCACCTGGTCCAAACAATCATCATAATATACCCTTTTTAGCTTTTCCCGCAATAACGTTTCTGGTTTCAATGATAACCATTTTCATTGAGTTTAATTTCTGATCAGTGCTTTCCAAATCCTCCTGATTAATCCTTTTTCATCGATTTTTGAACTCCTTCTGGTGTTCCAACTTTACATCTGCCTCCCTAACGCAGTTATATTTCTCTCCTCCGTTTTTACTGGCATTCGATATTCTTGCTCTAGTTTTCAGAATTACCAAGTAGTGGTCTGAATCGAAATTCACACCTCGATATAATCAGACATCCACTATCTCTGAAACATGCCATATGTCAATGAATGCATGTTAAATTTGATTAAAAAGATCATAATCTGGAGATCTCAATGTCATATAATGTTTACGTCTATGTGCGAAGCAAGTACTTGTCACCACCATATCATTCTCCGTAGCAGAAAACGTCAACCTCTGTACACTACCGCTTGAGTCGTTTAACAAACCATGTTCAGCAATGGTAGAACATAATTTATTTTCCTTCCCCACCTTGGCATTTGCATCACCCATTTTGATATCTTGTTCGAGTTGGTAGAATCTAATGCATGGACATTTTCAGAAAAATTATCTTTTTTACTCGCTTCATATTGATTATGCTATAGTTGAAAAATTTTCCTTTCAGACTATATCTACATAATCCAGGTGATTTGACTTCAAGATAAATTATTAAATGCATAAATCTGTTTTGAAATATGAAGCCTGTTCTAAATATATGTTTTCTAAGATCACAGTCATAAAGTGTAGTGTTATTTCTACTATCGTGTATTTTTTATTTTCTGAAAGGCCAGTAGATCAAGTTTATAATATGATTTCTGTAGGAACAGGTGATCATTTACCTCAACAGAGGGATCAGTGAATTCCAAGTTCCAAATCTCAAATTCTATATATCCTTTTTTTCTAGCACTATTTTCATGTATTTCACATGAAAGAATGCTTTAGTTGCGAACAATATATGCTATTTTCATAACTGTTGCGTGTCTGCAACAAACATTCACGATTTTTAGGTCAACTTAAGACTATATTTAGCGTGAGCCTTCTATGCTAATTCTGAAAATGGAGCATAACATCAATATGTCAAATGTCATGATAGTTGCTGCAGTTCTATAATATTGAAAAAGGTTTGAGATCTGCATTTTAATATTGAAAAAGTTATCCTAAAGTTGCATTATCTCGGTTCATGGAAATTTGCAAAAAAAATTAGAATTATTCATTGATTTTGATAATTTGAAGAATCGTGCCATTTTTTTTTGTTAAAAAAACAGGTTAAAAATGTGATTGTTTTTATTAAAAACAGTTTAATAACTTTTAAAATATTTATATTTTTTGTCTGTTCTAAAGCCCAGGAAATTTTTTGTGGCAAATTCGTGTACATATTTTAAAATGATTGCTTTGCTTTGAGTGTAAAGCACATAAATTGTGGCTTTTTTATTCTCCTTGGCGAAAGAGCAACAAAAAACACACTTAAAGTTCCAATGATAAAAAAAAAAAAGATTAGTTAAAAAAACTTCACGTTGCTATTCCGAGCACTGGACACTCTAATGGGTTACATTAACAATTCAGCTCAATATGGGTTTTATTGATGATGCTCTTATGCTTTCAGACACATTAAGAACAAAGCATAGCGTGTCCACCCCTATGCTTATAATTTATGTTCAAAGTATTGAAAGTTCTTCTCGGTTAAAGAATAAAAGTACATCTAATCCAAAGAATTGGTTAGATAATCAAATATCGCCAATTCAGCTAATGTTAGCTTTGCCTTGTCTATTTTCTTTCCATTTATTTACTCACGCTATTTAGTAACTACTTTTTATCTGCTTCATTACTTTCAGTAGATTTGCTTATTTGCTTGAAATCTGTTTTTTTCTTCTTCTTCTTTTTTTTAGATAACTTTTCTTTTTAGTTTTAAACTAAGCACAAGTTCAAAAAATTTATCATCGTTTTTTATTTAATCTTAAACTTTAAAATGGGAAAAATGGGAAATGTAAACTGGGAAAATGTTTGTTGGTTTGTATGTCGAATTTAAAATAGTTTCTGGTGTTAAAATTTAAGAAAAAATCATGATCAATTTTATTCTTGGCATTCTATATCAAGACGATATTGACACATTAAAGACACTAATCCCTTTCACTATACATACATACTGTATAATGATCGTTTTTTAGCCTTGCACCAAAAACTAGCTAAAACAACTTGTTATTTACTTTCTACTAGAAAATAATAACTGAAAAAAGTTATGATCATTATTATATTTTATTATATTATTATTGTATTATATTATGAAAATATTTTTTAAATAAAATATTTCTGCATTTAATAGTATATTTTATGGAAATATTATGTTTTTCTTTTATTAATCTTAAGGTTTTTTTTCAATCTTAGATTACGATTTTAATAAATTTAAAAAAATTACGTTAAGGCTTACATCTAACAACAACTGATTTCTCTCGTTTCTGCTTTTTATTATTTTTTTTACTACTTTTGACAACGATTGAAGCGTGAACATATAAAATAACGATTTTGAGTGAGTTAATTGAATTGTCATCAAAAATAGTTATTATTTAAAGCTAAAATGGGAGGAAAAAAATCCACGAATGTCCAGAATTTACAATTGTGATAACTTTTGAACAATTTGGAAATTCTAAAAAAGTTCTCACTAAATTCGCAAATAAAATTGTTCCTCCATGTCAGTCATATTTAAATATTGTAGATGCATTTTTATGAGATTAAAAAGAGGACTGCGGGATTTTTTCTTTAAGTTTAACAGTTGAGAAATATCATACTAGTAATCGACTGCTGAATTGTTTTATCCCATCGCAATCCCCGTAGAGTTTTCTAAACTTCTTCGTAAGTTCAGATTTAGTTTTGGACAGTTAAACAAAATGTGTTAAATATAATGCCAGAGTGTAACAAAATGAACACTCTTTTAGTGATTTTTTTTAATTTAGAAAGAATAATCTGTCTCCTGACAGCAATGCTAGTGAAAAAATATTTTTGACTTACCACATTTTATTATTATTGATAATTATTATTATTATTAATTATGATTGATTATTAACAGATTTATTAACAGATCCCTTTTTTGAATAGCTCTCACCCATTATGGAGGGGTTGGACAAAATAATGGAAACATACATATTTTAACTTATTTTTTTCTTGATTCTCAAGAAATACTTAGAGAATTATCTTAAAAATTTAGAAATGTTTAAGTCATGTGATATCTCCTACATATCAATAAAGTTTGAAGCTTTTAGAGGTTTGAGAGATCTGCAATAAATTAAAAACGAAAAATAATGCTTGTGAATAGCTTATGTCCCAAAAATAAAGTGATAAAAGAGTGAAAGTTGTTAATTACGTTTCTTATTATGTGAAACAATTGCACAAAATAAACCTAGCTGAAACATTCATGAAAATATGAACATTTTTTATAAAAAACATAATTTTTCTAACTTACTTTTATTATATACCGTATGATAATACCGTAAAATGACGGTCCAGACAAGATAATGTGATGGTATTAGGAGATATAACCTATGAAATAAAAGATTATTTAATAGAAAGTGGTCCTTTATAATGCTTATGATATTTTTTATAAATCTTGTTTAATATTACAAAAATAAATTTGTGAAAACCCCTTACCATGTGAAGCTTTTTTTCAAAATTAACAAAAACTACTTAGAAGCCTTTTAAATTTTCTAGATTTTCATATTGGACTTTTTCCGTAAGTTATCAAATACGAATCAAAACAAAATTATGAAAATTTGTTCCAATGTTTTTCATGCATGCGCAGTATGAAAATATTGCTTTTAATACCTTACGTAATTTTTAACGATTTTTTTTCAAATTTTAATATAATATTTTTATTTTTAATTAAAATTTACTTCAAACATTTTGTTGAATTTTATTAAATATTTCTGTAGTCATAGTAGAAAACGTAAGTTTAAAAAAAGAAGGGTTTTTTTTACAAGAATGTACAAATCTCCATGAAAATTTAACTAAAATTACGAAACTTTGTGCAGTAACTTTTTATGATAACCAATATAATTGACATGAGTTGCAAGCCTATCGATGTAATTTTTGTCATAGGGTGTTCAGAAACAGTAATTTTTCATTTGAAATTTATTGTCGGTTAATCAAAACTCTAAAAGTTTAAAGCTTTGTTGAAATATATGAGAAATCGCATGACTTAAACATTTCTAAAGTTGTAAAATAATTATCGAAGTATTTCTTGAGAAATATAAACAATTAAGTTGGTATAAAAGTGCTTCCATTATTTTGTCTAACTCCTGTATACTTCCTGATAATTCCTTTAACTTATTTTTTTCCCTACTATTAAAGTAAATGTAGCTCCAGTTGCACACTGAAGTAACATGCGGAATTCCTGCTTTCACTATGCAGGAACTTCGTACATTACCGATAACATATATATTATCGTAGCAAAAAGTAAAAACAACTATTCATTCAAACTAAGGCAAACAACGTCAAAGAGCACAAAAATATTTATAAAATACAGACAGACCTTCATCAGTGCGCTGTTGCACTGATGAAGGTTGCCCTTTGAGCATCCGAAACAGCTGCCTGTATTTTATAAATAATTTTGTGCTCTTTGACGTTGTTTGCCTTAGTTTGTATTTTAGCACAAAGGTCGCCTACTTGTGCATTTTCAACTATTCATTGTTTTAAATATCATAAATCATTATATAAAGTTCTGATTTCCAAAATGCATTTCGTAGAATATTAGGGTTTCTTAGAAAGGTAGCAGGGATTTTGAGATATATTTTGTTTTCTAATCAGTTCTGAAACTTGAGATATTTGTATTAAACAAGAACCAATAATCCATAATACTTACCGTAATACTTCTTTATCTAACATAACTTTCTTTATATAATAATACTTCTTTATCTGACATTTCTGAAACTTTTATGAAATATTTTCTGTATAATTCTCAATGAAAAAATAAAGAAAAATTTAAAAATATAAATATTTTTTCATTAATAATATATTAAATATAATTGTGAAGAAGATGTCCATTTGCAAACTAAGTATATGTCATCAAACTTTTCAATTGAAAATAACTAAATTCGTGTACAAAAAATTGCGCATACCCGGTAAACGTTCTCACAGCTTATAACAGCTCTTTTTCGAAAACTCTATTTTATTCAAATTCAACTAATGCTCTGGCCAAAAACAAATTCTGAAAAAGAAACTGGTGAATTCAACTGCCTGACTTTTAACCTAATTCTATGATTGTTATTCATAAAACAATGAAAAAAAGATTCTTATATTATATCCAAATTAATTCGTAGATATGTCTTTTATTATTCGCAGATTAATTATTTAATTATTTTAGTATTATTTTAGTTTATTCACAGCTGTTAATTAAATGTATTTATACACTCGGAGCTCCGCCAAAGCTCGATCATTTAGGGTTCTATAACCGAAAAAAAATTGGGGAAGCGCTGATGTAAAGGGCATTCTTAGCTATATGTGTATACACGCTACCTTACAGTAATGAAAGAGACACTTTCAGTTTTTAACACGTTTTTAAATTTCTCATAAAGTACTAAAGGTATTATTTAGTGACCTTATAAATCTTTAATTCTAGTGATTTTTCATATTTATTAATAAGGTTTTAAGCTTTCAGAGGTTTAAGGGACCTAAAATTAATTAATAAAATACGTGTGTTCAAAAATACGTGTTTTCTTTCGTAATTTTTTGCCGGTCTAGTAAACTTCTGAAAGCTTGAAATCTTAATGATATCTTGGAAATCTTGAATTCCATGATCTAAACACCTCTAAAGTCGCAACTGAAAGTAAATCCATTATTGTAGGGTAGGGATGAAATATATATTTACAATATTTACATGGAGCAGAAGAGCTCCTGGAAACAAGTTTGCAACTACATTTTCAAAAGACAAGTGCGCACTTTTTTCACATGCTGCATATAATTATAATTTTTTCGTATAGTGGTCTACAATACCCAGACTTCTTTGCAAGAAATGACGCCGTAAGATGTAATCATAAGACCGGATATAAATGTATTAAGATCTCAAAATATTTATTAATTTAATTGATTTTCGATCTCATAAAGGCATTTTACTACTCAATATGAACTCATTTCATAAATAAAGATTTAATTTCTATTTATTTAAAGTAAATATATACGCGAAGAGCTTAGTTTATTATGTGAAACAGATTCTTTGAAATTCTCATCTGATAGAAAAGCTAGTCTACAATTAAAATATAATTCTTTTTATGTTCAGTTTTAAAATCCTTTTAATTTTATTGCCTCATAGGAGTCTTTCTATATTAAATGATAAGCTTTAAACAGATGTTTCTTATCAATTTTAAGATTTAGAAATCGGTCTCTCACAAAGAGCCATAAAAAGTCAAGATGAACCAGATAAGGGTAGATAAAAGATTATTTTCCGAAGTTAATGGGCAATAATTCGTAGATGAAGTACGGATTAAGATAGTCCCAAAAATTCCACAGCGTCAGAATGGCGCCATCCTTTTAGCGAATCAAAATCTCTAAATTTTATCAAATTAATGACGTTTCATTAAGATAAGAATATCCTTGCAACCACCTTCCCTTTTTCAGAACCCCCTTTAAATATTAAGAGCGCCAAAAATTCGTGGCTTTTTCATAGTTTCATAGCTAGATAAGTCTGTGCCAAATTCCAATACCCCTGCTAGGGAAAACACCAATGTAATTATGCAAAACTCCAGCGGACAATGTTTTCAATACTTAATATAACTTAATAAAATGCCTTTTTATCTGAATCAGCCTAAGTCTCTTCAATTATCTAGCCTTTAAAGGCATATTATATATATATATATATATATATATATATATATATATATATATATATATATATATCAATATCACTATGGCCCACATTAATGTGATACCCTTTGAAGTTTATTAAAGCATCCGCATAATTAAGGCTCCAAATACTTCTTTAAAGCTTAGTCAATAGTTTTGAGATAATAAAAAAGAAATGAGATAACTCTCATTTGTTAAAATAGTTCTTGATGATGAAGGGTCATTTTATCGAATGTTTGTCGAACACAACTTCTCCATTAATGAACTAACTTTGAAGAAAGTTTTGGAATTTCATTTATAAATTTTTTTCCCTGCTCAAACATTTTCAAATGATCAACTTACGGAAACGAATTTTCTAATCTCTTTCAACGCTTTCAGCTCTTTTTCAGTCTACTATTGCTTCTCACTTTACTTTTTTTCTTCTTTATTTTTTTACTTCCGAGGTCGTTAAGAAATTGGCCGTTAAAGAAATGAGTAACTATTTTTCTGGACGTAAAAATATTTTTACTCTGAATCTTAATAACAGGAATATCTTAAAAAATAGCTACTAGAGTTTTTTTGTAAGTACTTGTTTTTGAAAAGTCTGAATCTACAACCTAAAACAAAAACATTAACACCATAATTTTTTTACTAGAATGCTTGATCATTGCATATTTTATTATTATTAATTTTTGGATGATCTGAGATAAATTAGATTTTATAACGGTTAAATAACATCTAAATTTTGTATGTATAATTTTATCAGAAATATCTACCTATGATCGTAATAAACTTTTATCTTTACTTATGAACAAATGGCTATAACTGCCTTATTTTTGGGAAGTTTTAATAAATTCCAAGGAGAGTAAACAAACTTAGCAAGTAAATTTATTTTAACTTTTAATTTATATTAATAGTAAAAGATTATTCATCAATTCTTCAAATCTTCATCAGTGATCTTCATCAATTTCTGAAAAAAGAACCAAAAATGGCTTTTCCCTTTATAAGTAAGCTAATCATCGAATTTCATAATTAAATTTCATGATTTCTAATTCTTTAATACAACCTAATACAAAACAAGTTTTTTTTAGAAATAAGAATACTAATTGAATATCCGTTATCCTTATGGGGTGAAAGAAAGCAACTAATCAATAAATTGGTATTAATCAACTCTACGAAATCATGCGCAAAACTGAAATCTATGCAATAAATTATAAACTATGAACTATAAATTATTGACTTTTCAGATGGATTTATGTTTTCAGATTAAGTAAAACGTGTTCTCAAAGGTTCATCCTACTAAAATTAACATTATATTCTGTACCATTTTGCATAATGCTATTCCTGCGCTATTTATGCTATTTTGCTTAATTCTGGTAGAAAAAAATCTACCGTAATCAACAATTTTCTCCGATGCAATTAAAAGTTTTAATACAAAGAATTCATCCATAATTTCTATAAATAGGTTAATGAGCTTTTCGTTAGTATTACTTTGTTAGATTGTATAGAAGTATTTTAATGGAATTTATTTTAAAAATACAAAAAAAAGAAAGAATTATAAATATATAAAAAAAAATTCCGCGTCAACCATTTATTTGCTTAAAATAATTAAGCTCTTATTCATTTCTACGCAATTGATAATACAGTCGAACTCGTTTATAACGAGCTCGGATTTACCGAGGGAAGCGAGAATATTTGGTTGGATCAATGTTAAGTCTATGGAACAGAAGTCGCTTTTAACGAGCAAGACCCGGTTTTAGCGAGCAATATTTTTCTGTCTTGCAACCTTTTTCTCATCTTTCTAGTCTTTCTGTCTTATATTTTTTTTGAAAATAGTAAGAAATGCGCGAGAAATCGAAAAAAAAAAAAAAACCGCGAACTGAAACTTAATTGCCCTTATCGCTCTAATCTAAAGCTTTATCGGTTGACGAAAAGGTAAAAATTTTACCGGAGTTGGATGACGGTGTTAAAAATATCGAAATCTGCAAAAGGTATGGATTGTCTTCATCTACTGTTTCCACACTGCTAAGAAACAAAGGCAAGTTAATGGATGCATACGACCAAAATAAAACAGACTGTAAGCGACTGAAGAAGTGTTCGAAAGAGGATTTGGACGAAGCGTTATTGAAATAGATGAAGCTGCAACGTAGTGCTGATTTACCTGTGAGTGGACCTATTCTAAAAGTCAAGCAGAAAAATTTGCTGAACAATTTAGTTATTCTGAGTTCGTTTGGTTAGTTGTCATTAAGTTAAGAAAAATATTTAATCAAATTAATTAATGTAATTAAAGTAAGTAAGTATTAATTAAATTTTAAGTAAACTTAATCATTTGACCTCCATCTTCTGGTTGCACACCTGCCTTAAGGACCCGTTTATTACGAGCACTCGGATTTAACGAGTACATGTTACGGTTCCTTTGTGCTCGTTATAAACGAGTTCGCCTGTAACATCATTCGTGTGGGGAAGTTAAATATTATATATTTTCTTATTTTAAATTATTGTTCGACACTCGAGAAATACTTTACAACATCTGTTTTGCAATGCATCAACCCTAACATTGATTGATGCACCTCAAAGAATAATTCTTTTCTCTGTTTTTGATGTTTTTGCATCGATCACGCTCGCATAAAAGAGACAATCTTTGCTTAGTATTCGATTAATTTTTATTGTTTCTGTAACTATACTACTATTTCTCCCCAGCATATACACTTTCGAAAATGATCATTTTTAACTATAAATTTCATTAAAATTTTCCTAAAAGAAAAAGAAGGTTAAAAGCAATTTAAATAATTCATTGAAAAGAAAATAGAAGAAAAAAATTAATTGCGAAATACAATTATGAGATTTAATTCAAGATAATGGAATTGCTTATAGCAGCTATTTGAACTCATTTATTAAATTTTTTTTCTAAAAAGAAAACAATGTTAATTAATTAAATGAATATGTTTTTAAGCTTAAAAGTCATTAAATTAAATTATTATTTTAAATTAAAAAATTATTATTTTGAGTGTAACGGGAAATTATACTACTTTGTTTTCAAAGAAATGTAATAAAAATGGCACTCATTCGTGCTCTGTTTTTTGTTTCTCTGCAAAATGTTCGAGAAAACATAAGGTGAATCTTGACAATAAGGAAATATAAATTCTTATTTCACACATTTAAAATGTTGTTAATGTTATATTCATAGTTTAAAATAGTACTATAATACTATATTAATATTTAAGAAATTTGTTATTATTGCTTCATATCAATTTTCTAAAAAGAAATAATCTGTTTCTTACTCAATGAAGAAATGAGAAATTTTTCTCAGTTCATTACATTTACGAAACTACGACTTCGTGATAATAGTGAATTTACAAAAATATTAGAGATTTATAATTAAATTGAATTAAAAAGATGAATTGAAACAGAACAGAAGAAAATCAATATAGGACTTCATCAAGGGATACCCATTCATTTGGGGTGGGGGGAGGTTGGAATGGAAATTGGTTCGACAAAACAAAAGTGCTATTCGAGTCCAAAAGCCCCATTTAAAACAAATACAGTAATTATTAAACTGAATTAAAGAAAGTAAATTAATATAATTTTCCAATTAAATCTACTTTTCTGTTTCAATTCAGTTATAATTCTCTAATCTTTTTATAAATATACGAGTGTTGTTTATTTAAGTAAGTGCTGTTTGAAAATAAAATCCAAACGAAAGAAAATTTTCAAGAAGCAAATTTAATTTCAGATTCTACATACGTTTCTTTTTTTTTTCCAGCATAGTTAATCAAGTCTGTTTAAACACGTATCATACTTTACAACTAGATTTAGAATAACCTCTTCATACAAACTTGCCGCCTTCTCCATTAACCAAGAGCTTACTGCCGTTTTCACGCATTCGTCATCGCTGTAGTGATTGCCGCCAAAACGATGTTTTAGATATCGTAAGGGATGAAAATCACTCAGGGCAGGGTCTGGGCTGTAGAGGGGGGTCAAAACTTCCCAAGCAAAAGAGTCCAATAAAGCTGGGATCTGAGTTGCGGACAGAGTCATTGTCATAGAGTAGCAAAATTCCCTGTTACCATGGCAGGGAATTTTGCTGCTTCACAAATCGTAACTCTAAAATGTGCCAGTGAATGAATGTAGCAGACAGGTTTTTTGCCGACTAAAAAAGCATCACTGACCTATCTTGTGCGTGGCTGGCGATTTGTTAAATTTGAACATTTTAAAGACACATATTTGACAGTACAATTTACCTACACAGATGCAACTGAGCACAGTTGTTTCCAAGGAATGCCGGGACGCGACACAAGCACTCGTTGCGACGCACGCGTCACCTACTAGTGTACATTACAAAACGGCCCTTACTAAATAAACAACCCTGGTATTTGAAGACAAATTTTGGTCTTAAGCTGCTTTAGCTCTTACATACAGGTAAATTAGTTTTATTGGGTGTCTGTTACATCTTCAAACTGATTTTTTTACCAGATTTTTATTTGAGAACATGTTTGGATTTTGGTTGTAGGAGCCATTTTCTAAAAGTTAATTAATCGAAACTTAATATTCGAAAAGTATGCGAAATAACTCATATCAAAAAGGCACATTTTGCATCGAAAAGTTACTCTTTATTTTTCTGAAGCAACGTTGAAAACTAACGTTCAAAAATTGCCTAGTTGCTTTTTTAGAAAAAAAAAAACTTTTTAGCCATTTGTGTAATGAAATGCTTACAATAATACTCCAGAATTAATTTTCATTGTACAATGTCATTGACATCACAATCGTTAAGTTTTGATAGATTTTTCAAGCGTCATATATTAATGGAGTAGTTTTATCCCCCAAGTATAATGATTCCATGGGGTGTTGTAACTTTATTTGTAAAGCGTGAGTGAAGCACGTTTCTTTCTAAAAGACGGAATTGGGACATTTTGTGACTCGAATTTTAAATGAAACTGGCAATATGCCAGGTTTTCTGTAATGATTTTGTGTTTGAGACGCTCGCATATTTCCATTTCCAAGATGTTTTTTTTTTCTTTCTCCCCTAAAAACAAATAATTTCATTGTTATAAATTGTTTTCATCTCGTCTTTTAATTTGTCTTACGACTATTCTGCTCTGTTTCCAAGAACTAAACTGCTAATTTATTGAAATTTGCTTGCATTTGCTCAAGTTTAATAAATCATATTTTTTAATAATCTATCTCCACTACAATGAACCTGGGATGTAGTGAACACTGGGTAGGAACGTTTTTAGTAGTCGCATTTGAGCTGCTGTTTAACTAATGTCATTTTGAGAGAACGATTGAGTGACGAAAAGGACTCAAATTTCTATTTTGCTGGTATTTAAATAAGTTTTGCAAATTCTCTAGGGGGCAATGTGACGAGTTTAAAAGTATTTTAATTGTGATAATTTTACTGGATTGAATAATACAAGTAGTTCTAATAACAGGTTCATGGGAAAGAAAATTATTTACACAGAAATTATAACTTTTAATTGTAAATTTTTTCAAAAATGACAGAAATTAAAAAAATAAACTCTAAAAAATTTCAAAATTGACACAAATTGAAGAGAAAAATCTAAAAAATCTAATATAATCTTCTACAGCAAATTGAAAGAGCCCAAAAAAAGTCGTTATAGAAAGATAACCATGTAGAAAATATTTTGAATGATATTTATATTTTTTTAGCTTGAATTTTTTCAACTTCTTTATTATTGTAAATAGTGTTAAAGAAACGTAAAAAAATTAACCTTTAGAAACTATTTATTCATTTTATAAAAATTAAAATGTCTTAATTTTGGAACTCTAGGCACGAATGGGTATAGGTTTTTTTTTCTATTGAAAGGTAAATCCGAGTTTGAATGATTAAAGTAATAACATCTAAAATACTATCAAAAATGGATAAAATTAAGTTCCTTCCGTAAAATAGTTTCTTTTAAAGAAAATAAAATGTCTAAAAAATGTTTATATGTCTAGAAAAACGCACTAAGATGTAGCCAGGTGTTTTCTTGATCACCTTCCTTCTGATCTCCTTTTCTTCGTTATACGCGAATGGCATTGCTAAATTTGATTAGCATATTACTGTATATTGAACTGTTGATAGCCTGCCCGCTTTCCAGGTACTCATTATAGATAATTCCACGACAACCCTACCAGATACAGAGAAACACCTTCTTGTTACAACCTTGTGCAAATTAATTGAAACAAACTTTTTTTTTTCGTGTTTTTTAAAGAAGATGCTTTGGGGTTGTTTCGGTTACAATGGGGTTGGACCTTTGCAGCCTATTGACGGTATGATGCGTTCTGAGCAGTACATTGCTATTCTGGGTAAAAAAGTTGTTCCAGATTTGAAGAAACGATACCCTGATGGAACAGGGATTTTTCAACAGGATTTAGCTCCTTGCCATACGTCCAAAATTGTCAAGAAATTCATGTCTGAGAATCAAATTGAGACATTGGAATGGCCAGGGAAATCTCCGGATATCAACCCAATTGAGAATCTCTGGGCCATATGCAAGAATCGCCTATTAAATATGGACTGTACAACTATGGAGAAGCTAATCACGACGTTAATTCATGTGTGGTACAAGGACACAAATATTATAAATGACTGTAAAAAATTAGTGGAATCCATGCCGAATCGTATCCAAATGTTAATAATGTGTCGTGGAGATCATATTATGTACTAAAAATTCTTGAGTTTGTATAAATTTAAATAAAATAGCATTTTCTCCTAGTTTTCTGAATTTATTGAGTTTGTTTCAATTAATTTGCACAAGGGTGTACTTAGCGTTCGTCTTACAACCTAACCTACTGATACCCCGGGTGCTGATCAGAATAAAACCATCAAGTAAAGAAACTCTCAAGAAACTATTCGCTGGACAGTTTCTGAATGATATTTACCCGTATATATTACCCATATATACGGGTACCCCGATAATTCTGTAATTAATAATTTTTTTTTATCTACTGAAATAACGCTCATTTCAGAAGGCACCCTAGATGTCCGTCTCACTCTCTAAGTCTAAGCATTCGAGGCCTAATTATAGGTTTCTTAGGGTTATAATTCAAATTTTTGCTGCCAAGAACGCTTGGATTATTCTTCCACTTCAAAAATACTGAAAGATTGCTCTGTAAATTCTTCTTCATCTGTTTGGATAATTGATAAGTAGCAGACCGGCTGTGTAGGAGCCTGGGTTCGAATCCCGGACAAGCCATGGATGTTTCTTTCTCGCTCTGTGTGCTCTATGTCCTTTCTCCTTTGTGTGTAAATGTGTGTGAATGTGACCCACCCTATAAACGGGTTGTGGTTGTGTGAATGGCGTGGCAGAAGTCGAATTCCTGCCCATAGATGGCGCAACTGAAAAACAGGAACCCCCACTGTCTGAACAGGTATACGACAAAAAAAAAATTTATAAGTAGGCTTTGTAAATGGATGTCTTGCATAAGAAAGGAACTTTTCCCGTGAAATCATAAATTTTTCTTTAAAAAATTTAGCTTACACCTTTTATTATTTGATTAGATATTTGTGTAAAAATCGGAATGAGAAGAGCTTTTAATAAAGCTCTGAAATACCCTATTGATCACTCGCACATTTCCTTAAATTTTTAGGAATCGATTGAGCTAACTGAGAGTTCGCAATGTTGGTGACTGACTCAGAACAACGTGTCCTTGCCATTAAGTTATAAATTGAAATATTCAGTCAAATTAAATCAACACACCATATATTTTATTTTATTTTATAACCGTCGTTGAACAACCGACTCAGTTTGACAACTTCAGTTTTTTTTAACAGCTGTATGTCAGTTTTTCTTGTCTTGAATATCTTATAACCGTCGTTAAGCAGTCAACCCAATTTTTTGAGTTTACGAATACGAATGTTCGACTCCGTCGCCTTGTAATTTTAAACCCAATCCATAAGATAAGGGAACTCATAGATCAAGTATTGGGAGAAATTTTCCTTTGTGGAGAACTTTTTGATAAAACTAATTCACATTTGTGTTAGATGGAGAAGAAAATCACGAAAACCTCCTACGGTTAACCTGACGGCAAGGGGGCTCTGGCCCATGATTCGTCTACCGCTGAGGGTATTGTACGTCAGCACTGTTTTCAGTGTGAACTGGGTGTGGAATTCGTATCAACCGGCCGTTGCTGGGATTGAACCTGGGTCACATCATTATGAGGCGAGAGCTCTACCTCCTGAGCCTACACGACCCTAACCCACCGTATATGCTACAGTAATTCCAAAGCTACTGAAAATCAAAATACGCAACAGAAAATAAATTGGTGATCAGCTATTGCTATTACTGGTGGACGACAATGTTGACACTGTAATTACGCATCTATGTATTATTATGTTCGACAAAAAGCAAGAAAGAGGTAAAATGAAAACATTTAATTTTGAGAAAATGTGTTTAAATATAAAGTTATCATTTACTAAGAAAGGAATGTAAATTTACGATGCAAAAGAAAGCGTCATTAAGTAACAAGTAAATACTTATTGTCACTTTCTAAACTTTTATACGATAGTATAAATCTTCTATCCTGAATAAATCTTACTTATCCTGAATAAATCTGCACAAGTGTATTTTTTCTGAAATTTTGTTCGAAAGTTTGAAAGAATGTTCAAAAATTGCTTTTTTCTTTATTATTATAATTCCTGCTTTTAGTTTTCTTTAACGGGAAAAAATACATTCAACTATTTTCAAATCTCCTTGAGTATTTTTTTCCGAAACTGCTTTAAATAAGAGCATCTTGACATTATTTTGAATTGATTTTGGAGCAGCCCCCGAAGGAACATAACTTCTTAAGTCTTGTCAATATTCTTCTGCAAATGGATGGTAAAAAAGATGGCAACTTCGACAAAATTTCTCTGAAAACAACAGCTGTCATATTCCTTATATGTTATTTATGTTAAATTTAAAACAGAAATAAAATTTAATCTTAACTTCTAGAATTGTGGAGAAAAGGGAAAAAAATAACTGCGGGTGACAAAATCATAACTTTTAAAAATAATTGATAAAAGCTCTATTGTCTGCATTAAACTTTGACAAGGTTAAAATTACTTATTGTCCTTGTAGCCTATCAAAACGGAAACTGAATTTTATTTTTGAGATATTTAATTTTAGGGATGCATTAAAAAACATATTTGTTCTTAGAGTGCCTAAAATCCTTTTACTCATTACAAAATAAAATACTCTTAATATAAGTAAATAAATATAAAGTTAAATGTGGGACGACGTTAAATTATATGGTAGTTTATATTTAAATGAAGAACAATTTAATAATTTCACATACAATTAGTGAAATGCACAAAGCTGTTATGACGCAATTATATAAACAAATATTTTTTTTATTTGTAAAACAAGGAGAACTCTGTCGTATTTAAAGAATTCTTTTTCATAAGAGCAATTCAATAAATTTCTGAAATCAACAAAAAAAGCAAGGATAGGAATAACGCGTCTTTTCTATTTTCTTGAATTTTTACAGGTATTATTACTTTTAACAATGAATGTATAAATATTCTTGCATAATATACATAATTTACATATTACAAAATAATAGGCATACTTTTTGATCACATAATATACATGCTTGTTGCAATTACTATTAGTTTACCTAAATGACTACAAATAATCCAAAAGTTACTTCTTACCTCCATAAACAGCAGACCGGTATTAAATATAATTTTAAGAAAATTTCTTAATTTCAACACAATTTTATGTCAAATTTTATGAGTATAATTATACAAAAAAATCCGATTGTCTAAATATAACTTTGTATGCAAAAGAAGAGAAGAAGAAAAAAAAAACAGAAAAATTTATTTTAAATGAACATGTGAAACGAACTTGATTATGATTTCATTAAATTTCGTTAATAAAGTAACAGGTAATAAAATCGAGCATATTAAAATTCTTGATAAATATTCTACTATTGTATTTACAGTGAAATCTATCAAGTTGACCGGTCAAGTAGTTTGAAAGAGCCAAATTTATGGTATATAATAATAAGGAGCAAAACATTTCAGACTTGCCCACTCGTCTATTTCTCAAGTTGACTGCTGAGATCAGCATAATTTGTCTAGGGATGTGATGAAATGCTGTTTTAAACCCTTTCTAAGTTAACCAGGAAAAAAATCAGAAAATTTTCTGTATTCTAACAATATGTATTTAAATTTTCCTGATTTATTGAAAAAGTCTTCAAAGTTTTCCTAATTTCCCTAGTGCATTGTTAAAATTTTCATTCTAAGTTATGGTTAAGTAACCGCCATCAATCTGTTCATCTAATTAACCGCAAAGTTTATAATTAGCATGGTTTTAAATAGGAAAAAATGAAATTTAACTGGGTATCGGCATTAGGTTGTGGTTCAGTTGTGTTTTGTCAAGTGAATCGAGACATTTAACATAATTAGTTTATCTTGTGGGGCTATCTATCGAAAGTGAAAAGAAATATTAGATTTATTTGGCTAAGCAGCTCTGTGTTGCTACCATTTATGAGTGAAGAAGATTTTCATGTTCTAATAGTCCATGGTCACCAATTGAGGAGGGAAAGACTATGGAAACTCCTCTTGTGTTGAAGAAACGGAAGAAATATTGTTGCGTAAACGTTGTTATTCATATCCCCGTTCATGAGATTTATGAATTAGTTCGTAATCCTTATCACATGGCTCAACTTTCAGCTCTCGAAGATAGTTTGTTTGATTCTCATTGGCAGTGAACATCGTAACTTCAGATGAAACTCTGGTTATTTAACTGTATATGATGAAAACAATCAAGAAATGTTTTTTGATACAGTTAACATATTCAATATCATCTTTTTTGCAGTTATTTGATTGTTTTGGCAATAATAATAGTTAAATAAATTAATATTTAGCCATTTTTTAACAGAAATTTCAAACATTTTGAATTGAACATATAACAAATTATTGAGGGCTTTAGTGGCAAATTAAACACAAGTTCTTTTAAAATATTAAAATCAGTATAATGTTGCGTTTTCAAATAGCGTATATTTTCTTGTGAAGTGACATTTTAAGAAATTATTGGTTACAAATAATAATTGACATGCATAACTAACGAAATAATAATAGCATATCTTTTTTAAATTTACTGTACAATATTAAACTTATGAAATTAATTACATTTTATTCTGTAACTAGGCTGATTTCTTAAAGTGGTATTAATTAAATGAAAGTCAAGTCTTGGTCAAATTAAAAAAGTTTACTTTAGTAACATGTAAAAAATAAATGAAGTATAATCATCATTAAAAATATAGTATATTAATGATATACGATGTTTTAAAAAACATTGATTCATCTCCCTCTGTAAGATGACTATAAAAGCCGTGTACATATTCAAACATATCTGCAGCTAACATACAGATGTTTCATTGTATATGTCGATGTATGACATCAATTAATGATCAACAAGCATACAAATAAATATAAGTATGAGAAGATCATTTTCATAATTATAGAGCAAATATACATAATCACCTTATAAGTATAATCAAAAGAGCTTTCTGTTTTCAATTTATATCGCTTATTATCCTCTAAAATAGAATAAACACGCTACAAGTATTTGAGTTTGCATGGAATATTTCTTTTTGATTTTAAAAATCAATAAACAAATTAAATTTTGGAAAAAAAATCAGCAAATATTTTAAAAAAAAGAATGATGCAAATTTACAGCCTTATTATGCGATCGATATAAGAGGATGAAATTTATCACTTCAATCCATAAAATGTCTTCTGTAACGAGGGTTAAGATAAAGTACAACTGTGTTTAGGTGCAATTCATTTTGATTAAAGCTTTCATTTAAATTGAATTAATGTAGCGATTACCCCATACCATTTTGTCTTAATAAATGCGTCTTAATAAATGCCAAGGGAAATTAATAAGAACAATAACTTTGAATGTTGCAAGGAATACATAGAAAACATTAATTTCAAGAGACAATCCAATCATTTATGAGAAGAATATTGCGTAAAACAGGATTGAAGAAAAATAACCTTTCCTAAAATTGTTTATTTTATTCATTGAGGGTCTAAATGGAAACTGTTTATTGATTTAAATTTAACTTTTGGAATGCTATAAAAATGAAAAAACTTTAACTGATTATATGAATTCACTATTGTAGATTAGTTTAACAGAAAATCAATAATGTATGGAAAGTAGATCGTATACATAAATGGTAAAAATAAATGGCTACGCACAAGACTTACCTGCTTCCAAAAAGACTAATCTACCATTTATTGTATTTTTTAAAAGTATCACTAGAAAAGATTTATGAATAGTATTTGTGCTAGCCGTGGTGGTTCAGGGGGTGAAGCGTTCGCATTCCAATGAGGTGAACCGGGTTCTAATCCCAGCTATGGCTGGTTGATACGAATTCCGCAGACGGCACGCACCGACTGCAGTGCTGACATAAATTATCCTCAGTGACAGACGGACCATAGGCTAGCGTCCCTTTGCCATCGGGCTAACAGTGGGATGCTTTCATTGCTTTCCTCTCCGTGTAACGCAAATGCAGGTTGGATCCATCAAAAAGTCCTCCACGAAGGCAAATTTTTTCCCTATACTGAATCCAGGAATTCGTTTGTTTTCTAGATTGGGTTCAAAATTACAAGACTACGGAGTTGAACATTAGTAGACGTAAATCCAAAATTGAGTCGGTTGTTGAACGACAGTTAAAAAATAAAATAAAATAGCATTGTGCAAATTTTGTATAAAATGAATTAGATGCTATGTAATTGAGAAGCTAAGAAGGAAAGTAACTATTTACCATTTTCTGTAAAGATAAGCCTTCAAACTATCAAACTGCAATTTCAATTTTTTTTCTATTTCTATCGCTTGTATACACTTCATATTCTTTATTCTCCATTTTTTTCCTTTTTTTACCTCCTTCAATCTATTTTTATACTCCAAAAATTCTTTAAACTGACCTTCAAAAACCTATCTCTTTGAAACTTAATAAGCTGATTATCTTAGGAATCAATTAAATAATACAATCAATCAAGGGGCATCTCTGACCCCTCTCAACGAATTTTGTCCAGAAGGTATCAGGAAACCCTTTTTATTTGAACTTTTTCCCCAGTTGAGAAATTTTAAGAAAAAGGGTTCTTCCAAATCAAGTGTTCATAAAGAACAGAGTAGGACCGGAAATCTATTAATTTTGCAGATCTTCTATCCTAAGAGCAATATAATTAAAAAAAATTAACAGAAACGGATAATTTAAAATAATAATTTAATTAGTTAAGTAAAATTAAAATACAGACCAAGTTCCTATTCAAATAAATGTAAAGTCGTAACAAAAAAACAATTTGAAAAAGAAAAAGTTTCAGGAAATAGTTATTTTGAAACTAGAGTTTCCTGCGTTTTTTCATTAAAGTATTAACATATTATATGCTTAATTTTTAGCAATACATTAAGTAAAACATTATAATCATTTAAAGATTAAAAATATTAAAATTCAAAACTTGTTACATTAATAAAACTTATTTGCTTTCAAACAGATGTTTATGAAGTAAATTCTTCGGCTATATATGCTTTGTGGTAAGTTTTTTCAATGTTCATACTTACCAAATGACTGGATTTTTCTCTCTCTCAGTTTTATAATATGAATCATTTTCCAATTTATATTTTACAAAGCTGTAATGGTTTGATCATCTTAATATCTCTATATGATGATTAAAACCATGCATTCTCAAAGAAGACTCACTCTTTCCTTGGTTTGAAAAATATGAAGAACATTTTAAAAAGAAGAATCTTTTGAAAATGAATATTTATCTCATTACAAATGATTATTTTAAATAAAAAAAGTTTAAACATTTTATGTGTTGAACTATATTTCCATATAAAAAAAACCACGTGTCTATTAAAGTTGCTTTAATTAATTTACAATTACTCCAGTAAAAGACACGCCCATCAACTTAGCATATTTTGGCAGCCATCCAACTATTTTTGTTATTCATTTAGAAGTTCTAATAAGCTACCTAAGCATAATAAAAAGATTAAAAAAAAAGATCTTACCATTGAGCAAAAAATAAATCGCTACATGGGAGAAAATTAATCAGTTTAAGTGTCTAAATTAGTGAGCATTACTTGTAATTTATAGTCATTTTGAAAACGGTATATTATTTTTTCTTGGGTATTTATCTTTTTTTATTAGGAACAATATCTGATACATAATTTCTGCTATCATATAATTTTTGTGTCCTGAATGCACGGCGTAAATAAAAAAAAGTTAGAATAGTTAAAAATCTTTCAAATATGTGACGGTTTGAAAACTATAATATAAATGTGCATTTGTATATTTAATGATGCGCATGAAAGCTCAGTCAACTGAAAATTCTGTGTGCAATTTGATGTAAAATGAAAAACAGCGGTACTTCGGTGACATTTTTAATCTGGATAAAACTCAAAATGTGTGTTTAAGGAAATGGACACAAATATTTAAGGAAATTGCATTAAGACATGTCATTTAGTACCGTTTTTTAATCTTTCCATTAGAAATTTTTTTCTTTTAAAAAATAAACTTTAAGATTCAATTAATCTCATAATACGATGATTCGCCTATTTGCTTAAATCAGTTAGTAATTAAAAATTACTCTTTTCTGATGAAAAAGAAAATTATAAGTCAACAATTGTTTTTACCAAAGTTTTCACAAGCCCTATAAACTTATACGTTAAATAAGGAGACCATTTTTTAAAAACCTGAAACCAGGACAACATGAATTTAGACCAGCCACGCCCAAATTTTATAAATTTTTATTAAAAATTTACCCAACGGCCAACCTGTATACCTAAGTAAATAAAAAAAATTTAAATATCAAAAAATGTTGCGTTTATTTAAACACAAGAAATGTGAAAACTAAAATATGATTTTACAATATAAAAATAAAACATAATAAACATAACATAACATGATAAGCCGTACCTAATATAATAACATAATAAAAAAAGGAGTTATTAAATTTAGTTTGTTTTTATATATATTTTTCACACAAAATTTGATTTTTTATACCACACTTTATTCTTTAGTGTTTTAAATACGAAACAATGCCTGAAAAGTTACAAAACTTTTAATTGTTTTCAAATCCTGTTGGACTTATTGCTTGATTGTAAGGCGTGTAATATTTTGGGACATGTTCCAATTTTCAACAAATGCATATAATGTTTGACAATTCCGATATCTTTTTCTACAAATGAATGTGTTTTAGTCCATTACTGTCTTTTATATACACATGCAGGATAATTCATATAAGTTTATTTTAATTCAATACACTATTACAATTTTATTATTTATTTTAATAAACTTGTTTTAAATTTGGAGGCAATTAAACTTGCTTTACGACATAAAATTTTATGAAAATATAAAGAAAAAAAGTGTATAATAATTCTTATACTTTGCCAGGCATTCAGTACGATAACTGGGCATTACATAGAATACCGGTATCTCATATGTTGACAATGACATGCATATATAAATATTATATTTAATAAATGTTTAAGTTAGAATAGTTTAAGATTGCATGATACAGGGATAAAATGTTTTTATTTTAGCCATTGGGTTTTATCTAAAGTCTCTAAAATTAAAGAAAACACTGCAGAATCAATAATTCGATTAAATCTTAGGAAACAATAAATCAACTCAGAGGGAGTTATTTTTACAGTTTCCTGCCGGACGATTTCCTGACAAAAGTTTTATTCTGAGAAGAAGAAAAAATTGTACAGACGACCTATCATAGTTATCTGCAACTTCGAAGTGAATCGTGTTAAGATAGGACGGCTGTCACTTTCACATTGCAGGAAAAAATAGAAATGCTAGAAGTAAGAGTTTTTAACTGGATCAAAGTTATTTTTACTTTATCAGTTAGAGGGCGATAAATTCAAAATTTATTAGCTTATATAATGAAAATAGAATAAAATTTTAAACAAATTTTTCAAAATAAAATATGAATATTTCGCAATACATTTATGAGCCATCTTTTTTTCAATATTTATAGCTAATTCACAATTCTATTAATAATTATTGACGTTAACTAAACATTCATGGAATTGAGTGTTTCTAAATGTAATGTACGTGCAGAAAGGAAAAAAAGCGAGTTATTTTGAATAACGTTTGATCTAATGATCGAATCTACATGTACTAAGACTCAATGGACCGAGGGGTTGATCTCAATATGTTAATTAATTAGTACAGATGATATTTTATCTTACGATAACAAACGCAAAAACGTACTTTTTCTGAATAAACTCATTATTTTTTTGTTGACGAATTCGCATTTTTGACCCTCTGAGTAAAGGGTTTAACCGCAATCTGGAAAATAGGGTCAAAATAGTTTGGTTAGAAGAGCGGTAAAATGTTTGAACCCCTTAACCCATTTTAGGCAATACATAGAAATTTCCTAAAGTGTGGAATTATTTTCATTGAAATATGCTTAGATTACATTAAGATACAAATTTTTTCTAAAGATACAAAAAAAGGTTTCGTGCATGAAAATAATACTTTATTTATAAAATAAAATGGTATGTATATGTACCATTGATCAATATGCACCATTTTATTTTATAATTAAAGTATTATTTTAAAATTAAACAGTGCGTCAGTAAACAATTCATTAAGTTGAACACTAGTTGCTTATGACATTTGCTTTAATTATTTATCATATATAAACTTGCAACTTTAATGCATCATAAAAACATATCATTAATTTCAAGTGTAATAGTAATACATTGTCAAAAAGTCGAACTTGCCAAAAAAAAAATAGAAATTTTAACAAAATTGGGCTAATAATTCGGAGTGAAAGACGAGATTTAAAATTCCACAATCTGTTTGATAACCGAAACAAACTAAGATCGAAGTGTTAGAAAACGACCATAAAAAACATTGTTTCGTCTGCCTATCAAAACGTTAATCACTCAACAATGATTCGAATCATTTTAATAGTTCTTGTTTTTTCTTCACTTAAATATTATATTGTAACCCCTTAATCAATGTGTTCTTTTTTTACTTCATTTTTAAAAAGTATTTCGGTAATATAAGTTAAGGGCAAAGATTACGCAACACCCTGCATGTACTTATTCGATTTGTGCAGAGAGTATTTTAAATTCAATCAAATTGCTTTAATAAAAACTCTTTTGCAAACATTATATACTTAATAAAGACGATTGTTTTGAAAATACCCTTGCATTTTCGGAAAAATGATTCTTTTGATTCGTCAGAACAGTCTGGAGCATTTAGCATATATCATTTATATATTTTATTCTCACATATCTCTAAAGAAGATGCAATATCTAAACACTAGAGAGCTATAATTTTTACCAGTTATTGCAGTTCTGGTTTTCTTCGTGACAGTTATTTTTACTGTTCAGCTGTCGACATATCTCTTTTGGGGGTATCATGTAGCGAATATTGACACTTAAGGATAGCATCCGATAGTACTTGATAAATTTGTTTCATAGAATGAAAATTCTTACAGCTTTTAGTGTTCCAGAATGCATTTAGTGCCGGAAAGAACATGCAATGTGTTTCCACTTTTATATGCATTTTTAAAAAGATCTACTGACAAAAGTTTTATTTTTCTTTCAAGTAAGTATTTCTATCAATATTTTTCTACGTGACATCTTAAAACTTCTGAGGAATCTTTAGAAGTATCTCACATAACTTTTTTAGTTCATTTTTTTGTTTATCTTTTTTTAAATATTTTTTCTACTGTCGTTAACCATTAATTTAACATTTTGAATTAACTTTTTTAAATTTTTGGAAAAACCTTTTAAAAATTAAGAATTTTTCTTCATTATGCATTGACTCTTTTTTTGTACTCTATACAATGTATATATATATTTTTTTAAATACATTTTTTTGTTCCAAGGAAGTTTGTTTTTTGTGACTGATTTTGAAAATTAAAATATCGTTTGTACAAACTAATTGCCATAATTTATTATAAGCCCTCAAAGTATTAATATTGAATGCCGATATTAAAAGATTTGATCAATAGGTTCAAAGTTATTAAAAGTGTTTTTTCCCCAACATTTTGCATTCCTCGGGAGCATTCTTTTTCGTCATTTCTTAGGAGCAATAAAATAAAGCATTCTCGTAATAGCCAGTTCGTTCTGCCAGAACGTCGAGGAAGTTTTAGGGGTCTTCAATAAAGCACTCAGTCCATGACTCTTGCACTAAATTGGAGATATTTTCCATTTTTCTTTCTTATTTGTGTTAGACTAAATTTATTTCATTTCGTAAACATTCGCGCATAATGTTCATTGAGTTTGGTGTGGTGCAGCCACCTCCTGACTCTAATAAACTCTATATTCAATCCAATGCAATGTTTTTGGATTTTCTATACATTCAATTTTCTTTCATTTTCTTATTGCGTGGATTTCGTACATTCAATCATGTTCAAGTTTTTGATTCAATTTTTTTCTTCTTTTTAAGCCTATTAATATCTTGAAATCCAAATTTAAATTGTGTGAGTTACTCCCAGAAATGAAACTCTCAAATTTGACAATTCAGCTGTACTTGATTTGTATTTCGCAATTTTTGATTTCCGTTATTTTTGACATGCTTTTTGATGAAATCAATGTTTAACGAAATCAATCGCTGCTCTCAAATATTTGACGAAACTCTTTCCTCATTCTTCGTACTTCGTATCAACATAGTCCGGGAGTTCTCTAGTATTTCTATCATTTTATAACCTTTGCATTGCTTAACCGGATAGTGAAGAGATTAGCGAGCTCACTTTGCAAGCAAGTCTACTGAATTTATATTATAAATTCTCTTAATCTGAGTTCAAAAGTAAGTTTAATTTTTTTAATGAAATTTCAAACAACTGAAGTTTTCTCATTTCTTAAGAATAGAATTTTGAGTATTCATTTTATTTACAATAGTGGCGCACAACAAACTAAACATGTATTTGTTCCTAGTTTTAAAATTGAATTAAATTCTTTCAAAAGTTTGGTAAATAAATAAATGATATAGAAGCTAAAATAGGTTGTGTACAATGCCTAATTGAACGTGAATTAAAGCTGAAATAAATATCTTTTTTAATATTTATAATTTTTTTCTCGTTTTATGCCACTATATCGGGAAATTAAATAAAATAAAGTAAAAAATAAAATTGTATTAAAATATATAAAATAGAATAAATATAAACTCATTAGCAGGAATCCCAAAGACAGTATCAAAATTAATTAAATAATAATACAATAATTAATTAAATAAATATTCTTAATTAACATACACTCTTATTAATAAGTAGAGTAGAAAGAAACTGACTGGAGTTATACATTTTTATTTTCTATTTTTATGTACTTTAACACAAAGGCTTTATAAAAGTAACTGAAAAAAACCCCCCAACTTTTATCAGTTCTATAGGTAAAAGCGTTACCGTGTTAGTTATGAACTCTGTATCTTAAGGTAGCAGACGTTTATACGAAGTTACTTGAATCTCAAACAAATTTAATGCATATCACCATCATAAATTGAAATAGATTGCCAACTTCTTCGACGAAATTCTTTTTTTTATTCTTCTTTTATCAGACCATGCAAAAAATGTAAAATCAAGCCTTCGAACCACTAATCATTTAAAAAAACTAACTGTTTTAAAACACTTTAATTTTTTGTCTGATTTTTCCCTTTTTTGTTATTTCCCTTGAGTTTATAACAGTCATTAACTAACAGGTAAGATTAATTTTTAATTACTGTCGTTCAAAGATCTACGATCTCAAATTTGAAGGAAAAAATCTATGAAAGTTCTCTTTTTTATACCAAATAACGTAGCCATCAGATAGACTTGCTGAGAAAAATGAACTACTTTCGACACGAAACGTTAATTTATGGTGACTGCAAAAAGTTGCATTTTCGACGAAAACTTTTTTATGCCGCTATAAATCACGCCAAAGAAAAACTTTTGTGAGTCACTTTATTTAAAGTATGCCTCAACACTTTGGCTGAGAATACAAATAATTGACAAGTTTAAAGGATATATTTTATATACTTATAATAACGACAACTTTAAACCAAACGTTTATTCAATATTTTGTAATATGTTTATAAAAATAAACGAATTACTGTTTGTATGTAAAATAGAGTTTATCTTTTTTGTTAGGTAAATACGTTATGATTCTCGTTCTTTTTCTCCCCTTCTCTTTCTTATTTTGAAATCAGATTTAGTTTCTTGCAACTTTTGATATTTTTACTGTTGGTTTTGGTTTTAATCTTCGTGTTGAATGAGGCTGCATTTTGCTTAGTAATTTTATCAACTCTTTCTTTAAAATTAATCTTTACTCAGTTTTATTTGCAATATTATTATTATTTATTAAGTTAATTTTGGCAATTTTCTTTTTACAACTGAATTTCATTTATTGTAATGTTCATTTGTTGTTGAATTCACTTTTCACTTTTATTTCACATTCACTTTTATTTGTGTTTATTGCTAGCCTGTTACCACAGCATGTTTTGTAGCGTTTTTTTTTTTTTTTTTACATGTACTTATTACCGTGAATGACCGAAATCAAGGAAATGTCGACTGTCACCGATGAATGTCAGCAATCACATAGTGACTTTGGTGCAAAAGTCTGAAATAATTGTTATATCCGATAGCAACTCATTGTCAATAAAGATCAAAATTTAATATATATAATTCTCTTACGTGACTCCCAAATGTTGGCTGTATTTCTTTGGCAACGTTTGCTTTGTTTTGTTTACGTTACTATTTCCCTTACACGACCAATCGACCAATGATTGCCGCTAAAAATGTCACATGCCAAATCTAGCTGAGGTGGCTCAACATATAGCGCTTTTAAAAACGGAAACGGAAATAACCAGAGAGGATCAGCAGCGACAATCTCATACTATTAAGCTAGGCAGAAGTGAGTAGCCTTTGTCGATAGATCTCTATTTTAGTATTTTGTCGAAAGCGCTTATTTTCACGAAATTATATATTACGAATTTATTTGACGATTTTTGAATTACATCACGAATTATACTATAGCACATTTCTGATAGGTTTAACGAATTACGTGTCATTTATTTGAATTAAAATTTATTTTAATGACTTAGTATTTACTAAAAAGATGTAATATTTTTTAAAAAAAAAAAGTTTTTATATGGATTTGAATGATTGTTTTGAATTCTTAGAATTTTGTGCATTAGTAATGTACCTAAGTTAGTAGCGAGCGAAGCGAGCTTGGTTTGCGAAGCAAACCATATAAGATTGCCAAGCAATTTTCGGGGGTTGGCGAGCAGGGGGCGCTGCTCACTAATTCATAATATTTACTGACTTTATTAGATACGTGATCATTAAATTAATTTTTAAATGTTTTGATTAAGCGGTAAAGATTATTAAGTACACTGAATACTTCTACAACATCATCCTCTCTAACACATCGGGCTATATAATACTATTCTAGCTGATTTTTAAGTAAAGGAAAAAGAATACCTACGATACTACTTTAATGTTTTATGTAACTATCATTGAAATTTATAAAGTTTACCAAAAATTACTGAACTATAAATACACGCCGATCACGAATAATATGGCGATGTAAACAATTGTAAACAAGTTACAACTCAACAGTTGAAAAAGTTTTTCCAGTTTTATATCATTCGCGAACAGAATTTAATTCCTCTAATATTTTCTTGCGTTTTCTGGCATAAAATTGCATTGGATAAAAAATTTATTTTAAGTAATGTTTAATTTATTGCTTTCTTTCATGAATAAATGTTTATTCATTAATAATATGGGATGCCCCTTTCACGAAAATGTGGCGCTGGACCAAAAGTAATGAAATAGATGATAATTTTAAAAGTTCGAATGTTAGATTGAACACCATTTAATCTTATATAATATTAGTTCTTTTATATTATTCAGGTGTGTGTAGTGTTTTCTAGTATGGCAGAATTTCGGTTGCATCTTTCTAATGTTAGATAATATCATTTTGCTACCTGGGTTACAACATAACTTTTTCATGTTACAAAATTACTTTTTCATGATAGTTACAACATAAGAATATGGATACATTGGTCAAGGATTTGAACTTTGCCGAAGTCTAAGAACATCTCTCTCGAATTTAGTCTCATCTCTCCGTAACATTAATGAACGCACAACTCTTTCACTCATCGACAGATGACAGCACCAACAATATTTCATCATTTTCCACTGTTCGCTTGATTCTGAAAACAAATAACTTAAGTTAAAAACAATTTTATAGCCCTATCTGATATATATTTTATAAGAAAAATTTACTTGGTTCTAGTTTGGTTTTTGCCGGTCACTGACCGTAATTTAGCAGTGAAATTTTTTATAAAGTAGTTTTTTTCATGTAGGCTTAAAAAAAAAACCTTAATTCTTCTTTAGTACTACTCCTTACTCATAATATTTCGGACGCAATATTTTTAACACAAAACCAAGTACGTTTATTTTTCTCATACAATTTTAATGAACAGATTATACTCAAAACAGCGTAACCAATTACTTTAACTATATGTATGAATAAGTGTAGTAAAAGCAGTTTTATGAATTTTGGGTTTTAAGTAATGCCAATTTATTTGTTGAACAAGAACATTTTCAGAATCGTTTCACTATGAAGATTAGAGTCGTTAAACGTGAATATTAGAGTCGCCACATCGGGGGCAAATGTGTCTTAATATAGATGAATTAGTACGTGTATTCTGATAAAACTTACATTCAGATAAGTAAAAATTTAATTATCCTATATTTTTAGTACATTGTTTCATTCAATGCATAACAAGAGCGTAACGAATATAAATATAACTCAGTTCTTAATTAATTTTGTAGATTAAAGTATATTTAAATAAAGAAGAAATTAAATTGTTCAACAATTATAAAAGAAGACATTTTTATTGCTATTTTGAAAATTAGAATTATAAATGTACTTATAATTTTTGTATTAGCATTTTGAAAGTTCTGGATAAAAGAAAATCTCATTTCCCTTGAAAAGATAATTTATTTTGAGAAATTACAATAAGTGTTACAAATTGTTTCTAAAATTATAGTACGAACTTGCAAACTTACTTTTTTCTAAAAAGGTAAAATTCAATGAAAATGCTATTACTTCGTATTTTTTATAAAGATGTTTTTTCCCTCTACATTTATATAATTACTTTTACTTAATATTTTGATAAAGATATTACTAATTACTATTTCTATGAAGATATTATTAATTATAATTTTTATTAGGATAAAATCACTAACTATTTCCATAAGGATGTTATTTTGATAATAAATATCTTTCCTTATAAAAATATGATTGTGATTATATATTTCGAATGGCTTAGATAAATTGCAATTAACTGGCTATATTGTACTCTGCAAATTTATTTCTCGAGTACATTCGTTCAATACTTTTTTTAAATGCCATAAATCTAAAAAAAAAGACAAATATTTTTAATAGGATTTTTTTTCCTAAATATTATCGCGAGACACTAAGTTTAAAAGTGGAATGCTTGTCATAAAATGAAATAACATTTTTTGACTTAATCTACTTTCCATAAAACTTCTTTCATTTTTTAACTCTAATTAACCTCGCTTAATTACCATTCGAGCCTAATTAACTTTTTGAGAATCTAAGCAATGGATTCTCATTATAATGCATTTATTCTACTAGTGGCTAATTGGGTCATAAAAGTAAAAGCGTCAAAAATAATATAGGAAAGAAAATGTATTATAAGTATAAATTTGTTGTCAAATTTTGCTGTTAATGCATCTCGTTCACTGAAAAAGGTTTTTCTAAAGAACCTTCGGTAAATTTTACATAATACTAAATATATAATTCATGCAAATTTTGCATAATTTATGCACAAAAAAAAATTGTTTTTTTAAGGGGGGGGAACTCATCATAAAGCATTTTTATCGTGGACCAAATTTTCTCATTGACAACGGAAGGCTGTTCCATCATGTGCGTTCATCATCCAACACTCTCGTTATATTTTCACCATAAATCTCTTCCACATAATAAATTTAAGGTAGCATAAACATTCTTTGCGTTCAAAAACCTTAGTACTGAATGCACTTTCACAGTGAGCGGGACAAGATATTGCCTTTAAAAAATTATGAGAACCTATTTAAGTATTATTTAAAAAATGTAATCTATAATTATTGAAATTAATTATCCTTGACCCTTAAAAAAGTAATAAAATTGAATATATACTTTGCTTTATTTATTCCCAAACTAAAAGCATTATAATTAACCAATTCTTTTACTATGAGTAGCAATTTTAAAAACAGATTCATAAAGAGCTCTTTAAATTGTGACACTTTTTTGGTATTTCACATTATTTTATTTCCTTTTTTATTTACGCGTTTTCAAAGTGAAAAACAATAAATATTTATAAGCGTTGCGTTAAATTGATATATTATAGAACATAATCGTAATTTGTAAATAATCTTATGTTTTACAGGTTACGTTGTTGAAGTGCTTATTATTGTTAATGAAATTTGATTACTAATATTAACGAACTTAAAACTATAGTGTACTATAAACTATATAACTATATAAACTATATTATACTTAAAATTATATTGAACTATATTAAATTGAAACTAATTTTATAATTTTAAACTATCAGATTATATATATATATATATCAGAGGAGATTACATTTTTAATTTTTCGTTCGATCGTGAAGTGAAGCTTACTTTTGGGCCAAGATTCACAGAACGCTCTCTGTGACATTTATGTTTATTGTTCGATAAGAATTGAATATTGACACGACCCACCCTATTTGTGTAGGGTTTACGTCAAGCTTTTTCTTGTATTGTTCGATAATATACATTTTTTTACCTCTTTCTAAAAAAAACTCTAGATGAACCAAGCCAAGGAAATGTGGCTGTGTGAAATAACTTGGAATTCGGTATAAAACGTAAAATATAACCAAAAATGCTTTTAGTGAAAATAATATTTTAAAATAATGCCTCAGACTCCATTTTTCTGAATTGCGTTATTTAGTATGTCTTTTCAATATTTTAGGATTAAGCAATTTTAAACTATAAATAGAATATTTTCAAAGGAACTCTGATGGACTTGGAATGGGATTGGATTTTCCAAGTTCTGTGAGGATACACTATTTCTTTTATTTATTTTTTAGATTTATTTTCATTCTTGATTTTCTTTTTATAATCCTCAAAATAAAAGTGATAAAATAGCTAATTTTTTTATGTGCTAGGAAAGGTTTATGTGCTAGGAACTTAAATTATGAAATTATTATAGATATTCTAAAAAACTCTTTTTCTTGTAACTTGATGCTAATAAGAATTATAAATCTTGAAATAAAATCATCATTCTCAAAAAAAAAAAATTTAGTTCAGTTGTGAACCTTTATATCATGTGAATTTGCAACAACATTAAATTAAAGCCCGTTATCATTTAAATTAGTATCGTATAATTGAGCCTTTGTATCATGTGCATTTGCCATAACATTAAAGTGAAGCCTGTTATCATTTAAATTAGTAGCGTATAATTGAGCCTTTATATCATGTGAATTTGCAACAACATTAAATTGAAGCCTGTTATCATTTAAATTAGTATCGTATAATTGAGCCGCGTTGTTGGTTAAGGTACCGACAGTTGGTTAAGATATTACAAATTATTTTTTAAATTGAATTATCTTTGTTTCGTGCAAAAAGTTTTCGATAAAGGGGTCTAAGCCTTCGACCGCTTTAATTCTTAAACTATTTAAGACGTATTTCCCAGAGTACGGATACTCTCTATATTTATTATTTTATTTTATAACGATTGTTGAACAGCCGAGCCAATTTGTAGGTTTACGATTACTAATTTTCAACACCGTAACCTTGTAATTGTAATTTTGAATCCGATCCAAAAAACAAGCAAAATCCTGGATCAAGTATTGGGAGAAATTTACCCTCGTGGAGGACTTTTTGATGTAACGAAATCGCGTTTTCGTTACATAGTGAGGAAAACTACGAAAACCTCCCACTGCTATTCTGACTGCAAGGGGACTCTAACTCATGATCCGTCTATCACTGAGGATATTTTACGACAGAACTTAAGTCGGTGCAAACCGGGTGTGGAATTCGTATCAACACTCCATCTCTGGGGTTTGAACCCGGTTAACCTCTTTGGTAGGCGAAAGCTCTGAGTCACCACTGCTCCCTTATTGTGAGGATCAGGAATTGGAATCCGTCGATAAAAAGACGTATTATTAAGAGAGAGAGAGAGAGAGAGAGAGAGAGAGAGAGAGAGAGAGAGAGAGGGAGAGAGAGAGAGAGAGAGAGAGAGAGAGAGAGAGAGAGAGAGAGAGAGAGAGAGAGAGAGAGTACGTTTAATTGTCTGATTTCGAAACTTAAAATATCATCTACATTAATTAATTAGCATGAGTGAGGCTATCGAACTATTCAGATTGAGTACCAAGTGCTTGAAAATCCGATCGTTAAATCAACAGTTATTAAGCGTGTTCACATTTTTATTTTGCACAATGTACTAGAACGCTCTATGAGCTTCTAATATCCATTAATAAGGTTAAAAACTCGACATTTCTGAGTAATTTGCTCTGGTGCTGCTATATTGTACATCCTTTGTATAAAGCGAACTGAAGTTAACCCGTCTTTTCTCATTCAAATTAGTTACGTTAATTTGCTTTCTTCTTCTTCCAATTGTTCGACAGATGTTGATAAATAAACACGACGCTCGTCGTGTATTTTGTTAAGCTTGATTAATAAATGGTTTTGTTTTATCAAGAGAAGTTTCATTTATGTTAAACTAGAAGCATTAACAGAACCATATAATTCTTTGTCATAGGTAATGTGCAATTATTAAGAATGAATTTTGAAAGATTAAATTTAGCAATTTTCTTTAAATTCTGGGTCATTAAGAAGTTCAAATACCCTCTGATTGCGCTTGATTAAAATTCTGTTCACTAAATTAGTTCCAACATAAAAGGAAATAATTGTAAGTGTAAAAGGAGATATGCATAACTTGGAACAAAACATATTAAAAATTGCTGTCTACCAGTTGTCAATGACAATAAATAAAGAAAAAATTTATAAGAAAAGCATTTTAAAAACTAAGAGCTGCAGAAAAAAATTGCCAATTTGTTATTGACGAATTTGACGCATAATTTTGATAACGGTATACTAATGTAAGTACTGTGGTAGTAGGTTTCGTATGCCCGCCGAAATGGAATAGTACACTGACAAAAAAAAATATTGTCAAAACTACCAGAATAAGGTGTTTCTAGCTCTGTATGGGAACACCAAAAAAAAACGAAGTAGTATTTATCGAATCGCTTTGGTAAATGACATCTTCGTAAGATTAACATTTAACTATGTTTTTTAGCACGATGTTTGACTGTAAATGTGGTAAAATTAGGTCATTTTAACCATAAGGCCCGCTTCTTCAACATCACAATCAAAGCATCTTTGTTATATCTTTCTGTAATTTGAGCAATCTGATCTTCAATTCGACTAGAGCTTATTATAATTTGTGATAAAGGCTGATATGCACACAAGCCTGCATATGTATATGTAACAAAAAATAAATAAATTAGTGGAAGAGTAATGCTTTTTTTTAATTATTATCATACAGAAGTCTCATCTTTCCACTGAATGCTATTAAAAATGGAGATAGCTGGTTCGGATCAATGCGTAACCATGAATGGGTAACAGTAAATATATGCATTTGGTTAGATACATATGCTGACTTGTGAACTCAATGCAAAGAATGTCTTTTTTTTTTTGTCAAATTATAGAACAGATGGCACGAAAGGGAAGGAAAAAAAGCTTGAAGATATAAAACCGGCTATAGTTTGTCTACAGTAAGAACTTCCCCCTCCCCAAAGTCTGAGGCCGTCAGCTGCTTTTGAAACAAGAATAGCGCATTTCAGGGATGGTAGCTTCTTTTCACTCTAACACAATAGACCGGAGAAAAAGATTACCTTTCTCTCGCCGACGCAAGCCAAAATGTGTCCTAAACAGTGACCTCACACCCCTACTTGAAATAGTTATACCTCGTTACCATAGTCACCGTCACGGGACCAGACAAAAGACTTGGGAAGTTCTTACTTTAGACACACTATACCTATACGTTTCAAAGCGTTTGGCGGAAAGACAAAAAAACAAAACCTAGCGGCAATGGAGGCCCCAAAGATGCATGATTGTATTTCTTGTACCTCACCGTGCATCATTGTTGTTTGCTAACCGCTCTGAATCTTAAATGTAGTGAGTTTAAATCCCACTATAACATTAAATGCATATTCTTCCTGTTTTTCTCAAAATTGTGCTGCTTTAAAAACCAAAAAGATTTTTAAAGCCTTTCTTTGAATTTACAAAGAAACCCACACATGTGTGAAAATAAATAAAGAAATTTATCTAACTCCTAGATCGATGGATAAAACATTCATATATCTGAGTTTAGTATCTTAACAGGTTAAACATTTGAAGCCACCATTCATGTCACTCGTCATCGTAAGTATTAAGGATTATGATAGAATAAGAAATAATTAGCAGTCACCTGACTCCAATAAGCCATTTAACTAAACCACCATATAGAAAAATCCATAAAATTGTCAGCATATTAGTATATATCATTTTATTTGGTAAAGAGGCATAGACATCAAAAGCTTAAAATTATGAAATAAATGTTGAATTCAGTGACAGTTCTGAAGAACATTTTGGTAATTTTACTGTGATAGGCATTTTTAATGTATTTACATAATAATAATTTAATGTATTTTTGCATTCTATTTATTATTAACTTATCACTAATGTCTTTAGGTTTATTCCATTTATTTTTTGATAAGTTTATTCTATCCCGTTACTGGTATTTCAATTTATTTTTACTTTATTGATGTGTGGTTGCTGTGTCCAATAAATGCGTTTTTATAAAAAAAAAAACTGTTTTTTCAATATAACTGGATTCGTTACAGTCTTTAAATGCAACTTTTGCATAACGTTTGTCAAAACCTTGAACGTTACACCATTTCTCAAAAGCCGATTTCCCAGCTTTCTTAAAATTTTAATGCGTGTGTGTTGACTTGATTGCGTTGGGTGCCATTCATTAGGGCAGTGCTTTCCAAACGTTTTGTACCTGCGCCCCCCTCTTTGGAAAAAAAATTTGTTGTGCCCCCCTTAATTTTTCTAACAATCCAATTTCATAAACACTCATCTGATATTGTAATTTATTTAATGGGCTACAAAATAATATACAATATTATGTATAAAAATACTATTTTAAGAAATAATAATATAATGTAATAAAAACAAATCTTACAAAAGTACAAAAAATAGAATTCAACATTAATACAACATTATTAAAATTTAATGTGAAGGGTGAGCTTGTTTTTCAGCACAAATTTTGTCAAACCGTGGTATCATTGAAGATATCGCGGTTCTCAGTTCCTTTTCAATCTTTAAGCAGGATCGATACTTTGTCTTTAAGACAGCTACTGCAGAAAACCCAGTTTCACATAAGTAAGATGTTACAAAGGGCAATAAAATTTCTAAAGCTTTATTTGTTAAAGTAGGAAACTCGTCCTTTACTCGTAACCAAAACGTGACAATATTATTTTCGTGTTGAAACATCTGCTTTAATGTGCTGTCACTAGATAAGTCAATTATCATTTCCTGCTCTGCTGTCGTAAGGCCAAAATCATCATATTTTTCAATCACAAACGGGTTTCTAATCCATTCATATTTGGACATGTCAAGATCTTTAAAGTAAAACGAGAATTGCCCCCTTAAACTGGTCAAGTGTTTATTAATAAGAACTTTACTTTCTTCTATTTCATCTGCAAGACAGGTAATTTTAAAAGTGGGAAACATGTCAAAGTTATTATTTTTCAAACTTATTATCCACAGTTCCAATTTTCTCATAAATGCAGTAACCTTGTCTTTCTGGACAAAAGCATGAATTTGAGGCCCTTGCATTGATTTATTTAAAGTACTGAGTCTTTGAAAAATATCCACTAAATACGCAAGTTTTACAAGGAATTTCGTGTCATAAAACAAGTTTGCTTCATCTCTATTATTATCAGTAAGGAATATGGCGATCTCTTCTTTTAGCTCAAACACCCTTTGAAGTACTTTGGAACGAGAAAGCCAACGTGCCTCACAATAATATAGAAGTGGTGTATATTCTGAACCCATGTCATTACACAATTTTGCGAAAAGCCTTCCTCTTAATGGGCTATTTTTGATAAAATTTACAACTCTTATAATAACTTGAAATACTGTTAGTAAATCTTCACCCATATCTCTTGAAACAAGTGATTGTCTATGAATCATGCAATGCGTCCAACTTGCCCGAGGAGCCACCTTTCGAACTAGTGCCTGTAGACCAGCGTTTTTTTCCTGCCATAGATGGAGCTCCATCTGTGCATAGTCCAGCACAGTTCTCCCACAGAATGTTATATTCATTGAAAAATTTATCAATCATATTAAAAACTTCACTTGCTGTAGTATTGCCTTCAATAGGCTTACAGAATAACATGTCTTCTCTAACATCAGTTTCCACAACATATCTTACATATGTAATCAAGTGTGCATCCTTAAGAACATCTGTAGCCTCATCTACTTGCAACGCGAAAGAAGATAGTTTTACTTTTTCTATTAATTGATCGCAAAGATCTTCAGATATATCGGATATTCGTCTTCCCACCGTATTATCTGCAAGTGGAATGATTTTAAGTTGATCAGCATATGATTCACCTAGCATCGTAGCTACCATGTCAATAGCTGCAGGTAGCACTAAAGTTTCTCCTATTACATGGGTTTTTTTTGCATTTAGCAATTCTATAAGAAACCTTATAAGACGCAAGCAATGCTTTTTGTGTAACAGACATGGTCTTTGAAAACATTTCTTTTTGTTTATTTAAATTCTCCAATTTTCTTTGGAAAAATTCTATTGTCTTGCCAACGTGATCTGCATGTACGTTTTCGAGATGCCGTTTTAATTTATTTAGTTTCATGCTGTCTGAGGCCAAAGTATTCAGACACAGCAAACACATTGGTCGTTCTTGGCCATTAATGACTTTACATGTAAATCCAAATGATAAGTACATTGGATCATATTTTCTACATTTAGGTTTACTATTTTGCGAAGATGTTCCGCTATTTTCGTTACCTCTTCTTTTGCCGTCTGCTTCTGCTTCATTCAATTTTCTTTTCAACCCAGTTACGTATTTATCCATCTAAAAGGGTTATTATTTTAAATCAAATAAAAATACTTTATAACAGTTTTGAAATTTACCTCAATATTAATTTAGAAGTGTACCAAAGCGAGTTTGTAGAGTTTGTAGACAATCTGCGTGGAAACGGTCGAGTTTAACCAACGTTTCTTAACGAAATGCCGCGTGATTGCTCTCGTCTGGGCGCAGGCATCCAGTTATAGTCGCGTCGTCCGAGTTTGAAAAACCCTGCAGTCGCGCGCAATTGATGATAGTTCCACACCAGATGTAATGAGCGCTAACGTCGTCGAATTAACGACGGCCTTGGCTCATAAGCCTTGTCGGGGCCTGCTGCCTGCTTCTGTTTACTGAAGTTTGGCGGGAGTAACCCCGAGAATACCCGGGATGATCCCGAATGCTTGTCTAGTGTTTCCTCGCGCTCGGCTCCAAACGGGAAAGCAAGATGTTTTCGTTCCAGCAAGAGTATGGATGGATTTTTTAGCATTTATACCCGAGAAATTTGCGGCGAGGATTGTGGATTACGTATAACCGTCTTTCTGATTAATTTTTTTGACACCTATTCGACTTTTTTGGTTTGTATTCGAAAATGATATTTTGGAATCAGCTGCGTGCCCCCCTTGCAACAGTCTCGCGCCCCCCTAGGGGGGCGCGCCCCACAGTTTGGAACACACTGCATTAGGGATTGAAGTTTATTTTCATTAAAATATTTTTTTCTTTATTTGATGTATTATTTTTTATTCCAGTTATTCTTTGCTTCCATCTAATTTTCTTGGAATTGGGCACTTGCAACTCGAGAAAATGGGAAGTGATTATGCCTAACCATGTGACTTAAATCAGACTTAATTGGATACCTATAAGAGGCGTCACGTATGTGTGTCGAACTTGATTGGCTTCTGAATCAACAAACGCTACGAATTATCTACGATGACGTGACATCCAGTTATCCAATGGGCGATTTGCGATAATATGAACGATGAGGACATATAGAGTAAACGCAGTTGCTGAAATTTACGGTGTATTGGCAAGAAACATATTTCAGGCAACGAAATATGCCAGAGAAGATTTTCTTTGATTTGGAAGAATATTTTTTTTAAATTATACAATTTTACTTCAACTCCGATTCATTTTTTCTTCTTCTTATTTTAACATTTTATTATTTATCACATGATTTGTGACTGATTTTAGAATGAAAAGCACGAAATATACGTTTGTATAAAAAATCGCTTATTAACATATAATGTAAGAGACTTCATATTAATTTTAACATTAGTTGCTAAGATATCCGTTTATTCACTAGCTGATGCTGTAACTTTCTAAATTTAAACAAATCGATGCTAAAACTGATTAATCACGGAGTATTTGGTAATAAGTGCTAGTAAAATTTTTTAAAAAAAAGAAGCTATTTGCTAAAAAGCAAAAGTAATGGAGAAATGGTACTAATTCGGTGGAGAAAAAACAACATAATTGCGTTTCGTTACAGACGCATAATTTTAAAAGTTGATTGAATAGTACAAACATAATTACTAATATTCTACAAAACATAAATTGGATACAGCTATGCTAAATTCTGAGTTTAATCGATCATTTTAAAATTAATATAAAACGCTTAAAGGAAGAGAATTATTTATAATTTTTGGATCAAAAGCTTAAACTTAATAAATGAATTTGAGAATAAACTTTTCTAGCGAGAGAAATTTCTACACACATAAAGAACAGAAAAGCCATCAACAAGAGAAGCTGTTCGGTGGGTAGGGGGGAATCGTGCATCCGATGATCGTAAAAATTTGATGGATGATGGCTTTAATATCAGAAACTGCATTAGAGTGTATAACTTTTTTTTTTACTCTCTTACAATTCATACACAGGTTTACTGTTGGAAATAAAATATTTTTTTGAACGTTTATGGTATCTTTTTCAACGTAAAAATTTTACAAGCTTGTTTTTTAGTAATTTTACCTGAAAATGCAACATTTTTACACATGCGCAACATGAAATTTCTGAAATAATATTTTTCTATACAATAAAGCATGTTATTATTAAATTTCATAGTGAACCATGAACACGAAATTTCACTAGCTTCCTTATCATAGTTTTTTCATCAAATATTTGTTAACAAATTGATGTTGACGCTTTCATAGTTGAATTAATTTTAGTTCATAAGGGAAAGTGAGGTAAGATGAGTTAACTAAGATTCGAAGACCAGTTGGAGCTAAATTGTTTGAAACTGTCAGATTTAGTCAAGACAATCATTGTTTAGCTATGTACAAAATCGTTTTAGAAAAGTAGGTCTACTACTTTTTTCTTATAAAGATTTTTTTAAGAAAAGTCAAATCACCCTACCTGGTTTCATACATTCTATGGATAATTTAGAAATACTAGAGTTTCAATGAAAAAGTAGCAGACATTTCTGTTCTATATGACAATTTAAGAAAATATGCATGTAATTTACATATGATTACATATTATCTTCGTTCTCTGCTGCACTACAGCTTTCGTGGGCCCACCATAGACAGACATCAAGAAGGGGAGAGGAAAACCGTCCAGTGCCCGGTCTTACTCCGAGAGCAGAGTTCATCAAAACATAACAAAATAGTCTTGCTATAGGTCTAAATCCTTATTCTTTGTTAGGGTATCAATTTTTAGTAAACACATAATAAGAAATGAATTACAGTGACCTAGGCCAGAACGGACCATACTCCAAATGCAATGTCTTGTCACAGCCCTGCCCAGCACAAGAGCCAAGCAATGCGGACCGTTAGGCAAAAAGCATAGCTACAGAGAAATAAGGCCGTTAAGATCGCCAAGGTCTTTTAGTGACGTCACGAACAGTAGTTTTTAGCTGATTAGCAGCCAATTTCAAATATTTGTCATTGAACAACACCTCCGTAAGTCCGTCGGATAAGTTATTCGTTTTATATTACATAATTATACTAGAGGGCTCCCCCTCCTGCTCGCTACCGCTCGCCAACCCCCTACTACGCAATTACATTTTTGTTCGCTTCTCGAACTAACTTAAAGTCGTTCTCCTGGAGATAAGCTGGCAATTTTTCATCCTCCAATATCCCATAGAGAGAATATGATTGGATTGTAAAATGTCAGAGGTGTTTATTATAAACATTATAATTTATATAAAGCAATTTTAATATAAACAATATTGCAACCTTATATAAAGCGAGGAAGCAATATTATTTAACACATTAGAATAGCGCAGGGATGGCGTACCTTCATGCACCAACGTGCCATTTTTTCTAAAATATATTTTAATGAGGTCATAGACGTGCCCACAAATAGTTTTGACTTCGTGATTATTAGGTAAATAATAATACTAAATTTCATCAACTCAAAACTATTTATTTACTAAGAAAAAAATTTTTTTTTTGCAATGTCGCAGTTATACGCGTAATTCAAATTAAAGTAACATAAGTGTGACTTCTGTTGTTGCAGATTAGATGACAAATAACATATATTAGGGTTATAAAATGTTAGTTAGAGCAGAACTGTTAATTTTTTATGCTAGTTATTTAGTGTTCGCTTGTAATTTATGGTTATTAATTGCTTTTTTGGCATTAATTGTTCTTTTTTGTTTATTTTAATTGAATTGTTAATACGCTTCATAGTGAACTTTGTGATCGGTGGCGTGCCCAAAATACTGTGTCAAGTGCCATAAGTGGCACGCGTGCCATTGGTTCGCCATCCCTGCTATAGGGCATTAGCCGGAGATTAATCTCCGTATTCGAAGCACGCGTGGCAGAGCCTGACTCAAATCATTGTTGATCTTATAGGAAGCCAGACGCTCCCCAGATAGTGCTTCATCTCCCCCCCCCCAGTAATTTAAATTTTAAACTGAAAACAATTGAAACCTGATGGAAAAAAACTTTAAAATATGGCAAATAAATTAAAACATGTAATATTAATAAGTTGATGCTAAGTAATATTTCAAAAGCAAATACCATTGCAAGTAATTGCCCAATTAACTTCAATATTGTTAACTGACAAAATATTTTAATTTCCATATGTAACTGATATTCGACAAATTAAATTAAGCAATTCAATTTTTTGTCATACTGAATACTAATAAAAAAAATATAAAATGAAATAATTATTATGTTATCAATGATCAATAAACATTTTTGTCAGATTATAAAATTAAAATTATTTAAAAAAAATCTTTGAATATTCACAAAACTTAGCTATATACATTTTACATTGATCTTTCTTTTCACAGTATTTTGCGAACCAATGATTTGCCCTTTTATGCATTATTTAAGAAATATCTCAAATTTGAACTGTTAATTAATATTTCTGACTGAACAGTTTTTTGAAAGTAAGTAAAAAACGAATTAAAAGTAAGTAAAAGATATTCACGCCTAAGATATTCCCGGAGATCCATTTTATGTAACAAAGATATGAGTATTTTAAAGTAAACTCTGATCATAGAGGAATCAATATATTTCACACATTCAATACAAAATAGAAATCGCAACAAGCTTTAGCTGGTAAGTTTAGTTGTAACATTTCTGCCGGCAGCATTATTAAAAATTATTACCTTTTCACACACATGCGTTCTCAATTTTGATTGGCTGTTTTGTGCGTTACTAACCAGAAGTCTTCTGTAATTGGCTATGTGTTATCATTCCACTCTCTTCTTATATATAATGACATATATACCATTATTATATACATTTTAACTATGGAATATGCATGTGCAGTCCTGAAATGTAAAGGAAATTGCAAAAGTGGGGCTTAAGTATAAGTTTTCAAATCTCCCAAAAGTGAGAAAATAAAATGGAAACAGTCCTTTAAACGTGACAGTTATCAAATAACTGTTAATAGTCCAGTAAGAGTTGCGTTATTTATCCCTTATATTTTAATATTCGTTTTTGCAGGATATACAATAACCTTCTTAATTACATTATGAAAAAAGTCGCATTTAAAAATTACAATGTTTTGGGTGTATTTTATTGTTAGCGAATATTATAACATAAAATTAGTACATCATTCTCACTTTTGCGAAACTTTTAGACATGTAATAAAACAAATTTAAACATAATTTTTGCTGTTTAAATATATCTTCAAAAACAAATTTCAGATTTCATAAACGAGATAAATTTTTATTATTAAAAAAACAAGTAAAAACTCACTTTAGTTATATTTCTAAAAGAAAGAAAAGTTAAAGACGATGCTGATTAGCATTTGAAGCTTATTTATTTTTAACGATAGCCTACTTCTATATGATAATGAAACTTCGTAAATTTTTATACTTGAAAGCAGAAAAAATTCCTGTGCATAAAATGATAATAATAAAAGAAGGAATATAATTAATGGCTAGCAATAAAATTTGTTTTGGGTTATAATTTTAAATGATTATTAAGGAAACTGTTATTCATGCTTCATATAGCATGAATCTTTTTAACATAGATGAATTTCCTATTTAAACCATACTATTTTAAACTTATATTTAAATCAGTTTGAACTTTTCATTTTATTTAAACAAAACACGATTTTATTTGTCCGAAATATCTATATTTAAATCATTAAGCATTAGTTTAATGCTTTGCTCGGAGAAGACATCATTATTTTTTATTACTTGAAAGGAAATGAACTTCATCTAACTATCCCACATACATAAACATCTTAAGACAAGAAAATTGTTTTGTGAATGTACATGAAGTAGAAAAGCATTAGACTCATTCGGATATTTTTTTAATTTACTTAATGATATAAATAAGTTAATTAGGACTCGACATTTAAAAATTAAAAGATAATTCATAGATAATCCTTGATTTTTTAATAGTTCCGATTTTATGTTTTTCAATGGCTCGATTAAAAACAAAAGCTCGAAAACATTAAAATGTAATCAATTTAGGTATAATTTAAATAATTGGGTACTTGCTCTTCACGAAGAAGAAGATCGCTGATGCCCATGCACAGCTGACGTCACATGGTCAACACATGACCTATGACATTAGAGCCAGTGGCAGCTGCTCACTTTTGTGCAAAATGGTATGTAAAAATTAAACTTAGTTTCTCTACATAAGTTAGGATGTTAATTAACATGAAGTGCAGCGCCATATCGCACATCGAATTTGTAGAAATATAATTCTTTCTCGTCTACATCTTATACTTAACTTAGATTTTTTATTTGTTAATGTCTTTTATTGTAACTGTGATATATTTTTGTTTCGTGTCCTAGTCAAATTCGATTTGTAATTAGTTTGTTTATGTTCTACATGACTTCGCGCCTAGCTTTGTGTTTAGTACGAAATATATAGTGAAAAATTCTTTATGCAAGATTATCGAATCTGTCATTCAGAGAATTGATACCAGACGGGCTTGGCTAACTCGAAATATAATGGAAAGAACAGCTGCTAACGCAAAGAAATGCCACTTTCCAACAACCAATCAGGAACGAGATACTCACACTACGTCACTTGCAAGTAACCCAATGTCTCTCATAATGCTCATTCCAGTATTATTTTTCCTTACATAATTATGAATATTTGTCTCAATAATTTTATTAGAATATTTTTCTAAATATTATTTTTCTCCTTTTTTAATCCACGGGACCAATTTCAAACTAACGGGAGTTCTTTTTTTATTCGAAAGCCTTCACATCATAAGCCAATTAACTATACATTCAATTGTTTGAAAACATTGCCGTTAATGAAGCTTTTAACAGATATTTTTAAAAAGATTTTATGCAATTGGGGGATTACAAAACAGCATTGTTTTCCTATATAGAGAGTATTCTTCCAAATTTATTTTTATCTAGTAGAATAAAAACGGCATATTAATTCATATGAAACATTTTTTATTCAGTTAAGAAGATTGAAATTCCAATAACATTTGTCATACATTATTTTTTAGATAAAAATTTATTGTATAATACTAAGAAAACCGGCGCTTTGAGTAGCAGACCACAAAATGGTTGGTTAGTTTTAATTGAGCATTTTAACACTTTGTCAGTTTTAACAGTTTATTTTTTTAAATTTAATTTCTCTCACTTATTAAAGTTCCGAAACAAAAAATTTATTTTCTATTATAAATCTCAAGCAAAAATTTTTAATACAAGGAATGTTTAATGTTGACTAAATATTAAGAAATAATCGTGTGTATTAGTAAAAATAGGCATAACATTAAGATTAAGGTGTGTATTATATATTAAGGCTTTCCAGTTATTTGAAGAAATAATAATAGACATTGAATGAATAAGCAAGATGCATTAAATAATACTGAAAATATTCACTTTCATTAATTCAACTAATTTTGAAATAGTTGCAGTGTTGCAGTTACAGTTTTATATGCTACACTTGAGATAATATATTTTATCATCATCATTGTATGAAATGTCTGTGATCTGAAAATATACAAAATACTAAATACTCGCATATGAATTATTCAATACTTTGTTTAATCATTGTATAAAAGAATTGTATTTAGAATGCTTAAGCAATGTGTGAAATATTAATTATTTTTTACTTTACCAGGCTATTTTCTATGCAGTGATCCGGAATTCAATTCAATAGAACGGCGTATTTTGCATAAAAATAATATATTATAATTTTCATCATTTCATTACTATATAATTAAATAATCAAACTTTCAACAACTATGACAGCTAATTAAACTTTCTATATTTAGTCAGGTTTTCTCCATGGAGTTACAGTACAAATTAAATATTATTAAAACAGTATTTGTTGTCATCTCAAAACTTTTATCCAGAAAAATGCAGAATCCTAAAATCCTCAATAGAGGTTTTTTTTTCTTTTTTAAGAGTGTATCATAAAAAAGAAATTAATTCCTAACTAGGGGATTTAAATATTTACTCTGTTTTCTTCGGGATAAAGATTTTAGATTCTTTTGGTATTGATTTCACAAATAATGTAAAACAAAAATAAAGAGTTTTCAGTTTTTTTAGATCATTTCAAACTCAATAAAAAAAAGCGTATAAGCTGACTTTTTTCAAACATTTCAAGCGTAACACAATTGAATAGGCTGCTTAAATTGAATTGTTAAGCTTTCTAATGTTTTCTTTTTACTTTTTTTGTTTCTTTGTAACAACTGGAGGCAATCTTACTATTGAGGTCTTTTGTTCGTGTAAAGAAGGAAAAAAAAACTCCTTTTAATTCCAAGATGTGTGGATAATGTTTTCAAAAGAATAATTATTTTATGTTTACAAAAAAAAGTTTAAATGTCATTTCGTGCGAAAAACATTTCGTTAATTAAGAATAAAATGATAGCCTTCGTGAAAATAAAAAACTATTGACTGTTCTGACAAAGAATATAAATTATAAAAAATAATATACCAATTGATACAAATAAGTTTGAATTAGGTTCATTTGTAAATATTCGTACATTTCAAAATAACATGAAGTTTAAAACGAGCTATTTATCAAAAATATGGATATTTGTGTTTATAACCGTAGCATGGGCGCCGGCAGAATAATCTAAAAGGGGGTGCAACCCTCTAACAAACTAATCTCCCCCCCCCCAAAAAAAAAGAAGAAAAAATTTAAAAAATTATGTTATTACATTTTGTTTTGTTATTACATATACTTTCATCTGTTAATTTTTTTCAAGATTCATTTCTTCATTATTTTTAAAAAAAATAGTTCGAATTTCTTGTAACTTGCAAATTTTGCCACGAGAAACTGTATTGATGGCTCTGGCATAGCTACTGACTTTGAAACACAAATAACTACAAACAGTAGTTTCGTGTACTAACGTGTTTGTGGCTGGCCAAGAAGGTGGCGTTAAAAAATTGATTCGAGACAAATATCCTAAAGCTGTGTTTTTTCATTGTGCCAATCATGTATTGAATCTCGGGATCAACGACTTAAACCACGTTAAGGGAGTACAGAATACTATAGGGATAACGGAGGAAATTATTACCTTTTCAGAGAAAGTACCTTGTGACAAAAAGAAATTTCTAACATCCCTTTACTCTGTGAAACACGCTGGTCAGAAAAGTACAAGAGTACCAGACGATTTTCTGAAAAGTTTATTACAATTCTAAAAGCTTTTGAGTTCCTTACAGAAAAAGCGGCAAACAAAGACACCAAAGTGAAAGCTAATATACTTTTATCAGCTGCTACAACGCCATTATACATTGTATCACTTTTTGTTATTGCTACTTATTCTGCCAAACTTGAACCTGTGTGCAATCAGTTGGAAAAGGTAAACACAGATCTAAAAGAAGTAACTGATTATGTAGTCAAATTGATAGAAGTGCAGCAAATTCATCAAAATAATGCTTCTGAAGAGTTTACTGCAATTTTCACGAAAGCAGAACAGATTTGAGCGGAATTAAGCATAGAAATTAATCGACCTCGAGTGGCATCTAGACAAGTTCATACACTATTTAGCCATTAATGACCGGACACCCCTTGTACGGCAGGTGGACTCGTCCTGGCGGAATAAATACGTAACCTGTGGTGGGGGGAAGACCATTCGCAAGCAGGCGACGGCCATACGAGCATTAACAGTGAAAATGAGTGGACGGCTAGAGCTGAATGAGGCGGAAAGGGGTATGATCATAGGCACCCACCGATTTGGTCATTCCATACGTGCCATCTCCGACAAGTTTCAGATACCACGGTCAACAGTTGGTGACGTCGTGTTGAAATGAGAACGAGAGGGAGTGATAAAACAGCAGTCCCGACCCGGCAAGCCCAAAATAATGTCCGACAGGGATCGACGATCTCTTCGACGTGTAGGGAAGGCAAACAGACAAATGTCGTTGGACACTGTCGCTACCAACTTCCGGGCTGCATCTGGCAGTGTTGCCAGTGCACGTACCATTCGTCGGGAGCTGATTGAGCAAGGATTCTGACGAGCAGCAGCACATAAGCCAAACATCTCTCTATCAAACGCCCGCCACAGATTTCAGTGGTGCAGAGCACGTCGCCAGTGGACAGTAGAGCAATGGAAAAGCGTTATGTGGAGTGATGAGTCACGCTACATGTTGTGGCACTCTGATGGACAGGTGTGGACCTGGCGAATGCCCGGAGAACGGTACCTACCGGAATGCATTGTCCCCACTGTGAAGTTCGGCGGTGGAGGAATTATGGTGTGGTCCTGTTTCTCGTGGTTTGGCCTTGGACCCTTTGTGTTAGTGCGTGGAACCCTGAACGCAGAAGGGTATAGAGACATCCTGGACAATTCGGCGCTTCCACCCCTGTGGCAACAGTTCGGTAATGGCCCGTTTGTGTTTCAACACGATAACGCTGCCGTTCATTAAGCACATGCCATCACAGACTGGTTTGATGAAATGGGGGTGCAAGAGCTTGACTGGCCATCCCAAAAACCCGACATAAATCCAATTGAGCATCTCTGGGATGAATTGGAGCTCCGGTTGAGGGCCAGACCACAACGGCCCAAAACCACCACTCAACTCTTCGCCATGTTACAGGAGGAATGGCGGACAATACCTGCCGCCGTGTACCAACACCTAGTGGATAGCCTTCCTAGAAGGGTTAAAGCTGTGATTCGTGTGCGTGGAGGCCCTACGCCCCACTGACTTGATAGTAGCACCTCATGTATCCGAAATGAGGGGTGCCCGGTCATTAGTGGCCAGATAGTGTAGGTCGAATGTGCCTTCTGAAAAAGCAGAAGAATTTTTCAGGAGATCAATCTTTATTCCTTATTTGGACTCCATTATATCTTCTTAGAAAGACCGTTTTTCTTCTACACAAAGAAAAGCATTTTCACTCTTACAGCTTTACCCGAATGCGATGAAAAAAACTGGACAAAGCGTCATATCCTGAAGTTTTAGAACAGTGGTTTCCAACTGGCAGCCCCGGGGCCGCATCCGGTCCGCGAAGCCTTTTTTTGTGGGCCGCGAAATAAAATATATTAGATGACATTTTTTGCGGACAATTTTCGTAAAAAATCTACATGGGTTTTAAATACTCGTTAATAAAAACCTAATTTCTTCGTTTCTGTAAAATTTATCATACCAACGAAGCAAAAAAAAATTTTTATCAGGTTTTGCATCTAAGAAAATATTTATTCAAATACAAAAATAATTGTGTATGTTGCTCTTTTTTATTTAATTTTTTTTTTGTATTTTGTGAATATAATTTAGCATGTGCGTACCAGAAATTTTCTCGAAAAAATTCTCCGATTTAACTTTTTGAAACCACTCATTTTGAGACGAAAATATTTACACACACATTTGTAAATTTTAAATGTAAATATCTATTCTCTGGTGGTTGCAGAAGACAAACCTCAATTTTGTCATTGAACATTTTGCGTGCTACTATGTAAGTTTTAATAGAAACCTTTTTAAAGTTTTATATCTTAACAATTAGATATCTGTTGTACATTAACTGTTTAATGCATGGGTGCAAAGTTATTGTGGCCCGAATTTTTTAATATGCAATTAAATATTTTTAAAAATCTACTTCTTATTTTAATTTGTAATTCAATAGTTTTGTTTTGTACAACTTGGTAAAAATCTGACAGTAATATTTGATGTTCCTCCAAACATAAGAGAGTTCTACATAAAATTTTGATAAAGTTGCGGCCCGCCATTTGATTTGTGTTTTTAATTGTGGACCCCGTCATCATGTAAGTTGGAAACCCCTGTTTTAGAAGATATATATACTATGTATAAAGATCTGCTCTCATCGAATTTCATCACTGAAGCTACAACGTGGTACGAAATGTGGAGGAATAGAGAAAATTCTAACGAATCCCTCGAATACATAGATTTAGTTATTGAGGCCACACCGTTTTATCTAGCTCTAGCGGAGGCAATCAAAATTGGCCTAATTCTTCCAGCTACTACGTGCACTATTGAACGCACTTTTAGTACAATGTGAAGCATCAAAACATGGAATAAATCTACAATGCCTCACGAGAGATAAAGTAGTTTGTGCATGCTCAGCGTGCATCAGAAAAGAATCAAAGATGACTCAGAATTTATCGAAAACGTTATAAACAGATTTGAACAGCAAGCAAGACGATAATAATTATTGTTTGATTAAACAATTCTTTAATTGTTTATGTTTCAATGATTACTTAATTATTTGATTTTGAATAAAAATATTTTTAATAAAATTTTTTTACAACAAAATTGTTGTTCCGTATCTCTTTAATTGTTTTAAAAAAAGCCAGGGGGGTGCAAGTGCACCTCCTTGCACCCCCCTGCCGGCGCCCTTGAACCGTAGTGTATATTTTATAACAGTAGTGGAACAGCTGCCCCATTTTTTTAGGTTTTCAGCTTCTAATATTCACCTCCGTAGCCGTGTAATTTTGAACCTAATCCAGAAGGCAAGGGAACTCTTGGATCAAGTATTGGGAGAAATTTGCTTTCGTGAAAGAATTTTTGATGGAACTAACCCGCAGTTGCGTTACATGCAGAGGAAAACGACGAAAATCTCCCACGGTTAGCCTGACGGTGAAGAGACATGGAAAGGGAAACTACGAAAACCACTCATGATTGGTCTCACTGCAAGGGGACTCTATTCTATTATCCGTCTACCACTGAGGATATTTTTCGTCAGCACTGTGGTCGGTGCAAGCCTGATGCGGAATTCGTATCGACCAGACATCGCTGGGATTCGAACCCGACTCACCTCATTTGAAAGCGAACGCTCTATCTCCTGAGCCATCACGGCTCATATTTGCGCTCATTAAAATTTGACCAGCTGCAGCCACAGAAAACAATGCTTCATCACCAGATGACCAAGCAATAACGTCCTCAACGGCGCACGAGTCACGCACAAGATGGACACCACATGGGCACAAAAGTAAAACGATTAATCCAATAAATATTAAAATAAAATATTTTATACGAGGGTTGTAAATTAAATAGTGGCAATTTAGCCTTGAAACTCACAGAAGGGTGGGCATGCGCAAATAGGATATGGGAGCGGTGAGGTGGCGCTGTTGTCGACGTGTAGAGTGCAAAAAACAGTCGATCTGCTTAGAAGGGTAGTTGTTGTGTGGCGTTAAAGTGAGGAGTTTCGTTTCCATCGCTCTAAAGCATGTTTTCAAAAGGTGATTAGCGGTCGTGGCTTAAAATCGAGGTTGCCCGTGGCAAAAATGCACAGAATGCTATCGAGGATTAGTGGAAGCCTGTGGCGCAAATGCTTTACCGTATAGGACAGTAGCACAATGGGTTCAAGCATCTCGTCTTTTTTCGTCATTAAGCCATTAGAAAACATGCTTTAGAGCGATGGAAACGAAACTCCTCACTTTAACGCTGTACAACAACTACCCTTCTAAGCAGATTGACTGTTTTTTGCACTCTACACATCGGCAGCAGCACCACCTCATCGCTCCCATATCCTATTTGCACATGCCCGCCCTTTTGTGAGTTTCAAGGTTAGGTTGCCACTATTTAATTTACAACCCTCGTATTTATCCAATATATATCATAATCAATTACTTTAAATATTGCCTTGTACAATAAGCGGAAAAAAGGAGCACTCTGAAATTTTTTTTATCTAACATTAATGTTCGGATCTTCATTGTCTAGGACTCAATTTTAATGGTTCGAGGGCACACCTTAAATATGCTAATTAATTAGTGCAGACTATAGTTTAAGTTACGAAATCAGACACAAACACATATTTTTTCTGAATAAACATACCTTGTTTACGACGGATTCAGATTTTTACCCCATAAAATATAGGGAAAAGTCGAAATCTGTTAAGCAAGGTCCTAATAGTTTAGTCAGGAATACGCTCCAAAGCTTAGATCCCTTGCTGTTAATTTTACTTTTTGCATAGTATCGAAACTTTTGTACACCATGTGTACCGCAAACTTTTCAGACGAATTGAAAAATTTTCACTCACAATTAAAAAAATTCATTTATCAAAAGATAATTCTGTGCCAAAGAATGGCTTTTAGTAAATATTTATTATTATTATTATTAATAATAATAGTAGTCCAAAACTTTTGTTTAATAAGGTATACTCCATTTTATAACATTTTAAAGAATGTAATTTTGCATGACAAGATACAAAATGTGAGCGAAATCAGTCTAATAGTTCCTGAGAAATATGATTTTTAAAAAGTCATACTTTTAAAATTTTATTGTACATTGTGGTGCCAAAAAAAACGACCACTCTGAATAACTTTTGATCTAATGATAGAATTTCCACGTTCTAAGTCTCATTTGTAATGGTTCAAGAGGGTGACATACTTAGTAATTAGTGCAGGCGATATTTTAAGTTACGAAATTAGACACAAAAATGAATTTTCCTTGAATAAACATAAATTTTTTCACCTATTTTGGATTTCTGACCGCCAAAATATAGGGGTAACCTCAATCTGAGTCCCCATAGTTTAGGCAAGACAGCGATCCAAAGTTTGGATCCCATAATGTTAAGTTTACTTTTTGCGTATTTTGCCATATCTCGAGATCTTTTTATGTGAATTGAAGCATTTTTGCACATAATTATGAAATTCGTTTATCCAAAGATAATTCCATGCAAAAATTAAATTTCAGTAAATATTTATCACTTTTTATTATTTTGTTTAATAGCATTCGAAACAAATTTTAATTGTAAGGTATACAATTTTTACACCATTTTAAAGCATGTTATTTTACATGGCAAAATTCAAATTTGAGTAAAATATGTTGAATAGTTCCTAAAATATCGAATTTTAAATTTCCCTCAAATTTTCATCAAAGTTTACCTAACTTAAAATGATGTAAAAAATTCTATGCCTTACAATTCAAAATTTTTCGCTTAAATAAAATAATAAATTTTAACTTAAATGTTTTTTTTTCATGGTATTAATTACCTATGAATAAATGAATTTTATATTTGTGTGCAAAATTTTTTCAATTCGTTTGAAAAGTTCTCGAGATATGGTAAAATACGCAAAAAGTAAAATTAACATTATGGGGTCCAAACTTTGGATCACTCTCCGGAACAAATTACGAGGATCATATTTCCCAGATTGCGGTTACCATCTATATTTTGGGGGTCAGAAGTTGGAAAAGAGGCATGTTTATTCAGAAAAAGTAAGTTTTTGTGCCTGATTTCGTAACTTAAAATATCGTCTGCACTAATTAAGTAGCATATTTGAGGTCACACCCTGCAATCAATAAGATTAAGTCCAAGAATGTGACTATTACATCAAAAGTTATTCAGGGTGGTTCGTTTTTTTTATGGTGAACTGCACATTTTTAATAATGTCATTACACACTTAGACGTACATACAATAATGGTAACTTGAAGCAGGGAGTTTGCTTTTCAAGGATTTTTAAGCTGAACGGGACGCAAATCTGAATAATATTAGTGGAAACTAGCGCAGATACGAAAAGTTTATTTGGTTGATGCATAATAATTACGTTTTCCTTTTTTTTTTTTTAAATTTAGCAAAAAGATTTTGGTGCAATACTTAGATTGCCGACAGGACTGCGTAGTGGTCAGGGACCTGACGTCACATCAGAAAGGTCCTCTGTCTGAATCCCGGACAAGGTATGGTTGTTCTTTCATTCTCTGTACTATCTGTCATGTCAGTGGGAGAAACGTTGGCCTACCAAATATGGTGTCCCTGAAAGAGTGACCAGCAAATCTTCCATACTGATACCTGAATGACAAGTGTTAATCGGTTGGGCCATGAGGAAAAAATCATTTAGTTGATTACTTATGTTGTGTGAAAATTCTGAATTCTTTAAAATTCATTCTATTTTTAGTTCGTTTGATTTTCACAATTTAATTTTAAAGCAAAAATAGCAAATAATGACACCTATTGAGAATTAATAGAAAAATAAGATCTTGTCGAGCTTTCTCAAACTGATAGGCTCCGTATAGTCTTTTTTTTTGTTCTTGTGTCAAAATCATTATCTCCCACTATTTGGTTTTATTTAGCACTTATTATTAGAATAGATTCGATATTTTGTTTCCTTCGATGCTCAGCCCTACGCTGATATTCCGGGCAAATATTTATCAAATGTTTGCTACTCTACTTGCCTTTATTTCCTCAATTATTTCTTCTTTCTCCGGCATGTAAATACGTGTTTGGCAGTTTATCTTGGCTTTACGGCAACAACAATGGGATCTCTAAATTAAAAAGAAATGATACGATATTTAATCTGATGTGGACCCTTTGCTGCTTTTCACTTGTCTAGCACACTGATCATTCATCTTATGATTAACCATATTTTAAATAATATTTTATGCAAACATTGCCTCAACACTTTTGACAAATCTATTTTGTCTCAAGAAGTTTTTCCGGTGATATCTATCATTTTTAATTTCTACGTTTCAACGGGTTATTGACTGTTGGTAGTGTTCGGAAAGCTGACCTTTAATTTCTACAATCAATTCCTCAATTTCATTTTTAAAAAAAATACCGGTACCCATAATTGCAATGAACTTAGCCTAATTAAGAGAGTTAATTACTTATTTATACACCCATCTCTCTTCTTTGAGTTAAAAACCCAAGTAATTATAACGAACTTCAGCAAAATTAATAGAATTGACAGCCGTTAAGCAAAACTTAATAAATCTTCAGCATTTATCATATTTATTAAAATTTCATCAACTAGGGTGTACATACTTTTTCATGGTGGTTACATCATCAGGCTACGAACATAGAGGTTCCAGGTTCAATTCCAGCAACTCAAAACATCTCTCTCACTCTTCTTCCCTATTGGCATATATGGCAACGTTACTTTTAAAAAGTAACGAGTAAAAGTACAAGTATTTTTAAAAAAAGTAACGAGTAAAAAGTAAAAAGTTCTTACTTTAAAAAGTAACGAGTAAAAAGTACAAGTAAAAGTACAAGTACTAAACAAAAAAAGTAACGATTTAAAAGTACATTTCTAGGAAATCGATTAATTATCTATTGATTTTAATTTTTAGTTTCTTATTTTTATTTATTTAAATTACCATTGATTTAAAATTGTTTTACTCTTTAGAAACGCGTTTTAAAAAGCACAGTCATAAACAAAGCAAACACGGGGTTTCAGATAACTTTGTGATCTTTGAGCTAGTAAAAAATAATTGAATGGACAGTATAAGTTGAAACAGAGGATATTTAAACAGGAAATTAGCTGTGAATGCATATATATTGCACATTAATTTTATAAATTAAAAAAACATAAGCATTTTTTTTAATGTAATTTTTTTACTTTTTTTTTTTTTTTTTTTTTTTTTTTTTTTTAGAAGGCTTACCGAGTTTTAGAAAAAAGTAACGATTTCATTCGATATTTCCGTTACAAATACTTGTACTTTTTCCCTGAAAAAGTAACGAAAGTACAAGTAAAAGTACTAAATTTAAAAAGTAACGAAGTACAAGTAAAAGTACGTACTTTTTACTTGTACCGGCGGTACAAGTAACGAAAGTAAAAGTACTGCCATATATGCCTATTGGTAACCACAAACAGCGAATCACTCCTCGGCAGTAACTCATATGAAACTTTGCCTCGTGCCACGATTTTCCTTAATTCAATAGCCGAATCAACTGAGTTTTAAACAAAGTGAATTCCCGAGATCAAAATAATTTCTACGAGCATAATGTTGATTTACAGTCAGTAATCTCATATCTATATATAAATTTCTCTTACACGGCGACAAAAAAAGCCTCATTACAACTCTCCTAATGGCAATGCTAGAAAATCGACCAATGATTGCCGCTAAAAATGTCACATGCCAAATCTAGCTAAAGATGGCTCAACATATAGCGCTTTTAAAAACGGAAACTGAAATAACCAGAGAGAGCATCAGTTGCGGCAATCTTATACTATTAAACTAGGCAGAAGTGAGTAGTCTTTGTTGATAGATCTCTATTTTAGTATTTTGTTGAAAGCGCTTTTTTTCACGAACTTATATATTACGAATTCATTTGACGATTTTTGATTTATATCTCGAATTTATTTGTTTTATTATTGTTATTAGTTATTCATTGAAAAATGAGTCTCAGTCGTGCTGCTACGCTTTAAGATTTTATACTAAAGCACATTTCTAATAGATTTAACGAATTACATGTCATTTATTTGAATTCAAATTCATTTTAATGACTTAGTATTTACTAAAAAGATGTAATTTTTTTTTTAAAGTTGTTATATGGATTTGAATGATTGTTTTGAATTCTTAGAATTTTGTGCATTTGCAATGTACCTAAGTTAGTAGCGAGCGAAGCAAACCATTTAAGATTGCGTAGCAATTTTCGGGGGTTGGCGAGCGGTAGCAAGCAGGGGGCGCAGCCCACTAGTTTAGCGTGAATAGCCTTAAAATTAAAGCTTCAAAAAGGGCATACATTTATTTTCACCGTAGTCTAAAGGTGAAATTTTCTGTAGCATATTTAATATTTTCATACGAATTTATCCATCACTTATATATGCATTTACGTATGTATCGTATTTCCTATTCGAGTGTTTTAAGTAATAAATACCACCATATTCATTTTAATCTGTAGTTAAAACTATTTGTACGGAATATCATGTTCCTTATTGGAATATTTTCAGTCAAACTTATCAATCACAGTACAAAAAATTTACAACTATCCAACTAAATTATCTCTCTAAAAAATAACATTAAGTGAGAGCTAGATGAAAGCTGATGTCTGATCTAAAAGCATGAAGTAAAAAAAATTCCAAATCGCTTCATTAGTTTCAGTGAACGAACATGGTTAAGTCCCCCTCACCAATTATTTTGAATGTATATATTATTTTAATTTTCTTTCTTCTTTCATACAAATTTATGAGTCAGCAGAGACAGAGAAAGAAAGAGGAAGAAAAAAAGAAAGAAAAAGTTAATTCAAATGCTTCCGGAAACGTAGAATTCACTAGGAATCATTTAAATTTCTAGTTACTGAACTTGATGTTAATGATGTAGAAATCATTACAGAAATAATGAAATTCAGCATGTTTTTCATTTTAAGCGAGAAAAATTCCAAAAAATTCTGTTTTAGAAAGTCAAATAAATAAATATTTCTTATTTTAATTTTGGCAGCAAAAGTGATAACATTTTCTACTTTAAATAATTGAGTCATTTTAACCAATAAGTACGTAATTGTTAACATAATTAAAAAAGTAATTAATCAAAAGGTTTAACATATTTTAAAATAAGTGTTTCTTCATTTTTAAATACAAGCATTTCGTTCAATTTAATATTTAGTTTCAGTAATGATCTTAATGCAAATATTGTAAATCAAACATGAGTTGTTTAATGCCGTAAATGATAAGAAACAATTAAAAATAAACATAGTTAGTATAAACATTTTGTCTTTCTTAATAGCATCGGTAGTATTCTTTGTGCATAAAAAAAATAATTTAAAGTTGACTAAATAATCTAAAGTTGACGCACAATAAAGCATGAAAGTTAAGCCTATAAAAAAACTACATGAGAAAGTTTCTGAAAAAGTAGGGGAAATAATATTTTTGTTCAAATAATTGTTCTCATTAACATTAAAATTATAATTTATAACTACAAAACCTTTCGTATAGATTTCCTTTCTAATCCATTAAGTGGTAGTATTATAAAATTTAGATTTAATTGATACAAAAACTTAAAGTGACTACTTTTTGCTCAAATTAAATTTATATATATATAATATTTTGTACGTAATTGTTGCCATAATTAAAAAAATAATTAATCGAAAGGCAAAATATTTTTTAAAATAAGTGTTTCTTCATTTTTAAATGCAAGCATTTTTTTTAATCAACACATTTAATATCAGTAATTATCTTAATGCTAATATTGTAATTCAAGCATATGTTCGTTTAATGCCGTAAATGATACGACACATGAACGCATAATATACGCACAATGACCATTCAGATAGCACAACTTGGCGGCAAGAATACTTTCTGGTGAAAGATTAGCCTAGAAAAAAACTACTTGAGAAGGGTGCCGAAAAGGAAGGTAAAAGAATATTTTTGTTCGAATAATTGCTCTTATTAACATCACAATAATAATTTAAAACTACAAAACCTCCGTATAGATTTCCCTTCGAATCCATTAAGTGGAAATATTACAAAATTTAGATTTAATTAATAAAAAAAAAAAATTAAGGTGCCTAATTTTTACGTGAATTTAAAAGCACAAAAGACAAAAGTAAACGTTGTATATTATAGAACTCTAAATTATGACGTAGTACAATTTCGGACAAACAAAACAAAAGAAATAAAGCAGAGAAGAAACTATAAGTTCTGTTGTCGCAATAGTCGACTCCAATGTTGTATTAAATGATAGACTTCTTCAGTTAATTTAAATTTATATACCAATACCATATACCAATACCATATACCAATACCATATACCAATACCATATACCAATACCATATACCAATACCATATACCAATACCATATACCAATACCATATACCAATACCATATACCAATACCATATACCAATACCATATACCAATACCATATACCAATACCATATACCAATACCATATACCAATACCATATACCAATACCATATACCAATACCATATACCAATACCATATACCAATACCATATACCAATACCATATACCAATACCATATACCAATACCATATACCAATACCATATACCATATACCAATACCATATACCAATACCATATACCAATACCATATACCAATACCATATACCAATACCATATACCTATACCATATAACAATACCATATACCAATGCCACATGCCATATACCTATTTTATGCTTTGCGCTAATGCATCTAATACTTATTTTGGGACCATTAAAATTCATAATTTTAATTATTAGTGTGTAAAAGCACAGAAATTATTTAAGATTCTTAAAGACTATTATAAAATTTAGGTTTATACTATCTTAATAATATACAATTCAAAAAGAGTTTTGTCATAAATTGAAATTTCTCAATTTAGGCATTGTATTCAAATTTAAAAACATGTACAACAATCAAAGAGATCAATGTAATATAAAAACAACCTCGACAGTAGGCAATGGAACCAGAGTTCGCAAAAGTGCTGACGAATCTGATTGGTTCCAATAGAAAATGCAAGGATATTGCTACGTGAAAGAAATACTTTTTACCAATCACTTAAATGCACTTTCATCCGACAAATGAGCGGCCATTCTGTAGAATATTCTTCGCAAAACGTGAAGAAGTGGTTAAATTGTTAGTAACAGAATGATTCAAAAGTAGTCTCGATAAAAGAACACCATAGAGATACAGTGGAACACAAAAACAGTATTAGGACAAAACAAGCAACGTTCAAGCATTTTTTGAGAAAACATTTAACAGTGTAATGCTAACCAAATCTGTGGACTCTTCTCTCTAGTGCTCGCCAACACCGAAAGGTTATTATGTACAATATTATGCATTTCGTGTTATGCCATTATAAGATTAATAATTTGCTTCACAGTTTGCTTTGTTCACAGCTCTCGTCACTTGCTGCCAAGTTATATATAGTGACGATCAGAACAATAATAATAAACAAAATATTTTTTAAACACTAAAATTTTCTTCAAAAAACACTTCAATTAAACAAATTTGAATTAATTTCCGAGAGAGATATTTCAGAAATCAAATATTAATTAAAAAATTAACTTTTATTTTAAACTTGGACTATCTTTTAAACTTAATTATTACTTCTCAGCAATAAGTTCAGCATTTTTGCGATTACCGCTAAATAACGCATATTAAAAAAGTTTCAAGAAATTTCTCAGAACAAAAAGCTTAAGAAAATAATAAAGAAAGTTTGGCTAAAAGCATAAATCAGAGTTCAATTTAGTATGTCGGCGAAGTGCCGTCGGAGATCTGTCATTTCTTTTTAAGTAATGAGGTTACATTTCTGATGCTAACGTTTTTAACGAACAAGTAAATTTAAAGTCTTTATTCTCTCTTTTTTCCTTGTTTACATAGGAAAAAACACTGGCATATTCAAGTGGGAATAGACAGATACTTAAGATCTTACGTATGGTATGATACATAAAACTGCGAAATCTTTCTAGGGTCAAATATCTATTTTGTATCAACTAAATATAATGCTAACCGTGGGAGTCATCGTGATTATTCTCTCCATGTAACATAAATGCGGATCAGTTCAACACCTCCTAGAAAGAACAGGCCTCAGCACGGGTTACCATAAATGTCCCTTAGTAGTCCAAACGTAATGACATATTTTGTATTTTCAACCACTGCGCAGCTTAGTATCCCTAACGTGATGACATCTTTCTTATTTTTCGTCTACTGCGCAGTTAACTTCGTCACATCGGACTACTAAATTGATACGTGCTGAGGCCTTTCTACTTCTAGGAGGTATTGATCAGTTCCATCAAAAAGTCCTCCACGAAAGCAAATTTCTCCTAATACTTGATGCAGGAGTTCACTTGTCTTTTAGATTGGGTTCAAAATTACGAAGTTGAACTTCGGCAGTCGTAAATTCAAAAACAGTGTCGCATTAAATTATTATTCAAAACTAACACAAGGTTTTCAAAGAACTATTGATTTATTTTATATTCATTATTCTAGAAGCTTTAAGGAATCATTCCCAATTATCGCATGGTCTACATGTTCGACGTATTTTCAGAAACGCATTAAAAATTCAATTATCTTAAAGTTAAATACGTAGTGTGGAGTGTTTAGAGCATATATGATGAAATTGAAACTACTTGTAAAAATTCAAACTATTCATTATGAAGTTTGAAAAATCTGAAGACTATTCATTAAAATATTCTTTTAAAGACGTTTGGTGAAACGTTACAACTTAATTAAAACTCGCGGTTGTGTATTTAATTAACATTTTACACAAAACAGGGCATGATTCAAATTAACTCTCTTTAGTCGTCGTAAATAACATTCAGTTTAGATTTCAGAACAATGTTATGAAGTGTTCTGTTAAATTAAAATGGCCACTTTCGCGTATATAACGAGGTAATTGAAATATTAACATATTAAGTTTTAAGGTATAAATGACGCTATTTGGCAATAAAACGAAAACTGTTCTAAACTCGCGATTTGAACTGCATTGAAAAAAATTCAGTAGAGTGTAAAATTAGGAGTGTGGTGAAAAAAATAGTAACAAACTAAAATTTTTTATGTCTTGTAAAACAAATTCAAAATCGTGTAAAAGAGCATGTCGGAAAATTATGTTAAGTAATATGTAAAGTAAGCAAAAAGAAAACGGACCACCCTGAATAACTTTTGATCTAATGATCGGATCTTCACGTTCTGGAACTCAATCTTAATGGCTCAAGGGAGTGACTTTAAAAATGCTAATTCATAAGCGCAGACAATATTTTAAGTTACGAAATGAGACACAAAAAACGCATTTTCTCTAATTAAACGTACTTTTATTTTTACCGGGTTCGGATTTCTCACCCCCAAAATATAGAGGGTAGCCGCAATCTGGGAAATATGGTTCCAATAGTTTGGTCAGGAGAGCGATCCAAAGTTTTGATCCCTTAATGTCAATTTTACTTCTTGCGTATTTCTCTATATCTTGAAAACTTTATTCCATGCAAACAATTATAAAATTCGTTTGTCCATCAAGAATTCCATGCAAAAAACAACCTTCATTAAACATTTATTATTATTATTAATTTAAGTAGTTCAAGAGGGTGTTTGTTTAGTTTTTTTAAAACAAGAATTCCATAATTCTAATAACTATAATAACGTTGAAGAGATCACAATACCCCACACTTATAAATATTAGACATTTATTACAACAGGTGTTAGTTCCTTCAATCCTTTTTTACTTTCAATATTTTTGATTGCAAACTTCAAACTTTCGTAACTTGTTGTATCGCCCACAAATATCTGTATAAAAGCTTTATATAGAACTAAAGTTTATGTTGTAAATAAATTCGATGAGCTTTATATTTTGAACATTAGCTCAAAATGCGTACCTTAGAAAATGAGCATAACTTGAAATGCGTGCTTAGGAATGTGGACACAGCTCGAAATGCGTATTTAAGAAAGTCTGCACAGCTCGAAATCCGTGTTTATGAATGTAGACACAGCCCGAAATGTTCAAAAAACTGAACACAGCTATTTAAGAAAATGGTCGTAACATTTGATTCCATTTCTCAAACTTCTCTTATGAAAATTTTTCTTTAAGAATACACTATTGAATCCCAATAAATTCGGAATGTGGTGTCATCTATCTGCCTCAACTATTAGCAAATTTTTTAATTATTTTTTTTTTTCGAAAAAATTTGAAAAGTCAATATTTGTTTTAAAAAGGTTGTCACGGATCTGATAAATTTATACTAGTTTTATAACTAGTTTTTTATACTAGTTGTATAAAATGGAAGTTGTATGAATTAATATTATAGATTGTAAAAATGTAAAAAATGATAAGCACTAAGTTACTCGATTAGTTGTTAAATTTAGATTGCATTGAAAGAGACATTTTTTCTGGGTCCATTATCTTAAGCACGCATTTTAACCTGTCTAAATTTTCTTAAACGCTTAGATTACACAAAAAACATTTGATATGAAGGCCAATGGTTTTTGTCCATTTTTTACAAAAATGATGATTTGATAGCTCTCTGTTACATTTTGAGGTTTACTAAGTTTTGATAAATCAATAGCGTGAAAAATCAGTTTCCCTCGAGAATTATTACATAGTGAAAATAGGATATACTATAGGGCAGGGGTGGCGAACCTTTATGCACCAACGTGCCATTTTTTCAAAAAAATTGTTTAATGAGGTCATAGACGTGCCGTCAAATCATTTTGACTTTGTGATTATTGGGAAAATAATAACACTAAATACTATCAACTCAAAACTCTTTATTTACTATGGAAAAAAAATACATTTTGCAATGTCTCAGTTATACGGGAAATTCAACTTAAAGTAACATCAGTGTGACCTCTGTTGTTGCAGATTAGATGACAAATAACTTATATTAGGTTGTAAGATGTTAGTTTAAGCAGGACTGTTAAATTTTTTTTCTAGTCATTTATTGTTAGCTTGTTTTTTATGGTTATTAATTGTTTTTTGGAATTAATTGTACATTTTTTTGTTAATAATTGTTTTTTCGTTTTAGTTTTTTGTGAATTTCAATTTAATTGTTAATACGCTTTATAGTAAACTTTGTGATCGGTGGCGTGCCCAGAATATTGTGTCACGTGCCATAAATGGCACGCGTGCCATTGGTTCGCCATCCCTGCTATAGGGAGACACTTCCTTTCCACCCGCAAAATCGTTCTTTCTCCGAATAAGCTCTTGTGGACATGAGCTGTTCCCTCCTCCCCCCCCCCCTGCACTTTATATGCTTTTGGTTTTTTATTGCACAAGAGCCAGTGGATTTGCTCATATTATGATATTCTTGACTTTTTTCAATTTACATAATTCGATCTTATACATATATAAGTTATTCTTTAAAAAATTAATTAAAGTTTTAAAAGTCTTGAATTTATGTTCCTTACAATGTCATTTACAAATTGTATAAAAACGAAATGGTGTCGGCGAAGTCAGTTGTCAAAGGAGTGATTGTCGGCGAAATGAACACGGCGAAGAAAAATAATGAAGCAAAATAAAAGCTAATTCAACTTAATTTTGTTTGTAATTTTTCAGCGATTGGTATATCTTTGCTCTCAAGATCAAAATAAATCTGCGGTGCCCACCACCGGTCGTGTAAGTTGTGCTTATGGAGTTTTTACATTACATGCATTAATTTTATAAAATTAAAACCCATGGGAAACTACTCGAAAGTAAATTAAAAAGTCTTGAAATTTTGGAACGATTTCCTGCACTGAACAGCGTTATATAATACTCGTTAAACACGGCGTTTCTTTTATTTTGATCACTTGCACTTTGGATACTTAAAATCCTAATATTTAAATGAAAAACAAAAAAAAATTGTGAATAACGGACAATATTACTTTTTATCTTTCGCTTCATCTTCTGAATTTCAAATGTTTATTTTAGCGCATTTTTATGTTAATAGATAAGAGGACACATTGAATTGTTTGGGGTTTTCATAAACGATAAACGATTTTTACTACAGAAAACTCTGAACGAAAGTATTTTGGCTTTTTTGATCAAAAAGCAAAATATTTCTCAGTTCAGTGGTGTTTTCTGTCAACCATCATCATTTGTTTTCCCGTGTAGGGGTGAGATCCATTTTTTATGGATTCACTTTTTTATGATCTTTTTACAAATACTTTTTGTTTCATTGGAAACCATTAGTGTCACTAATTCTTTTTCCTCTTGGATGATTCACACCTATTTTTGTGGTTGTTCCTCTAATAATTTAACCATAACGATTATTTGCATTATATTCTTAAAACTGTGTTTCAAAGAATGTTTGGAATAGTTTTTATTTAAATATAATTAAACATGTAATAAAACTACTTATTTTCCTATCTTTAACAGCTGGTATTGTTTTCCATAAAGATTTGCACTGACAGTTGTAGGAAACCGTGAAAAATGAGTTTTTATTACGTAACTTTTGTCGGCAAAGACATTATTATCTGATCTAAAAGTATGTATATTACTGTTGTTTCTTTTTTCTACACTCTCATTAATATTTAATTTCTAACAACTCATTGAAAACGCTATAATTTTCAAAATAATCACTTTTGAAGCGGATCTACTGCCTAATGTTCAGTTTATGTTTGTGTTTTAATATTTGTTTAACATACTGCTTAATGGTATCTTTTTCTGCTGCCTGTTTAATTTATGTTTGTATTTAAATGATTGCTTAACATACTGTTTAATGGTATCGTCATCTGCTGACTGTTTAGCTTATGTTTGTGTTTTAATGTTTGTTTAAAATACTTCTTAATGGTATTATCTGGCTGTTTAGATACGGTTTAGTAATGGGCAGGCAGATGTGAATAACTACATAGTGAAATCTGTGGTGTTTATTCTCTTCAAAATTGATGTTGAGCAACCTAAAAAATTGTATAAAGGAACATTTTATTTTCAAGTTAACTACAAATCAAGCTTTCATATACAATTTAAAGTACACAATTAAATCTGAACACTCAAAATTACACCAGCTCACGCTGATTCACACTAACATTAATTATTTTTGCTTCCGAAAACACTAATATTAAAATACCTTGCATATTGTCAGAAGACTGTTTGCATATATATATATATATATATATATATATATATATATATATATATATATATATATATATATATATATATATATATATATATATATATATATATATATATCACGTATCTTTATTCATTCATATCTCCAAATTATATATGTATACATATAACTTGGAGATATGAATGAATAAAGATACGTGACTACGTGACATTATCTATGGAGGGATAGAAAATTTCAAGTACATTTCGCAGCAAGCATTTCTCAAGTTTCAAAGGAGTAAATTTAAAAGCAAAAAAAAATTAAGAGTTCTGGTTCTTAAATTATATATTCATTCATAACATGTCACTTTAAATTCTCATCTACTCAGCTTTCTAATTTTAAGGAATTAGATATTATAGAAACATCAAAACAGTTCTTTAAAAAATTGTAAAATATTATTGCCTTATTACAGGATACAAAAACATAAAGAAAAATCCTGATTTAGAGAGAGTTATCATTCGTATGATCAAAAGTAACTAGTTTTAGCTCTATTGTTTTTCAAGAAAGCTATCATTCTCCTAGCAACCATTCAAAAGTGATCAAATCTACCAAGTCTATGAAAAAAATTACAAATTTTTCTTAAAATTCGATAACAAATACTTTTTAGAAGAAACGTTTTACAAATATAATAAACAAAAAATAAAATAGTGTTATATTTTATAAATTTTATGTGGCCTAAATGAAAAATAATATATATTATGTGCAGGTTTTCTCGTATTTTAGAGTTTTTAATATCATAAATATTTGCTCGAAAATGCTATGCAAAAATTTTGCAAACATGAACAAATTATTAAACAAAAAAATTTTTTTTGAAACGCATAGCATTTTCACGTTCTAAGAATAAAATAAACACTCGACGTATATAAATAAGTTAGTTGTTAAGTTATAATGTAGAGCTCTACTTTTTGTTGTCATTTTTTCCTTGTGTATAATGGTATTTTATTGTTTATCTCCTTACTATTTCAATTCTTTCTTTCTAGATTTGAAACTTTGCTTAACTTAGTTCGGCAGCTATTAGCATATCAACACCACAATCCAAAATGAAAATAAGTTTGATCATCATCAATAAATTTGAGGCAGAATAAACAATAATGTTTTACTAAGTACTAATCAATAACGTATAGTAAAAATATTTACTTTTAAATCATATATGTGTTTTCTTAGAATATAAATCATTCATGTTATATAATTGACATTTGTACAAAAAACATTAAAAAAATTACATTAAAAGATAATCCTAAATAGAAAAAATATTTTTTATATCGTTGCATGTGTACTATGTTACTTAAATTTTGAAACAAAATTTATCTTCGTCAAATATTATGCAATATATATCAACATAGAATAAACTATTAAATATGAAATGAGCAATGTTTTGGTATCTCATAAATAAAGATGGTGGGGCGTCTACCTTTTTTTAGGATCATTTGTTAGTTGGACCATAATGACTCAAAGAATACATCATTTATTTTAGTAAATGCTCTTGTTAGATAGATCAATCCTTAAATGATTTATTTTCTTCCAACATTTTTTGGGTACTTGTGATTTGAAGAAAACTACTATTAACTTGAAAACTAGACTGATGTTTTCGGTTATTTAACTGTTAAATTTAATATAAAATGTGAATTCCACCATTTACGAGAGTTTTATTTGCAGACTTTTAATACGTATATCGCAGCTCAAAAATTTGACAATTCTAATATTTACAATTAATTACACTTATTAATCATTTGTATTTACTATAATTTTTATTAACTTTAATAAAATTTAAAAAAAAAAATTAAAAAACTTCCTTTTATGGACGCTACATATCATGTTATCTCTAATTACTAGTTTTTAAATAAAAAAAATTTTTAACTGATGAAAGTTTTTAAATATTCGAGAAAGTATTATTGAAATGAATAGTTATTTTAGAAAAAATTATTACAACTGCTTAATTTTTTTGTATGGAGTTTTATACTAATATGACATTCGTTATTGATGGTATCGTCCGAAAGTAAACGATTTGATCGGCTTACAGAGGAATAATTATGATTGAGAATAGATAAATGATGTGAGATTCGGTAAATTAAAGTGTATATGTTGTACAAAATAGTTTTGAGAGATCAGAAATCTGGTCGCCATAGACAGCTAGTATATAAATAATATAGCATTGATTTCTGAAGCCTATCTTAGTTTATACGGCATCATTCCTTACTCTCCTTTAAATGAAATTTGTAATTTACTAAAAGCGTCTCTGACATTCTTTTATTTGTATACTGCTACTTCGAATAAAATATTTTATAATGCTATTTAAACACTTCATAAAAATTGAAACATCTTTCCAAATAATTTCCATTCAAAATAAGCTCTTTTTCTGCAAAACATCTAAATTCTTAGCTTCTTTAATAAAACATGACTAAAATCATTTAAAATATACACTTCTTCACAATAAAATAGTTTCTATTTGTTGAAACTTTATTTATTCATACATGACTTTACTTTTTTATAAAGTTGTAAAGTCATTTCAGAATTCAATCACATTTGAAAACAGTCAAAGTTTAATTTTTTTATTATATCAATCCTTTCAAATCCTTTTTTTTAAAAACAGATTAGGAATCATTTTTAATGTTTCTAAATTTGCAAAGTTTGAAGAATAAATTAAATTTTATTCCTTTTAGCAAGTGTTAAGGTAAATTCGTTTGCTAATACATATTTTTATTCCTGCAGAAATGCCAATATTCTCATCATCCTCATGGATTCAAGAAACATAGATGAACATGACGATAATAGATTTAATTATTCCTTGATACTAGAGAGTATTGCCCATATTTTTCCTTAATTACTTACGTTCAATTTAAAAATAGCTTAAATTTAAATTTTTCACACTTTTTTAACATTCAAGTTAATCCGCAAGTAAGAACTGAAGGGAGATCCTTTTAACAAATCCTTCTAAAATGAGTTTCTTCATTTCTTGAGGAAACCACTTCTCGTGACAACTTACCTAATGATGATGTATGCAATGTCTTTACCCTAAATTAAACACATTAAAGAAGAGATCCCACACTTCGTCGCAATTTAATGTCTTTAACGATCATTTGCTCGTTCCACATCACGACAACGTAACGCTTACGACCATTAAGTTGACTATACGTTATCTATAAACTTTCATTTGTGAACTACTGTGTTATAAGGAATAGGAAAAAAATGGACTAAAACAAAATGTGTACTGGTGAGATTAAGTCGAGATTAAATACTTTAGTTTTTTGTTTTTTATTTCCTAAAAAATGCTATCTAAAGATCGGAGACTAAATGTCTTTAATATTACTATATAAAATAATACAATAAATGTATGACTCTCAACAATCTAAAATCCCAAATGAAGTTGTATAATTCAAAATGTTTTTACGTGAGTTCGTGAAAGTAAAGCACTCCCTCAACAGCTTGTTGTTAACCAAGAGGATCGTGAAGGTTGAGTATTCATCACTTCAAGATCAATACCATGATGATGGCTATTTAGTCGGCATTGTCTGATTAGACAAGCTAGTAGCTATCAAACGTAGGCTGCTGCCGGGGCCAGAATCGTAATACTACTCAATTCCAACTTCATAAATGTTTGAACTAAACTTTTAATTTATGTAAAAGGTAACTCATGGCTGAACGTCATTGTATTTCTTCCTAAAACGCTTGTATTTTTGTTGTAAAAATTATGCAACTCTTCTTGTTGATCAAATTTTCAATTTTATGCGGTAAACTTTAATTATTCTGCATAATAATGGTTTTGACTTTATGTTTTGTTGTATCCTCAATTATGTTGAACGCTGTCTCCACAACCGAATATGCCTCAATTCATTTGATCGCATTTACTTTTCGGTTAACATGCTTACATACTTTAAACAACAATTGACTTTTTAACAGAAAGTATCACCGTTTTCTGTTATTCTATTTTATGACTTCAGGATTTGTTGGATGATATCCATAATCTTAATATTTTTATTATCTTAATCTTATCTTATTAACTTAAATATATCCATTATCTTTGCATTTCTACATGCTGTTGACTTATAACAGTCTCATAGTATTCGATTAGTCTCGATTTTATTCACTATTTAATGCAGTTTGATATTTGTTTTTGTTTTTCTACACAGCTACTAGCATAACTTTGTGTTTTACCTTGCCACTTGATTTACATCGAAATTTTTGTTTTCAGTCATCATACGCTGTTAGAATTTTCAATCTAAACTCACGGTAAAATAACTGGTAGCAGTCAGCCCATCTAATTTATTATAGAGTTACGGTAAAGAACACTTTTTTACCTTTGTGATTTCAAAACTGCTTACAACTAGCAGGGTTAAAAAACTATTAATACAAAACTATACGGTTTTCAAAACTATTAATACAAAAACTTTTAATACAAAACTATACGGTTTTTTAACTATTTACAACTATCCTAGCTTCAAAATTGTAAAAAAGAAATTTAAATTTACATTGGAGTTAGGCTTTTTGTCAGGCAATGGGTATTGGAGATAGGTAGTAGTTGAGTTGTGTAATCAAATAAACCATGGAATGTGGTTTTATTAGTTTATCTGGTTGTTTCATCTATCGTAAGAGATAGGAAATACATACTTTTTTTGCTTTAAGGAGCTTTATGGAGCTGTCATCTATGCGCGAATGAGAATAACGTATTCTAATAGTTGGTGGCTGGGTGGCGCAGTTGGTATGTCATCGGCCTTCTGAGCCCAAGTCTGCGGGTTCGATCCCCTGCCTGAACACCGGAATTTCGGAATGCAGAAAATCCTCAGCGGCCATGTCGTTTGATTATGCGGCATGTAAAAGATCCCTGGAGTGCCTAATTGGCTCTTGGCATTTCCGGCAAAATTAAAGTCCTAGTGCACTTTACATCCAAATAGAGTCTCGGTGCTGCCATCTAGTGTGGCAGAAGCTAGACGTCAAAAATAATATGGCCAACGGTATCTCACCCATTGTGGTGGTCCTGAAAGAGTGGATACCTCTTCTGGAGAACGCACTAGGTCCGCTCATCTGGAAGACTGATTGTTGAGAGTCACAAATTGCGGAGTGCAAAATAATATAAACTCTTCATGTGTTTAGGTTAATGGAAGAAATATTGTAGTGTCAAAGCTAGGACCCGAAACTCCATTCCGTCGGTCATGAGATTGACATGTTATCCCTCTCGGCTGTAATATGTATCCAACTGCAAGTAACTAAGTGGCTTCATTAGGTGGTCCTAATTGGTTTAATAGAATTCTGGTTGTTTAACCGCATTAGATTAAAGCAATTAATAAACAGTTTTTCTCACAGTTACGTGTTTAAATACCATCACATTTATGGTTATTTGATTGTTTTGTTTGAATATGGCAAAATAATAAAATAAATAGTTGTTTAACCATTCTTTCCGAGAAATTTCTAACAGTGTATCTTACTCCGAACTTACATCATTAAGTCAAACAATCAACTCAATGTAAGCAGTTGTATCTTTAGTGCCCCCTCCCCAAAAAAAAATAATAAAACGCCTTTTGATCTAATAAATCAGGTTTTAATGTACTAAGATTCATTCTTCATGGTCTGCTAATTAATTTGTATAGACTATTATTTAGTTTACGAAAGCAGTAAAAAAAACGTACTTTTTTTGGAGGAGCATAATTTTTTTCTTCCTTTTAATGGTAATCTCAATGTCTCAATCGTAATCTCAAATGGATAGACCCAATAGTTTAATCAGATCTTAATAATAAATTCGCTTTTTTCGTATCTCATATTCGCTTTTTTCGTCTATAGTGCGATGTAAGCGAAGTAAAAAATTTTTATACACAATTATAAAACTCGCTTACTCAACGATGATTTCATTCAAAAAATACTTATTATATTTATTAATTCGCATTATTTACTTTCTTGGTTAAAATTTTAGTAGTAAAGGGTAAAAAATGCTCATGATTTTAAGCTATTTAATCTTAAATAATATAATTTGACGAATTGTTTCTGATTAATAAAACTTCAGAATAGGTGTATTTTTTAATTTTACAGAACTATTCATGAAAACTTAAAAAGCTTGAAATAGAAAGCTTTTGTTACAACTTTGTATTTCGTTATCTGAAATTTTTAAATTTTTTAACATACTGATTCAATTTTTTTTCCGACTTTTAATTTGTTGAAAATTTTGGTGTTGTTGATATAAAACTTTTCTAAATTGAAGCCTTACTTCTCACAGAAGATAGCATTTGATTTGGAAGAAGAGTTATATTTATAATGTCCACGTGGATTGGTCATAGTTTGCACCGAAAAAAAGTTGAAAAACGAAGTACCCTAGTAGGTAATTATTACATAAAAAAAGAGATAAATTTTAGTTTTTAACCTCTTTTTTCCTAGTGTGAGATATTTTTGTAGTGATTCATATTTTGATCTTGGAACAAAATTCACCAGATATTCGTTTGCCGTTAAAATGTCCAAAAAGGAATGAGAAATGATAATTTTATGTCCAAATTAAATTTTTTTTACTCCATTATCAGACCATTTTAACCTGAAATAAATTTGTTGAAAATTTTGACGGTTTTGATATAAATTTCTCCTAAATTTTCAGGTCATGCTTCTCACCTAAGATATAGGATTTGATTTAGAAAAATATATATATTTGTAATGTATACGTTGATTAGTCACATTCTGCTCCTAAAAAATTTGAAAAACAAAACGTTCTTAGGTAATTGTTACATAAGGAAAAGATAATTTTTTAACCTCTTTTTTTCATAGTGTAAGATATTTTTAGAGTGTAATATTTATATTTTTATCTTGGAACAAAATTTACAAGATATTCGTTTGCCATAAAAATTTCCAAAATTTTGCTTGAATCAAATGTCTTATATTTCATATAATTTTTTAATGTAAAGCACTGTAATCCACTCCAGTCTTGGAGGCTAAATCCAGTTATATTTTGGAAAGACAATCGCTTTGTAAAGGCTTACAAACAGCGAAAAAAATCTTAAGATATCATTTTTAAAGTGATAAAAATGTACCAAATAATGTCCAATATATTGGACGTTCGGTCTCGAAAGGACATAAAAGGACCAAGAACGTTCCGTTATTTATAATTTATTGCACCGGAAATATGAGTAGATTTTTGTTCAATAATAGCACACGTCTTTGAACTATAGATACACAAAAAATAGTATATATCTCTTTAGATTAGATGAAAGGAAAAATGTGGAAAGACAGATAGTAATAGTTTTCCTAAAATATAACGGCTTTGTGAAAAGCGTATTTTTCTATAGCAGAAACCAGAGTTGGTCGTTGATTACAGTAATCGATTACAACTGTAATTGATTACAGATAATTACAGCTATGTAATCAATTACTTGTAATCACGATTACAAGTAATCAATTACTTGTAATCGTGATTACAACTTTCAAAAAATTTTGATTACAGCTGTAATCATGATTACAATTTTGATTACAGTAATCAATTACTTGTAATCACGATTACAAGTAATCAATTACTTGTAATCGTGATTACAACTTTCAAAAAATTTTGATTACAGCTGTAATCATGATTACAATTTTGATTACAGTAATCAATTACTTGTAATCATGATTACAAGTAATTGCGATTACAAGTAATCACAACAGAAACGATTACAAGTAATTATGATTACAAGTAATCAAAATATATGATTACATGTAATCATGATTACATGTAATTTGATTACATGTAATTGTGATTACTTGTAATCAAACTATACGATTACAAGTTATTACGATTGTATACTATAGTCAAATATTTTATGTAAGTATTCATGTGTTTACATATTTTTATGTACATAGAATGTACGCACGCATGAACGTACAATTTGCGGTTCCTATACATACAATGTATGCACAAACGTTGTTTGTACGTACAATATTCATAATTATATTGTAATATACTTAATGCAATGCGCATATGCTTAGTACATATAATTATGCATTTAGGATACATGTACGCATGTATGTTAGTTTGTACAAAAAGGCCATGTTTTGTATCTTTGTATACATAGACAATGTATGTATGAACGCATATGAAAGTAATGTTTATGCGTTTGTATGCTTTTATGCACTTAAGTGCATATATTGTATAAATTTACGATAATAGCACGTATATACAAAGTACGTTTGTATATAAAATTGTACGTATTTGCGTACAATATGTAAAAATGTTATTTAAAGGTACAATATATGCACATAGTTGCGTAAATAAAATGCGTACATGTATACATGCATATTTATATGTACATCGATATATGTGTACGCAAAGTATGTACTTATGTACAACTTACGTATGTACTTGTATAACTACATACTTTGTTAATACTTATGCGCATGTAATGCATGGATGTACAAAAAAATAGTTATATGCACAATGTATGCATGTGCATACAACGTATACATGTACATAATTACAAGTAATGTACAAATACGTGCGTACATTTAAATATATGTAATTACAATATACACATACATTGTGCATACATTAAAAAAATGTGTATGAGTAAAGTTATTAAAATTTGTTTTAAAATTATTCTAAGGTATATGAAACTTGACCTCATATTTTTTAGAAAGCAAACGATAATTTTATTTGGAATTTCTAAATATTAATTCCACACATAAAATTTACCGTTTTTCTTACCATTTAAAAAATTTCTATGAATCATGCATTATGTTATAAAAAAAATAAATCTGTATTGTCAAACATTTCATGAAAATACCTGAAAATAATTTTTTATTCAGAGAATTTCAAAATGATATAGAACAATTAAAGCTGAAAACTAAATTTAAATATCGTTTGATTTTGTCATTTAACTTGCTTGAGTCATTAAAAGTTAACTTACATGCATTTTATTTATTGCATTGTACACATATTTAGACATAAATGTAATGTACATATGTATATGTGTAATGTATGTACGCATGTACAATGTATGTACATACATTCATGTATTGTACGTGCATATATAGTACATATGGATATGCATACATGGAACATACGTGTATTGTACATGTGTGGATACATTCATTGTACATATATACATTGCACCATATGCATAGATCGGGATAGCATGCATGTACACATGTAAAATGTGTACGAAAGAATTATGCCCAATATATTTATACACATACGTACTGTATATGTACACACATATGTACATTATATGAACATTATATGAACATTTCATCATATGTACATTATATGAATATACATCTGTACGCTATATGTATATACATCTGTACGCTATATGTATATACATCTGTACAATATATGCATCTCAAATGTGTGTACGTACGTTATGCATGTCGAATGCATGTATGAATATATGTGAAATATAAATACGCCCAATGTACGTACAATAGTTCACAAATGTATTATGCATATTTGGATACTTACATTGAGCATAAACATATTATGTACATGTACATAAATACACTGGACATGCATATCATGTACATGTATACATACATATATTGTACATCCTACAGATATACCTATATTTTACATGCATACATATATTGTACTGTTCATAAATAAATTGCACATACATGCATGGGACATGCATTGTACAGACAATGTATGTATGTTCGTACAAACACAAGTACTTGTATATATATGCGTACATGAACATAGATATACATTTTAGGTACACAAATATTTGCTCAAAATGCATATATTCATTGTGTATAAATGTACATGTATACATGTACAGTGTATGTACATGTGTGTGATACTAAAATGTCTGAACATATGCACTAGATAAAATCATATGTACATACATTTCAGTTACATTCATTTGTACGTATACAAATACGTACAAAATGCAGTTCATGTTAATACGTGCAAAATGTATCATTATAAAATGCATTCTACTATCTACTGTAAAATATAATCATTTATAAGAATACAATAGTCTTGTAATCGTGTAATTAGATTACATGTAATCAAATTACATGTAATCAAATTACATGTAATCAAATTACATGTAATCATATATTTTGATTACTTGTAATCATAATTACTTGTAATCATTTTTGTTGTGATTACTTGTAATCGCAATTACTTGGAATCACGATTACAAGTAATTGATTACTGTAATCAAAATTGTAATCATGATTACAGCTGTAATCAAAATTTTTTGAAAATTGTAATCATGATTACAAGTAATTGATTACTGTAATCGACTATGTAATCATGATTACAGCTGTAATCAAACTTTGTAATCACGATTACAAGTAATTGATTACTGTAATCAATATTGTAATCATGATTACAGCTGTAATCAAAATTTTTGAAAATTGTAATCATGATTACAAGTAATTGATTACTGTAATCAAAAAATGTAATCGATTACATTTTTGGCCAACTCTGGCAGAAACTTTTCGATATAAGTTTTCGCTAACAATAGTCCATAGTGAAACAACCAAGATTAAAACTATTTTCTTTTGCGTACCAGACAGTTTACCTTTTAACAACGCTTTACTCCTTATTGATTTTTTTTTATTTATTTCATTTTTAACATTCTGTAATTCATAACTATTTAGATTATCATATTCCGTGTCGTTGTTCTTATCAGATCTATTAAATTGTGTTCAATTATCTTTAGTGTCAATCTATTAAAATTCTTATGAACTTAGAATGGAAACAAATATTTAGAAATAGCAAAATTAGGATAATTTTTTTGAAGTTATACTTCTTATGCGACTTCCAACAAGGTTGCGTTAAACGTTTAACGTTACATTTTTATTGGCCGGGAAATCACGTGGTAGGTTCCAGTTTTTCCTCATTCATTTCCATATTGTTTTGGTTCTCACTAGCATAAAAATAATAAAAGTCATAAAAGTATTGTTTTTCTATAAATATTTTTTTAGTTTGATTTGATACACATATAATTTAATAGGATAGTATTTTTTATTCTCAAATTTAGTGGATAACAATTGTAAAAAATGAGTTACAACAATCCTACGGACAATGCGACGGATTTAAGGTTATGTCAAGGTACGTCTCTTGTGAATATCAATTGATTGTTAGGTTTTCTCTTTTGAAATTACATTATGACGCATTCACATACATTATTAATGCAAATACATTTTCCATGGCGAGACGATGAGGCAACCACAAGCACTTCCACTGGTTCAAGAGGTCCACGAGAGAAAAATGCACAATATTACCGTGATTATAGAGCACGGAAACGAGCGGAGAAGGAAAAAGAGTCGTTGAATAGAACTAGTGATCCTTCTACGACTGCTGATTCTTCCACAATTAACGTCGCAGGTTGCGAAGTTTAACTTCTTCCGCGCGGAGGGACTCCACGCACTATTTTTTTTAATGAGATACTAAATTTTTATGAAAAATAATTTTCTTTTTTTTAAATTATCGTGCAAAAACATAAAATGTTTTGCTTCGTGCACATAACTAGTCAAACTATTAATTATTAGGGTGCTAAGCCCCCTGCTTGCTGATGCTCACCAGCTCCGATGATTGCTTCGCAAGAATATCTGTTCCTGGCATGAAATAGTTGAATTATCAACTAAAAATATATGTACTAAAAGGAACACTTATGTCTCCACTTCCCATGTCCAAATATTTCCCTTATGATGCTACTAAGATCTATAAGTGAACATAAATCATTTTTGTAAGTAATCATTTTTGGAAATAACATTTAAAATTTAAAGTATATTGTTATAACGAATTCGGTGAATTCACAACTGTAATTTAAGATTTTTAAATACCATATGGACTGTGGTATGGAATGTATTATAAAAACAAGTTTTGCATTCATCGCTTTATGCATGATGATGAAAGTTAAGTTCAAAATCATTTAACGAATCTTTTTAACTGCAATTCATAATAGTAAATTAATCTAATTTGCACCAAAAAATAATAATTGTAAAAAGGTTAATATGATCAGACACCAATTTAAATAACTTTATCTTAAAATATAACGTAGAATTACGTTATCTAATTATAATAATAATGAAAACAATCCTCCTAAACTCTTAATTTAGAAATCAAGCAAAATAAAAAACGCAATCAGTTCAGGTAATTTTAACCTTTAAATTAGGGAAACAAAAATATTTATAAGAAAGTAATGACTTCATGACTGATATCAATTTTATACTGATGAGTTATCAGTACCCCCCTTCCCGACACACACCTCATTTCTACATCTTTTTCACGTGATTGCAATCACCCCCAGCAACATCAATCCAGCTGACCCTTTCATGTGATAAAGAACGACAAAACAAAATTTAAAGCGTTCCTTATGCTAACATAAAAAGAATAGTGATATGGTTTTAGGAGGGAAAAGCCATAAAATGCTGAAAATATGCATTTATAAGAGCAAATATACCTTTTTATGCATTTATATGCACAAATGGAAAAAAGTGCTAAAATATGCCATTGCATATGCACGTATGCAATTGCATATTATCCGCTGTCTACTGATGACAACCAAACCAATATGAAAATTATTGTGGGAAAACTGAATCCTACCATGTTTTTTAGCACAGTAAACAGTACGCATTTGTTATTTCTCCTATTAAAATCATAGTCATAATCAAAATCATAATCATAGTCATAATCAAAATCATAATCATAGTCATAATCAAAATCATAGTCATAATCAAAATCATAATCATAGTCATAATCAAAATCATAATCATAATCAAAATCATAATCATAATCAAAATCATAGTCTTTTAAATGATATATGCATTTATGTACCTTATAGTTTAAAGTTTTTATGTCGTTTTATATGTTAATATTAATTTAATATTTAATATCATTTATATATATTTATATTTAATATCATTTCTTATATCGTTCAAAAAATCGTTAGCGTTAAACTTCTATTCTGGAATACACTTTCCTCGTCGTAATAAAGTGGTTCATCAAAACTTTTTGAGTAAGGTAGAAACCCAATCACTGAATTCAAACAACCATTAAATTGAGATGACGAAGTGCTCTCGTAAATCCACTTAATGTTTATAAGGAAAAGTATTATTATCCGCTGCTCTCTACTGAACTTTTCACACAAATTATCTTACTCTAATGTTAATAAGAGAGGCATATAAATTCCAAAGTCTATTACAACTAACTGAAATTTAGTCATTTGAAGGTCGGTCCTTGAAAATATATTTTAGTAGAATATTTAGGGATTTTGCTTCATAAACAACAGGAAAATATCTGCAAAGTGATTATACGAAACTACCAAAAGTTCTTATTTAAAATTCTATTGTTAGTTCCTTTTTTAATTATTTAAGGAAGAAAAGACTTTTTAAACATCCTAATTTGTAGATAAAACGCCTATAAATATTATTTATCACCAACAAAAGTTCATGAAGATTTCCAGCCGTGACCTCACAGATGCCTCAATACGGCGTGCCCAAGGCCAGGTTCAAACCCTTTCCTGCTATCATAATTGAAAGTTATATTTAATTGCAGTTATTCTATTGAAATGTTCTAAACTTACTGAGCAAGTGTGTTCAAAAATTTTCTCTACTTCTTTATCATCAGTTAAATGATCCTGTTGATAGCCATTTTCTGAATATGATCAGGACAATCATTTAGACTAAAGTATTACTGTTGAACAATCAGTTCGAAAATTTTTAACAACAACCATTTCTTTTGCAGTTCAGTAGATTTCGCGTTTTACTATTTTTTAATCTGATTAAATGTGGTAAATGGTACTAAGTATACGCTTTTTCAACATAACTTTGATATTTGTTCCTTTTTACAAATATTTTTTTTTACACAAAAACTCACAATCTTTATGCATTCAACAAATATACTGAATTCATTTCGGTATACTTTTTTCGTAAAACTTTGAAGTCAGCTTTATTTCAGGCAACTATTTTGTGAAATCTGAAACAAAAGTTCCATTTAATCCCAAGTGTCCATGATTTTTTTTCTATTTAAGAAACCTGTTAAATGAAAGATAAATAGTTCGCAAACTTTTCATTAAATGATACTTTGATATTTGACTTAAAAGTTTAGAAATTGGACTTATTGACAAAAAAGTTTCGAAATAAAAACATCAATTAAGCCATTTATTATCTCAAAAATATATCGACTCTCAGCTATGAGAAACAAAAAAAAAATTTACTTCTTTCACAAGAAAATAAAAAGGCGGATAAAAAAAGATTTTCATTTGACCATCTGCAGTAATTAAAAGGTTTTAGCAAATTTACAAACATTGTACATTTAATTTGTTATTTTATTTCCTTGCTTAATTATTGAGTTTATATAACAATGCATTTTATTGCTTCTCCTCTTACTCATATCTTTAATAATTTAAATTTGATGCGAAAAAACGTTCTACCAATATTCTTCATTACGCTCAGTCTGGATAAGGAACCAAGTTGCCTATAAAATGCTTTTCCACGTGATTTCTATGCAGCTACCAAACTTTATATCAACTCATCTTTTCTCTATGTTCCATCCTGAAGACTATTGCTCGTCTGATGATGGTCTGGTCTTTAAACAGATCTTCTGCTGTCAGTCGGTTCTGCCGCCCTTTGAATTTGAGCTCTGTACCTTATGTGCTTGCTTCTGCTAATCGACTCAGTATGCAATGCTCATAATCGTTGCTTGAATTAAATTGCAAAAAATTCATATCAAATTACAGTAAAAAGTACCAGAGTACCCAAGATGCAACATTCACAAAATCTATTTTACGGTAAATTCCATTTTTGCCGCAAATTTTACATTAATATTTATTTTATAAGAGTGATTCAGTTATTTTATAGTAAATATTGCTATAAAAATTTCGGTCTATAATATTTATTTCCGTAAAACTTACTGTAAAAATGGATTTCACAATAAAAAGCACACACACGCTGAATACCGGTACTTTTTACCGTAATTTTACTCGAAATTATTTACAGTCTTGTCTCAATGAGTCCGCACCATACTTGGTGCCCTCAACAAGTAAACTGCTGTAGTTGGCGGCGATTTCTCAAGTTGTACGCGAATCGGATTTCGGAGCTCGAGACGCTTTAGTTAAATCCTCTTGCCAACCACCACCATTCCATTTTATAAATTTTTTTTATATATAATCTTACGTTTAATGTTATTTATTTTGAAGATATTTTATCTGATTTTGATATGGTGAAATATTTGATGTGATTTTGAGTTAAACATTAGTAGTCATTTACTCAAAAACGGGTCGGCTGTTCAACAACGGTTAGGTATATACATAAAAAAAAACTTTAACTTTATATGATATTTAATAAACTAAAACCAACAAAAAAAACCTTTTTATTGTAAAATTATTACACTATTTCAGAAAATCCTTTTTACTGGAAAACTGTAAAATAACTTTGTTTCTTTTGGTGATTAAATATTCACTGAACTAATCGAATCTTCTTAGACAAACTTGTATGTAAAAGTAATAATTAAAGTCATATTATAACTTCATTATAAATTTCGATTCTTTGTAACACACTTTGTTAGTTGAAAATTCAATTATTCTTAAATATTTTCTTCCACATTACCAAACCTGTAATTTGTTTCAAATGTATTTTTCTCGATCATAATGTAATCAATTTTTTTCTTAAGCTGTCTGCGAAAACTACTTTTATTTAATTTTTATATAGTAAATATTTTTTGAAGCAAACTTTACTAGTTAATTAAATTGCAAATGATTTTTTTATTCTAATTATCATGTAAATTCTCCAATGCTTGAATACGTTTATCTAAATTTAATGTATATCATAATGGAATATTTAAAAATTTATATATTTCTATCAGGAACTTTGCTTTTTTAGATCTAAAATGTAATATTTTTCAGAATTAAAAAATAATCAAATCCTAAAATTAACAGTTGATGTTTTTAAAGTAATTGATAAACGCATCTGCATTAATGTATATAGTGGGGAGCTGATAGTATGGATATTCAGTTACTAAAATGAACTTCTTTGACTTATGGGGAAATATAAAGTTTCCACTAATTTAGATCAGAAAATGCATGGCTTAAATTTACATATAAAAAGCGACAAAAATTAACAACATGCTCTTCAATCCATGTCCAAGAAATCGAACATTATGGTTTTTTTGTTAAATTTTCCTTTTAATTGCAACTTTTATTTTCTCATTGCACACCTTTCAAAAACTGAAAAACAATGCTTCATCAGTATTTCCTAAGGTATAAAAATTAATTAAAATATATCAACTTCAGACATATCAGCATAAGATTTAAGAAATTTTTATCGTGGATCTAATCCAGATGCTCTCCATTCTATAAGATGTCCTGAACATCATCCCAAACCCTTTGAGTTGATTTTTATCTCAAAAATACTGAAACGAGTAGTTGCGAAGAAGAAGTTTTTCTTTTGTGTTGAGAATTTATGTTATTACATTATGTAAATAAGATTTGCTCTAATACTTGGATCTTTTATATTCATGAAGTTTTATTTCCAATCTTTCTTGGATTTTTTTTTCTTCCTCTCTCTAGGTTCAAGTCTTTTATACAAATTAAATCTGGAAGAAATGAAAATATTGTTGAGTTACACTGCTCATTGTATTTAAACGATTTTTGTAGGTTAATGTGGATGGCATTTACTTAAAATGATGTATTAATGAAATTTCTATGCATACTAAATAGTTTAATTCTAGAAGTCCTTGCTAGTTTCAAAATTGTTTATTATTTTAAAGCAAATCAACTTTTTGAAATTGTATAAATTTAAAATATGAATCAAATATTTTTTGAACGCCTTTTTTTAAAGAAAGCAGAAATAGATATTTAGATTTAAAAAAATTAAATAATTAAGTAAATTGCTTTCATCTTTTTTTTCCATCTCCACTTTGCTTGGTGCGTTCACTAACCCCCTAGTTTGCTACCCCTTAATCAAACCTCTAAATTGCCTTTGTAGTTCTTTTCGGATTGCTTCGCAAGTCAAACTAGTTCTTTGTTCATTCATTTCATACTTATATACTTTAGTCGAGCTTAGTTGGTACACTGGAATGGTTATTATTCCTCAAAAAATATGTATCCTTAAAAGCATTACTACTTGATGCAATATAGAAACAGTAGCGTAGCATCACGGCGAATTTGATTAGAAAGCACTTCAAAATTTAAGTGAATGCTTTGTTTCAACTCAATAACGAATCGAATGTCCATAGACACTCTGAAAGGTATGCTTTAAAAAAAAGGAAGTTTCCACCAATTTCGGTATTTAGATAAAATAAAATTTTTACAGCGCTTGTTGTCAAATTTTTTATTTACTTTTTCATTGCTATCGTTTTTCTTACTTCTTCATTTTTTTTGTTTTTTTTTTAATGAAAATAGATATTTTCATAACCATTAAAATTAATTTAAGAGCTTCGTTAAAAAAGCATTTTGTTTATAAAAAAAAACGAGGAAATTTTTAGTAGTAATATATTCACATCAGTTCTTCGAAACAATTATTATTTTGTCAATTTTATATGAATTTTTGCACGCTAACTATATTTCAGTACTTAAAAATGTATTTGAAGCAGTTTTATACTTCAGAATGTATTTGTAACAGTTATATATTTGAGAATGTGTTTATAACAGTTTTTCATTTAAGTAAGAAATACATAATCTCTTAATGTTTTTTAAAATGCATATCTAAGTGTTTCATTGTTGCAGTGCTCTTTCCTTTTTCTTATTGTTGTACACTACTGTAATTAGATTTTTTTTCTATAATCTATGTTTCTTCGATAAAATAAAAAGGAAAATAAATAAATTAAAATAAAATATTGGTTTCTAAGCTGGAAAAATTTAAAAATTCAATTCTAAAGTCTCCCTTTAAAAGTTAAACCATTCTATTGAACAAGATTTTATAACAAATGATAATACCCCTAAATAATTGGATGGAGAAGTAAATGTGATAATCTTGAGGGAGAGAACATCTGAAATATTACATATTTCAATAAGGAATCATCTCCCATTATTTGTCGGTGTCGTTTTTATTAAATCTTGCTAGATAGTACAAGATGAAATCTGAGGAAAACTTCTTTCAAAATAGTCGCAAAATATTCCTGCTAATACAATTATTGTCATAGCAGTTTAGATTCAAGCAGAATCTAAAGCAAAGAGATCTTAGCAGAAATCGAAGAAGATATAAAATCATAATTTAATTTTAAAATTTCCCTTAAATATAAATATTTACGAATGCATTTTGAAAATAGTAGCAAAACATTCAAAATAATGTAATTTCTGTAATAATTTTAGCGTAGATAAATTCATAGAATAAATTTATAGTGTTCTTTATATTTAAATGCTCACTAACTCATTTTGGAAATAAGTAACAAAACGTTCAAACGAATACAATTATTTCAGGGGATATAAAATCATAATAAACTTCTAAAACTCCCCTAATACTTAAATATTTATGATCACATTTTAGAAATAAGTAACAAAATATTCAAACTGATGCAATTACTGTACCATTTTAAGAGGATATAAAAACATAACTTAATTTTCAAACTTTGGTTATATTGAAATATTTACAAACGCATTTGAAAATAAGTAACAAAACATCTAAACTAATGCAATAACTGTAAACATTTTAGAAGATATAAAAACAAAACTTAATTTTAAAGCTTCACTCGCGTTTAAATATTTACAAACGCATTTTAAAAATAAGTTATGTTTTTTTTTCAAATTATTGCAATTACTGTAATAAATTTAGAAAATATAAAAACATTAGACAGTTTTAAAATTTCCCTTATATTTAGATATTGACAAAAGCATTTAAAAATGAGTAACGAAAAATTCCAATTGATGAAATTACTGAAATAATTTCAGTGAATATAAATTCGTAACATAATTTTAAAGCATCTTTTATATTTAAATATTTACGAATGCATTTCGAAAATTATTTTAAAAAAATTTCGAGCTGATGCAAATACCATAAAAATTTTAGAAGATAGAAAAATAAAACGTAATTTAAAAAGTTTTGATTTACTTAAATATTCACGAACGCATTTTGAAATTAAGTAGCAAAAAATTAAGGAGATTGCTGTATTAATTTCAGGGGATATAAAATCATAATAAAATTTTATAACATCCTTTACATTTAAATGTTTATGAAGGCATTTTAATAATAAGTGATAAAAAATTCAGTATAATGCAACTACTGTGATAATTTTAGACGATATGAAATCATAAAAAAATTTAAGACATTCCTTATATTTAACAAAACATTTACGGGAGCATTTTGAAAAGAAGTAACAAAGCATCCAAACTAATGAAAATACTGTAATAATATTAGATAATATAAAGCCAAAACACAATTTTTATCTTCCTTTAAATTTAAATATTTATTTCAGAATTTCGAAAATAAGTAACAAAATATAATTTTTTCAAACAAATGATATGTTAACATTGCTCATAAAAATGTTTTTTTTAACATAAAATGACAAAACACTTTTATCGATAACTAGGAGGCTCCGCCCCCTGCTTGCTAACGCTCGCCAACCCCCGAGAATTGCTACGCAATCCTATGTGGTTCACGCCGTGAACCAAGGCTCGCTGCGCTCGCTCGCCAATGAACACAATGTTCTAGCACAAAGACATAATATATTATCATCAAAGACATAGTATTTTATCATCAAAGACATAGTATTATACTTATGTAGAAGAATTCTACCAATGTTCTTATTGGCTTTTAAAAAAGTATATTAGCTATTTAGATTGTACATGGTGAAAAAATCAAAACATTAGCTAAATAAGAAACATATTAGCAAAATAAATTATCAAATATTGCTTCACTAATATTCTGCATTTTAAAGCGTGAAAATTCAATGCATAAATAAACGCGAAATATAAAAAAATTCAATGCATTCAATACAAACACTTAAACGTTTTTTAGACGTTTAGGTAGCTCCCAGTAGAAAAATATCAATTCAACAGCGGCCTTTTAAAGCATTCTCACTTCAATTAATTAATTAATTCCTAATTGAGTTTAAATTAAATATTGTCATGTTTTTAGTGCATGAATCTGAATTGAACAACCTGATAATGCTCACTCTGGTTATTGTTATCTGGTTGCTCACTACGTGCTCTTGCGCGCCGAATCCAATCAATTAAAAATGAAAACTGTTGAAAACCGCGAGAAAAGAAATATCATCGGTTTTATTGATACATACATACATACGTACGTATTAGCGTTTTATATAATAAGATAGATAGATAACATCATTTATTGTTAAAAAAACAGTGGTTCTTTTGGTACTTACAACTTTAAAAATGGTAACGTTAACACTTTGTGTTAAGTTTGGCAATAAAGCATTAGATGGGATAATTTTAGAATTAAATTTTTATTTTCACGCGATAAATAAAAAAAATTGCCGAACAAAATTAAAATTTTTGATGATATTGGATAAATGTGTTAGAAAAGCAATGTTATCTTTGAGTTTGTTCATTATTAAAGTAAACATCCCATTGCGAAAATATTTTTAGCACAGACAAATTTTGATAAGAATATGCATTAAGACAACCTTTTAAGTTCAAATGAATAGGTTTAAACAAAACTTTTCTTTTATGTCGTTCATTTTAGTCATTCCAGTGTGAAAATATTCCGCATTCCATTCATACAGACACAATTAAACTTGACTTAATGATCTTAATGATAAATTACTTTCCTCCAACTTTGTCAAATATGTAATAAAACAATTTTGATAGCTTGGAATATTATATTTATTTATCAACAATTTTTGAAGTATTGTACAAATTTCCAGGTTAAATTATATTAAAACTTCAATGCTTTTACTACCTGCAAATAGTTTTTAGGGATAAACTTCGTACTTTTACAAGGATATAAAAATTTCTCATGAAATTTACATTGATTTTTTGGAAAGAATTTTTAAAAAATACTACGATTTTTTTCTTTACAGCTGAAAGATAAATATTCAGTGATAAGTTGCTTCAGAGTAATGATACACACCTAAAATTCTTAAACACCTAGCTTGTATATCAAATGTTGTTCTGATATGAAACCGCCAAGTAAATTGTAACAATTCTTTAATATTACAGAAAATTTCAAGCAAGGAATTCGCCGATGATTTTCTGCATGGTAAAGAATTCTGTAAACAAAACCATACGTAAAATCTTCGTATAGAATATTTCTTTCTTCAGTAGAGCGGAAAACGACCCATACCGCAACAATTTTCCATAACGATTCCATACAATTTCCATACGATTTTTTTCTTTACAGCTGAAAAATAAATATTCAGTGATAAGTTGATTCAGAGTAATGATACATGCCTAAAATTCTCAAACACCTGGCCTGTATATAAAATGTTATTCTGGTATGAAACCACCAAGCAAATTGTAACAAATATTCTTTAATATTACAGAAAATTTCACGCAACGAATTCACCGATGATTTTCTGTATGCTAAAGAATTCTGTAAACAAAACCATACGGAAAATCTGTGTATAGAGCATTTCTTTCTTCAGTAGAGCAGAAAACGACCCATACAGGAACAATTTTCCATAACTATTTTGTAGGATCAGCCAAATGTTTCATCTTCTTCCAAAGGAAGAAAGATAGTTAGGGCAACAGTTCCTAGGGAAATCCTCCTCCGACATCACGGATAATTCTCTTCTGGAAGTCCTCCAAAAATGTATCCTATGAGTATTCCTTGGTAGTCGCAATTGAGGTGACGATGATTCCAGTCACTGCTTGCATTCAGTTATAAAAAAAAATGGTACGCCATTGGATATAACATTACCTCGTTCAATAATAAACTATCCATAATTTCATTACTGCAAGCGAAGTTCTTTAAGTTTGCAGTGCAAGCTTTTTCTGTAAGTAAAAATAATAACAAAATTTATAAGGCATCTACTATTCAACTGATTATTCAATATTCTATTCAAATTTTTAAAAAAATTGAAGTTATTTCTTTTATTATAATATAGTTGTAACTTTTAAAATTAATAACAATAAAATAAAACTCGCTTTTCTAATGTTCAATTATCATTTCGAAAGTTGAAAACTTTTCTTCACTTAAGCTACCTTTTAAAAATTTGAATGAAATCAAGAAGAAGAAAAGAAATTAAGAAAAGAAATCAAATTAAATGAGAAAAAAGAAAGGCAACAAGCAGAAGAGAAGTATAGAAGCAAGCAAGCTTTAGATTGTCGGACGCTAAAAGTACTATTAAATATTTTGTTTTGTTTATAAATTTCAATTATTTTACAAGGTTAGGTACTTAGTTTAATAATTACTTGCGGCTGTTTATATATGACAAAACGAGAAATTATTGGGATATTTTGTGAAACCCAGAACATCGAATACGTTGGTTCACTAAAAACCGGAATAAGTTAGACTATTAAAATAAATCTGCAAATCTTTGTAATAAGCATTATTCTAGTTATTCTATTAAAATAATAACCTCCTTGCTTTTGATAAATATTATTTAAATTTATGTATATTTTTTAGGAGTAGAAGACTCTTTAAAATATTCCTTTTTAACATTGTACGTTATGCAAGTCTAAAATGTAGAATAATGAAATTTCAGGAATTAAAGGTTGACTATTTTAATAAAAGTTCTTCAAAAAATTACTTAAAATCTTGTTTAAAGATATGCATTTTATTAATTTTATTTGCTAAAGTTATAATAAATAAGTTTCATTAACCATAAATAATAAAGTTTTCCAGAAATGTTTATTTTCTTATTTTAACTGTAAAAAAATTTAGAATATAGTAATAAAAATATGTATTAAATTATTTGTAATTAAATTATTTAATTAATTAATATAATTAAATTATTCATCAAATTAAAGTTGATAATGATGAGTAATTAATGTTAAAGGTTTGATTAAAGGATGTATTATGTGTACAGATCTACAAAATTTGCCTGATTACTATATAAAATTTTAAGATGCTTCTGTTAATTATCTCATCAACTATCTCTGTTTTTTCTGATAATAAAACAAATTTTGATGTTTTGTGCACCCACCTTCCTCAATAGTAATTTATGTGATATCGTAAGCACTTTTGTTTTTATCTCAGTTATATTTTAATCTGCGATCTTCAATATGTTTTCATTGGACCCCACAAAACTTTTTGCCACCGGTCATGCTTTGCGCTCACCTTGAATCTGTGCTATTTAAAACTATTGCTAAATAGAGAAAGTAGTATTACATTTTCTCTTTCAGATGCTGTCGAAGTTAATTATATAAAAACGACAAATGAAAGTAGGAAGGACCGAATTCAATGTTTAGCCAAATGAAGAAATGTTTACAAAAATTGTAAAAACGATATATGTACTTCAAAAAAAAAATATAACACTTGCGTCTTATTTGAATTTTATACCTATCCCTTACTAGCCATTTTTGTCTACATTTATAACACGAGAATAAAAAATCAGTGCCATAAAACTTATATTTTATGACGTTTACGTTGTCTCCCGTTGGCAGCAAGTAAATTTTAAAATATTAATTTACTATCACTAAATTTTTAAAAAAATTATCAGTGAAATCCAACTAATTGCAAAATGCAGAGTATTATTAGGAAAGAAAAAAACGAAACCACAACACAAGCCTTCAGAAAAGTTAATTGCTAATATCTATTTTCTTTTTTTTTTTTAGAATGGGTTAAGAGTTGGATGTTTGATACTAATAATGAAACAATCAAATGTTGGCTCTGTTGCTTTGAAGACCACAAATGGAACAAAATAAAAATGTCCTTTAAAGATTCTTCTCATCCTTCCAATTTCCTTTCATGACGTGAACGGTTGTTACTGCGGATATTTACAATTCCTACAGAACACCCTGTGAGAAAAATTGTTAACTTGAGATAAGACCCTTCGAGATTTGAGAACTTCTCCTCGGGAGCTCCAACGGAGGAAATTTCGCTATATAAGGATAATAGTTTGTACAGTTGACATCTAATAATATGTTTCCAATTGTGTTTTAAAAGATTGAGTATGTCGTGTGAAAGCGAATAGCGGTACGAGACGATGTAGCGTATTACTTTAATCTGTCGAGGAGGCAGAGAGTTGCATACTCATTGTGTGGTCATCAATGTGGAATGTTGATGAAAAGATATTCCATCAGCTGAGATCAAACCAGGGACCTTAGTGTTTCAAGTCGAATTCTCTAATCATATTGACAAAATAAGCTCTCCCAACTTAAGTGATTTTAGTAGCTTTATATAGTTGCAAGAATTAACTCATTGCTCCGATTCATTTATATGAAACAGTCCGGTGAATCATAGAACATGTTACTAACATGCAATGCTTTTTTACATAAAAAGAATTCAGTCTTACGACTGATGAGAACAAAATCAAATTGTTCTGTTTATTGTCCTCTAGATATTAATTTTTGTAAGTATTTCAAGGAAAAAAAATCGCACTTGGCAAATAAAAGTTGTATCAATGGTTATCATTCATAGAATCTATCTCAATGACTACAGGCTTTGTCTGTTTTACAAAAAATGCGTCGTTTGACCGATGGTGGTGCAATTTTATCTTAATTTTTCATAGTTTTGAAAACAGAAATTTTTTTCAACAGGAAAGTTACTAAAATATTCTGTTTTTAACAGATTCTTTAAGAGTGAAAAGTATACGTTGTGATTATTAGGATTGTTAAAAATGGAGAACAGTAAATGCAGTTTTTATCTAGCAATTAGGAAGCACTATAAAAAGTGTCTAGGCTCTAAACCAAATTGAACTTTTGAAACATTTTTAAAATTTAGATTTTAAGCCTAACTGAGCATTTAAAGTATTTAAACAATATTTTTGCTTTCAAATAAGGTTTTAAAAAGGGTGTATCTCGAAAACCAGAAATAAATGAGTCAAAAATCAAACTTAGTGTCTCAATTTTAACTAAGAACAATTAAAAAATTCTTTACAAACTTGTTTTCTTGAAAGTATTCTTTACATGCTTTTAAAAGAAAATTTGAAAAAATTGTAAAATTATAAAACAAAGATATTTTTTAAAAAATGTAAAAAATTAACAAATAAAATTCAAATTTTCACATTCAAATTTCTGATTGATTTTTTATCCATTCGCTCTTCATCTATTTGTCCTCATCTTATTTAAAATACTTTAAAAAAAGAAGGAAAAGAAAATGTTAAAACCTAAATGAAAGAATGAATATGTATCAGGTTTACGAAACATTCTTTCACATTTTATTTGAGAAACTGAAACAGTAAATAGTATGTATTTTTTCCTCAAGTAAAAGATAGTTTCTTGAATTTTATTTTAATGCTTTTCTTCATATGCGTGACACGATTTTTTTTATTTCTTTTCGTTTCAAAGCTTCGTCTAACTAGTCTTTAGTCAAACAAAGCTTCATGAAAATATAAAAATTCAGAAGCGCCACTGCTTAGATAAGAGGATTAAATTGAATAAAAGTAACAGTTTGTGAATCTCTTATGAGAATTTAAATGTATTAAGAGTCCAATAAATTGAGATTCATTATAAATTTAAATGAAGCTTCTTTTAGAAAAGAACTTTCCGAAAAAATTTTATTTTTCAAAAAGTAAAACATTTAAAAACTTAACTCATGGGTTTTTCGTTTTTCGGGTAATTCACTGCCTTTTCTTATCAGTCCTCAGTTATTACAGACTTTTTATTACTTGCTTAAAAGAAAAGGAAAAAATGTTTAACTAAAATTATTGCTGTGTTTTAAGCATTGAAAATAAAGCATATCTATCCGCAATATATTTACATAAAGTATACGAAATAAATACTCAAAAATACATAACACATATTAGAACATTATAGAAAAGATTATAAAATTACGTAAGTTTGTAGTTCAATAATAATGCAACTTTAGATATAGATTTGGAAGAATAAAATCTCTTTACATAAACTGCTGTTTGTAGAAAATGCAACACCATGAAAGAATCATCAGAATCAAATGAAATTTAATGCAGAAACGACTTGTACTGATACAAATAAATGATGAAATTTTCAAAACAAAAGAAACAAATTAAGCGTCCGAAATCAGTATTTGGTGCAGCCACCACGCGCTGCAATAAGTGCTGCTATACGACGTGGCATGGAGTCAAACAGATGTTGAATATCTGCTTGAGGAAGAGAATTCCATATCGCTTGTATGCGCAACCAAAGTTCGTCTTTGGAAACTGCAGGACGCGGATCACGAGTGAGACGCCGACCAACCATATCCCACACGTGCTCAATAGGCGACATATCCGGCGAATAAGCATGCCAAGGAAGAAGTTGCATGTGTTGTGCTGAACAGAAGTCTCTAACAGTCCGCGCAACATGTGGGCGTGCATTATCCTGCTGAAAGATAGCTCCAGGGATGCCTTGAAGGAAAGGAACGACTTCGGGCTGTAGCACTTCACGGACGTATCTGTTGCTATTGAGATTACCCTCAATTCGTATCAAATTGGATCGTCCATGATACGAAATCGCACCCCAGACCATAACTCCGGTTGTTCGACCACTATGTCGTTCAATAATACACTCAGGAAGGCAGCGTTGACCGGCATGACGTCTAACACGAACACGGCCATCATGGGTCCACAAATTGAAGCGTGATTCATCTGAAAAGACAACTTGGTGCCAATCAGCTCGCCAGTCTCTGTGCTCAAGAGCCCACTGCCGACGCAGCCGTCGATGATCCGCCGTGAGGGGAATCCTGTATAATGGCACCCTTGCACGCAATCCACGGCGCAGCAGACGACGACGAATTGACGAAGCCGACAATTGTACACCTGTAGCAGTAGACCAATGTGCTGCCAGCTGCCTGGAGGAAGCTGTGCGATCATTCACCGCCATGCGGAGCAGGTGTCGATCATCGCGCTCTGACGTCACCCTCTGTCGTCCAGTGCCTGTTTTTCGAGTTGTTCGGTGCTCGTCGGTCCACTGCTTCCAAACTCGCATCACTGTGGAACTGTTCCGCTGCATACGAGCTGCTATTGCGCGATAGGAAAATCCTCCTTCTCGAAGGCCGATTATCCTCCCTCGTTCAAACTCCGTAAGTTGCTTGAATTTCTTATTCTTCCGTCGTGGAGGCATACTCAGGTCTCACTAAACGTTTGCCACTAACAAATAATCATAGACTATTTTCAACGTCCCGCTACAGCACTTTATTTATACGCTTTCAGCATCAATTCAGAGGGCGCTGCGCGCGCCACGCACGCGCGATGGCTCTGAAACTTTATTAATTTGCATAATATCCTATAATTGACATTTGCTGCGAATTTCATTTGATTCTGATGATTCCTTCATGGTGTTGCATTTTCTACAAACAGCAGTTTATAATTGCCTAATTCACACTTTTTTAAAAACGTTTCTACACTTGTAGCAAAATGCATTCTTTACTATTTTATTCTTAGTTTAATAAAATTAATTAAAAATTGCTTTGCCACTACGGTATGTTATTAATTTAAACATATGTAAGAATTTTGTTAATCATTAAATGATAATTTTAAATACTGGTTGTGAAATTCCAGAAATACGCCGCCTATTTAAATCATTATGGCATTCTTAATTTCTTTAACACTGTAAAAAATACCCAACAAAAATACTAAACTCTTTGTCACAAAAACAGATCACACGCTTTGTATATTTAGGTCTGTATTTCAGACTTCAAGATTTTTATGTTGCTAGCTATTTTCTATAATTGTAACTTGATAACAATTAATGGATGCAATAATATCTTATAAAATCTTTTTTTAATATAAAGGATATTTTTCATGTTTTTACAGCAGCCAACAAAAAATTATTTTGAAGAAATACTGAATGAAGCCAGGTCCTTGAACATATTTAACACTAAAAAAAATTTAAAGATCTGCAACAGCACTTTTTTTTAAAAAAAAAAGTACGGCTATAACAAATACTAAAGAAAAATACTTTCTCATGTTACAGAAAAATACACTTTTAGTGTGAGATATTGCATGTTCTTTTCAATAAAAAACTGCAATACAAATTTGCTCAGGAATCAGAGTTTGTTTTATTAATGTTCATAATGTTTTTATGTTCATAGTTAAGAAGGAAAAAAAATCTTTTTTTTTGTTCGTTAAATCTTTTAATGAGAATCATGTGATGATATGTACTGCATACAACCTTATGCTATTATTATTATTTTTTAATAATAATAATTATTATTATTAATATTTTTTTAATAATAATAAGTTATTATTATTGTTATTATTTTTTAAATCTGACTTTTTATATTAAACTAACTTTTTATATTTCACTATATTAAAAGTTTTTCAATATTTTTTAAAGTTTCTCATAGTTAAATTTTAAAAAAAAAACAGTCCGTTTTAGTTATCCAGAAAAACATCCCATTCATTTTTTAATTATTTTACATCATTTTATCTTTAAAAAAATTTTTAAAAAAAACTACAATCTTTACGATAATATAACTTGAAACACTTTTCTTATTTTAAATATTGTATGCAGTTCCATAATTTTTCAAGTTACTGTTAGACCATTTCCTTCATTAAAGTTGTCTTCAGTCGATTTCAGAAGAAGACTCGTATCATCAATAAATTGCAAAATTAAATATTCTTAAACTGTTTTGAATAGGAATATTATTCAGAGCAATATATTGATTCCATAATACTTCCCCAAGGAACATCCAAGAGGAATATCATTACCATTACGAATTTAAGATAAAATCTATCTAAATTTACATTAAGTAGAAATCATTATCTTGATTCCTACTTTATTTCAAATAGATTACGTCGTTTATCAAATTCCGTTTGCATATAAATTAAATTTATGTGTAGAAATTTATTTCAATTAATACATGGGAATCACTAATGCGAATAAAAATTATTGTGAATATTGTTTTAGACAGTAGATTATCACACTGCTTTAATACAAGATAAGCAAATAATCAATTCCAAAAATCCCAATGCTAATTAATACTGAAGTTATATTTTTATTACTACCCATGCATATCTAATATAACATTTAAAGAGGTAAACATAGTAATAGGAGTTATGAACACGCAGTGAGCCTCATTGACGTCGAATTCAAAATAAACAAATTGTACACGTTTAATTTTAAGTATTAAATAACAAAAAATTAAAAAAAACTAAACATGCAATACAAATTTTGAAAAGTAAATAATGCAAAGGATATTTAGTTACTTAGTTAAATTTTCCCCCAAGTAAAGTAAAGCCAGGAAATTTATGTACAATTCGCATTGTACTGATTCGAATTGTTGATTATTGAGTGGTTTTCTTTTATCTACTTTAAAGTCGATGTAATCTCTCCTAGGAATGGAACTCTAAGCAGTAGATACTTAAGAGAGATTTAAAAGCATTTTAAATATCATCAGTGATAACGCACTTTTAAAAAAATATATATATTATTACTTAGTGAAAAAAAACCGTTGGCGTACGTACTGTTAGCAAAAATTCTTAGCTTAAGAGAAATAGTTTAATTTTTAAAGATTTTATCCTACTGCCATTCTATAGGAATTTGAAGAAAGAACTACAAAGTTCAAGCACCTACTTTTGGAAAATAAAAATTAAATAGCTATGTGTTATTGTTGACGCTCGTAACAATCAGCTTTAAGTAGACACTCTAGTACTGCTGTTATGCAACTACTTGGAGTCGCAGCTAAGCAACTCTTAATCAAGCATCTCACCTTACAATTGAAAAAAATAACTCTGTATCCGTCCCTTGCTTGCTTGCTTTCATATGCTTATTTAGGCAGAGGGGTGCAATTGTTCTAGCTTTCCAGTGGGGCCATCTATGGACAAGAATTCGACTTCTGCCACACCCACACGTCACACCCGTTTATAGGGCGGACCCATTCATTCATCCACAGATCGTAATTTTGACCAGAATTAGAGAACGATCGATCTACAAACCAATTCACCCAGAGGTATTGATTTGTTATGGGAACATGGAGGACTTTGCGACTCGACAGATTTAACGTGCATCAGTCACCATTTACTACACGGAAAGTCTTCAGCCGGGGGGGGGGGTTCGAACCCACAAACTCTAGGACATGAGCCCAGCTACCTACTGACCAGGCTATCCCGGCCTTTATCCGCTCCTTAAAACAGGTAAATAAAAATTATATAAACCATAGTTTTCTCAAAAGATATTTTATTGTTTTACCATTTAGTTTGCTTGTTTATGGAATAGAATTTGAATTGCAGATTTTGTGGTATATTTCTGTAAGCAAATCATTCAAAAAAATTCTTTTCTTTAGCTCCACCAAATTCGGAAATTACTCCACTCATCTTTTCTACTTTTTTTTTTTATTTTTTCTTGTCTGTCGTAAATTATAAAAGCATTTGATCAGTTAACTTAATGCGATTGCTATTTAATATTTACTGCAATACAGCCGATTTAAGTTTCAATAGCTCGACTCTATTCAACGCAAATTATTTATTATCTGCATATATCTTGTTAAAGAAAATAATAGTAAATAATTTCCCTACGAAATGCAATTACGTTAAATTTAAACAATTCTTACACCGTGAAACATATGCGAAAGCACAAGGAAAGTTATGGTCCATCATGATGAATACATTTGAAAAAACTAAAATGGATGAATTTTATAATTTACGAACAAATTTGCATTAATTAAAAAGCTTTTTTTTAAAAAAAATAATTAAAAATAAGTGGATAGTTAAACTCGCTTATTTGGAATCAAATCTCATACAGAAAAAATAAATGCATTTGGACATAGCAATTACTTCACTACAACTTTTATCTTAACTGGTACATCACAATTTTCTGCGGTACGTGTGTACTGTGCAACCCTTTTCATGAGTTAGATTTTGATGAGAAAATGGTTAGAAAGAAAAGAAAATTTTAAATTGTTGCCGTTATTCCGTTATCGCAAAGAAAGAAATAGACTTGCAAGGCGGGGGAAAATGCGGAAAACGTGAGTCAGGATAGAGAAGAATCTATTCAAAGGAAAATTGATAATTAAGATATTTCTTATGAAAAAGAATTCATTTTTCTTGTGTGCTGTGATAGCAGCTAAAAGGACAGTAAATCCAAGGGTAAATGGTTCGCACTACCGGGATTTCTAACATAACTAATGACTCTCAAACCTACTACTTTTATCAGATAGAAAAACAAAATCAGTGACGGTAGCGATATTTAAGTTAATTTATGCATATTTCACGAGTATTTTATTCTTGCACTTTCATTTCTACTAAACAAAGGTATTAATGCTAAACTTCCATCCATATATGTTACCTGCCCTACGCTACGTTACAACTGTACACACTGATTCGACTGACTTCTATTTTTCTTCCAATACTTTCTAATATACAGACGATGCATTAATACGATGCATCATTCATCTTAAGAGATAGACAAAAACGATTATAAAATTGAAATGATTTTATTTCATCGGTTAGAATCTCCAGGGAAACAAATGCGAAAAAATGTTTCAAATATACCCTGCCCTATGCAGATATTATAGAATTTAATAACAAAAGTTGCCAGCAAAGTTCATTAAAAAATATGAATGGCGTAGAATTGTAATCTAACCTGTGATATTCCAGTATATTGTTCAATGGATTACCTCTTACTCATGTATTAAAAACTCTTTTCACGTTTGAACGCTAGAAATAACCATTCTGGTCATCGATGACTTTATCGATAACCTTTTAAACTATATTCCAAAATGTATGCTTAAATGTTTACAGATTTCAAAACATTCCGATTGTTTCCTTCCTCTATTACCTTTATTTCCGAGATTTTTAATTTCAAAATCAGTCAAAATCCATCACTGGACACACCGTAATATTTAATATTAGTTCAATTAACTTTGGAAGTATTTAACATTAAGAATTAAATTGAAATTCTGAAAGCTCATTTTATTTGTTGTTGTTGTTTTTTTTCTTCAAAACATTTCAATCTTAAAAAATCAATAATTTTATACTGTGTTTTCCTTTCCAGTTTTTTTTTTCTTTTTAAATCCAATGCTACCGTGAGTGACCGAAATTAGGAGAATGTCGACTTTCACCGGTGAATGTCAACAACCACATACTCGCTTTGGTGAATGTCCGAAATATTTGTTATATCCGATTTGATATTAATTTATTCATTGATATTATTAAATTTATTCGATATTTTAATATCTGCTGAGGATAGATTAGGAGAAACATCAGTGTTCGATGTACCTGTTAAATGCTTACTAAACAGTGGCACTTGAACTTAAAAAAACATTGATGTAGGGTATACCAGGCAGTGACACTTGACTAGACCTAGTATATATTTCAGACATTTACCAAAGCGACTATGTGATTGTCAACATTCACGGGTGGAAGTCAACAACCACCAATTTCGCTCATTCACAGTAACATAAACATATTTTGGTAAATCAAGACATATCCACATATTTTCATCGATATGCATATTTTCACAATCAGTATATATATTTTCGTCGCTCTAAAATAAAGTCTGTTAAAACATTATATAACAGAATAATATGAAATACACCACTGAGTATAATTGGAAAATGCAATGAATAATTTGTGCTCCCATTGCCTTTCCAATTGTTATTTCTTCTATGTAATCGTAACAAAACGAAAAGTTATTCAAGAAGATTTATAAATTAAAATATATTTTTAAATACATCTACGTCTGAAAACAATATTTAGTTTTTAAAAATTAAAATAATTTTTTTTAAATTTTCAAGAAATACAGGCGCACCTAATTTTCAAAGAAAACAAGCGCATAAAATTTCGTTACTATATCCATCAGAGCTTATAACTATAGAATCATTCTTTTCTAGATTTAGTGTGTTCCTTTATTTCTTCTCTTTTCACTGATACATCAGATGGTGAAACTTGTACAAAAGTTATCAGAAGAGTTTGTGCTGTTACAGCTGTTGTAGTTCGTCTTCTTAGCTGAATAACCTGATCAGACAAATTGTATTGCCGAAAAGGGATTCCTTTCTGATATAACTTATCCTTTTTTTCTTAATTTTTCTTCTATAATAGAATTATTTGGTTGCTTTCTTTGAAGTACATGGATTCTTGATATATTTAGATGCATCAAGGCTCAAATTCGATGCAACAAGACTCAGAAACGAATAGATATTCTATAACAGTTCCGTGCAATATCTTTTCTTCAATCAACTCATGTGCTTTGACACCGTATTTCTTGTTACATGAGTGATTATGAAATTCGATAAGTGCAATCGATCTTTGTTTCTCCTTTGAGGGAAATAGATTCTGTTACAGACAGAAAATAGCTTATGGTCTTTGCAAAAAGTGAAAATAATTTCAATTAGTGAAATTATAATGCTAATTAAAATAAAAGAAAAAATACGGATGGTACTAGTTTTAAAACTGAAACAGTTATATTTACTGTTTACTGTTGTACTGAAAAATTATTTAAAAGTTCAACATCCGGCTTGGCAAGTGCCAAGTTTTACATTTAGATTAAGAGGTTGTTTGTCTAAAAAATTGTTTTTCTCCAAAAATATTTGTCAAATACCAAAGAATACTGATAGAAAGCACCAAAGAGTAGCAACATGTCAAGCAGGTAAACGTTAAAAGCGAGAAGAAAATGTTATCGAAATCAAATAATATTTTACTAAAAACGAAAAGAAAAGTTTCAATAACTTATGATACTATAAAGTATTTTCGCATTCAATATTTTCGAAGACCTGTTTCCCTAACAAAGTCGATAGTTTCGAATAAAACAACAGTGGTATAAAATTTAACCGTCACACCGGAGTTACAAATAAAAAAATGGCAACGTAGTCGAGAAAATTTCAGACGATCGGGTATGCACAAAGAGGAAATCAGAACATTGAGGTGACACTTTTGCTGCTATTACTTAAAAGGGACGATCTGGTTCGAAGTATTTATGTGCGACCTACGAACGTCGATTAAAATTGAGGCTAAAATTCACCTGAATTATACCAGAAATTACATGACTTATGTAGAAAAAAATGAGATATGCATGTCGTCATAAACCCATGTCATAAACCCAGAAATGGGTTCGTTGTTCAACTACGGTTATAATATAAAATAAAATAAAATGGTGCATAATGGATTTAAGCGATTTGTGTTGCTTTCTTAATATGACCTTTGCTGAGCAATAATGCATCCCGTCGATGTCCCTAACCCCCCCCCCCTTCTTCTCGACTAAAAAAGTACTAAACTTTGTCTTAGAAATGAGATTGGAAGCTTTTAATTAAACAACTTGTAATCTAATGAAAAAATAATCTCTATCAAATTTTCAAGTACTTAATTAACAACCCTCGTATATATATATCATCATCACAAATTAGAACTTGTAAGAATTTGCGAATAAGAAGAAAAAAAACTGTATTTAATTGGAAATATTTTTTTATTACTACGGTAACGTTGGAAAGATACCACTAGTTAAAACTGTTCATGTGTATCAGAATACTTTGAACCAAACGAAATTTCAATGAAAAAACCTAATCCATTGTTAAGATTTACTTACTCCTTTAATGCTGCCCTCTATCAAACGGAATAAAATTAATTCATGATTTTTTTATCAGTCATCAGCCTCAATTGAATATTAATTTGATATTTATATGTATGAATGACAAAAAATATTTTCGAAAAATACAAAAAATGTTTTGAGAATAGTTACAGAAAAGTTGAAATTTGAAATTTTTGGAACTGATTGAAAACAGTTTTAACAAATTGGAAATATGACGTATGTTTTCGTTTTTGTTTTAAACATTTCAGGAATCATTTGAATTATGTAGAAAAAGCCCATTCATATTTAAAGCTGTTTTGTTTAAATATGTAATTACGCTTCTCAAATGCTTTCAAAGATTTAAAAAGCCAAATCTTAATCCCATATTAATTTAAGAAATGAGTTAATCTAGAAATTTTCAATTTTAATATTTCCTTCTGGTTATTTTAGTTGATCCAGATTCAAACATATTTTCACGTTTTAACAAATTTTACATGGTATTTTTTTAAATTAGCATAATTTATTAAATACTTAATTAAGACTGACTATTTTAAATACTAAATTAAGACTGATTATTTCAAATAGATTAAGATTATGATTAAAGATATCTACGTCACATTTAGCATATTTACCGTTGAAAGTAGTAAATTTACCAAATTTACTATAAAGCAGCATATTAATAATGAAATAATTTTCTGGTCGATTTACAATAAAAATATTACTAACGAGTAAAAATTACCGTACTTTTTGGTTATTCTTATAAACAAGAAAATTTCACAATTTTACCAAATTTTGGTGGTTTTGACAATATTTTTTCATTCCTAAATGTTAATGTTTTTCAACCATCGGATTATTTTCGGTTCTTAAATGCTCTTTTCTTTCTTTTTTTGCAAAAAATATTATGCGTCTATTTTTTTCTGCCACAAAAGATAAAAGAATTCTATATCAAAGATAAAAGAATCCTATTTTAAAACATTTGGGAATAGAAATTTACTTTGCAAAGTTTATTCGAATAAATAACTGAACATTCATTCAAATGTAAATGAAATATATCTTTCTAAAAAAACGATTGTCTTTATGCTGCAAATAGCAAATAATAAAAAAAGACTTAACAAGAATAATCTTTTTTATTTATAGAATAAAATAGAAGATAGTTAAACATAATTAGAATCATGAAAAAAAGGTGTAATTTTTCTTCATTATCATACAGATAGTAAAATTTTTAATGCAGTTAAAATTCACTTTATATTGTCATTTATTTTTCTTTTACGTAAATTAATTTGTAATATTTATTTTTTAATAACAAGTAGCCAAAAGGTGAGTCTTGATACTATATTTTAACCTTGTCACTTTTAGATGAATATAAGTCAGGTTCCTAGAACGTACACACGCGCCGAATCCAAAAAGTAGTTCAGAAGATAAGATATAAGATAAAAACAGATTTAAATTAAGTCCTTCAATAAACATAACCAGAGCCGCGATGGCTCAGGGGATAGAGCGTTCGCCTTCCAATCCACACCTCGATGGAGCCTTCGGAACAGGTTTACATGGGGGCCTATGAGAGTTGGTCTTCTTCTCACTTATATATTCTTTGTTCCAATGATGCAAATAGGGTTCGAATCCCAGTCGTTACGAATCCCAGTCGCTACCTTTTTTATTGCACTATTTGTTGCACAATGGGCCTTGTTATTATTTTGTAAAAATTAAAAAAAATTAAAATAATTATTTTTAAATTACTTCACTCTGCTTGTTGAACTGATTAACGTCTACATTTTTACTGCTATTTATATGTATCATAAATTAAATTTTTTTTCCCACTTTCATGTTCGATAGTCTGGTAGACACAAATTTAGAACTAAATAAAAAAATAATAATGTTTAAAAAAATATTTTTTAAGTAAGAGCTGTTTCTTGTCGACTTCAATTTATTTTAGCGTTAAGGAAACAACAGAGTAAGAAAGAAGGGTTTATTAAAGAAATTTTGCAACGATTGTGAAAAACTTAATTAAATAATTTTTTTACCTTATTGTACACATTATCTTATTGTACAGCCTTTTTACCTTATTGTACACAGTATCTTATTGTACAGTATTGTTTTCCCAAAATAGTGGAACTAAAAATTTTTTTTAAAAAATGGCATAAAATGAATAACATTTTCATTGATTACTCAAAACCATTTAATCTAATTAAAAAATCGAAATGTGCAACAAAAACAATATTTATTGTAAACATTATATCAAAAATTTAAAGCAAATCGGTTGAAAATTGTATAGCAGGTAAGAGAAATATAGTTGCGAGCAAAATACGTTGAAACTTTTGTGATCCATAATCCAAATAAATACATACAATTTTTCAACTAACTATAATGCAATAAAGACAGTTTCGTTCGATGCCTCTTCTCCATCACTTGCAGCAGTCTTAAGTGCCAGTCAAGCACTTTTATTATCGATCTACCATCACGTGGTATCTTATAAGTTTTTAGAGCAGCAGCCGAAATACTGCTGTCATCTTTATTTTGAGCTTATTCTTTGACTACCGGACCAACATTTATTTCTAATTGCTTTAAAACTGTCGATTACTCTTTGCAACTTTCATTGAAAATTATTATAACCAAATAAGTTGTAATCTTAACTATTTATATTGACCATTATATTATGACTATTTACATTACCATTAATTTTCTCTTACATACTTGAAGCAAACTATTTCTATAAAATAGTTAAAATGGTACTAAAATGTTTTGATAGGAGTGAGAAAATCCTTTAATCAACAAAGTGCGACCTGTCATATAAGTCATAACGTGTCTTGTGTCGAGCGCACACAAAATTTAATGATGTAACTTACACATTTTTTCAAAACTCAATTCCTTTACACTAAATATACCAACACTTAATATATACCTATTTCTACCATAGCCGGTCAAATGATCGGACTTTATGTTTCTTGATTGAATGTATGAAATATGGATGTTAAGAAGGAAATAAACTAAAAAAACTTTATAATAATTCAACAAAATTGTATATTACCAATTTATATGTGTTACAAACACAAAGAATACGAATTTTTAATCCATTGCTCAACGCATTTTTTACATAAACAGGGAGTTTCCTTTGCACATTTTCCGCAAACATATTTCTTCAAATTATTATTATTTCCATAATTCTTATAATTATAAGAATACAGAAGAATTATAATTCGTATGATTATTCTTATAATTAATATAATTTCTTCTAAGAACTTGTGCTGTCTTGATAGTTTCGACATTTTTCTGGGTAAAAACTAACAGTTAGTTAGAAATGAATTAAAGCTATCAAAATAAAATATAAGCTGTTTACCTAAACATTTAGTTCCTGACACTTCTACACAAAAATCTTCTTCTTCAGGAGCGCAACAGCCCTTTGCAGGCCTTGGCTGCCTCAACAGCACGCCTTCTCCAGCTCCCTCTGTCCATGGCAACTCCCCTCCAGTTCTTAAGTTTTAGGACTTTGAGGTCGTTTTCGGTGTCGTTGATCCATCGAGTAGATGGTCTACCTCTAGAGCGGGACCCCTGAGGGTTCTTGAAGGTGGCAATTTTTACAGGGCTATCTTCAGTGCCTCTCCAGATATGGCCGAACCATCTTAGTCTATACAAAAATGCCGATCTAAAATTTTAGGTACTTTCTTGAAATTTAAATTCCCAGTTAGTCTGATTAAACTAACCACGCAACAGTTTTTGCAGAAATGTGCAACTAATCGAATGCAAGACGGTGAACACGCATTACATCGTAATTTCTGATCTGATAATCTTATAAAGCAATAAATTGTTCTCCCGGTCAAATGACCGGTTGTGGTAGAAATGGGTAAACGACAAATATTATTCGAAACAAACAAAATACAAAAAAACATAATAACAGAATATTAACGGTATATAATTGTTAGAAAAAGTCATGAAGTCAAATGTGCAAAAACGATAAGATGATAAGCGCATTTTTGATGCCAAAGTTCTTAAACGGTCATTTGACCAGTTGTGGTATGTATAGTGCTAATTTAGTACAATAATCTTAAAGGGATAAACAATTGAAAATACAATAATTTTATTTTAATTTTTTTAAAACTTTACTTTGCTGTTAAACAAAATTGAAACCTTTAAAACAAAATGGTCATTTTTACAGCATTAGAAGAGTGGAAGTATGGCTAATGACGCACATTCCAAAAAAGGATTCCTTTGGCGTTCTACGATTTCTTTTGATCCAAAAAAAATATTTGAAACTCCTTATTTTTCACTTCGATTAAACTTTTTCTGTGTATCTTTTTATTTCACACCTGTCTCATACTTGACACTGCGACACACTGGAAAAGTTCCGAGGATTTATAAAAGTTCTTCTAAGTGGATTACAAGCAGTTGAAAATCTGTAAGATAACTAAAAACAAAAACATTGCTGTTGTAAAGAGTAAGAACAAAAATGGGTATGCCGTAACTTTGCGAAACTTAAATCACTTGAGATAAAAAAAAGTTGCATTACTTATACATTTTGTGGAACTAAGGAAAGTGAGCTTTTATTACAGAAATCGTAAATCAAGTGAATGATAACAGTGAACATGTACAAGTTCCCTCAATTTTTAAATTACGATTTTTTTTTAAAAAATAGATGTTAAAAAATTATTTAGGTTAAACGTTTCAATGTTTATGAACATCAATTTTTATCGAACGTGGTGTTTGAAATTAGACTGAAGTTTTTCAACCATTTATAACAGGGAAACTGTTTAGAGTTTCTAAAAAGAAAGCATTTTTGCAAAAAAATTATCTAACGGCATAAGATTTTTTTCCCCAAAGTTTGAGTTTTAACTCAAAATGATTCATTGAGATGGCACTGCATGTCATCTCTTTTTTGTTCTTTTCTTGATGTTTTCTAATTTTGTCTTCTGATTATGAAATGAGATTGTGGTTGATGATGGACATTGCAAAAATGCTATAAAATTATTTTCATTCAATTAAAGATTTTGAATTTTTAAAATTTTTCACCTTTATTGGACAGGTTCCTTACCTGCAGCAGCATCAGTTGAAAGTTTTTTTTTTTAATCGAAGCACTGAGAGAGAAAAATTATGCCCAGTCTCATGAATTTTTTTCGGGAGCTAAAACTATAGCTGTTGCTTTGAACTATAACTATTTTCCTGATAAAAATTCTGAAAACCTTCACTCTAATTTACTCCATCCGGCGTATTATATATTTATATATAATATACCCTGTATATATAATCCAGATTTAAAAATTTAATTGTCAAATGGTTCGTTTGTATCTAATTGTGTGTATAATAAAATTCAGTCAGAAAAAAACTTTTTACTGTCTGACGTTTTCTCTGTTAACCAACTTTTTTTCGCAAAATTCCCACAGTAGTACTTAGTTTTGTTTTTATTACCGTTTTAAAATAGATATCTTCTTCTCTGAAAACACGTAAGCGCAGAATTAAGATTACTAGAATCGTTTAACTTCTTGTTACATGGTCAGACGAGACGATAATTTCACCACCACCCTCAAAAGTCAATAAGTTGAAGAAGTATACATACATTAAGCAGCCTCCTAAATTAAAGTTGAAATTGACTTTATTTTTTATCAAGGGATCTCAAACATGAAAAATATTAAAAAGAGTTACCCTAGGAAAAGATCGACTCTGTCATTAATATCATCAAATATACATTTTTAAACTGGAGATTCTCAGAAAGCAATTACTTCGAGGGACTTGTCGACCGAGAACATCAATCCGAGGCTGCATTCCTTGATATCACTACTTTTCTTACCTCGATTTTAGTTTATTATAAAAGAAATTACCATTTTTTCAGCGTTAACAATGCAATTTATATTATTGCCTTTTACTGCATATTAGTTTTTTGTGTTTTACAAATTAATGTCTTAAGTAATATACATTGTAGTAGATATAGAAATATATAATTAAGTTATGGTTCTTCATTTAAAATTAATGTGGGAACTTTAAACATTTTTACTTTAAATAGAAGAGTGCTTTAATTTGAGAGTAGAGAAAATAAATTAAGTTAAAGAAGTTGGTTTCTGCTTTCTGGATGTTGTTAAGTTTCAGATTATTTGTGAGTATAACTTCTTCAGAGATTTGCATATAAAAAATTTTCAGTTTGCTAACCTCTATTTTAAATTGTAAACGATCATTAACTTTGTTTGTAGTCGGTTAATTGCTTTTTTTATATATGTATATAAACTATAATTTAACTTCAACCGATCTTTACAACTATCAAAAATTAGTATCTGTAAATTTAAAATCTCATGTACGAGGCCAAACAAAACAAGTAGCTTAACTGTTAAGCATCATGTCTGCCCATGCATTCTGACGTTATAAATCCATACATTATTTATTATTACACACTTGGGTGCTCATTATAAAGCTCGGCTTATATGCCCCAAGTCGAAATACAGATAGCACAAGATAAAGAAAGACGTCACAAACATATATCCAGGGTCAGAACGCTATCTTTACGCGACAATCGATGCATTCTCGTAATTCCTCTCTCTAATTTAACGAAATTCGAATTAACCTATTCTCTCTCTCTCTCTCTCTTTATATATATATATATATATATATATATATATATATATATATATATATATATATATATATATATATATATATATATATATATATATATATATATATATATATATATATATATATATATATATATATATATATATATATATATATATATATATATATATATATATATATATATATATATATATATATACAAAAGGGATAAAAAGAAGAGAAAAACGAAAAAATTAAGAAAACAAAATTAATAAGTTTTATTTACTGCGTATAAGCTACATGTATATAGAACTCAAAATATAAGTTTAAAAAATATAAAGAAAGCATGGAAAATAATAAAGATATAAAGATTAATGAAAAGAAAGGAAAAAAATTGTTAAAATAAAATTCTTTTTAAAAATATTAAAAACAATATTTAAGAAAATATTAAAAAAATAATAATAAAAATATTTACAGTAAGAAATTTAAAAATATATATTAAAAAGCCGGAAAACAAAGTAATTAAAAGTTATAATCTCTTCATCAGCTCACACGATTATATCTTCAAAAAGTAGTGCCTTCTAATATTGTATCAATATAGCTAAAGTAAAATATATCAATACAATACAGTAAGAAACAGTCAAAAAATTGAAAAGAAAATCGAACACATGATGTAAAAAATATATCAAGCAAAAACAGAAAATAAAATGTAAAGAAAATACAAAACAAAATACAAAACGAAATCTATGAAGCGAATTTAATTGAACTAACACTTACCGGAATCTTTCAAGAATGATATAAAATATTTTCGTAATAAGATTAAAAGATTACAAAATATGAAAACAGAAGCGCAATTGATGTGTTTACTACCAAAGATTGGACCGAAAATGGATGTGCGCAAGGTACCAATAGTATACTAGATAAGTATGCAATAGTATACTGGATAAGTTAAAGTTTATAATAAATAAGGTTAATATGCTGATATTTAATTATACAATTTTAATCATTTTAGAAAATTAATATTTATTTAAAAGAAGAAAAAAAAAGAGAGACATGATTAGCTCGCTTTGCACAGATTTTTAGCCACGAATTTGCGCAAATTGGATTTGCACATGGTAAAAATATGTAAACAAACAAGGAAGTTTTTAGTAAATTTATAGACAATAACATTCAATAACTCAATAATTTCAGATAGAACTTAATTACTTGGGTATTCATTGTCAAATTTTGTTTTTTATCTAATTTGGTTTGGGTATCCATTGTTTTTTATCAAATTTTGAAAAAGTTTGTCTATTTTTTCTTCAATAAATAAATATTACTACATATATTCTTTTAATTCTATTCATTTGATTAAAAATGGTATTGAAATAGCTGTTTTCCGAAACATCAGAATTCCATGTAATTAGTTTATCTAAATCTAAATTAAAATCATATATATATCTTTATATATATATATGCATTTCAGTTTTATTTAGCTTCTAAATGATGTAGGGTAATAAGAACTATAATTTTGAAGACCAGAATCCATACCAATGTGAAACCGTTATCATAGGGAACGGTACAATTACTAAATGAATGATTTAAATACCATAAATTTTGGTTTAATTACCAGATTTCTAGTTTGATTACCAAAAATGTCTTTACCATTCAAGTACAGTAGTTTTGCCAGGATTGTTTTCTCTGTGTGTTTAAAAAAAGTTATAATTTTAATAAAATTGAATTTTTTTTCGAGAAATCACGCTTATTATTATTATTATTTCTAAATCCCTATTTTAGTTTAGACGTTTTATAATGCTTAATTTCTTTAACATTTAATAAACACAGCAATTTATTTACAAATTCTACAGTTTAAAGTTTATAGTTAACTGCATCAGAAACTATACATAAATTGTGATAAGCATTCAATAAATCGACATGTTTTAATCTGAGTAAATATGCATTCCCTGTTCTGTGTATGATAAAGAAGTTGCGTGAATCTAATCCAAGTTGCTTACGTAGTTAGTCCTTTGATTCATTATAACTAATACTTTAGTCTTCTGATATCTAATAAGCGGAAGTGGTAACTAGTTTTCTACTATCTATTAACTGGAGCAGCCGACAGTCTATATCTAGCTAATACAGCTACCTAGGACAAAAATTGATTCCATTATCTCCTTCATGCAGAGCTTTTAAAGCAAATTAATTTTATAAGTAATCATTATCTTTGGTATTTGGTCTTATTTGGCTGAATAGTGAACTAAAATGAAAAACATTACTTCGAATAACTTTTTTGTTCGATTTATTTTGTTCTATTTTGTTTTCATGCTCTAAAAACCAATTAAATAGTATGAAATGCTGTCTTATATAGTAATAAATTAATCCTAACTTCTGATTAAGTTAAGAAATCAGAAACAAAACCATACTCTCTCTGAATAAGCATTGTTTTTTTTCGTGACGGATTTTGATACTTGACCATCGAAATAGCCTCAAGTGGCAAATGCTAAACAGCAAATTACAAAATCTAAACGAAATCAGTCATGTTTGGAAATAAAAATGGACATGTTTCAAGGGTTGAAATGCAGGTGGCCATTCTCGAGACTTAAAAGATTTACATCTGCAAACATAAGTAATGAAAAGAAGCATAGGTGAAACATGAGAAGAAACATAAGTAATTTGAAACATAAAAATGACGAAAAGTGGAAAATAAAGGTTAGGGATACAGCTATAAAAACCGCAGTAACTGAGAGTAAAATAAAAGATTCGGAAAATGGGAAGTACAGTACACTCTCGATTATCCGTGCGCGGATTATCCGGTTTGCGGATTATCCGTGCCCATTCCGGAGTCACACGGAAAATATAAAGAGAAACATTTTAAAGATTAAAAAATTTTTTATTCATGAAGTTATAACAGTACTAAATTTTTGAAAGCAATATTCGTTATTGGATTGAAGTATATCGAATATCAGCAGCATGGTCAAAGGTAAAATCGTCTACTTTATCACGATCTTGGCGAAAGATAATATCGCTTGATGAGCAATCTTCTTCAGATGCTCAAGAAAAGTATGATAACAGTATTCTCGAACAAGCAAAAGAAATCTGAGGTTTCGAAATTCTTGACGAAGAAAATTTTGAAGATTGGTTTCAAAGTGATGCATGTGAGCCTGACTTCTAGCATTTGACAGATGAAGACATCGTTATGTTGATAAATCAAATAGTGATAATAGTAACTGATGCAGAAGATGTAGTAAATGAGGGAAATACAATTTCTATTTCTGCTGCTCTGTGGAAATTTTATTGGATTATATGGGAGGATTCGATTACGGTGACATTACTGCGGTTCGTAAAACATGTGTAAAACATATGACGAAGACGCATTACACAATTTTTTAAAAGGAAAATTCCTAGTTTGATGTTATACAGCATGCAAATGTCAGTAATTTTTATATTTTTTGTACTAATATTGATTTTTTCTCTAATTAAAAGAGTTTTCGGATTATCCATGTTTTTCGATTTTCCGTGCTCCCTGTCCGGTGATTAACCCGGATAATCGGGAGTGCACTGTAGTTGCAAGCCAGAAGCATATGGCCTTAATGGTAAATGCAGGAAGAAAAGAATTGTAAATGACAATACACAAAATTTAAACAAAATTGGCCAAAAAGTTTCTGAGTTATCCAGTTTTACAAAGTGGTAAATTTAAAATTGTGGTAATTTCTGTATTGTTCTTTTATGTAGTAATTTCAGTATTATTCTGTATGTTCTAGTGGTAATTTCTCGATTGTTCTTTTATGTCCAAATTTGTAACTTAAAACATTATCATGTGCGCAAATTAATCAGCATATTTAAGGTTAAGACCTCAAAACATTCAGATTAAGCCGTAGTACGTTAAGAGCATTAGATCAAAAGTTATTCAGAGAGTTCACTTTTTTGCGCACTGTACCCGATGAAAAAAAAGGGGAAAAGTGTATTTTAAAAAAATCTTTAAAGATTACTTTCTGTGAATCTGTACCATGCAATTTAAAAAGGAATTGATAAATTCTGTATCAATTTCGTTCAGAGTTGTATTGAACTTAAATATATTATACTAAAATAAACACTTTTTTGTATGTTTTTCGCTCTAACAACATGGTTTGTCATTAATTTATTCTTTACTAGGAGGCTCCGCCCCCTGCTCGCTAACGCTCGCCAACCCCCGAGAATTGCTACGCAATCCTATGTGGATCACGCCGTGAACCATGACTCGTTGCGCTCGCTCGCCAATGAACACAATGTTCTAGCACAAAGACATAATATATTATCAAAGACATAGTATTTTATCATCAAAGACATCGTATTGTACTTATGTAAAAGAATTCTACCAATGTTGTTATTGGCTTTTAAAAAAGTATATTAGCTATTTAGATTGTACATGGTGAAAAAATCAAAACATTAGCTAAATAAGAAACATATTAGCAAAATAAATTATCAAATATTGCTTCACTAATATTCTGCATTTTAAAGCGTGAAAATTCAATGCATAAATAAACGCGAAATATAAAAAAATTCAATGCATTCAATACAAACACTTAAACGTTTTTTAGACGTTTAGGTAGCTCCCAGTAGAAAAATATGAATTCAACAGCGGCCTTTTAAAGCATTCTCACTTCAATTAATTAATTAATTCCTAATTCGCGATCGCAACGCTCGAGTACGCCGTCTAGCGGGAGCCTGTAAATATCAGACATTAATTTATCACGTTTTCATTTAGTTCCATCAAAGTCATTGACTGAATCAGACGCCATTTTTTAGCAGCAAATAAGAAACAAAATTTCCCTAAGGAAAAGGCCGAAGAACTTGAAAAAAATCTCCAGAATATTAGTAAATCTTTCAGGAACAGAACACGCCAAACATTTGAAGAAAAATTCCTCAATAATTTTTAATTTCTATTATCAACAAGCTTGCAACTGATGACTTCCGATTTCGGATACTGTTACAGATGTGTGTATTAAGGAAAAATGCATTTCTTCTGTCTTCAATTCATTACGAATTAAAGTGAAGTCAACATTGCTTTCGTCATTCCAGTGAATAAATATGAATTCAGAACATACAGAATTGTAATAGTTATAGCATATTCTTCTTCGTTATAGAATAGTATATATTTCTGTATCCATATAATTCGGAAAACAACAATAAAAAATTATCCAAGTTACTTGAAATAGTGCCATTTGTGCTGATTCTTAATTAATTTAAATCGTTTTCTTGGTAAGTTTTTTTTAATTTTGAAAGAATAAGTTCAACTAGAATTCAGCTATTCTGTTTTTAGCTACATATTCAAATTCATATCAATTAGAAAATTTTGCTGTGTAGTATGTTATCTAAAAGTAATGAAGGTATAAACTATGTATCTATTATTTGAGAATAAAGTTTTCAAACAAGGAACTTATCATTTTGGAATTCTCCGGGAATCATAAATCAGGTAAGTGCAATGATTTTTACAATAAAAAATTTGCTTGTAAATATTTTTTTTTTCATTTGATGATGGTTCTCTACAGAATGGTTTTTTACGTCTGATTAAGAACTATAAGAATAATAAAAAAAGAAACAATATGAAAGTTTTTATTTCAATGTTAAGAATTCTTAAAATCGTTTTTTTTATCCTAAGAATTCTTTATTTTCCGTTTTTTAGTTTATAATTTTTTGATAAAAATTGTTCTCAAAATACTTTTGAAAAATTAAATGGTATAACATTATGTGTTTATGTATACTTCTTGTATGTTCCAATGTTTGAAATAATATGAAAAGTATGGAATAAAAATTCGGTACTTAAGTATTAACGCCACCGCCGCTACAGATTTGGCGGTTTTTAAGTGCCGCCAATCTACACTTAAAATTTTTGCGACAATTCATAAAATAAAACACTTTATTTAAAATCAAAATAGTTAATCGGATTTCGGTGGAAAATGAGCCGATATAGAGTTTAGCATAGATTCAAAACAATCATATCGCCATATGAACTCTGATGAATAAGATTCCAAATGAAATAACATTTCCAAAACGTACGTTTACCAAGATAAAGTTTTATGTTGTGGGAATTGGTACATTTTCGTTTTTTCGGTAAAATATATCCCTCCTGAAAAAATAAAATTGCATCTTGTTTTGTTTTTGGCAAATCCCAAAGACGAATATTCGTAGCACTAAAAATGGCGACAAAAAAGAATTGTTTTTGTTTTTTTTTTTGTTTTTGTTTCGTCAGCATTCTTTATTTTACGTTTCTTAGTTTCTAAATAATGATTTTTATTGAAACTTGAAATTGTTTGATAAAAATTGTTGTCAAAAAACCTTGTTTACAAAATTAAATTTCATAAAAATATGAGGCTTATGTATACTTTTTGTTCATTTTAATTTTTGAACTAATATGATTCTTAAAACTATAGAATGTAAAGTTTAAATGGGCCTTTCATGTTATATCATTAAATTTAGTAATACTATTTCTCGGGCATTAGGTTTTAACTCTTATAAGAATATACATATTTTTTTCTGTTAATGTACAAATATTTTTCCGATGTGTTTTGGATGTTCCTTCTCTAATAAAAAGAGATACCATTTTTTTTTCGGTTGTACAAGAAAGAAGATCAAGCATTTTTCTTTTTTAAATTTAATAAGCCACATTAAAGAAGGAACGTTGCAATGCTACACGCTACATTAACGACGTCTCCAGAGTAACTGAATGACGGTTCATATAGAAATCGCAGGTAAGCGTCTCATACAACAACGCCCCCTATAGTTCGTTGCGATCGCGAATTGAGTTTAAATTAAATATTGTCATGTTTTTAGTGCATGAATCTGAATTGAACAACCTGATAATGCTCACTCTGGTTATTGTTATCTGGTTGCTCACTACGTGCTCTTGCGCGCCGAATCCAATCAATTAAAAATGAAAACTGTTGCCAGCGCGAAAAAAGAAATATCATCGGTTTTATTGATACATACATACATACGTACGTATTAGCGTTTTATATAATACTAGCCGCTTAAGGCGGCCAGCTGTCCGCCACGCTAAAAGTTTTCGCAAATAAAGATTTTTAAAACATAGCAGGAAATCTGAAGATTAGTGGACAATTAAAGTGTTCCTGTCCTGCAGTTTTGTCTTCAATATTAAAATCTAAGTGCTCATCTGTTGAAACTTTCTGAAAATAACTAATTGCATTTGATAAAAACTGTTAAAATAAAGAATAGAAAAACCAAAGAGATCCAAGGTAAGAGTGATCGTTAATTCAAAAACAATTAAATTCCTATTTTATATAGCTACAACGCTTAAGAAAAAAAAACTAAAATGCTAAATACATGAAAAGAACACTAAAACGAATTAATTTTTTATGGTATCAACTTCTATTTCCATATTATTTTTTATGGTATCAATTTCTATTTCTATATGGCGACAATATCGTCTTCCCTTAAGAAAAAAAAAATAGAGCGTGGAAAGAAGAAAAACTTATCACAATTATGAACAACAACAAATATATCAAAGCGAAGCGTTCTATTTACGTATCGAATATGTTGCCACATTTTTAATACAAAAGTTAAACTTTTCTCCACTTTGATAAATGTAAACTAATGCGAACCTTACAATTAAATTATTAATTCATTCATACATTATTGGTTTAAGTTGTCGAAAATTAATATTTCAATTGTAAGGTTAGCATTAGCATACATTTATAAGAGTGGAGAAAAGTATATGCATTTTTCAATAGTTTTTTGAATATGGCTCTTTAAAGACGAAAAAGCATAGATTTTCTTGCAAAATTACTGATAACTAAAAAACTAATCCAAATTTTTGAAAAAGAAAAAAAATACTTCTTCATTATGTCAAAACACAATTATGTGCCGAGTTTTGTGCCTGGGCGAGGCTTCTGGGGAGATATATTGTGATTACAGACACCCACACACACACAGCCGCGTTTATTATTATGTATAGATGGATACTAATGTCATTAGCAACAAAAAATAATAACCGTAAAACTGTTAATAAGATCAGACGCTGATTAAAAGAACTTTATCTTAAAATGTAAATGTAGAATTACATTATTCTAATAAAATAATTTTGAAAAAACAATCCTCCTAAAGTTTTATTTTAGAAACAAAACAAAATCAAAAACGTAATAACAGTACAGGCAATTTTAACTCTTTAAATTAGGGAAATCAAAATATTGATAGGAAAGCAATAACTTCATGACTGATATCAATTCTATGCTGATGACAACCGAACCAATATGAAAATGAATGTGGGAAAACTGGATCCTACCACGTGATTTTCCAGCCAATAAAAATGTGAAAAACTGCGACACTATCATTAGATTTTTATATATAGTAAGAAATCACCTCATTCCATGAACTCTACGCATACCTACAACTAACATCAGAAAAACTTTACGTGTGAATTCATTAAAAAATTATTTTCAATCTAAAATTTCCTTATAGTATTTCCTCTGGATTATTATTTGAGTGAGTCGGAAGAAATGAATTTTTGAAATTGTCTATTGCAATAATGATTAAAACGGCGTAAAATTTTTTTTTATTTGGTTAATATCTTCCGTTCGTGCATCGTGCTTAAAATTAATGGTTACTTGAAAAAATCGTGCCTTTTTAACTTTTTTAGGTTGACTAAATCTTCTGAAACAAACACGCTTTAATTTTTTATGCTTCTTTCATAGTTTAAATTACCTAAATAAATGAAATTCTGACAAATGATTTAATTTTTTACAACCGTAAAACGTTTTAGGAAGAGGCACAAATATACCAATTTTACGTAATTTTCATTTTGTTCATTATGTTAGAACAGAACAACCCATAACTCTACGTGAAGATGGTTACACATCGAGTTTTACCTACACTCCACACAACCCATCATCCAGTTATTTAATTTGATTTTTACATTATACTTAACAACTATATGAAAATATTTTTAAAATAATTAAAATGGAGTGAGATTATTTGGCATACTGCATTGATAAGGCTCCTTTTTTATATCAACATCACCTTTAATATGGTGCTAGAGTTGATGAGTAATTTAATATAATCTTTATTTACTCTAGAAGCATTTGGGGAAGACATTCCACGCAAGAATTCCAATTAATGACTTCAGAGTAATCCGAAGTTGGAAAGTTTATCTTCGGTATTACGAAATTTGGTCTAGTCAACCAAGTGATTGGAATTTGGTCTAGTAACTCAACAAGCTCTGGTCAACCAACAATATATGTAGTACATTTTAAATGCAATCACATTGGGGAGGAAATCTAACACCATTGAAAATGTCTGAATATAGATATAAATATACTGTAAATAGCCCTCCGAAAAATTAGTTGATTAAATTTGTAGACTGTGGGCGGAACTTAATGTGCAACCATCTTCACGTATTGAGTTTTAGATTGCTCTGCTCTAACATAATGAACGAAGTGAAAATAAAGAAAATTTGGTAAACCTCGTTGATGTATTTAGGTTTTTTCTTCTTTTTTCTAAAACGTTGCGCAAACATAAATAATTATATTATTAATCAGAATTTGATGTATTTAAGTCATTCAAACTATCAAAGAGGCATAACAAACTAAAACATGTTAATTTGAAAAATTTTAGTCAATTTTTTAAAAAAAAATATGAAAAAAAGCATGATTTTTTTCAAACTTACATTAATTTTAAATACGGTTTGCAAATGAAAGATATTTGACGATTTTAAATATATTTTATACCCCTTTTTTTATTACAATAGACAATTTTTGCACAATTAAAACGTTCTGAAATTCAAAAATGAATTTAAATTCGACTTATCTAATCTTTATTCCTCCCCATGTCATAACACATTCCGATTTCACCATTTAGGAAATGAAATACTTGAGAAGAATATCATTATTTTGTGAACATTAACGAATATTTCATATAAAATAATATGCATTCTCATATGCACTCTGTCCCATTTTGTTCCATTATGGATGGCATGTTTAAAAGGCAGCATTATTCGGTTTTTCCCTCAGAAAAGAATTTTCATAGCGTCTGCAGAGCTCAATAAAATATCCTTCCCCGTATTTTATTGAGTTTAATAATAGGATCCAATAGACAAGTCTTCTCAACTATTTTTCCCTCTCTCTCTCTTTATTATCATATGAGGAATATAGCATGGGATGTGTTGCATTTGCATATCTTTAGAAAAATATTTTCGCTTGAAATAAACCATTCAGTGTTTCTATTGATATTATTTTTCTGCTATTTTATGTACAATAGGATATTCCAACTACATTATTTCATTTTCATAATACTTGGCATCATATACCAAAACATTGCTTTTGCTAAAGGAGTACTAAATAATCAATAAATAGGAACTTGACTAATTAAATGGGGCCGGGATAGCCTGGTTGGTAGGGCACTGGGCTAATGTCCAAGTGGTCGTGGGTTCGATCCCTGCCAGCCCTAAGACTCCCAGTGTAGTAAATGGTGACTGATGCACGCTAAATCTGTCGAGTCTCAAAGTCCTCCATGTTCCCATAAAAAATCAATACCTCTGGGGGTGTTGAAATGGAGATTGTTCGTTATCTGATTCAGGTCAAAATTACGATCTGTGAATGTATGAATGGGTCCACCCTATAAAACGGATGTGACGTATGGGTGTGGCAGAAGTCGAATTCTTGGCCATAGATGGCGCCACTGGTAAACAGGAACAATCGCACCCCCCTCTGCCTTAACGGCATGCGTCAACAACAAATGAATAAATGGGATGTTCATCCAAAAACAAATTGCTTCACTTACACACTTTAAGATTTTTTTATAAAATTTAGAGAGTTGGTTGTCAATGTCTGCGGCCAGCTGTTTTTTTTTTTTTTTTTTTTGAAAAAAAGTCTATTGCCCGTAATTGTAACAAACTTCAACAAAATTAATAGAGTTGACAGTTTAATGCGGTCAGCTTATTAGAGAAACTTTCTAACTCACTTTAGACAAGCGTTACTTGCTGTATTGTAAATACAACATCAGGCTAGCGATATAAAGGTATTGGGTTCAATCCCAGCCATCGCCTAAGAACACTCTCACGACCACCACATTGGTGAAAATGCAAACACGCGGCACTATCACTCATTGACAGATGGCAGCACTACACTACTTGTCCTTGCCTTGTTCCTCGACAAAAAAATAGACTTAGTCTCAAACAACTTGAATGACAGAACTGAAGATAAAATTTTAAGAGACTAACGTTACTTTACGATCAGTGGCCACATATTTTAGTAGAAAAAATTTCGGATAGACCTGTATTTTTATGGCCATTATAACTTTAAATGCATGAATTAATTTTTATAGTCAGTGGCAGGACCAATTTTTGCGTTTTAATGACCAGAAACTAGCGTTTAAAATTTATATTCAATTAAAAAGTAATGTATTTAATTTCATATCAATATGATTGATTTATATTTGTTCTTAATACAAAACTATCATGCATTTTTGCTGATGTAAACAAAACACATTTCATTGTATGACTGACCAGAATAAAATTATCCGATTTTTAGGTTTTGCTAAATTTAAAGTGGTTGATTAAATTAAATTCACAAAAAATATTTTGAAGAAATTTTCAATCAGATGATTCAGTTCAATCGGATGATATGAATAAACTCTATGTTTTTCTGAAATGTCAATATAATACTAGGAAAGAAAAATAATGTAAAGTTCCAGATGTTTAAAAAATAAGAGAATAAATTTTCAACAGGACGTTTACTTGATACTATCCTCACCAAATGGTAGCATAAGATAAGTTATATTTTATAATGTGGAAGCGTTTTAGAAAAGTAATCTAGTGTTTTGATGCATGTCCAAATGTAAGGAACAAAACAGAGCTATTACTTGAACAGAAAATACTTTAAACTTATTTTTTCATCCCTGAAATACTTTTGCAAATAGTTTTTTCTTATGTTTTTAAGAAATATTATTGCAACATAAGATATTGAATTTTCCAAATCGCTTAACAATTGCAATCGTTCTGACCTTCTTTAGAGTGCTCCGATAGATAAAAAAAATCTGAATAAAGGAATTTTAGTCGAGCCTACTAAGCACATGCAAGAAAATTTTTCATAATTTTATCGAAAGTTTGGTTAATCAAACGTTTATTTTACACATTTCAGTAAAACTCAAATATGCTGATATAAGTTGTAAAATTATTTCAACGCATACATTTCAAAATTAGTATAAACATTTATTTCTGAACGATTTTCAATTATTTTGTAGCTAAATTAATTTCCAAATGTTCAATACAATGCGTAAATAAAAAAAAATCAGATCCGTTAGCTACATTATAGGCAGAAATTTAATAGCGAAATACAACTAATATATATCTTAAAACATAATAAATAAAATAATTTAACAACGTTTTTAATCCAATACCTTAATAACATATTTCAATTCAACTCAAAAATTTAACACAAGCAAAAAATTTTGATTGTTAGAGGCATTCACAGAATCTTAACAAAAAGACATTTTCATGTGACATAACTAAGAACAGGAAATGAATAATTTGTTGGAAAATATTTATTTTATCATGGATTTGATAAATAAAATAAAGATAAATAAATAATATGTTGTCTGAATAGTTTAAGCAAAAGAGCATAAATGATACCATTAAGCAGTTTTAAAATGATCTTACTTGGATATTGATCCCTCATTATTCTTAATAACATTGAATATACGATGTTGAATTAATCAGCTCTGTGATAGCGGAAAAGAATACCATAACTTTCTCAATAGACACCTGGAGTTCTTCAATAGTGCTATATTCTTTACTATTTCTTTAAACATGGCGGATTAATCAACTATACAGAAATGGCATAATTATAACGATCGATTGAGCCCAACGATCTCTTAGATTTTGGTATCGGCTCAAAACAGATCAATCTATTACCTGAACAATTTGCTGAAAAAGCCGAATTTTTGTCAAATGGGAAATATATATAGAAAAGTGTTGTTGTTGCTGCTGTCGTCTGTCATTAAGGCAGAAGGGCTGAAATTGTTCTTGTTTTCCACTGGCGCCATCTATGGCCAAGAATTTGACTTCTGCCACACGCATGCGCCACACTCGTTTAAGTGGACCCATTCATTCATCCACAGATCGTAATTTTGACCTGAAACAGAGAACGATCAATCTCCAACTCAGCACCCAAAGAAGTATAACTTGTTATGATGACATAGATGACTTTGTGACCCGGCAGATTTAATGTGTACTAGCTACCATTTACTACACGGGGAGTCTTCAGCAGGCTGGATTCGAACTCCCCTTCACACGAACGTTCGAGCAGTGTTGAAATATACTATCCATTTTTCCCTGGAAGTCTTAAAAATGAAGTGTTTCTCGATGCATTTCAGATGTTTGTCTTCCTTTAAAGAAATGCAAGGATGTCTACTGACTAAAGAGGACCTAAAATGCTGCCCAAACCATAAGAAAATGCCTGTGGAAGGAATATTTTTGACTCTTTTCGAATGTCATGTCAATATAAGTTCCAGCCGTCAGGACCATCTAATTCCTTTTTTTCTCATCACTGAATAGTGGCTAATAGTAATTATTAGCATATGAAATTTTTTTTGCCTAGTTTCTTCTTACTAGTTCATGTTGTTGCTTAAGACATGGCTTGCTGCAATGTTTTTTTTCCAAATAGATATAATTGTATTCTCGAATACTTTTATAAATGGTGTCCGAAGAAACTACTAAAACGAAAATGTGTTATAAGGTGAATTGATGTATTTTGCCATCTATTTATCTCCGCATTTGCCTATCAGTCTAAACACTCATTGCACGCAATCGTTCACATATCGATTTTTTGGAGTGAAATCTTCTTCTTTTAACACTTGATAAATGCTTCGCTTTGATCTGTTTGAAATGCTGGAAATTTCAGAAACATTCTTTCTATCGAATTTTTAACTTATAAAATTTCAAAACTTTGTTTCTTCTGTAGCTTCAGGCATTATGAGTATCAGAAATCTTGAAGAGAAATAGTCTTCATGCTTTGCAAGAAATACGTCACTTCATCCAACATTTACTGAGAAATTAATAAAGTGCTTAAACTTTTGAGACAGTTATTTTAATCAAAATTTTTAAAAATCACATTACTGAATAATAAAATCAATTTTAAAATTGAAGAATATTTCTTGACAACATTTCCTTTCGGTTACAGTTATTACTTCACATATTACGTTTTTCGTTATTACTTCACATATTGCGTTTTTCCGTTATTACTTCACTTCTTACTTACTACTGTTACTTACTTCCGTTACTTACTTCTATTACTTATTTCCGTTATTACTTCACATATTGCTCAATTGTATCGTATTACCGAATTATGCATCGCGCTTAAATTTTTGCAACAGTCTATACTATGGGGATAATTACCATTTTTAAAAACAAAAAAGAAAACATTGCTAAATTTAAAGGAGATATCTTTACTGAAGTGTACTAAGAGAAGGACATTTTCATAACTCTCAAAATTTATTAGTTTCCTTATCAGTTTTTTCATCAAATTCAAAGTTCTAAGGGGGGAGCTATAAAACTTTAAAGCCAATTTTTTCTATAGCCTATTATTTTTCATCATAAAACCTGTAGGGGATGGCATGTTATTTTTTTTTTTTGACCTAGTCAATTTATTTTAGAATTTTTTTTTCTTCTTCTTATATCCACAGTTAAAATATCGAAGAGTGACATAAAAGTTTTTATTGTGTCATAAAGAAATTTCCTTGTATGGAAATATAATTTGAGACAGTTTCATAAAAATGTCATTTTTTTAGAAAATCCTACTCCTTTAACATTTTCCATTTCTAAAGTATAGCCATATAAATGCTTCTATGCAAATGTTATTAAGACATGAATTATGTTGTGATGAGATGTGAGATGTCTATATTTCAATAAAAGAGTTTTATATAAAAAAAATTTATGAGGAAAGTAATGGATTAAATAACTATTTTTAGTTGAATTCTAAGTTTTCAAATTTTTGCAAGAATTTAAATCTTTAAATTTTTCAGAAGCTTTAAGTCAAATTGTTGTAATACATGTCACTAATGTAATTATTTTGCTGACGAAAACTTTTTTGAAAATGCTTTTATCTCATTGGTGAAAACAATTGCATCCCTTCCCCGACTAGAAACATATTAATATTTTACATGAAGCTCTGAGTTTATTTTATTATCCCAAACTAAGTCATTATAATTTTCCAAAATTATGCTCAAAAAAGATCAAGACAATTAAAGATTACAAACATAATTTTGCTTAATTAACGCTATGTATGGAATATTTTTTGCTACTCTGCTACCGTTTAAGTAATAAAGGATAGTATGTTATTTTTTATAGAGATATACAAACATTTATTGAAGTAATTTACAAATACTATAAGCAATTATACTGTTTTTATTTAACTTATTAGAGTTCATTTTAATTATTTTTGCTATATTTATGATAAGTACACTAAGTTCGTTTCATAGCCATTAAATATGATAGATAAATAATAGTAATTTTTGATAAGTTATATATTTTTATAATGTACTTTGCATAACATGTTTTGCATAATATATTTCATTTAAAACCATGTACATTCAACATACTTAATTACAAATATTATTAAAAAGTAATTATTTAAAATTACATAAAAATACTACAAATTAAGTTTCCACACATTTGTTAAATGCTACTTTTGAAAAAAAATCTAACAAATCTAAAAAATCTAACTGATCTGTAAAAATGGAAAAATTAAGTTTGTGGATCAGTTAGTAATGATAACCGTTCAAAATGTTTAAATATTAATTTAATTTCAAAAGTATCGGGAATTTAATGAGTGGAATCAAATACATTCACAAATTAAACATTTTGGGATCATTTAATTAAATGGTTTTTAATTTTGTTTTTAAAAGAAGTTTTATATCGTTAAAAATATTTTTAAACTAGTGGAAAATGGTGCGTGGCAAGGAATGTAACCCTTGGAGTAAACAACTTAATGAATTTTTCTCTTTTTAAAACATTTACTAGACACAAGTCCAAAACAAACATCAAAGTTCCAAAGTAATTAAATTCTTAACACGGATTCCGGCTCTAGCAGCTTCTCCCATTAATAAAGGAACGGTGTTAGAATCGGTCGATTTACATTTTAACAATTTCTGAAACTAACTCCAAAAGTTAAACTAGCGTTTTAAGGGTGGAATATATTGACTTTCTATTAAGTTTAAATGGGAGAATGGAGAATCGTAAATCTTGATTTTACTATCCAATAACTATAGGGAATTTACATAACGAATGAGCCTTAACAGTACAAATCAGTACTAGGAATTTTACCAATTACAGTTATATTTTGCACCCAAGTTAAACGTAAATCGTAAATTTGAGCAATATATTTTACTAATCCTACTTAGTATAAATATTTTATAAACAAGCCGGAAGCATAACAGTATTTATTGCACTATGTTTTCAAATGCCACTTAACTCATTCACTTAATATTTGTGATAGCATTGAGCTTTGTTAGTTTAAAAGACAAATGCTTTCATTTAAAAATACTTTAAACCTATTTTTTTTCTATATTAACACATATGTAAGTTCATTTTATCGCCAAAGATTATGATTAAAGTTTAAAAGATGATTTTTAAAAAAAGGAATTTTAATACAAATGTGGGAAATCATTTATAAAGAGTCCATTATAAATATTTCGGTACAGTATACAAATGTGGAAATATTTGAAAATTTGCATAAAACAAAATAGCTAAAAAACTCACTCAAGGAAATTTCCGTAAAATTCGATGATTTAGTTGTCATTTTATACAACCAGACATCTTCTTTGAGACAAAAATATAGTGCCAGTATTTGGAAAGAACTTCGGAAAAATTTGTGCAGTTGACTTTATTTATACGGTTATTAAAAAAAAGGCTCCTTTCTCACTTCGGGTGTGTACACCTTTTTTCAAAGTGGTAACAGCATCAGGCTATGGGCACAATGGTTCAAAATTTGAACCTAGCTGACAACAAAGCAAATCTCTGATATACATTATCTTCGTTCGTTAATAGGCAATTCTCTCAAACCTCAACAGGTAACAAACTAGTATTTCCCCTCATTTCAAAGCTTGCCTTGATTCGACTAAAAATTTGCCTCGTCAAGGTTCAAACTGAAGATAACTTTCTCGAGCATAACATTAATTTACGGTCAGTAGCAGTATATTTTACAAGAAAAGATTTACAGGCTGAATTTTTATAGTCATGTTAGCTTTAAGGGCAAGAATTAATTATTAAGGGTTCTGTGACCGAATCACTTTTTTGCCGCCACTAGCTGTAATTTAACATTGAAATTTTTTAGAGTGTAGATAAAAACACAAAAACGGCAAAGAGCACGTAATCAAACTGGGAATAGGAAAACTGATCAAGTGGTAAATTATGAGATCCTTGAAATCCGCTAACTTTACTTACCTTAAATTTTATAATTTGCGTTTCAATTCATATGATTCTAGAAAAGATTATTTTATTCAAAATTTTGTAAAAAATTCATTTTTGAAAGAATTTTTCTAAAACCGAGATGAGAAAAATATCTATATATTTATTCCCCAAATGGGAATATAGTAAGTGAAAAACGTGCAATAAATTTAAAATAGCAGATCTTTATTGATTTTAAGAAATGAATGCAATTTTGGCATCAATTTTAATATCAATTTTGATATCAATCAATTGTATTTTGTTATCAATTCAAATTGTAATTTAAGAAATAAAAAGTGTTGGGATGAAAACCAAAAAAAGCTTCAAATCATTCTGTAACTTATATAATTAATTTAAAATACCTGTTTTTAATTATTTTAAGCAATGAATGAATATGGTGTTGTTGGTCTGAAGTGGAAAAAATATTGAAATTCAAAATTTAAAAAAAAATTTTTTAATTAAAACTTGGATGAAAATAAAAAAAAATATTTAAAAATGTGAATACACTAAATGCAACAAGCTTATTGAATTTTTTAATAAAAGATCTTCATGGCTTTTAAATTGTGAAAGCAAGTTCTTATACAGGAATAACTATTGAAATTCTAAACTTCATAGCTCAAAAAGAAATTTCATAGTTGTAAAATTTTATTTTATTCAAGTACATCCAGTGTCAGGCAATAAATTTAGCTACTTAGATTGCCTCTCTGTTAAATTATCTTCATGTAGTGAAACTAGTTGTCTTGTTAGTTCTCCGTTTTTGAAATGCAATTACAGAATTATCACATTTTTTTCTTACATATTGGTTATCAATAAAAATTCTACCATCGGTGTGATTAGCGAAATTAACCCGCTTATTTAAGTGAGAAACTTTGAATGTCTTGGCTTCTTTAAGTGGTCTACCAAAGTCATTTATTTAATGCACATTTTCATTGATTTTGTCCTCAATGCTTCTGAAGAAAATTTTGCTTTTATCACTTATTTCGGTAAAAATTTAATAAAGAAATAGAAAAATACAATGAATTTGAATTATTGATGATCAAATCCATTGTCATCTGGAAAAAATAAGAAAAAAAATTTTTTATAGCAACGTATACTTGACGTTTATTATTGAAACATTAAATTGAATATGCTTCGAAAACTAGTTTTGTATTCAAAAAAATTTGAAAGATTGAATAGTATAATTAGTTAATCTGGACAGCGTAATATGTTCTTTTCAAGTGTCTTAAGGCATTTGATCATAGTTGTCATTAAATTTTATTTATAATTTTAGTTGAGTTTTCGAATCAAGATTATAAAATGTTTTTTTTCACGAATAAATTAAATTAGTATTTTATTTTTTGCAGATTAATGTATAATCCCACCTATCAAAAAAGTGGTAAGGAAATATTTTTGAAAATCATGTTTTATTCTTACGTGATATATTCGCAAAAAAATATAAACATTAAAACAAATAAACAAATAAATAACATTAAAACAAATTAACATACTATAAACAAATAAATGTGATACATTCGCAAATAAAAATGGTACCTGAAACGATAAAACGGTAGAAGCTGGCTATAGCCTTAATGAAAAGTTTAGTTTAAATTATTTTTTGATCATATTGTCTTGTAAACAAGTTAGATAAGTGAGCCATAATGTAATATAATAGGTAATGCTTAATGTTAATATATAATATTGAAAGTAATGTAGCGCTTTTCAATGAAAAAAAATAAACAACATGCGCTTTAAAATTGCTTAAAATAGGAAAAATTAATATGTTTGATATTTATAATCGAAGCTAAAGCTAAGTGGTTATACCAAACGTAATAAAAATTAGTTGATTTTATATGTTTTTCCGCATTAAGTTAAATATCGACAAATAAATAGAGCTCGTTTATCGATTCTTTCAATTACCACAACCAAAGGACATTCTCAAGATCTACTAAACGTAAATGTTTATTTACTTTACTCGTATTAATTTCAGTAAACAAAATGATTAGAAGTAGTCATTTAAGTAGCCATATCAAAAGCAGTTCCTATTTTGTTTAACAATAATAGATAACCGTCATAAAAAAAGTCATGTGTGAAACCTAATATACTTATGATAAATATAACGCAAGAAACGGGCAACTCATGCTGTATTGCTTTACCTACAGGAGGAAGTGCCGAACTCGAAAATCTTAGATAACTTATCAAGAATATGACAGTAATATTCACGACAATCTTAAAAGACATTTCTTAGATACAGTTTTAAATAAACCTTTTATACAAATTTAATGATAAATACGATTTACACCCGAATCAGTAGTGCAAAATAGATATTACCACAAGACTTGTCTTTTCTAATGTAGTAGTTGAATTCTGGTAGTGATGGAGTAAGATAACTCTGATCTTTTATGCTGTATGTATTTGTTTCATTACCCTGTTTGATTTTGTTAAAATCTAATTTTATATGTTCTTAGTTACACTAAATAAATGCGAGGTGTTGTGTCCATCGACTTCTGAGAATTTTACTCCATCGACATACATGAAATCCACAGCTTCATTTCGTATCCTATTCAAGTACTCTGCTTAAATCATCTGAACTAGCCACAGTATTATACAAATATATCTATTTATTTATTTTTTATTTTGAAATGTGGTAGGAGTTTGTTTATTTAATCACTGCCATTATACAGGATGTCCAGTGGATATACTGACTGGTATTAAAAAACTCTTAAACAAAGGCTAATACATGAATGAAACAAATGTTTGTTTATCGTGATAGCTGTAAACCTTCACTCAGAAATTCTGGAATTTAGTCACAAAGGTTGCTAATGGCGATTTCCGCTGCACAGAGTTCTTAAAAAGAATACAGATACCGTTGAACTGTAATCTGAAAACCTGAGATTCTCCTGTAGCAGAAACACACAGAGTTCGATTGAATGCAATTTTAAAATCTCCTATTTATCTACTTTTACGTTTCAAAGTGGAACCAATCATTCTGGTCATCGAGTGCTTGCAGTGCTATCTATGAGCAACTTCAGCAACTAAATTCAAAATTTCTGCGTAAAACATTTACAGCTTTCACAATAAACATACCGTTTAGTCCATTCATCTATAGCCTATATACGAGTATCTGTCCATCCATCTATAGCCTGGTCAATTCATCTATATATTGGAGAGATTTTTAATTTGAAATTAGTCAGTTCTCCCTTGTATATGCTTTCAGAAATTTTAAAAATACTATTAAATTAATCAATTTTATTAAATCTTATCAAAAGTTCTATTAATTAATCTAAAGAAAAAATATGCAAATTATTTAATAGTTTAATTAGAAACAGATACTAAAGAATTAAATATTTATTGATTTATGATTCTAACGAAGGAAACGACAAAAAAAAAATTTTTATATTTAAGAATCATTACTTAACATGAATTATTTACAATGCTATGTATCTCATTATAATTATCAAAATATTTTAGAATATATTTTCAGTTTCTGTTAATAAATCATATAAAGTTATTTAGAATATAATCAAGCATATTTTCTTTCAAAATGACTCTTTTCACAGAAAAAGCATAACATTGTGTTCTGTGAAACAGAACAAAGCTTATCAGCTTACAGAAGAAAGCTAAGTCGTAAATGTTTAGCTTTAGTTCTTGCTACTTTTTTCCCATCAGCTCACGCAAGACTGCAATCACTTTATGTATACACACTACCTCACCTTATTGGTATTTTTTTTTTGCTGAATTTACCTTTACAATACAAGATTTCTTCATCTTTTTTGTGGTTTTTTGCGTGCGTCGATGACTTAGGATATCTGGAGTTTATCAAAAACACGTAAATAAATACGCTTATTTTTCTTTACGTCTGGGATATAAATATTTATTTTGTTCGAAAATGCTTCGTGGTCTTTTTTTATATTTGATAAAAACAAAATATAAAGAGATATAAGTGATGTTGTTGTTATACTATAAAAAATATCCTAATTTCAAAGTAATACAAGAGCATTATAATAAAAGCATGTATATGTTTAGTTAAATACTAGGTGGCTAAGCCCCCTGTTCGCTGCCGCTCATCAACCCCAATGATTGCTTCGCAATAATTGTTGTTTCTTCGCAGAAAACAGTTTTTCTACTAAACTTAAAATTATTCACTTAAATTATATGCACTAAAATGAATTTTGTTTGCTTACGCTTGAGCCTCCACTTTCCACGTTCAAATAATATTATCTTTTATTATTACAAATATTTAGATCTATAGGTGAGCAGAAGTAATTCTTCTAAGTCATCATTTGCAAAGTTTAACAGCATTTAACGCCTGCTTTTATTGCAAGGGCTGGATTTTCTTCATATGAAGTAAAGAATAGTAAACTGAAGAATAAAGCTCCTTTTATCAAAGCCATTTCTTTAAATGCAGACGTAATCTTACATAATGGTGTACTTTGATAGTTGGGAGGTCTCCGTTGAAAAATCTCATTCTAGTAAGTATGATCCAGTCGTTTAGGGGGATTTCTCTTTTTAAAAAATTATCTTCCTTCGCTTCTTTTATTTTTCGCGTAAAAAAATACTTCCTTTTTTTCTTTACAGTTTAAGAGTTGCTTTCTACAAGAATATTTCTTTAAATATCTCTAGTGACTTTAACTCGATTAATTTTTATTGATTACAATGCTTTTCAGTGGTAATTTTGCATTTATTTTTCATTAAATATACACATCCTTGGAGAAAAATAAGATTTATTGAAAAGTACAATTTATTCAGAGAAAAAAAAACTATTCGAATAGAAACTAACATTAAAGTTAATTAGAATAACATATAATATAAAAGAACTCGAAAATATAAATAAAAGTAAATAGATGAAAAAGAGTAAATTGGACATTAATTGAAAAATAATTAAAAAAATATATAACTAATTAAGTAAATAAAGTAATTCGCTCAACGTCTACTAAAATATTTTGCATTTATTTAATTAACCAAAATATCTTTTTAGCATGAATAAATAATTAATCGAATGAAAATTAAATTTTAAAAAAAATTGAATTATTTGTATAGTTATTTTATTATTTTCCTTGAATTAATATTTTTAAAGCATATGCTGCTTTAGTTAAAATCCCCCCTAGCTTAACGCCATAGTTTGCTTAAAATCTAAGTAGACAACAAGTAAAATCAACTCTTATATAAACAATATATATATATATATATATATATATATATATATATATATATATATATTTCCTTACCAAATTACCCTGTAATATATTTAACCCAAGCTTTAAATTATCCAGTATAGTATTTTCTTGTGCACATACATTTTCAGGCCCATCCTTGGTAAGTAACAAATCAAACGCGCTTCACTACTGCAATAAGAACGCACTTTTAAACAAAACCCCTCTATTTACGCTTTTACCTCAATTTGCGTTTCTTTTTTCGTATTTTGTAATCTGGCAATCTTGTTGCGAAAATATTTAAAATCATTCTTGAAAAATTTCCCGTTCATGTAAATACGTTTGAATTCGCCACTCGTCTACTTCATGTTTTGTTTTGTTCTGTTTTTCCCTTACATTTTGTTTTCTGTTTTTACGTGATAGTTTTATTTAATGTGTTCTATTCTATTTTGTTTCAAAAATATTTTCTTGAGTGCTCCTCACACTATTGTATTGATATATTTTGCTTTGGCTATATTTATACAATATTAGAAAGCACTTCTTTTTGCGTATATAATCGTATGAGCTGATGAAGAGATTATATCTTTTTTTTGTGATTTTTTTTACATTTCTTTCCCAGTTTTTTTCGGATTTTTATAATTTTTTCCCCCTTTTTTTTATTGTTTTGTAATTTTCTCCAAGTTTTCTCCACGTTTTGAACTAACTTTATGAGTTTTATTTACTTGCAGCTTTTGAGAAGTAAATAAACCTTATTATTTTTCTTAATTTACTTCGATTTTTTCCTTTTGTCCTTTTTGTATTTATTTATTGTGCTATATATATATAGTTTTGTATAGACAAAAACAGCACAGTTACAAAACTGCCGTATCTCCTATTTCAAGGCAAACTTTCTTTATAGTTTTTTATTGTAAATAAAATTAAATAGTAAGGAAATATTTAAGTTCTAGTAAAGTTCTTTAAGGATGTTAAGTTTTTGCATATTTCAAACGTAAAATCAATATTTATATGGTTATCTTTTCAGTATGCAAGCAGTGTTTTATTAATTTTAGACTGACCCTCATAATAGTAGTAAATTATAGTGATAGTAGTAAATCATATCGTAAATTAAGCAATGATTAAACCCTCCTACATTATATATAAATAGCATTAAGAAATTGCGATGCAGAAATTTTATGACTTACAAACACATATTTTTTATTTTTCATATTTGCTGTAAAATTATAATGTGTTCATTTAATTTGCACAATAACCACATTTTTAGACTTTTTTTCATAATAATTAAGTTTTACAGCAATACAACTTGTAAGTAAACGTAACATAACGTAACGAGAAACATAAACATAAACGTAACGGGAACGTATTCGTAAAACTTTTACGTAAAATCATTCCTAGACTAATTGCAAATATTCTAATATAACATAAACATTTCTCGTCAGTTCTAAGTTAAGTGGGTTTTATAATTGTTTATTTGCGATACGAACGTATTTTATTGACGATCCATTTTATCTTAACTTCAATCTAAATTACATGATGGCACGAAAAAATAAGCACATATCATATTATTGACTAGTAAAACAATTTTAACTTTCCCTTAACTAGCATTATCTTTTTCAATATGCAACATTGTTTTATGTGTGCTTTCCGTAGTTATAAACAAACAAAAAGTTATTTTTGGTAAAAAAAAAAATAGTATTATAGTGACAATATAGCATGCTAACATGCAGTCCAATTAATTTATTGCTTGTTGTTCTCGTTTCCTCTCTTGCTTGCATGCATTTTCAAAACAATATCTGATTTGACGTAAACTAGTTCAATGTGTACGAGTTCAAAGATAAAATAATAGATTTATGGAAAAGTAGTCATTTATTTTATTCATCAAACATTATTTCTTATTCACGACTTCTTTATTGAATAAAATTGAGTAGGGGAGAGTGGGGTTAATTGTAACATTTTTTACTTAACTATTTTTAACTAACAAAAAATCCAATATATTGTTAGTATCAGTTGACAGACGAGTAAAGTAGACTACCCTCTACTAGAAAAAAATACCTTATTTTAAATGTTATTATATTAGTTAGTAACAATTTTTGACAGTCGTGCACTTGTTACATTTGTCCCCACTTACAGGGTCAATTATAACAGCTCATAAATTCAACTAAAACATAGTTAATTATGTATATTATCATAGTTGTCATATATTTTTTTTATTGATCAAAATAGTCGTGACATTTTAGGAGAAAAAATAATAATGAGCAGTGACCTAAAGGGTCAAACTTTTAACTTTAAGGGGTTAAAAATTTTAATTTATGCTGTGAAAGGTGACATATAAAATAATGCACATGCAACATAATATAAATGATATAGGAAACTATTGGCGGTTCTTAAAGAGTTAAGTAATGGTTTGTAAACATAAGATTATTTATTTTCAGCTGTTACAATCGTCCCTTTACTTATTGTTACAATCGTCCCCAAGACGCCATTTCAGCTTCATTTGTTAAAAACAATGCTAGTTAATTAACAAAACTAATCTTTTTTTTAATGTTAATTAAGGTGTCCACTTACATATTCGGTTAATAATTTTTATTTGTTTAAACAAAATTACTTTGCTACAATATATTATTCTAATACCAAAAAAAGTACTTACGTGGCGTGAAAATATCTTTTATGATGTAACTCTTTCAAAAGTACATAAAAATGGTTGCCAGCAGGGGTGTACATGTAGATTTATTAAATACACCTTGTGCGCCACCTAGGAACCAAATCTAGAACCCGACACTCGAAATTTTTGTTCTGTTACAATCGTATACCCTGTTACAATTGACCCCACTCTCCCCTATTAGTTAGTGATGAACCATTATATTTAAAAAAAAATCATTAAAAAAATAATGGAGGTAATTCTTTTTAGAGTGTTTATATTGCTTAAAGCATTCGAATATATATAGTAATATATAACGTTTGTTTGCTAAATATAGAAGCCGCTTTTTCAAGTAATCTCTCTGTTGCTTTACTTCCATTTAAATTTTCAAACTTGTACGCCAACGGACTGTTACACTTTGATATATACATCTTTAAACTTACCCGGTATTATACATATACTTTCTTTGTCTGACGACGTGGCTAGAGAAAAGAATTTTAAACGCTTTTTCTTTATTAAATCAACTGCCTTTTTGCACCCACTGTTTTAACAAATTTGACACTTTTATTTTCCAAATTTGCAATGCAATGGCATTTCATTTGCAAATTTGCAATGGCACTGTTCAAGTTTTTTGGTAAAAATATATGAGAATCTACTGGAAATCGTTTATCCCGAGTTTTATACAGCAGTACTACTTTTACAGAGGGCAAAAGTTACAGAGTTACAGAGGGCAAAGAAAAGGGAAAAGGTTCTTTAAAAATATACACAAGAAACAGTAATTTTACAGAAAAAGCAAGTAAAACTTTGCAAATTACTTCCCACCTTAACCATTTTGTAGCATTTTGGGACATGAAACCGATAAGGACATTGCATTAGTGTGGAATCCTCTCGACTTAAATATAATCTGAGACAATGCATCAGACACCCAGTTTTTTACATGGGAAATTGAGCCCCGGTCTGTGCCGGCAAAGGCGAAGACTCAACCCACTAAACCATTTGGAAAACTACTTACTCATGTAATCAATAACAATGCATTGAAATCTCAAAAAGAAAGTCCTTTTTGATGAATGTACAGAAAGAAACAAGCTTCTGTATCTCTGTTAACAAGAAACTCGTTCATGTGTTAGTTTAATCTTTTATAATTGAACGAAGATTCTTGTTTCTCTCATTTTTAACAGTGCAGTTAAAAGAGAAGTTCTTTAAGAAAGTGTAAAAAAACTTTCATATTTCAACACAGCAAAACAAAAGTAATATTTGAAATAATAATTGAATGAAATAGTATTCATGAATTTTATTTTTTTTTTTGAAGTAAATAAATAAATAAGGAAAAGAGACACATTTTTATTCTCTTCCTTTTAAAACAAGTCAAAATTGAATGGCTTTTTTGCATAAAACATCAAAATTCCCTTTTTTATGAAGAAGCTGAAATGGTGCACCCTTTGGATGAAAGATTGATTGATAATTTTTTTTTATCAGAATTATCTTGGCTGTTTTCTTAAACTTCATTTCTGTTTCATGACCCAGAAATGAGGATTAATGATGATCCAAACAATTTATATGAGAGTGAACAAAAGACTTCTTTTTGTAACTGTCATTACTTTACTTGCGTTTCACACTTTCAATGGACTCCTTTTGCTTGTGATACCGTCAATCAATTCATTCAGTTTCCTCTTCTTAATGCATGCTATCAAATTCAAGGTGAAATTGATTTTTGTGTTTCAATGGAAACAAAATGTTACAAGTAAAAGCAAATCACTCTAAAGTAGATAGATAAAAAAATGACTTGAAAAAAATGATTAGAATGAATAAAAGTATAAATTGATGAAACTAAAGTGAGGTACAGTGTGCAAAATAAAAACCGGTCCGTTTTTAATATCTTTTGATCATAATGTTCGGATCTTTACGTTCTAGGAATCAATCTTAATGGTTCAATGGGGTGACCTCAGATATGCTAATTAATAAATACAGATGATATTTTAAATTGTAAAATTAGACACAAAAACGTACTTTCTCACAATAAACATCCCTTTCTTCTTCAACGGATTCGTACTTATAACCCCAAAATATTGCGAATAGCCGCAATCTGGGAAATATAATCCCCATAATTTGTTCAAGAGAGGGATTCAAAGTTTATATTCCTTGATTTTAATTTTACTTTTTGCTTATTTCGCCAATCTTGAGAACTTTCTGAGCGAATTGAAAATTTTTTGCACAGTTATAAAATTTGTTCATCCAAGCATAATTCCATGCAGGAAAGAAATCTTAATAAATATTTATAATTCTTTTATTATTTTATTAAATAATAGTCGAAAAAGTTAGAATTGTGAAGAATAAAAAATTTTGCGTCACTTTAAAGTACATAATTTTACATGGCAAAATATTAAATTTGAGCAAAATCGGTTGAATATTGCCTGAGAAATTATATTTTAAATATCTGACTGTTTTGAGATTCAGTTTCTCAGGAACTATTCAACCAATTTTACACCAATTTTGTATTTTGTAAAATTACATTTTTTAAATGATGCAAAGAATTTTATGCCTGACAACTCAAAATTTCTTTAACCTTTCTTAAATAAAATAATAAAGAATAATAAATGTTTATTAAAATTTATTTTTGCATGGAATAAGTTTAGCTAAACAAATTTTATAGCTGCGTGCAAAAATTTTTCAATTCACTCAAAAAGTTCTTGTGATTGGCGAAATACGTAAAAAGTAAAATTAACATTAAGGAGTCCAAAATTTGGAGCACTCTCGTGACCAAATTATTGGGACTCTATAAGAAACCAAATCCGTTGAAAAAAAGATATGTTTATTCAGAGAAAGAACGCTTTTGTGTCTATTTCCGTAAATTAAAATATCGTCTGCGCATTTATTAATTATCATATTTGAAGTCACCCTATTTTCAGCCATTAAGACTGAGTCCTAGAAAGTGAAGATCAGATCATTCGAACAAAAGTTAATCAGGGTGGTCTGTTTTTTTTTTCTTAATTTTTTTTAGAGCAATGTAGATATTAAAATAAATTTTACAAATTGGAATGATTCAAAGGATTTTACCTTCTCTCAGAAGCTGAATTCCTAAACTCAAGCAAGTGTTTTTAATTATCATTGCACCAATTGTCAGATTGGTGCAATAATAATTACACGACAGATCTATCACTGACAAATTTAACCGATCAATCACTGACCTTAAGCTAGTGGTGAAAATTTTTAAAATGTTAAAAAGCTTTTGTCTTCATTCTAAACTATAATTCTAAGCTGTTTCTCTTAAAATTATTTTATCTTGATTGCAATCACAACGTTTTATAAATTTGAGTGATTGGTTTATATTACATGAAGCAAAAATAAGCAAAAAAGAAATCCTTGAAACAAATTTTCAAAATTTCGTTACTGTGAGTATTCTTTTCTTTTTTTTTTTGTACTAGTCTTAATTTAATCTTCACGCTCATCTCAAAGACCTTCTTTTTCACAAGAGTGAAAATCCTAGTAGTCAGATCAAATAAAACAAGAAATTGACAACTTGAATACTCTTTCTTAGAAACAATTTTATAAGAAAGTTTGGAAGAATTAATTCCTGAGAATGTTGTAAACTATATCAAAAATCGCTATCTTGTGTTGCGTTACCGTCTTATAAATAGGTACACAATACTTTTTTTTCGTTAGAACTTGCAAATCCTCTGGAACGTTTCTACAATATATTTGAAAATTTAATGGAAAATAGGAAGAAAAAAAGTTTGAATAAATATTGAAGAAACGTGCTATTTTAAGTTTCCCTGACTAAACAGAATCATCTTGTATGCTTTTTTGTTTAAACTTTTTGTACATTTCAAATGTTATTTGTTTGTTTGTACAGTTCAAAGGTTAAATTACTAGGATCTTTTCGAGGCGTTTCCTCTTTTTTGTGTAAATCACTCTTTGAGATCGCTATATTGGATATGCAATAACGTAATGTTTAGCACGGTGTAGCCGTTTTAGGCTTTCGTGTCTCTAAACTATACAATCAACTAATCCCTTTTTCGAAGCTTACTTAAAAATTCTCAACTGAAATCGCGTTTTAAAAATATTTTTTAAAAAGGCAATTTTATTTTTAAGTAAAACAAGAGCAAATTTATAATATAAAAATTTATAATTTTGAATAAGAATCTACAAAAATTCGGAGATTACAGTAATAGAGCAAATTAGAGCATCAGAGCTTTCTTCCTCACAATAATTTTAACAAAGAGAATCACTGGGAAGGTTGCAGAACTGGCCGTTCTTGCTCCCAACCAGAGTAGGTTCTGCCATCTGTTGGACAGAAAAAACTAAAACTATGTGTCGTGAATGCATTCTAATGCATTTCTTCAATTTCTTTTCACTTAAAAGAGTAATTCCACATCAGAGGGACAATCATAAATGTTAATTTTTCTGCGATTTTTAAAAAATAAGACTATAATTATAAGACTATATTATTTAAATATTCATGCGACTAATATATAAATTTCATGTTTCATGAGAGGGAAAAAAAAGTTTCGTCATCCAAATTGTATGAATAAAACATCTTTCCTTACGATTTCATATAGAAATATAACAAAAGCACAATTTTCATAGATTGAGCCGTGATAGCTCAGGGAATAGAGCGTCCACCTTCCAATGAGGTGAACCGGGTTCGAATCCCTGCGGCGGCTGATCGATACGACATCCGCATTCGGCTTGTACTGACGTAAAATATCCTCAATGGTGGACAGATTATGGATTAAAGTACCCTTGTCGTCAAGCTAAACGTGGGAGGTTTTCGCGGTTTTCCTCTCCACTAAGGCAAATTTCTCCAAATACTTGACCCGGGAGTTCCCTTGTCTTCTGGGTTGCGTTTAAATTACAAGGCTACTGGGTTGAACATTAGTAGTCATAAACCCAAAAATTGGGTCGGCTGTTCAACGACGGTTATAAAATAAAATAAAATTCTTCATACGTAAAAATAAACTGCCTTAATCTAATATGTAAATAAATCTTAATATGTAAAAATAAACTACCTCAAATCAACGTTTCCCATCTGTTTTAAGCCCAATCCATGTAAAATGGTACCATATACAGTTTCAGATGAAAATGATGGCCGGTTAATGCATCCTAATTGGATAAATCAATAATGTGATATGATTCAGTTCACTTATGTGAAGATCAAGACGTAATTGATTGCCACCAGTATAGAATAAGTAGAAGTTATAAAAATATCATTTACCTGCAAAATGTTTCTTTATGCCTAAATTAAATACTTTTACCTACAATATTTATGCATCATCCATTTTTAGTATTCTCTATAATTATTATTACGTTTTTATTTCGATTAATATTCCAAACGAAAGGCTTAAAACTAAATCTATGTTCCTTTATTATAAAATAATTCCATAAAATTACTTTATTACACAACATTTTGTGATAAAAATACTTAGATTAGTATAGGAACTTATAAAAACTTAAACAATTAATTAGCAGTAAATAAATTATATTACAGTAAATAAGTTATATTATTAACAATATATATAAGTTATTACTTTTTTTAAACAGTGTCCAGTCAATAAATGCAATTTAAATATTGAATAAGAAATCGTAAAGCATTATTAGGAATACAGTTTTCGAACTAAAGCTAAATAATTGCAGTAATTAATTTTAATTTTATCCTAATAAAGACTAGAGGAACTGAATCTGTGTTAATAAATTAATCTTCAATTTTAATGTTTGTTTATTGTTAAGAAATAAAAATCGTTGCAGATGGAAGCAAGACCCTCTACATGCAGTAAAATTCAACAAAACAAATTATTATGTTTGTGAATATTGACTTGCTTTTCATGAAATTAATTAAACTAATAAAATTACATGACTTCGTTTAATTATCATATGGTTATGGTTATTCTATTATTATAAAACAATTAGGTAATCAAAATTTAATACAGTTTTTGATGAAAAACAATTATAAATTCTTTTTTGGATTTTTTATTTTTTATTATCTCATATTCTTAGTTTTTGAGATAAACTGTTTTATATATTATGTAAACCAATTTTCACACCCACATCAATTAAAAATTATTTTCATTTAATAATTGGTTTAATTGCAATTCAATAAATGAGAAATATTTGAGTGACATCGAGTTTTAGTTGTACTACACAGACATTATTTTAAAAATACTAAATCCAAAACCTCTACAATTGCTAAAAGCAAGCAATAAATTGCTTTGAATACTTTAAATTAACTGGAACTTTCCTTCAGCAGTTAAAATAATTTAAAGAAGAGGGATACGAAATGTGCAAGTATCTTAGAAAATGAACCTAACACCATTTCTACTTTACAACCATTCTTTAAATAAGAAATATTTTATTAGTTTTTAACAAAAAATATTTAAAAAGCATTTTGATTAAAGACTTTTCCTTTAATTTAAAAATCTAAATTCCCATATTTAAAATTCTACGTATGGTAAAATTAAGTTTTAAATTCAACTCAATATCGAATTTTTTTCCAGATTCCTATTTTATTTGTTAAAAAATGATATTTTAATGAAATAAAGAAAGCATGGTTTTTTTACTACAAGCAATTATATCAATTCAACCTTGAAAGTTTTCTAATTTTTTATTATAGATTTATATTTCTAAAAAAACTTTAACTTACTATTATAAGCCTTTGTTTTATAAATTAATGCAAAAGTACAAATTTTTATTCGAAATTTTATTTTATTGTGATGTAAACTAAGAAATTTACTTTTAGTATGTTTCTTAGTCAGGAAACAACGGCGTTGTACCCAAATTGAAAGATTAAAATAAGGTACACATCGTTTAGCAAATTAGATTATGTTTTTGAAAAAAGAAGGAAAAAAACAGTATCAATCCTCAAACACTGTAATTTTTGCATATCGAAAGTTTTTCTGACATAAAATAATATCTTGCAAGTTTTATTTTCTCCAATCTAGTTACGTAAATGCATTTTTTTTTAAAAAAAAGTAAAGTTAATGCATTAAAAATTTGATGCATCATTTGATTCATGTAAACGTAAACTTAACGTTAAACTGTTTGCCGTACCATAAAATTTTATGAGTTTTGTATGCTAAAAAAAACTGAACTCCGTGATCATTTTTTTATCTTTTTCTGATGTGAAAGACTTAAATATGAATGTTTAAAAGTTTTATTTCTTTGAAATTTAATGACTCGGAAAATGTTTGGTTGATGACTTTTATTAATTTATTTATTTTTTATTTTATTTTTATTTTATTTTTGTTAAATAACATTACATAGTTTGAAATCAAATTTTATATACCTTTCAATTTAAACTTTTTTTTTATCCATTATAAAATTAAATAATAAAAAAATAGTAAAGGATTATGAAAAATAATTAGTTTGTAATGGTAGTTTTATGATAGTGCACCAAAATTGTGTTTGATTCTCTTTATTTGTTCCAGAGATATAGAGAAATACTGAAAACGAAAAATTAACAAAAAAGGGCTAAACTTACTACATGTTCTCCTGTCGAAATTATTGAGACCACATTTTCCTAAATGGATCTACTTCCTATATTTTAAAAGTCTACAATTCTTTTCTAAATAGCTTATTTATTCAAAGAAAATGCGTTTTTGTGTCTAATTTTGTAACTTAAAATATTGCTTGAACTAAATAATTAACATATAGGCGGTCACATTCTCAAACCATTAGATTGAGTCCTTGTACCTGAAAATCCGATTCTTAGATCAAAAGTTGTTCAAGATTTTAAATTTTTTAAAGCCCACTGTACATAAAGAAAGTGCATTTACAAATGCATATTCATTTGGAATAACTCGTCTTTTGCCCCTCCTGAGCAGGAAAAATATTGATTGCGCAAAAAGGCAGAAGAAAGAATTGCCCCACGAATATGACATGAAATATACAATGTTGCACACCATTTACTAATCCCTGCAGGACAGTTGCATCGATATTATCCCAGGTTTTAAAGATGGCAGGCTTCAATTCTTCCCCAGACTGAAACTGTCGGTTTTTGAAATATATTGCCCTACTGAGGAGACCCTCTCACGTTTTCTTGTAATTGAGATCAGGGGAAAAAAACAGGCAGTTCTATGAACTACTATCCAGAAACCATATCTGTGACGATTTTGCAATATGAAATTGGGCATTGCCTTACTGGGAACTGCAGTTTAAATCACCCTTTATGTCGGCAAATGGTAGTAAATGGGTTTCTACTACTTTTTTTTAATGTTTGGTAGCCATGCAGCTTGGAGAAAAAGTAGAATCGATAATCAAAGCCTTTTGATTGGCTACTTTGCTGTGCTTTAAAGAAGATTTCTTGTTTTTTTCACAATTACTGTTTCGTTTTATGTATCGTACAAACAATTTGCAATTTTAAATTTAAGGCAGAGAGTAAGTTTCTTGTTTTGCAGTGGCACCATTGCCAAAAATGAAATATGAATTTGGCCACACACACGTCACAGCCCGTTTATGGGGTGAGCCCAATCATTCATTCAGCCACATGTAGTAATTTTAACCTGAAAAAGAGAACGATGAATCTAAAATTCAATGACCGCAGAGGAGTGATTTTGTATGGGAACATAGAGGTATTTGTAACCCAACAGATTTAACGCGCACCAGTCACCATTTACTACACGGGGAGTCTTCGGCCAGCGGGGATTGAACTCACGACCTCTTGAATATGGTCCCAACGCCCTACCAGCCCGGCTGTTCCCGCCAACTTGTAATATAAAAGAGTTAAACAGTATTCCGTGTTAAATGCAATCCACAAGCAAAGGAATTTTTTTTAAAAATCAAGTCCCCCATAAGTTTTTCCTTAGCATGGCATGAAAAGTGGGTTTCTTCTCCATTACACAGAAAAATGAAGGCTTATAAATGTCATGGAAATGCTCAAGTTATGGTGGTTAATTTAATACGGCTTTTCTCCCATAAAGTTTACAGGACACCAACAAAATGCTTTGAATCCCATTTATTACCATTCGCGGAGATAACTTGCGACCCATTGTGTATTTTCCAGCAGAATAATGCCTCCATTCACGTTGCAAAATCTTCACGGGTATGATTTTTGGATTGTAAGTTGCATGATGTCGAACGCCCTTCATTTTCCCCTGATCTCAATCCTAAGAAAACATGAGGAGCTTTCTTCGGAAGGGCAATATATTCCTTCAATCTGGGACAAAATTGAGGCCTGCAATCATTGAAACCTTAGAAAATATTGACGCAACTTCTTTCCGGAAATTGGTAAATGGTATGCAACTCTGTATATTTTATGCCATATATAAATATGGTAGATATATTGACTTTTTAAACAAGTGGCTTTATTTCGATGGAACACTTTTTCGCCACTTTTCCACACATTTAGTATTTTTTCTTGTTAAGGAGGGGCGGAAGGTGAGTTACTCTTCTTATATATGTATTTGTTTATACACTTTCTTAATGAACAGATTTCGTTCTTATTGGTTTATTTAATGTGAATTCACGACACAAAACCATAGTGGCTTAATTCGTTTGAAACGCATTATATAAACTAAAAGAGAAGGTTGGGAAAAACAAAGGAATGTAGTTGAATACGTGATTTCTAGTAGAACTCCGAAATCAAGCATCTCTGGCTGTAGTCAGTGAGCGGGTGGGTGACCACTTCGATCAGCTAGCAAAGGAACCGTGGGTGAGTAGTATCGATCATGTTTCAACTGTTCTACAAGTACTCGACTTCGCTTGCAGGTCATAGGACTGCCAAAGCGGGGAGCAAACTCCTATACAAAGGATCAAAAATGTGATCGTATGTCTTAGGATCATCCCAAGGGATGTTTTCTAGACCATCACCAATAGCCCATTGCGTAGCTGTTATGTGACGTAAAAAATCTTAATTTTATGTTTTCTTATAATTTTTGTCAAAAATTTGCATTGAAGTGGGTCCATAATTAGCTGTTTTATCGTAATTACAGGGCGATTTTGTTGACCTCTCTTTCAGGGGTACCATATTAGGTGGGTCAACATCGCTCCCACAGTGAGGACAGATAGTACAGAGAAGGAAAGAACATCCATTTCTTGCCCGGGATTCAAAACCAAGACCCTTTCTGATGCAAGGACAGTTTCCTGCTTCCTACACAGGCCGGTCGGCGTAATTGAATATTGTAGCTAGCTTATCAAATTATTTGCCGAATCAGTTATTTCTGCACCTATTTGAATGAAATTTTTAACAAGAATTATTAGAGAAACTAAAATTATGATATTTTGGACGAAATATCGGTTTATAGACGCGCGATCAATATGTTCATAATAAGGAATCGTTCTTAGCAGCGTTCGATAACACTGCCTGTCATGTTGCTATGAAATGTTCATCCATTTGAATTGCCCAAACTCCTCTTAACCTTTTTATCAATATTTACGGGTCACCCTGTTAAACCATTTTCTAGAATAGCGAAATTTTACATGGAATATCGTTTGTCGACCACGCACTTATTTGATACAAATATTCACCATAGTGACGAGCAGTGATGGATCAGGTAATAGAGAGCTCGTCTCCCAACGAAGTGATCCAGGTTCGATCACCAGCATTTACTGGTCTTTACAAGCTCTGCACCCGGCTCTCACCGACCACAATGCTGATGTAATATATCATCAGTGGTAAGTACATCATGGATTGGAATCCTCTTGTGGTTGGACTAACCATGGGAGGCTTTCGTGGTTATCCTGTCCTTGTAATGCAAGTGTGGACTACTCCCATTAAGAATTCCTCCCCCAAAGCTAATTCATCTGAATGCTTGATCCAGGAGATCTCTTGTCGTCTGGGTTGCGTTCAAGAATACAAGGCTACAAGGTTGAACATTGATCGTTCAATAACTCAAAATTCATCAACTCAAATTCAATAACTCAAAGTTCTTTAACTCAAAATTTGGTCGGCTGTTCAAGGGTATAAAATAAAATATTTATGACACGACTTGCATGCATAGTATTGGGTTAATAGAAGGTGAAATCTAATCTTCCTCTCATTCATCATTCTTATCATAATAAATAAAATTACAAAATGTAAGTAAAATTTATTTTACCTTTAGGCATACATCTATTTATTTTAATTACTCATTTTAATCTCAAACCAGGTATTAAAGAGGCGAAAATACGATTAAATGAATCTCATTTAGTTTTTTGTTCCGTGATTAAATTTAAAACTTGAAAGGCATCAATAAATACAAGTAAACTATCAACTTATAAACTATAGTAACGAAAAAGATGAACTAAACGGAATTTTAAATTTGCAAAACCTTTAAGAGAGGTACTTAAAATAAAATAAAACAAAAAAAAGTATTCATTCATGCGAACTGTGTGATGTATCAGTCTCAGGAAACTAAATGAATGATTATAAATGTCTCTTCATTAAGTTCTTTACCTATTTCCCAGTATTAATCCGAAATTACTGAAGTCATTAAAGCTGCTGCATGAGTCACTGGATAAATAATGTCCCTGGAGATAAATGATCTTCTTCGTTTATTAATCAATTCCTGGAAGTTGACGGAGCAATACTGAAAAGAAAAAGTTAGAATGGTGAGATAAATGACTGCGTTTTTAACAACGACGGCAAACGTTTAATAAGATGCAGTTAAATAGTTACTTAAAACTAAGCAATTCATCGAATTTATATTGAACTAATGCGTAAAAATTAAACTCTGTTTGAACTGAAAACTTATTAAGTTATAAAGAGAATCTATATAAAATAAGTTAATATTTTCTACATTATGGAGAATTATATTTTTACAGTAAAAAACAAACATATTATACTGAGTAAAGGGTGTTCGTTTTGGTTGAAAACGAATAAAACAGTCCCTAAAACTTACAAATTTTAGCAGCTGAATCTTTCAGATAACAGAACTATTTACAGCACTCAAATCTGACAATTACAACTTTAATAGAGTAATGCAGCAGAAAGAATAACAAGAATCTAGCTGCAAACTAATCTCTTTACAGAGAGATCACTCGTATTTATATAGGCTTGGTGATGAAATCATGGAATTTTCGCAGCTATTCTAGACGATTCTTTGTAAACTTAAGTTCCGTATTTCTTTGAAACCTGAACTCCAGAAATATAAGCTTGTTGCTTAATTTGTCGCCAAGTCAGTAAAAATATATGTCGCCAAGCTGAGCCTTCCACAGGAAATACATTAAACGCTTTTTCTTTCTTTAAATTGCAATAGAATTACGTGCTCCATTAGCGCCAGTTCACCGGAAACGCCGTTTAATGTGGTGACAACTGAACAGATGCGCAATAAGGTCGAGAACTCTTTACGGATGAGAGCAGATTTAGTCTGACCAGTTATTCCGGACGCATACACATCTAGAGAGAGCGAGTGACACGCAATAACTCTTCTAAGACCACCGAAAAAGACCGATTTTATGGACGATAATGCTACATCTCATCGCACAGTGACTGTCACAAAACTGTTGGAGAGTAAAGATATTGCACGCGTGAAGTGGCATGTGAGGTGCCCAGATTTTAATCCGATTAAACACGTGAGGGACACTCTAAGGAGACGCTTGCAACAATTCCGCAGATGTGATTGGCACGACAACAGGAATAGGCAGCAGTTCCTCAAAAGCTTCTTAACATCCTGGTCCTTAGCATAGGCAAACGATGTCAATCCTGCATAGCAGACAGCGATGATCCTATCCTATACTAAAGGCTTCCTTGCCATTTCTGTGTAACATTTACTTTTTGGTCATTTGTGCAATTGTGTTTTAAGCCTGTATTTCAATAAAGTTCCTTATTGTTTCTATGGATTACATTATTTTTGCAATTTATTTACTTTCCCATATTCTTACATTTTGAGGATCCTATGGTATGATTTTTATTGATTTTCAACACTGTTGTTCAAACTTACATTCGAAAGACCACTTCGTCCTTAATTTTCGCACACCAGTGTATTATACAAACACCTACATATACACCTATATTTCACATGTACTGCAAAGCGTATCACTGTAAAAAAAAAAAGGCTTCTCAAAATAATTCCGAAACAAATATAGTCGAATTTGAAAACCCATGTACTCCTTATTGAGTACAGTGGTGTGCTCAAAATTGACAAAGTGGCACATCATCCTCAAATGTCACAAATTTTATGAGTTTCGTTGCTATCAAATATTCGAAAAGAAAATCTAATTGGATAAAATTATACTCCACTAACCTTCATTCCCACTTTATTTCACAAAGAATGTCTTCCGATCGGTAATCAACCCTTTTCTTCCTCGTCGCGATGTTAATTTGCAAATAAAGACGAATTTTTAGAACTGACACAATTTTGAGCACGTCACTGTACTCAATAATGAATATAGTTTGTCAATAGAAAGAACTCCCCTCGCCACAAAGTCTAAGGCCGTCTGCTGCTATGGAACCATGAAGCAGCCCATTTCAAAGAGAGGAGTTTCTTTCTCCCCTGCTTCCCTTTCTCTCGCCGGCCCGAGGCAAAACTTGTCTTAACACTTCTACTTGAAATAGTTAAACCTCGTAACCATAGTCACCGCCACTATTTGAGACAAGTGGCTAGGGGAGTTCTTTACATAGACAAAGTATACACAGGGTTTTCAAGTTCGACTGTATTTGTTTCGGAACTATTTTGATGCAATTTTGCCCAATTTCGAGAAATCCTTTTTTGCAGTGTAGTAATCGGTTTCTATTAATAAGTAAAATATCACATAGACTAAACAAAGCATTTATTAGAGTTTCAAAATTTTCATATTGTGTAATGCTATTTTTTTAAAAAATCTTTGAGTTATTAAACATTTTATGGAAGCTAAAAGACGCTTTCTACGTATCAAAAAAAGTGATTTGGAATTTCATTGAATGTTGTGATAATTATTTTGTATCACTCTTTGCATAATAAAGAATTTTACTATCTGTGAGAATGAGTAACGCGAGTTATTTAGAAACTTAAAATACCTTCATTTTCACTATTTATAAGTACAATACCCTTTCCACTAATTGTTCCTCCGGGACTTCAGAAATAATTCCAGGAACATTTCGTTTAAAACTGCTTCAATCAACAAATAAAAATGGTGAAAAGATAAGTGAAATCAATACCCCTCAATGCCCTTCTTTCATAGCATTTGATGACTTCTGTTTTATGGAGAATAGTTAGGATTTTAAATGTTATGTTTCTTTTCACTTATTATCATTGGAACAAGAAATGATTACTTGGACGCAGTTTAGTATTTTGCTAAAAGCAAAACCCTGCTTGGAGTTTTATTTCCTTTAGTACATTGTTGAAATATTTTAATACCCCAATAAAATTTGGCTTTATGTATTTTTTAAGGATCTTCTTAAAACTATAACCATTACATCCCAAGAAATTTATTTTTGTTCCTTATTCACTAAAATACCTTGCAGATAGATTTTGTCGAAACATTAGGAACTGCATTAAAACCGTAATTCAAATTCAAATTATGTAATTATATGAAAAATAAATTAAAATACCTTCATACTAATAAAGATATTTCTCAATATTATTAACATATGAATCGTTTACTGTAAATCAAGTCTTGAAATGTTTTAAGTTTAGGTGTCAAAGTACTTGGATTAATCCTAGCTTTTCGTATTTAGATCAGATTTATTACTCTGAGAAAAAAAAAAGCATGGTCAAAACAACCAGAATATGATAAAATTTACTATGTTTCTGGATCTACGAGAATACCAAAAAGTACGATAATTATTGCCGAAACGCTTTAGCAATGACTTTTTGGTAAAATCAGCAATAAAATATGGTTTTTATTATCATACTGTTACCCAAATCAAAATTCTTAATGGTCCCATCAAATCATTTTGATGGCTTACGTTGGTTTCAGTGAAATTCATGATGATCCAACATCATTTGATGGTTGTCCAACATTTTCCATTGTGCTATCATGGTCCTTGATATGCCAGCAAACTTCCATCATTCCATGATGGAAAATGCTACTTTAATACTATGATAATTTTCCTTCAAGAGAAGTTTGACTCTCATGAACCAACAATCCGTGATGATTCATGATGTTATCAACTATACATTTCCATGGTGGTTTAATGGGAATTCTTGTTGGTTCTCAGGAATATAGCATCAAAACAGTTTGTATGTTGGCCTATCATAAATTGGTCCGAATTCCTACATTGAGATGATGGTTGTTTATGATCGTTCCAACATTTGATCTCTAAGAAACTATGATGGAAATTTCTGATGGTTTAACAAGAACAAACCATCAAAAAAGTTACCATTCTTATGTTTGACCATCATGAATCAGTCCAAATTCCTACATAAGGGTGATGGCTACTTATGTTGGTTATCATCTTTAAGCTTAGGCCTTCGAACCATTAGGATTGAGTTGCAATACGTGAATAACAAATCAGTAGATGAAAAGATATTCAAGGTGTTTTTTTTTCCTTTTTTTGTGCGCTATATGCGTAGTTCAAATTTCGAAAGAAATATTACGTTAATTAAATTACTCTAATTTATAAACATTTGTTGTGCAGGGCAATCAAATAATTTACTGCCCAAACAAAATTTCTTAGTAACATTTTTTTTTCCGGAACACTTATTTATGGATCTCATGCTTACCCATTATTTGGGAATTCGTATGTGAGTTTCAAAGTCTAAAAGAAAAATACTTTTTGAACTTTTTATTCGATTTTTCAATAGCATATTTTTAGAAAGTAAGAGATTTCTTCTTTATTTTAATTTTTTCTCGAATGTTTATAATTTTATTTCCTTGCTTCGAAAGTTTTTTTTTTAAAAAATAAATGCATAAAACTTTCAGAAAAGATTGCACAACATATGCATGACTCTTGCGGAAAAAAAAAACTTTTTTTTCCAGAAAATCTTATGAAACTCCGACAGTTGCCTCCTCACAATGTGTTTTTGATTGCAAATCTCAATAATTGCTACGCTAACTCACTATTAATAGCCTCTTATACTATTTTATGTTTCTTTTGATGAGCAACTTCATGTTTTTAGTTCACTACGTTTTTGGCGAGATTTCAGCCCTCAGCCACCCCCTCTTAAGATTGGCAACATTTCCAAAAACTTTCGGATCTTTTTTAAAAGTTTTAGAAATAGCTGCGAATAAAATCTTAAACATCAATGACTTCAAAGAGACAAGTTATTACTATTTTGAAACAATTCATAATATCATTTTAAATGAAAATACTCAATTAAAAAAATTTTATGTTATTAGTGTTTACGAGTGATGATTTTTCATACTGTTGTTTGTTATGAGGATAAAAAATTAATGATCGCTACTGGGCACATGGTGAATAAATACAAACAATTGACGATTAAAAAATTGTCTGTCACTCCACACCGATCGCAACTTTTTTTTACATCGAAAATGCAGTCCTTTACATTTTGTTATTTTTTAATAAATATGGTATTATTCAGGGTATATTTGAAAATATTCTAAAAGTTATTTTATTTCATACCTATTTCTTACAACTTTCATGTTGGAAATAGACCTTGTAATATTTACCATATTTAAGAAATGCTTCAAATGAAATGCCTTCATTATTAAAATAGACCATTTTCTTAATAGTTTGAAATTTCCACTTTTTGTAAAAGTAGCTACATGCTTCGTAGAGTGACTAATGTTAAAAGTGCTGCCTCTGTCCGATTATAGAATTTCCTAATCTTGCTCTAAATTATTCCGTTGCATGGTTTTAGAAACAATCTATTCGTCAAGTTTATCCAACGCCAAAATATATTTTATTTTCAGTTTATGATATGTAAGTATGTTATAATACGTCACCATTAGTTTGTGAAATTCATCATTTTCGCCCGGCAAAGTTTGAAGTGATTAAAGTTTCCTATATGGCCTGAAATTTTATAAAATGACTCATGACAAACCTTTATAGTACATGAAAGAATTAATCATTCACACATTTAAACATTTCTTAGAATGACTATGGAAATCCTTCAGACATTCTATACAATAAATAGGCAAAGTATAAATTAAATCTCATATATCCTATTTCTTCTAAAAACGCCAGGCACTATTTCAGCATTCTATCGTTTTAAATACAATTTATTATGCAATATCACATTTCTTAATTTCATTAAATTCTACATGATTAGATAAAATTCAATGAAATCTGGAGAATTATTATACCTATTACATGCAAATAATGCAATAAGGGCAATAATTATGTTTCAAATAATTTAATATCATATAATTAGCCTAAAATATGATATTTTAACTACAGTAAAAAAATTTTAAAAAAAGTATACATTACGTTATTTATTGTGTTATAAGATAAACTTCATGTCGGATATAGGTTAAATTTGAAAGGGTTAACATTTTGAATGCAAAAATATATAAAACATATGAATATAAATATACTCCACAATAAACATGCATTCCTTATTACTCTGATATTCATAATTTATTTTGGGATGAACTGCCTGCAAATCTTGAGTCAAATACAATCTATAGAAAAGCCTTTACATATCAAGCTCTTATAAAACTTATTATTGGCTGGATTTTTTCTATATGCAAATTAATTTTGATTCATAACAGATGGATACATAAGGGATCAATTATGCCAGTGCTTCCCAAAGTGTGTTACGCGTACCCCCAGGGGTACGGGAGTAGTTTAGCCGGGGTACGCGCTAGTACGCGCTAGTAGTTTAGCCGGGGTACGGAGTATGCGAAATATCTTGTAACAAACGAAAATTTCAAAAACTTTTATTTAGAAACAAAGCTAGCCATGAAAATTTACGATTACGTATTTTTCTATTGGCTATTTTTTACACAGTTAACAGTTAATAATTAGTGGTGTCAACAGCCAGTTGTGACTTTTAACTTTCATGCAATTTTTTTATAGTAAAAAATGCATTCATTTCTTTATTGGTGGTACACAGCGTTACGAAAAATTTAAGAAGGGTACGCAAAAGTCATATGTTTGTGAAACACTGACTTATTCAATCACTTCACCCCAAAAGAATTTTTTTATTCGCATCTTTAAAAAAGAATTTGGATCTTTGTTATTAGTCCTTCAAAATATATTTTGTGTCTCACTTTAAATGTTTTTTCCGGCAAATAATTTTTTTTCTTTCTTTATTGAACTCATTTTTTAATTCAGTGGGAAATGTCCTTTCACTTGCTTAGTTGCAAACGGTATTTGAAGAATATAAACCATCAACTCAGTTATATATTTCATAAACTCATAGGTGAAGATAATTGCACTTGTTTTCTAGAAACATTCCATTTATTACTATAGAAATTCCTTCATAATATGTAAAAAAATGGTTCAAGTTGTTCCTAAAACTGCGTATATTGGAAGGAAAAATTTTATGAAAAAATCAGTCGGAAAAAAAACTGAAACTTTTTTTGAAAAAAATTATATTCATGTCTTTCTTCCGGAAGAAATGGTCAATTTAGTATAAAAACAATGCATTTTACAAAAATTATACAATTTTTATAATTTTTTCAAAAATAAAGAGTATTTTTTACTGAAATACTATGAAAAACCTTGCATCCAAAATATACTCTTATTTTAGCAAATAAACAAAACTAAGTAATTGAAAAAAAAAATTCTTCAAACTGAACCAAACATTAAGCTGTAAGGCAATAATTACTGATGAGATAATAAGTAATAAATTCTGCTTCTTTTTTATCTATTTGAACAGAAATTTTCGTACTTAATAACAATAACTACGTGTTCTGGAAATAATACCTCATTTCAAAGGTAATAACATTTTTTAGGTCTGTTTAGCAGCACAAAAAAATAAATAAATGAACACCGTATCTACGCTGTTTAAGTAATCAAAAGATTTCAAAACTTCTTAAAGCAAACAAACGTCACCTTCTTTTTCTAACTGAGATTATTTTTCGGTTTCTGAAATAAATAAGAATTGTTTTCTTGTTTTGACTCGCAAATGGACTGTTTTCTAACGTCTAGACTAATTATAAATAATATGTAGCTAAAGCAATTATACATTAAACAAGTTTAAGCGTTAGTTTTGGCTACGACGCTAATTTTCATTGAATAATTAATAAGGTACTACATTACTTTTGTTTATTCTTCACAAAAATATATTGCCTACCTTATAAATAAAGAAGGTCATAAAATCATAAAATTTCCTTGATAAAACAAGCTTTAGCTTTTAAACTTTACTTTGAGAATTTATTTAATCCTTTCTTTTTCGAAAGTTTTATGCTAATTTTATAACAAAATTCATATTCAGTTTTTAAATAAAGAATATGGTAAAACTGTAAAATGCTCTGTTTGCCTGCAGCTCATTGTATGAAATCGTTAATAAATGAAGAATTTGTCTGTCTATGTGAGTTTTACGTCTTAAAATTTGGACGATGAAAGTGGCAATTTCAGCTCTCGATCTTTAAAATCGTTCAAAATTTCAATAAAATCTTTCTGGAAAAGCGTTTGAAAAATGGAAAATTCTCATTGACTTAAAGCTCTCGCCATTGATATAAATTGAGTGCAGACGATTTTTTATATCAGATATTTTAAAGATAATATGAGTGCTGTTAGCTTACTTATAGCTCTCATTAATCAAAAAAAGATTTCATTACACGTTCTTTATTATTTAATTATTTTTTATTCGTTATGGCAAAATAAATTCAATGATCAAAGTGAAAGTATTAGTTCAGGTAGACTACGTAAACGAATTAGCATTTTTAAAGTTATCTAAAACCACATGATAATTTTGTTTAAAATTATGATTTAAAATGATGTTTATATAAAATTAAAGCGATGGTATTTGAAATTTCAAAAAAAGTAAGTTGTGTACTGATAAGCTTTATAAATCGAGAAATAGTAATAATTAGTTTGGGTGAAAAGTAAAAAGTCTCCATACTATTATTGACGCCAATGGTGCCTAATTAATTTTGTTAAGAGGTTTTTATTCAAATTTAAAAAAATTAATTTGCTAAAACAGTTAATGAAGAAAAGGTACTTATTCATTAAGGGAAACCGTAAAAAATTGCCGTACTTCTATTGACGCCAATGATGCATAAATAATTTTGGTAATAGCTACTCGTACTAATTGAATTACAGTAAAAAAATAAGCTAGCATTCTAACTTATGTATTCTAACTTTTGTAAGTTTTAATACACCATTTTGCTGATAAATATTAGCTGGCACTGACGTTGTAGATCACATGCGTGGGTATGGGAGGTCTTCTTCTCCTTGGAGTACAAGTACCCATTTGGCGCAATTTTAATATATATATATACTGTGGAAGAAGATTTTTTATGGACCCTCATAAGAGAATTACAAGAATTCTTACAAGAATTACAAAATTCTTGTAAGAATTCTTGAAAGAATTACAAAGTCTTACAAGAGAAAATTGCTTGATTTTTGCAAATATTTACTATCATGAGTTGGTCTCGAGCAAAAGCATTATGCCAAAAGATACAGAATACAATTTAATTACGATAAAATGAAATACTAAAAACATGTTTTTTTTTAATTTAATAAGAAAGCCATAGGGGAAGACAAAAAAGTACTATGAAATTAAAAATAAAATTGGAATTATTTTAGCTTTATCAATAATAATTCTAAGTAAATAATTCGTTAAGGAAATAATCGAACAAGATTCCGTAAATCCGAAAAAAAGATAAAATATTTCTAAGATGCTTGAAATTTACACATGGGCTTAAAAGTAAGCATTCCGAAACAGTGTGAGTCAGAGGAGTCCTGGAGGCTAAGGCTCCACAATATCATGACCAAAGGCCTGATTGAGCCGATGTGATCAGCATTTCCGCAAGTTGCCTTTACTTCCCATACAAGTTAGTATCCATCGAACTGAAATTGGGTGGTCTTCAAGACACAGCTGGGGATCTTCACAAGGACAGTTTAGTCGCGATGGCTCAGGGGATTGAGCGTTCGCCTTCCAATGAGGTGAACAGAGGTTCGATCCCGGCGATGGCTGGTCGATACAAATTCCGCATCCGGCTTGCACCGACCACAGTGCTGACGTTAAATATCCTCAGTGGTAGACGGAGCATGGGTTAGAGTCTTCTTGCAGTCAGGCTAACAGTGGGAAGTTCTCGTGGTCTTCCTCTCCATGCAACGCCAATGCGGGTTAGTTCCATCAAAAAGTCCTCCACGAAAGCAAAATTCCTCCCAATACTTGATCTAGGAGTTCCCTTGTCTTCTGGATAGTGTTCAAAATTACAAGGCTACGGAGTTGAACATTAGTAGTCGTAAACCCAAAAATTGGGTCGGCTGTTCAACGACGGTTATAAAATAAAATAAAATAAAAAATGACAGTTTAGTGACTTAACCTTTGAGCTGCTATTGCGACTCACATTTAAACTGGGTAAAACATTACTAAATCTGCCAATAAGGTGTAAAAAAGAAAATTTCCGCTCAAAAGTTTAATTTTCCAATCAAAGGTTTTTCCATTTTTTTCAACCAAAACAATCTCTAATCTATTTCTTTTGCTATGCGAAGATTTTTCAACAAAGTGCTGCATATAAACAACCACAAAATTTTTAAAACTGATGCTTTGTAATTAACTAAAATGTTTTACATAAAAAAATGTTGACAGTTTATGCTTTCAAATTTATAATTTTGCTTTTAGTCTAGTTATTTCAAATTGATACACTTTTATTCGATTAAGCAATCTAATGAGTAGCTAAAACTTTATGAGAAAAGAATTTGTTTAAGACTATCTACAAAGCTTTGCGTTGAGAGCCACAGAGCTTCACACTAAAGCTAGAGAAAAGAAAAAGCCAACGCATTTTTTTTTTCAAAACCAAAACCTATTCAAAGGCAACTTTTTTTGACAAAATATGTAAAGTGATCCGTTACGATAATAGGCTTAAATACTCAGTAATACAATACTAATTTGTTAATGCCATTGAAGAAATGATCAGATAATAATTTTGTATGTTTGATTGACTTTAGGTCACAAAATTCACGCAATTTATCTTGATACAATAATTTTTTATTGAAAGTACTCAGAAAAATGCTTAATCTTTTAACTTTAAATATAATCGTTTCATTTACAGAATATAAACTGAAGTAAACGAAAATATGGCAGAGACATTGAGTTATAAATTTTAAAGTTTGTTCTCTTCAAAGCAGTAGTATAAAGTAACTTTTAGTCGTTTCTGCTAGATGGCTCCTTTGTGATTAGTAGGACTGAAAGAAACTTCGAAAAAAAGTGTTGGTTAAATCTCAGTGGTGCTACTTGTAGCATTATTCATTCACGCTTTAAACACAACCAGATTTTTTTTACAACAAATTAATTTAAACAAAAGATATGATTAAACCTACCACGCTAATTACAAAATTCTTTCAGTTAAAATATTTCGCAGTGTCTATCCGATATATTTTGGTTATAATTGATTTGCTATTGTACGAAGGGAAACAGCATCTGGTAATCAAATTAAAATAATAATAATAAATTTTTTTTTAAATGTTTTACTGTTGAAACGCTGCAATCAAAATTTTTAAAAAGCTGCTTATGTATTTGAAAAGAAAGTAGAGGAATAGTTTTCCTAGATTGCAAATTATTTTAATTTTCATTTAATGTTCTATTTGATTATATTATTCTAATATATTTAATTAAAATCAGTTCCCCGAAAGAGTTAGAAATCTCACTTTTTAGAGTACCGAAAACTAACTGCCAAAGTTATTAAATGATTTAAAGATTTCTAACATTGCCAAGATTGATTATGATTTAATAGTATTAGTTGGAAGTATTTTCTTTATGCAACAAGTAAGTTCATATTTTATTTTGTTTTAGTTTGAAAAAAACCTTGAATTTTTAGTAACAGTCATACATTATTAATAATGATCAGATTAAGCAGTATAATAACACTTCACGGAAGTGTGAACCAACTGCTAGGCATTCACTTTCCCGATATTCTCCACAATGATATTTTGAAAGCAAAGGTTCATTACCCTAAAATACCTTTTAACTGATTTTTTTAAGTTTATGGGCCATTGCCCGGTATTCCCTACACTGATATTTGAGTTCAACCTTCATGCCTTCCTCTGATGTTTTTCCTAATTTAATTTTACAAACAATAATCAAATAAGCTGATTAAAGAGAAATTTATTTTTATAAATATAATTTATAAATTATATAAAATAAATTCTATTTTTATTAGGTCATAAACCCATCAAGAAATTTTTAAGAAAAATAATTAAAGAAAAATTAGAGTTTGCGATTCTCATATTTCATACGTTACGAATAAGCATTTGTTATTAAAAATAATTCTTAGGTAAAATATATAATAATTTTTTATTTCATACACTGTTTTTTGTTATTCTGATTATTTCGTACATGGCCTGAAATATATGAATTTAATGTTATTCATTTTAAAAATTATTATGAATTTTATACCAATTTAGACATAACTTTGCTAGCAAAAAAATATGAAATAAAAATTGCAATTTCATTTTATTAAATGGATATTTAAAACACTCTATTTACGTAAAAGTCCATGAGAATTACCAAGTGGAATGTCATGAATATCCATTGATAGGTAGTCAATGAGAAGAAGAATTTATCTCCGTCGAAAAATATGAAGTGTTACGTCTTATTCAAGCAAAACAAATACTTGTTCTCCAGCTACGCATGCTGCTTCTTTTTTTTAAAAAAAGGTCGTATGGGAGGATGTAAACAAGCCATTAAGATTTTAAGAATCCTTGGAAGACAAAATAGCCGGTTACTTTCGATGGACAAAAGCCAGATTAAAGACAGTTGCGTATCTTTTGGTATTACATTTACTTCGATATTGGCAGAAATGTTATTTTTGAAGAAGTGTGTATTTAAAGATCATGGTAAAACTATGCAAAGAAAATAAAACTCTACTTTCTGTTGTCATCTATCCCAGCTCTAATCAAAGCTATCAGTTTGTTTGCTTGTTTTTAATTTTATAATGTATTCATCTTGAATCTTCATTGTCCCTTTCTTTATGCTATTTACAATTCTATAATATTTTTACTCCTCTTGTTTTAGTTTCATTTGGTGTTTTAAAAAATGAAAAGTAGTTTAGATTAAGCTAAACAATGTATCCAACTCCTACGGAAAAATCAAAAGAAATCATTAAAAATTCTTTCCTACGAGTATTGTTACTATATTATAACTATTGTTTCACCATTCTACTCAAAATCGCATGCAAATTAGAAATAGAACTCACCGAGAATTCTTCTTTACCTAAAAGAAACATCCTTATAAGGTAGAGAGCAATAAAATTAATGATTTGATATTTAATTTTAAGTTATATACTTTGAATTCACTCTGTATTATACTATGTATTCATTACATATAATTACTTCCTGATACTTCTGCGTTTCTTTTATTTCCTTATTACCTCAACTCTTCTATTTGGGCATAAGTATTCAGACCCTCACCAAAAGAAGTAGCGTGTTTTACAATGTGGAGATGTCATTCATGGCCTTTATTCTTGACATTAGAAACATGAACTTTGCCAGTCACGCATCGAGACCTACGTAGGCGGGGTTTGACAAAATGGGTATTCAAACACTGGACTGGCCTTCTCGGAGTTCCGATCTAAATCCCATCGAACAATGTTTCGGAGTGTTGATTAAGAAGTCAGCCATTTTGACCGTCCTCACTCATTTCAGCTTTGATGGACGCCTGCAGGTACGGCTACCTACTAAAAACTAGTTGAAAATCGAGTACAAGCGATCATCAACGCGAAAGGGAGACCAACATCATATTAATACAGTAAATTCATGGTGCACTTTTAACCTGTCACAAATCAAGGGTGCCGCCATGATTTTACGGACTCTCTGTACATGCCTCAGGACACTGCGACTCTGTAACGATATATATAGGATAATTTTGGACAGATAGTATACGAAAAATTCTTTTACATTTATATATATATATATATATATATATATATATATATATCATATGCATGTCCAGCACATCATGTTTAATGTATTTATTCAAATATGAATAATACATTTGTTCACGATTGTACGTGCATTGGGCATATTTATATTTTACATATACACATACATACATTCGACATGCATAACATATGTACATTCATACATTTGACATGCATATATTGAACGGATGAATATAGAGAACAGATGTATATTCATATAATGTATATATGATGTAGTGTACATATGATGTTCTCATAATGTATATATGATGTAGTGTACATATGATGTTCTTATAATGTACATATATTGAACATATGTACATATATTGCACATATGTACATGCATATATTAGACATAAATTTTTCGTACAAATTTTACATGTGTACATACATGTTATCCCAATATAGGAAATGTGTGCAATGGATATAAGTCCAATGAATGTATCCACACAAGTACAATACTCGTATGTTCCATCTATGCATATCCATATGTACTATATATGCACGTACAATGTAGATATATTGTATTAACGTATATATACAATATATGTATATCCAATGAATGTATGTGCATATGTACAATACATTTATATGTAAATATATGTGCAATGGAATAAATAAAATGTATATAAATTAACTGATAACGATTCAAGGAAGTTAAATGACAAAAATCAAACGATATTTAAATTTAGTTTTCAACTTGAATTGTTCTATGCCATCCTAAAATTGTTAGAATTAAAAAAAAAAAATTCAGGTATTTTCATAAAATGTTTGACACAAAAAATTTATTTTCTCATAACATAATGCATAGTTCATTAAAAATTTTAGATGGCAAAAAAATGGATAGTTGTATACGTGGAAATAATATTTAAGAAATTAAAATAAGATAACCGTTTGCTTTCCAAAAAATATAAGATAGAGTTTATACGTCATAGAATAAATTTTAAAACAAACTTTAATAACTTTACTTATGTAAATTTTTTAATAGACGCAAAATGTATGTGTGCATTCTAATTACATATATTTAAATGTACGCATGTATTTATACATTACATGTAATTACGTACATGTATACGTTGTATGCATATACGTACATTGTTCATATAACCATTCTTGGTACATCCATACATTACAAGTGCATATATATTAACAAAATATATAGTTATATAAGTACATACGTTGTGAGTACAAACCATATATCAATGTACATATAAATGTACATGCATACATGCATGCATTTTATTTACTCAACTATGTACAGGTAGTGTACCTTAAAACAACATTCTAACATATTGTACGTAAATACGTACAATGTATATACATACGTACATTGTATATATATGTCCTATTATCGTAAATTTATACAATGTATGTACTTACGTACATAAATGCCTGCATGCGTATAAACATTATTATCATATACGTTCATACATATATTGCCTATGAATACAAACATACAAAACATTGCATTTACACACAAACTAACATGCATGCGTACATGTATCATAAATGCATAATCGTATATTGCAATATAATTATGTATATTGGACGTACAAATAACCTTTGTGCATACATTGTATATGCATGTATAGGAATCACAAATTGTACGTACATGCATGCGTACATTCTATGTACATAAAAATATGTATCCGTATACAAACTTACATATTGTATTTGCATATAGTATACAATCGAAATTACTTGTAATCGTATAGTTTTATTACAAGTAATCACAATTACTTGTAATCACGATTACAGTAATCATTATTACCCGTAAACGTTTTTGTTGTGATTACTTGTAATCACAATTACTTGCAAACATGATTACAGTTGTAATCAAAAATTTGGTGAATTGTAATCAAGATTGCAAGTAATTGATTACTGCAATCAATTATTGTAATCACAATTACAGCTGTAATCAAAATTTTTAAGAGTTGTAATCACGATTACAAGTAATTGATTATTGTAATCAACTGTTGTAATCATGATTACAGCTGAAATCAAAGTTGCAATTACGATTACGAGTAATTGATTACTGTAATTGTTGTAATCACGATTACAACAATTACAGTAATACAACAGATTACAACAATTACTGTAATCAAAATTATGTTATCTTGTAATCATGATTACAAGTAATTGATTACTGAAATCGAAAAATGCAATCCATCACATTTTTGCCCAACTCTGCACCATTGTATCAAGCGTCTCTGGCTGTCGTCGAATAGTCTAAGATTTGTCATAACTTAGTTACAGTTTGTTATATTTCATTAAAAAAGATTTTTTTAAAAAGCAGCTGATAATGTTTTTGAAAATAATAATTATTTTTTCCTTGCATTATTTTTCTATTTATCTATAAAAATATTTTATTTCTCAATATTCTAGAACCGTAAGAACATGAAGGCTAGGTTATTTAATATAAATCTCAATGAGTTCTTTTTTTAATGAAAAAAATCAATAATTGTCTGAAAATAAAAGAGTTTTTTTCTTCATAAAACTGTTTGACGAAGTATTTTTCCAAATACGACCATATTAGCATATTACCATGAATACAGAAAATTCAGCATTCTGAAGAATGTCTAAAATCAACCTGCCTAGTATAAAATGATTAATATTTCCCTCTTAGGCTAGAATTCTATAGAATGACTAATACAATAGATGGAGGAATTAAATACAGTAACCAAGCAAAGTATATTATAATTCTCATATTTCTTACTTTTAAAAAAAACCATTATTCATTTCATAGAATTCTTGAACATTCTTCCCAACAATGGCTAGGAAAAGTATGTTATAATTCACATGTTTTCTACCTTTTCTAAAAAAACATTTGTTTATCATGCCATAGAATTCTTAGACATTCCTTTTACACTTGTTACTGGGGACAAAGCATACAATAATTTTCAGATGTAATACTTTGCCCAGAAACACCAGGCATTCTTTGATACTTCTATGTGTAACATATTTGTGGCAGTTGTTGTTGCTTATTATTTTTGATATATATAGTGGGATGACAAGTTTTATCTTTGCCTTTTTGAACTAGCTATTATGACAAAAAAATAATGTAAAAGCTGATTGCTTTCGAACAGAAAGTAAAAGATAATTTCTCAAACCTTATGTATAAGTTCTTGTGACTTTTCATTTCGTAATAATCAAATGGTTGTAAAAATTGTACTAAACCAGTGAACTATTTTATAAAAAGAAAGAGTAAAGCTATGACAATACATGATAAAAGGCATAAAAAACAACAGTAATAAAAATATTTGTAATTCAAAATACTCTATTATGACAGTATAAGACTCGAATTAAACGAGCATGAAACAACCTTAACTGGTGAAAAAATTCATACGGGGAATTCAAATATATTTTGTTATGATACGAATAAAGAAAATAAATGGAAATAAGGACATTAACTGATAAACCTTTAAAAGAATGTCTTCGTTTAAAGCTTCCTTCCTAAAAAAAAAAGTCCCTTATATATTTTTAAGGAGCTTCATTTGAAATATATGCTTTTCACGTGCTTTTTTACTTTAAGAGTTTAAAACGTAACATTACACGCTATAATATGGCACTTCTTCACTTATGAGCAAACCGGGTGGAATTCATTTAAATAAGAGAAGTTGGCATTCCATTAATTTTATGCACCGGAATCAGTGGAACTTAGTAGCATGCTCTAATTACGCTGCATACGTTATTAACATTCAGCCAATGGTGATTGGCGTCATTCCGGAATATCATTCCGTGACAAGAAAAAGAGGGAGAGGAAGCTGTTTGTATATGCTGAAACACATCATTCCACTTGCCCAAGAATTCGGTATTCCGTGTATCTTTAAAAAAAAAAAAAGGTATTTAAATTCTTGATGGCCACCATTAGCTCCACGCAAAGGCCTTCTTACATTTAATTAGTTGATAAGAGAGTCAAAATCTTTAAAAGAGGCTAAGGAAAATTCTTGAAACTTTTTTTATGTAGCTCAAAGTGAGACTTTAAAAATTAAAAGAGATGAATATAACTGTAGAAAGTTTCTGAACATTCCATTTAAGCGATGAGATTTTTTTTAAAAATTTTGATAATTTCCCGCCTATACACGCCAGAGACATTTTTTAAATAGAGAAAATAAATTTTTAAGTTTTCTTTTCCTAATCGTGAAACATTTTTCCAAAAAAAAAAATTTAATATCTTGTTATATATATATGATATCGGAGCCTAGGATTATTTTGTCCTAACAGCACAATTGCGCTTTTGAAGTTTCTGCAAGCGGCATCGATGATGGACAAACAGTGTCGTGCGGAAGACAAATGCGTTTTCTTTGATCACATGACCACCAAATTCCCCAGACCTTACTCTGCGTAATTTATTTCTATGCAATTATGTCAAAGACATTCTTTATGAAATACCGATGCCACTGCAAAAACTTGAATTCATTGATGCAATGACTGTGAACAGCTACAAAATGTGTGGATTTGAGCCAACAGATTAGAACAGACCGCGTTTTGAACATTGGTAAGAGAAAGAACCGCGTTTTGAACATTGGTAACAGAAAGAACCGCGTTTTGAACATTGGTAACAGAAAGAACCGCGTTTTGAACATTGGTAAAGAAAAATATGCTTTGCATATTTTTTCTTTAAATTTTGCACATTGTTTAAAGCAATTTGTGTAATAGTTTCGAAATTATGATAATTCAAAACTAGGTCATTCATGTATACCAACACTCTAAAATGTTCTCTATTTTTGAATAAATTTTACAGTCACTTATAATCCCGTTTTTTGCACCAGAAATGTTAAAAGAACGCTATACTGAAGAAGAAATCCTTCGTGTCAAATTTTCTTTCACCTACAGAAATAATTTAAATTTTAAATTGCAGAAAAAGAGAGTTTAGTCAAACTTAATAGAGTAAAAGATAAAGTTTTAGATGCCAATTTTTTTCTCCATCAAAATATTAAATTTAACTTAACTCAGGGCAATATTACTTAAGATTTATCTGGACTCGTTTTTTCTCTAAACTTTAAATTATAAATCACCTTCAGAGGAGATATAAAAATTTTCCTGATAAGTTTCTCCCACTGAGTACAGTCTCTGTTAGAATCAATGAATAACGTGAGATTGATGTACGTAGATTATCAAATATAAATTGATATTGTGCAATCCTGCTACAAGCGTTTGAAACTAGAGTCAACTCTTCAAAGAAACAGTTACACACCGGACGTTTTTCCCGATAAATGAAGGTTAGTGCTCCCTTCCACCAGGTAAGAGATCTCGGTCTACGTCCTTTTCATTTTTGTTTCTCAACAAACTCAACAAAAAAAAACAGCATCTTTTTCCAGAAGACGCAAAAAAATAAATAAATATATTTTCTCTTCCAGTCCCTTCATACGAAAGTATCTATTCCTGGTAGAGACGTAAGCCTGTTCAAAAGTCTTCCAGTACTTTAACCCTCTCCCCCCCTGGAGGAAGGGAGCCAGCGTGTATCCAACTTTTCTTCTTTGTTATCATCGTGGACTGGGAATGATGGGAGTTGGCAAAGTCTTGGACACGTGCCCCCTGATGACGATCTTTTTCAGCAGTATTTATAGACGGCGGAAGAGGTGTCTGCAAAACTTTGGGAAAAAGGAACCTCTAATATAGTTTTCAGCTTAAAATAGACGTTTTGCAGACCTTCAGAATGTGCGAAGTTCTACCTCATATGATACAAGTGGCGATGGCGGGAAAGGCAGTCACAAAAGTGGTTCACAGATGCTACAGCGCAAAAGAAGACAGAAATTTGGGTAAGTTTTCTACGTTGATAAGTTTTGTATAATAACACACCTGTGTACATTTTAACTGTAGCTCTTTTGGCATAAATGAATTTTTCATTACTCTTTTAGTGCATGAGACAATAATTTGCCTTTAAACAGCATGTCAAGTTATAATTCAACAGTATTTTTATTTTAAGGAAATTTTAAGAAGCGAGAAAAAAACGAATATAACATTTGGGAAAATGATTTTATAAATAAGAACATGATGTTTTTAGAATCCTTTTTTTAAACATAAAATGTGTAATAAAAGTTCCTATAACCAAATAGAAACCTTATTATCAAACTCTTTTTCAATATAACTCTAAGCATCAAATATGTTTCTCTAAATAGTATTTTAAGTACCCTATGTATCAATATTCTTTTTTCTTTCTTTATGTATTAATAATATATTTCACCATACAATATTTTTGTAAAACTAACACCCTGGATATGAAATCTCATTTAAAGGAAAATTGAACCTTGTCTATAAAATTTACTACGGAGCAAATCATTTATTCATCACATCTTTTCTTTAAATAATACCTGGTTTATCAAACTTTTATATTTGGGGGGAAGAAGGAAAAAGTAAATAATTTCACAACACTAGCATTTAATCTGAATAAAACTCGAAAACTAACTACACAGAAAATGGTAGTAAAAGTTAGCGTGCATTGCAACCTTAAAAGACCTTATATAACCTTAAAAGTTTCTAACTGCTCAATAGATTTATAACCAACTTTCAAGCACTAAATTACAAATAAATTTACTAATTTTTAAAACCATATTTTTTTTTTCAAATGTGTACACATACACTGTTAGATAGTATTTATGAGAGCACAATTCATTGTGATCTAAGAGTGATACTTGGAACACTTTCGTTTGGGGCACCGTGACATTTCCTTCGTTTTAACTGACGCATAATTTTTCAATATTTCTATGCATGAATCTACCAATACATAAAATTACATTGTCTTATAACATTTCAATATTTGACACAATCGAGAATCTTAATGATGATGTTGGTATTTTTCTAACAACAAGCACAAAAAAGTTCTAAACTCTTAAATTTTCTTACAATATTTTTTGCAACATATAACAGTTGCAAGCTATTATTTCAGATTCAATCAGAGCTACAAAAGTAATTGTAAAATAAAATTTCTATAAAAGTACTCTAATTGAATTTAATTGTTAATTAATAATAGGCTAAGAAAATTGGAAAATAAGGTAATTTAGAATGAGATTTTGTTTCAATTCATTCATTTTTTATTTCCAATTCCTTGATTGTTTTGGTGCAGCATTTGAAGCGATAGTGCTTACACTTTTAAACTTTTTAAAAAAAATAGCATGCATTCTTTAAGGACTATAATTTAGAAAATAGACTATAAACAGTATTTAAAAGCTTGAGTGGAAATATTTTAGCATACATTTCTTAACATCCTTCCAGTTCTTAACTACTTATTAATGATGCAAATAACTTTTTAATGGTGGTGCTTTAACGATTCATACTGCAAAAAAAAATTTGCTCTAGAATTTCGCGGTAGATTTTCTTAATCTTTCTTTACATTATGTTCCAGAAGTTCTTGGTAGTTTTAGAAAGCTTCAAGAATTTTGTTGATTATGAATTTTTTTAGGATACTTTTAGAGTTAAGTTTGTATAGCAATGCTCCAATTTTTTGCGAAAAGAGTGCTTCTTAGGAGTAAATAAGTACTGTAAAAAAAAATTAATATAAATACGGTTTAATAGAAGACGCGGAAATTTTATTATTGAAAATTATACATTTTTTATTATTTTTAAAGTTTAAGAAAAAAAATTTCACTATTGTTAAAATTGGTTTATTTTTATAAATTTGATTGAGTTTGTTTAAAAGTTTTTTTAAAAGCTCTTTTTAATTTTTGAAAGACTATATATTTTATTTATTCGTGCTCTTCTGCACTTAGTTCTTTTTAATTAATATTGTATATAATTGAATAAAATCAGCTATTTTTAATTACTTTATTTATCTTATCAAGGGGTATTTTTTCAACATTTTTGAATAAAATACTTCTTTAAATCGACAAAAAATTTCTAAAGGGAGAGAAAACAAAATGATGACTCTAAAACTATCATATTGTAAGACATTGTTTGTACAATGCATTTGCATCTTTCTGCATTAGTTAATGATGCAATAATTAGTTGTGGCAAAGTTTCTAATGAATAATAATAGTCTTTTTTTGAGCTTAAGTATGCATGAATGCTATCTTTTCTTATGCTGATAAACCTAAACTTGTTTCCTTATATCAAGCATTTATTAAAACCTGGAGTAAAAATAACAGCAAAAATTAAATATACATAGATTTCACTAATTTTAAATTCTATATAAATAAACACATTTCCATAACTAAGTTCGTAACAACTTTGGATAAAAAGCTAATCTTAATTCAAATTACGTTTTAAAGTTGAGAAGAAAAATCTAAGTAAAAAGCCAAAATAAATTTAGAAAGAATATTGCAACAAAAAATGAATTTGAAATGAGAATTTTTGGCGACGCAATTTGTTTGGCGACGTGATCTCAAGAGTTAATTAAAAATAAAACTGTTGACTTAAAAACATTGATTTCATGCATATTTTTTATTCTCCTTGTCAATGCACTTCATGTTAACAATTGGTGAATTGTTATTCTTTTCGGTAATTAATATTATTTTCGGAAGATATTTCTTTGTTTTTATTTTATTTTTTACTTACATGCTTAATATTGAATTATATGTCTAATACTTTCACTAAATTCTCCCTGGATAACTCAGGGAGTTTATAACGAAATACAAACTATCACCCGATTAATGTGCATCACTGTACATACGTAATAACTAAATTTTATTTACAAATATCTGTCATTAATTTCAAAGAAATATAGGTTATTGTATAGGAAAGCTTTTTCAAACTCAGTTATTTATTTGCAAATAATACTTTTTTTTTCTTGATTCAGAAATTTTTCCCGTTCCAAACGCTCTTTTTTTTAAAAAAAATTTTAAATACATTTTGTAAGTGAAGAAACTTTTAGGTGATTTTTTTTAGGTGCAATATTTTAAAAGCCTCTGTTTGAATAATATCTTAAGCAACTTTTTTACAAGATTTTTATTTTAAACTGAATCACTGAATTACTATTAACGTCGGAGATAAATGTTGTAAATAACGTAAAGATAAAAAAATTATTTTCTTATTAAATTCATAAAGAAAAGTTATTATTTCGTTGTTTTCTGGTTATTTTTATTGGACGAAATGAATCTCGTGATATTTTTCTAACAAACAAAGAAAATTGAAAAATCATCTTTGAAAAATTAATAAAAATTTATTGCTTGAATCTATGAATTATTTATTATTTATTTATTATTACCCATTATTATTTTAATACCTATTTGATATTTAATACCTATTATTATTATTTTAACTTTTATTTTATTTCAAATGCTTAAGACTAAAATAGTTTTTATCATATTGTTTGGTTACCGATATTATCTTTCAAATACTATTGTCAATTATGAAGACATGTTAATTTTTTTAGAACTCAATATTTTTTGTAATCAAAAGAAAATCTAAACTACTTAAATTAGGAAAAGATACTTATGTAGTTTCCTGAACAAATGCCCTACATATGAACGTAAAAAAATTTAAAGCCAAACTGTACCCAGTTCAGTCCATACAAAATAAATAAAGACTACAAATGAAGTCATATGGACAATAAATTAAGTCATACTGGGGGTAGCGTTTTAGCACTATTGTCGTAATCACCTTAGTAAAAACATTATTTAATGTTTTCAGAGTATTCAGAAAAATACATAAAGTTGCAGTATTATAAAGTCGTATTCTTTACGTTAAACACATTTCGCAGACAAATTATAAATTTTTTAAATGTACGAAATGATAAAAAGCACTTGATTCAAAATAAGATCTTTAAAATTAAAAATAAATGAATAAAACTGAGAATGAGTTTGCGTTGATTCGATTGAGGGAGTGCAGAGATTAATGACGCAGAGAGATTAATGACTCTTCAATATCATAAGAGCCCTTAAATAATAAATATCTATTTTCCTACTAGTATACAATAGAATATTAAGAGAAAAATACTGTAATTTAAAATATTATACAATTCCTAACAGATGTGTCGAGAAAAAATATATGCAGTTATTTTCTGTCATCTGAACAAAATGAACAAAACAAATATATAAACAAAGCAGAAAATTAGCCTTTTATTAATAAATAATGAATTTGGTAAAATGTAAACGCAGTGTTCTTTCACATTCTTTTCCCAACTCTTTTGTTTTAAGTTGAAACTTGGACAAAACAGTATTGGTTTTTAATTTAAGAGCCATGATAAAAAGAAGTTAGGTTTAAAGGAGAATAAAGAATAATTCATGATAAAAAGAAGTTAGATTTAAAGGAGAATAAAGAATAAGTCATGATAAAAAAGAAGTTAGATTTAAAGGAGAATAAAGAATAATTCATGATAAAAAGAAGTTAGGTTTAAAAGAGAATAAAGAATAATTCATGATAAAAAGAAGTTAGGTTTAAAGGGGAATTTTTGGTGAAATCTGGGATTGGCAAATTTTATTTTAAAGGTTATTATCACATGCGACGTGTTAGGCAGAGGCATTGTGCCAAAAAACACAGGTAAACCTCTTCTGTGTGATCTTGTTTTCATTCCAATTACGTAATCAATGTGGCAAGCGTTTTTAACCCTCACGTCAAGGAAATTGCGCAGGAACTTTTGGCAGGATTTTTTTTAAAACTTAGTATTTAACTGTTATATATTTTTTCCGCACAGAATTCTGGAAACTTCCTGCCGTTCCAAAATAAATCAAAAGGGCTGAAGATTTATTTATTTAACTAGTTTCTAAAGGAACGTTTCTTGAATTTGTAAATATTGTTCTAAATTGGTGACAGTGATAAAACTGTCTAAATGAAGTCTCACATTAACATAGTATGATATTTTCATTAGCATTTATTTGACGATAATTTTATTTCCGCATCTATAGCATCATCACTCCAAATTTATAAATATTTTCAATTCAGTCTCTCCACGAGAAAAAAAATGTATTAAAAAAATTGAATTGTTGCCAGATTATTTTAAGTTTAGCAGTTTATTGATAAAAGAGGCTTCATATCAAATGCATCTATTTATTTTTTACTAGCCGCCTCTGGTGATCAGCAAGTCCACCTATTTAAATAAATAGAATTTCAAGTATCTCGAAATTTAAAATTATACAGTCAAAAGTCAAAGCAAGATGCTTATTAACTCGTATTGCAGAGTAAATGTAATTTATTCTTCGAAAATATTCACACTTTCAGATTTTGGGCGTTTTGTAGCATTTTGCAACTTTCACAAAAATGGCTATCATTTAGTGAATTTGTTCTTAAAAGAGGATTTAATGTCCAATACACAACATATGCTAACATTTTAAACAAAAGTTCGGCTCGTTGGAGTCTTTTAGGGTAGTAAAGTAAATAAGCATTTCGTTAAAATCAAACTATGCGCTTATTTGTTTCTATTGATTTATCATTGTGTCAGCAATTAAAACATTCTTTTGTG